>NC_141017.1:8747329-9347329 GCF_052327205.1 Somniosus microcephalus | reverse complement strand
AAATGATCTCAAGTGAGATTGAATCAGAACAGAAATCACTTGCTGGCCGCTTTTGTGATTATGTTTCTTTTAAGGTGCATCATAGGAATGCTTTAAATCTGGTAACACTACAAGCGCACGAGCCTATTTTATGGTTGCAAGAATCCCCACAGTTCACTGACTTTCTGATTTAGTGGTTATTTTAAACGTTTATTTGTAGGTTGAGTTAGGAGTGGATAGTATGGGATATTTCAGCACAGATTAGGTCATGCGCAGCAAAGGAATTTGATGTAATTGTAAAATACTTTTGAAGGACAATAATTAATTTAAACAAAAAAGAAAGGATATAAGGTGAATGGTAACGCAATATAGATATAATTGTAAATTCAGTGATCCCGCAATCGTAGTGAAGCAAGGTGAAAGGGGTACAACACTGTAGCACTGTCTCCTCACTGGCAGTGTAGAATCCTTCAATTTACTGTACGCTAACCACAGTCTGATTCAGACGTTCAACATTTCCAAGTCTCTGGGGGAAAAATTCGGCACCTCAGCACCTCCCATTAGCGCCAGCAGATGGCACTAATGGGGCGCTAGCTCATTATCGCTGGGGCGAGGCGAATCCAACGCCGCATGTCAAATCCTGCCCCCTCCCCCCCTGTTAACAGTTATCGCCGGGAGCCTCAACGTCAGGTGGATTGTGACGTCAGTGAATGTGCAATACTCACTGACCACCCGATCTGCAAAATTGATTGTCGCCACCTACTTTAGAGCCTGCAGTAAACAGTGGCAGGGAGAGCTGGCATGAAGCACGAGGAAACCGGATCCAGGGAAGTTATTTAAAGGGATCATCAACAGGTGGCCATACCCTTTCAGGGAGGTTGTCCCAAAGAGTATATCATTGTCACAGTACTCCCACTGATGGATTGAGCTGTGATTTACTGAAACATTGCAAAATAGTAAAACAAAAACTACAATCTCTTCACATGTTTAGCAATCAAAATCAGACCAGAATATTTTGCATAATACAGTTTTTAAGGAGATTTTTTCAGTGTGCATTCTCTAAAGCACCTTGAATCACCCTGTATAAAGGAACCTCTGTGCACTTTCTCCACAGCCTCTTGTGCATCGACTTCAGTCTGTGGCAGTGAGCATGCTGTCTTACAGGGAGACGTGTGCCCGGGAGCATAGAGGCATAGCGTACAAAAGCAAGGATGTTATGGTGAACCTTTATAAATCACTGGTTAGACCCCAACTGGAGTATCGTGTTCAATTCGGGGCCTCACACTTTAGGGGGGAAATGAGGAAGGCACCAGGTGTATATGATGCCTCGTGGGATAGAAAGGGTTAATCTGGAGCCTTATTTCACATTAACCCAAGAGAGCAGGACAAGGAGACACGGGTACAAACTGGGAAATGGCAGGTTCAGGACTGACAACAGAAAGCCCTTCACACACAGAGTGAACAACACACAGTGGCCTCTGGGTAGGGAAGAGGAGGCAGGAACTCTGCAGTTAAATAGTGCGATAGGGGCGAGGTCATAGGTTCCAATGGAAGAGGTAGATGGGCTGAATGGCCTCCCTTGGCCATCATGATTTTTGTGATATCATAAAATGGACATGTCTAACACACCCATTTCAACGATCATCCTCGGTTCACACATGCCACCCATTACCTCAAATCACAGTCTCTTTGACCCATCCAGCCAGTTCCACTGCTTCGCCCCTTCCACCCCAAGCTCACGCAGCTCTTCCTCATCTGTTAACATCCCGTTGCCACCTGCCGTCAATGCTTTATTGGGAATTCTAAAACCATCCAGTGGGAATGACGTGTTAATCGAATCGCAGAAACTTACGACACAGAAGGAAGCCATTCGGCCCATCGTTTCTGTCCCAGCTGAAAACGAGCTATCCAGCCTAATCCCACTTTCCAGCTCTTGGTCCGTAGCCCTGTAGAATATAGAGTCATAGAGTTTAACAGCACAGAAAGAGGCCCTTCGGTCCATTGGGTCCGTGCCAGCCATCAAGCCCTCTCTATTCTAATCTCATTTTCCAGCACTTGGTCCATAGCCTTGTATGCTATGGCGTTTCAAGTGCTCATCTAAATGCTTCTTGAATGTTGTGAGGGTTCCTGCCTCTACCACCCTTTCAGGCAGTGAGTTCCAGATTCCAACCACCCACTGGGTGAAAAAAGCCCTCCTCAACCCGCCTCTAATTCTTCTACCAATTACTTTAAATCTATGCCGCCTGGTTACTGACCTCTCTGCTAAGGGAAATAGATCCTTCCTATCCACTCTATCTAGGCCCCTCATAATTTTATACACCTCAGTCAAGTCTCCCCTCAGTCTCCTCTGTTCCAAAGAAAACAACCCCAACCTATCCAATCTTTCCTCATAGCTAAAATTCTCCAGTCCTGGCAACATCCTCGTAAATCTCCTCTGTACTCTCTCTAGTGCAATCACATCCTTCATATAATGTGCTGGCCAGAACTGTACACAGCACTCTAGCTGTGGCCTAACTAGTGTTTTATACAGTTCGAGCATAACCTCCCTGCTCTTATATTCTATGCTCGGATATTAAAGGAAAGTATCCTGTATGCCTTCTGAACCACCTTACCTACCTGTCTGGCTACCTTCAGGGTCCTGTGGACGTGCATAAAGTCATAGAGGTATACAGCACAGATAGAGGCCCTTCGGCCCATCGTGTCTGCGCTGACCATCAATCACTGTCCAGTCTAATCCCATTTTCCAGCATTTGGTCCATAGCCAAGGCCCCTCTGTTCCTCTAAATTTCTCAGTATCCTACCATTTATTGTGCATTCCCTTGCCTTGTTAGCCCTCCCCAAATGCATTACCTCACACTTCTCCGGATTGAATTCCATTTGCCACTTTTCTGCCCACCTGACCAGTCCATTGATATCTTCCTGCCGCCTGCAGCTTTCTTCCTCACTATCAAACACACAGCCAATTTTTGTATCATCTGCAAACTTTTAATCATGCCCCTTACATTGAAGTCTAAAATCATTGATATGTACCACGAAAAGCAATGGATCTAGTACTGAGCCGTGCAGAACTCCACTGGAAACAGCCTTCCAGTCACAAAAACACCCGCTGTCCATTACCCTTTGCTTCCTGCCACTGAACCAGGGAGGGAGGAGGTTTTAGCGGGCTTAAAAGTAGACAAATCCCCAGGCCCAGACGAGATGTATCCCAGGCTGCTGTGTGAGGCAAGGGAGGAGATTGCAGGGGCTCTGACACAAATTTTCAGAACCTCTCTGGCCACAGGGAAGGTGCCAGAGGACTGGAGGACAGCTAACCTCAAGAAGGGTAGTAGGGATAAACCAGGGAATTACAGGCCAGTGAGCCTAACATCAGTGGTAGAGAAATTATTGGAAAAAATTCTGAGGGACAGAATTAATCTCCACTTGGAGAAGCAAGGATTAATCAAGGATAGTCAGCATGGCTTTGTCAGGGGGAGATCATGTCTAATAATTTGATTGCATTTTTCGAGGGGGTGACTAGGTGTGTGGATGAGGGTAGTGCAGTTGATGTAGTCTACATGGACTTCAGTAAGGCTTTTGACAAAGTCCCGCATGGGAGACTGGTCAAGAAGGTAAGTGCCCATGGGATCCAGGGTAATTTGGCACATTGGATCCAAAATTGGCTTAGTGGCAGGAGGCAGAGGGTGATGGTCGAAAGTTGTTTTTGTGACTGGATGCCTGTGTCCAGTGGTGTACCACAGGGATCGGTGCTGGGTCCTTTGCTGTTTGTAGCGTACATTACTGATTTAGATATGAATGTAGGAGGTATGATCAGTAAGTTCCCAGATGACACGAAAATTGGTGGTGTGGTAAATAGCGAGCAGGGAAGCCTTAGGCTACAGGACGATATAGACGGGTTGGTCAGATAGGCAGAACAGTGGCAAATGGAATTTAACCCTGAAAAGTGTGAGGTGATGCATTTTGGGAGTACAGGTAGACTATCCTTTATCCGAAAACCTCGGGACCAGCCGAGTTTCGGATAAAGGAGAATTTCGGATTTCAGAAGGTGGGTCGGCGGGGGGTCGTGCGCACGACTTACGCTGACGCTCAGCGTAAGTCAGTCGGGGTCGGCGGGGGTCGGGGCCGGCGGGGTACGCGGGGGGGTCGGCGGTTGTCGGGGCCGGCCTGGTCCGCGGGGGGGTAGGCAGTTGTCGGGGCTGGCGGGGTCGGCGGTTGTCGGGGCCGGTGGGGTCCGCGGGGGGGTCAGCGGTTGTCGGGGCTGGCGGGGTCGGCGGTTGTCGGGGCCGGCGGGGTCCGCGGGGGGTGTCGGCGGGGGGTCGTGCACACGACTTACCCTTTATCCGAACTTCCGCAACCGGAACCCTCTAAAAACCGAAGGTTTTTTCGTTCAGCGTAAGTCGTACGCACGACTTACGCTGAACGAAAAATCCTTCGGTTTTTAGAGGGTTTCGGTTTTCGGAAGTCCGGATAAAGGGTAGTCTACCTGTACTAACAAGGCAAGGGAATACACAATGATTGGTAGGATCCTAGGGAGGACAGAGGATCAGAGGGACCTTGGTGTGCATGTATATAGATCCCTGAAGGCAGCAGGACAGGTAGATAAGGTGGTTAAAAAGGCATATGGGATACTTGCCTTCATTAGCCGAGGCATAGAATATAAGAGCAGAGAGGTTATGATGGAGCTGTACAAAACGCTAGTTAGGCTACAGCTGGAATACTGTGTGCAGTTCTGGTCGCCACACTGTAGGAAGGATGTGATTGCATTGGAGAGGGTGCAGAGGAGATTCATCAGGATGTTACCTGGGCTGGAGCGCTTCAGCTATGAAGAGAGACTGGTCAGGCTGGGGTTGTTTTCCTTAGAGCAGAGAAGGCTGAGGGGGGACCGGATTGAGGTGTACAAAATTATGAGGGGCATAGATAGGGTAGATAGAAAGGAACTTTTCCCCTTGGTAGAGGGGTCAATAACCAGGGGGCATAGTTTCAAGGTAAGGGGCAGGAGGTTTAGAGGGGATTTGAGGAAAATCTAGAACTCACTGCCTGAAAGGGTGGCAAAGGTAGGAACCCTCACAACATTCAAGAAGCATTTAGATGAGCACTTGAAACACCATAGCATACAAGGCTATGGACCAAGTGCTGGAAAATGGGATTAGAATAGAGAGGGCTTGATGGCTGGTGCGGACACGATTGGCCGAAGAGCCTCTTTCTGTGCTGTATAAGTGTATGACTCTATGGCCTAGAAATTCGGTATAGCCGCGTTTGGGGCGCTACAGCTGGGCGGTCGCAAAACTTTGCGCCCGGCGCAACTTAGCGCCACCTTCGCCGATATTCAGTTGCATCACCCCAAGAGGTTGCTGCAGCGCTAAAGCAGGCGATGCACGAGTATTATAAGGCGCTAAGCCAGCGATCCGGGGCGCTACCACCGAGGGCGGGCGCAGCGCAAGTGCGGCGAGTTATTGATTGAAGGTTGACAGTCAGGTGCCGGTCAGCACTTAAAGGGGGAGGGTGGAATTGTTTGGCTGCCACGCCCTGCACACTGCAGCCCTGAGGGAAGGCCGGAACAGTACTAATTCATTTGCTCCACACCCAGGAGAATGGAGAAGCCAAGGGAGAGAGCGCAGCGCTTTGGCGAGGGTGACCGGAGGCTGCTGGTTGGCGCAGTTGAGCGCAGGCGCCATGTTCTGTTCCCTGAAGGTGGCAGGAGGCCGCTGCCCTCTGAATATCGGAAAGCCTGGAGGGAGGTGGCAAGCAGGGTCGCCTCCAACAGCGTGGTTCCCAGGACTCCCCTCCAATGCCGTAAAAAATTCAACGACCTCACTCGGCTTGTCAAGGTGAGATCCCTTTCCAGTATCTTCCTCATCCCTGCATGTGTTCCTCAGTTGATGGCCAAAGGGACATGAAAGCCCTACTGCCCAGCCCTCATCCAGCAGCTATGGGACTGTCATGAAAAGCACTTCCATATTCAGGAGTTTATACACTGTCAGGGCTCTTCCACCATGGGAGGCTGTGCAGGCAAGATCAGGGCTTCACACTGTCAGGGCTATTCCACCACGGGAGGCTGTGCAGGCAAGATCAGGGCTTCACACTGTCAGGGCTATTCTACCATGGGAGGCTGTGCGGGCAAGATCAAGTCAAGGCTTCACACTGTCAGGGCTATTCCACCATGGGAGGCTGTGCAGGCAAGATCAGGGCTTCACACTGTACTTAGAGGCCGTCCTCTCTATTGCAGGGCAAGCTGGCGCACAACAGGAGACAGCAGCGCCAGACCGGGGGAGGCCGTCCAGACATTAAGCAGCACAACGACCTAGAGCTGCGAGTGGAGCAGATCATGGCAGGCTGGCTGATTGGCCCCGTCGCGACTGGAGATGCCGACCCGGTTCTGGGCACCAATGGCAAGGTCCTCACCTTTTTGACCTCTCTCTTTCCACCTGTGCCTCACGCCAGCATCCTTTGCCACTATCGAACCAATGCAGTGCATAGCAGCACTCATGCCTCCCTCGCTGCCGTCATGTCCTCACTCTAAAGCAACTCTTGTGCCTTCCTGCTTTCAGATGGTGACTCGCCAGGTGAGGAGGCGGCCCCTCAAGCTGGCACAGTGTCGGAGTCAGACCTAGTGGAGGAGGAAGAGGAAGCCGCCCCATCAGGGACACCCTCGGCCGAAGCAGCCCATGGCCATGCTGGGGACATGTCTTCCCTGGAGGGGAGCAGGGGGGAAGTGTCAGAGGAGAGTGATGCTCCGGGGACCAGCGGGCTGCAGCAATGCGGGAGGGGTGGGGAAGCTCGGCGGCCTTCTCCCCGGAGGGAGAGTGTGGCCTCCAGTCCTGCTACAGTGAGCGCAGAGGAGGTGCGGCTCCTTGCGGAAATGGGCGCACAGGCTGAGCACAGGCACACTGAGCTCATGGCTGCAGTGGCAATGATGCCTGACTCCATAGAGTCACTGGCAAGGAGTGTGCAGGAATTCAGGGCAGCACAGGCCAGGAGTCTGCAGGACTTCGCGGCAGCACAGGTGGCCTCCAGCTAAGTGCTCAGTCGTGCCGTGCATTCACTGGCTGGTGTCATCCAGACACAGACTAGGACCACATGGGAACTAACTGCTGCCACACTCGCTGGCTTGGCCAGGCATCGCCGGGGCACTCGCCGCGCCGCAGCAGCCCAGCAGTCTGTGCTTCAGCAGATTTCTGCGCATGCTGCAGTGCTGGCCCGTGCGAGTGCCAGTGAATCAGCTGACCAGGGAGTGCCTGTGCTCTGTCAGGTTGGCAGCATTCCTGCAGCCAACACTGTCACTCCTCCACTGCAGCTGCCACCACCTGTAGGACAGACTGCTGCCGCCCAAGCTGAGTTGGAGCAGTCCGCAGCCGGGCCCTCCAGGCCCAGAGCTGGTCCAGGCCAACCCCCAAGGGCATCTGCTGTCTCACCAACTAACCCTCAGCAGCCTTCCCCCAGCCTTGCTACAGCTGCTGGGGTCCCATTGAGGAGGAGCTGCAGGGCGGGTAGGGACCATGCCCTGAAGCAAGACGGATCACCCTCGCAGGTTAAAAAGTAGAAGGTCTGGCCAATTTTGTTGTTTTTCATAAACAGGCCAAGACTGGTGTATTTCTTTTTTATAAACAGGCCAAGACTGGTGTATTTATTTTTTAGAAACAGGCCGAGACTGGCGTTTTTGTTTTTTATATAAAGGCCGAGACTGGTGTGTTTTTGTTTGGGGGGTTTCTCTGAATTAGTTTGTCATGCGGGAAGGGCACAGAGTTATAAGAGTAAAAAATGTTCTTTAATCACACTGTCCATGTTTGCTTTTGGAAGTATTGGTTGCCTTGATCAGCTGAGGGCTTGCGGAGCGGCTACATTCTTCTTCCTTCATTGACACAAGCCATTCCCTGAGAGGGAGCCTAGAACCGAGTTGCAATAAGCTGCAGACGGACGGCCCTTGCACTTTCTGCCTCCCTCCCATCCTGGTCCTCCTCCTTCTCCTCCTCCTCTGGTGGTCCTCCAATGTCTGCTGGCAGTGGCTGAGTCCTGCAGATAGCCAGGTTGTGCAGCATGCAGCACACGACAACGAAATGGGAGACTCGCTCAGGCGAGTACTGTCGGGCTCCCCCGGAACGATCCAGACAGCGGAACCGTTGCTTGAGCACGCCGATTGTGTGCTCAATGATGTTCCTGGTTGCTTGATGGCTGTCATTGTATCGCTGTTCTGCAGGAGTGCTGGGCGCACGGAGCGGGGTCATCAGCCAGGTGCACAAAGGATAGCCTTTGTCCCCGAGAAGCCATCCTCATGGGTGAGGCTGGGCCTGGAAAAGGTCTGCCACAGAAGTCTGGCACAGGATGAAGGCATCGTGGCTGCTGCCTGGAAAGCAGGCATTGACAGCTAGTATGAGCTGCCTGTGGTCACACACCAACTGCACGTTGAGCGAATGGTAGCCCTTCCGGTTGCGGTAATCCTCGGCATTCTCCAGAGGTGCCCGCAAAGCCATATGCATGCAGTCAATGGAGCCCTGCACCATGTGGAAGTTCGCTAATGCTGCAAATCCCATTGCATGCTCTTGCTGCTTGTCGAGGGTCATGGGGAAGGAGATGAACTGACGTCTCCTTCTGAAAAGGGCATTGGTCACCTGGCGGATGCAGCAATGTACCGCGAACTGGGAGATGTTGGAAATGTCCCCAGTAGCAGATTGGAAGGAGCTGGTGGCATAGAAGTTGAGAGCCACTGTCATCTTCACTGCCACCAACAGAGACGTCCTGCTCCTCAGCTGTGGCTGCAGATCTCTCTGAAGCAGGTGGCACATCTCTGTGACCACCTCCCTTCTGAATTGCAGCCTCTGAACACACTGCTTCTCAGACATGTTCAGATATGAGAACTGCTGGCGGTGTACCCTGGGTGGGTAAGGCCTCCTGTGCCGATGCCTGTTGGCCCTTCTCCGTCTGGCCATGACTGGCAGTCTCTCACGGCGTCTCTGAGCCCTCTGAATGCAATGCAGTAAGCCAACTTTTGCACCCATTACAGTCCCCATTAGATGTATCGAATTAATGCTATGGCACTGAAAGTTAATTACAAGTGCAAAGCTCTGGCCTGAAGCCAGAAGTACCTGAGCGAGTGTTGATTCAAACCAGAAAGCTCTCTCCCTTTGTCTCTCTCCAAATATCAGTGTCTCACAAAGAAGGAGTGGAGCAAACTGGCTGACATTTATACTGCAGGAGGAGTCCCCTTTAATTAGCGCCCCCCGTGCCCCGCAGTGACTGGGAACCGTTCCCCTTTACCAGTCGCTGGGGGCACCAGACGCACAATAGGGCGGCGCCACTGAATTTCCGGTTCGGGTTGCACAAAGGGCGTTGCACCATGAAATGACGTCAGGATCTGCGCTCGCAGCTGAGCGCGCGCAAAGATTTTGCACCGCCGCTAAATCGTTACTGAATTTCGCGAGAGGCGCAGATCGCACCGCGCCCGGTCGCTAGTCACTTAGCGCCCCACTTCTCGCCCTCTTATGGCGCTAGCGGCTGGCGCAACCAACTGAATTTCTAGGCCTATGACTCTAACCAATTTTGGATCCAACTTGCCACTTCCCATTGGATCCCATGGGCTTTTACTTTTCTGACCAGTCTGCCATGTGGAACCTTGTCAAAAGCCTCACTAAAATCCATGTAGATTACGTCTAATGCGATACCCCCATCGACCCTACTTGTTACCTCCTGAAAAAATTCATTCAAGTTAGTCAGGCACGACCTTTCCCTAACAAATCCACGCTGACTGTCCTTGATTAATCCGTGCCTTTCTAAAAGATGATTAATACTGTCCCTCAGAATTCTTCCCAATAATTTGTCCACCACCGAGGTTAGGCTGACTGGCCTGTAATTACTCGATCCATTCCTTTCTCCCTTTTTAAACAATGGTACAATTTTAGCAGTCCTCCGGCACCTCACATGTAGCCAGAGAGGATTGGAAAATGATGGTCAGCCCCTTTGCTGTTTCCTCTCTTGTTTCTCTTAACAGCCTGGGATACATTTCAACTGGGCCTGGTGATTTATCTACTTTCAAAGATGCTAAACCCCTTAATATTTCCTCTCTCACTATGTTATCTCATCTAATATTTCATACTCCTGCTCCTTAACTATAATGTTTGCATCCTCCTTCTCTTTATTGAAGACAGATGCAAAGGGCTGGATTTTATCAATGGAGGCGAGTAGGAGGTGGGACTCCCACTTTTGGGATTGTAGTCCCGCCTCCATCGAGTTGTGGCCAACCCACTCGATTTTCCCTTGATTGATCTTGTTGAGCCCGCTCAGCAGGCTCAGCAGGCCAATTAAGGGCCACCCGGTGATGTCACAGATTGACATTTCATCCGTCAAGAGCTTTTGACAGATGAAATATCAGCGTTTGACAGCTCTTTGAAGCTGTCAAACACTGACAATCTGTACTCTAAGTTAATTCCTTCCTCTCAGGCTGGTTTAGAGATCTCCCCGGAACAGAAAGCAGAATGCTGCAACTTTTGACAGCTCGCGGCCATTCTGCTTTCTGTGCTGGTGAGATGAGGGACTCCCGAGACCTGAAGGAAGGAAGCTTGCATTAGTAAGTAAAGGTAAGTAAAACTTATTTAAACACTTTACGCACACCAAACACACTTATCTCTGCACTCATGCACCCATCACTCACCTGAACACCAGACATCTCGAACCCTCCAAGTCCTTCAGCCCGACGGTCCGCCTCGCTAACTTGGCGTGGTTTGGAGCCGTCGGGCAGCCCACACTTCAGGGATAAAAATAGGGATTAGGCTAAAAACTGCCCGTTAACAGGCAATTAATTGGCACTAATCCCCTTCCCACCTCGGGGAGGCGGCTCCCAGCACATGTCAGGTACCCACCTCCTGGGAAACAGGCATGGAGGCGGGTTGGGGGTGGGATAGGTTCGTGCCCCCCGATTTCATGATTTTAACACCCCACACGCCTCCATTCCTGCCTCCATGGCCCTGGGAAATTCTAGCCCAAAGTATTCATTAAGAACCAAACCCACGTCTTCCGCTTCAGCACACAGGTTACCTTTTTTGGTCTCTAATAGGCCCGACTCTTTCTTTAGTTATCCTCTTGCTCGATGTATTTATAAAACATCTTTGGGCTTTCCTTGATTTTACTTGCCAATATTATTTACGCCCTCTCTTTGCTTTCCTAATTAGCTTTTTAATTCCACCCCTGCACTTCCTATACTCCTCTAGGCTTTCTGCAGTATTTAGCTCTCGGTATCTGACATAAGCTTTCCTTTTTTTGCCTTATCCTACCCTGTATACCCCTTGACATCCAGAGGGCTCTAGATTTGGGAGTCCCAACCTTTTTCTTTGAGGGAAGGTATTTGCTTTGAACCCTCACTATCTCCTCCTTGAATGCCTCCCACTGCTCTGACACTATTTTACCTTCAAGTAGCTGTTTCC
Source organism: Somniosus microcephalus (assembly GCF_052327205.1). Lineage (NCBI taxonomy): Eukaryota > Metazoa > Chordata > Chondrichthyes > Squaliformes > Somniosidae > Somniosus > Somniosus microcephalus. The sequence continues at coordinate 9,335,942 of NC_141017.1, read as the reverse complement.
AGTCCACTTTTGCTAAATCACATCTCAGTTTAGTAAAATTGGCCTTTTCCCAATTGAGAACTTTTACTCCTAGTCTATCTTAGCCCTTTTCCATAAATACGCTAAATCTAACTGAATTTTGATCACTACCACCAAAATGGTCTCGCACTGATACCCCTTCCACCTGCCCTGCTTCATTCCATAAAACCAAGTCGAGAACCACGCCCTCCTTGTTGGGCTCACTACGTACTGGTTAAAAAAGGTCTCCTGACTGTATTTTAAGAATTCTGCGTCCTCTATACCTTTTACACTAATTCTATCCCAGTTAATATTGGGGTAGTTGAAATCCCTGACTATTACTGCACTATTGTTCTTGCAGTTCTCAGAAATGTATCTACATATTTACTCTTCTATCTCCCTCTGACTATTTGGGGTCTATAGTACACTCCCAGCAGTGTGTTCTTCAGTTCAACCCATACGGCCTCTTGTGATGATCCTTCTAACATATCATCCCTCCTCACAGCTGTAATTGTTTCTTTAAACAATATTATGACCCCCCTCCTTTTTTATCCCTCTCTCTATCTCGTTTGAAAATCCTGTAACCAGGAATGTTGAGCTGCCATTCCTGCCCTTCTTTCAGCCATGTCTCAGTAATAGCTATGATATCATACTTCCAAGTGTCTATCTGTGCCCTTAGCTCATCTGCCTTATTCCCTATACTCCTTGCATTGAAGTATATATCATTAAGCACTGCCAAACTCTTCTGGTGTCTATTTTCTAGCCTTTGTTTCCTCTGCCTTCCAAACTCACTTACTAATTTTCTGCCTTCCATTTCCAGCTTTGCTTCTCTCCCTTCTGAATCTCCTCTCAGGTCCCCATCCCCCTGCCAAGCTAGTTTAAACCCTCCCCAACAGCACTAGCAAACCGCCCCACGAGGATATTGTTTCAGGTCCTGTTGAGGTGCACCCCATCTGGCTTTTACAGGTCCCATGTCCCCCAGAACTGGTCCCAATGCCTCAGGAATCTAAAGCCCTCCCTCCTGCACCAGCTCTCCAATCACGCATTCATCTGCTCTATCATCCTATTTCTGCTCTCACTTGCGCGTGGCACTGGGAGTAATCCAGAGATTACTACATTTGAGGTTCTGCTTATTAATCCCTTTCCTAGCTCCCTAAAATCTGTCTGCAGGACCTCATCCCTCTTTCTACTACGCCATTGGCACCAATATGGACTACGACATCTGGCTGTTCACCCTCCCCACCTCAGAATGTCCTACAGCCGCTCAGTGAGATCCTAGATACTGGCACCAGGGAGGCAACATATTATCCTGGAGTCATGTGTGTGGCGGAATAAAGAACTGTCTGTTCCCCTAACTATTGAATCCCCTATCACTATTGCTTTTCTGAACTTCCTCCTCCTCCCCTACACAGCTGAGCCACCCATGGTGCCGTGGCCTTGGCTCTGGCTGTACTCCCCAGAGAAACCAGCTTCCTCACCAGTATTCAGATCTGAAGATGGAGATGAGAGCAAGATGCACTCAGAGGGCTCCTGAACTACTTGTCCTCCTTGTCTGTCTGGCAGTCTCCCATTCAGACTCTGCCTACAAACTCTTAAGCTGCGGGGTGACCACCTCCTGAGACATGCTGTCAACGTTGCTCTCAGCCTCGCGGATGCACTGCAATGGCGCTCGCCACTGCTCGTGCTCCGAAACCCAGAGCTCCAGCTCCTCCAGCTGACAACACGTCCTGGAAACGTGGTTGTCCAGGACATAAGAAGAATTCCCACGTGGGATAGGATGTGCATTCGACAGGACTGAGGTGCCCTGCATTCCTCTATTTAATGGACAACTAACTAAACTTTTTATTTTAACCCACTGCCCTAAATTATAGAGAAAAAGGAAAATTATTTACTCAAGTTTAACAAGAACCATTGAGATACCAAACACAAAGGGGGAGAAATTCAGTTGGCTGCGCCACCCGTTAGCGCCTTAAGAGGGCGCTAAGTGGGTCGTAAGCCAACTGGCGCCCGGGCGCGGCACTGTCCACGCCTCCCGCTAAATTCCACGGGACGCTATTGGTGGCGCTAGCTGTTAGCGCTGCGCCACTACCGATGATGTCATCGGTATGCGCAGCGCCCCGCTAACGCCCCAGCCGTGATTTGGAAGCGCCCCTTGACTTACCGCCAGACGCTATGTCCGACCGGTTCAGGGGGGCCTACCTGTGGCCAGGGAGGTGCAAATTAAAGGTGTGGGGCGGCCATTTTTGTTGTTGGCCACCTGCCAACACCTGCCTGCGCACCCCCCCCCCCCCCCGCAGAGTGCTGGCTGCGTTCCAAGAGCCCGGCACTTCTCCTCGGTGCTGGGCTCTTTTGCCGGCACTCGCGATCCTCGGGGGCCCAGCTGGGCCCCAGATTGCGCTGCACAAGGCCCCTCCCCTTTAAGAAGGGGAGGAAGGCCTGCAATACCACAGCACGACATGCCGCAGCGTGTGGCACTGCGGTACGTTGCGCCACGATATTCAGTCGCAGTGCCCCCAAGAGGGATGCGGGGCGCTCAATTTCCGGTGGGCGGCCGCGAATGCTTCCTGGGTGCTACTTTTAGCGCCCTGGCGAGGCTGGTGCCCCAAACGGGCCTACACTCAATTTCTCCCCCAAAGAATCTAAATATTAGATATCTAGATACTTAGCTTAGAGTCCTCAGGTTCTGTGGCTCCACTCCTCCTTTTGAGATTCCACTGAAGTTTGTGGTGTCTGTAACCCATTATACTGCACAGAGGAATTAAACATCACCTGAAATAATTCTCTTTCTTGGCACACTTATTGTACCCAATAGCAGTCCAGGGAGCTGAAGGCCACTTTCACTCATGGGCTCCTACCGACAGTGAATATCTACAAATCCAAAGAAATCTGTATAAAAGCCCTCGGTCTGAGAGCACGTTTAGGGCAGGAATTCCTGACAGACCCCTCAAGGTCCTCAGTTCAGGGCATTGCCAGTTACACCCATCATCTAAAAACAGAGGTGCTAAAATATCTTGGTGCCCATCAGAAAATAGTAACAGTTGTGGTTTTTCAGAGAAACACTGAAAGCGCAGCAAGAGGAAGTGTGAGTGTCAAAAAGTTCCATTTCTCTAACAGCCTCTCACACATTCTTCAAAGACAAGATTATCATCCAACTAATAACATGAAGCTAGACGACGATTATCAAAATATCGCCGATCTTTTTCCTGATCGACTAAGAGGAGACAGAGGAAAACAGGAAGAGTTGAAGCCAGGTACACATCAGTGATCTGATCATTATTGTAGTTTATTCAGTTTGAGTTAATTAGCTCGAATTCATTAAAACCTTCAGATCTGTTAACAACAGTGTAAAGGTCATTTCTTGTTGGTTCAGAGAACATGTTGTCAGGACATTCCACTACTTCAGAAAACTGTTGGGTTTTAGATCTGAACAGTGAAATAAAGCAGTGGGATCAGAAACCACCCCCCCGTGACCATCCCTTTAACTGATGGTGTTCTTGGCTCACACTGAAATCTGCGAGGAAGGTGATGATGTAAAGATGCTGGATGAGGGATGGTGAAATGTTGAAGAAATGGCAAGGGCGAGGTGTGAGATGAACGAATGGTCTTTATTCCTTGTACCCTGCAGATTACCTGAGTAAATGATATTTTGTGCCTGTTGTTTGTAACTGTCCATAACTTGCGCCACTTCAGTTTCCTGCCCAGTTTAGATCTCTAACCTGCTGTTGATGAATGTTCTTGAATTGAAGAAATGTGTGTTCGAGAGGCCCAATGGTGCAAAGTTTAAAAAATTCCAGTGTTGACAACATCACTCGGCTCCTCTGCCTCTTCTCCAGGTCCAAATGAGAAAAGGTTTGGAGCCTTTTTCACAAGACGGTTCCCTCTAATCCTTTCAGTGATGACTTTCACTTACACTTTGCAGAACCTGGAGTCCGATCAGCAGAGGCTGTCCGAGAAAAATGGTCACCTCTGGTCATCTACATTCTCCTGGGTCTCTCCATCCTGCTGTCTGTAGTGATTCTTGGCACTGCAGTTATACTGCGTAAGTTTTGTGATATTTTAAACTATGGAACTTACTGTTGTGAATTCTGCAATGAGAGTTAACAAAGCTAATTCAGAGCTGTGCATCAATTAGCATGCATTAATAATGTAGGTATCGGGACAGAATTTGCTGAAACAATATCTGTGTGAAAGACGCACGCCATTATTAATGTACAAATCGGCCGACATCTTGTGGCGAGGAAGAGATACCCTGAATTATGAATCGCCCCAAGTTGCTGGACGATTTGTGCCGCTCCGCCGTTAGCCTCGCGAAAACGGTATCTCGCCCTTAACCTCCTCATGAGCTTCCTGAAGTTTCTGCATCTGCACATTAATTGTCCATTAAACTCTGTTCAGAAAATTAAGTCTAGTAATTAACAATGCGATTATTGTTAATGAGTGCCAGTCAACCTCCCTGGCCCAGAAAGTGAACAATTAAACTGTGAATCCTCATTCCTTCAGGTAATGAAATGTTTTTGGAGATTTTACGAATGTTAAATTTAAAATTTAAATGTTTTTTCTTATTTTTCCTTCCTGTCTCTTTCTTCTCTATCCAATCTATTGTTGGCATTGAATTCACCCTCTTCTCAGTCATTCCTAGTTCATTTTCAATCCTTAAATCTCATTGGTTAAGGAGATAGACTGTTGGTCCCATCGTTCACTAAGGTCTCAGATGTCCCGTTGCCCTCGCCGCGCCGCTGTGAGCTCGAACTTCCAGCAAGTTACGGAGCAAAAAACCTTTGAGCTGAAGGAGGCAGGAAAAATCTAACTAATGGCGCTGCCGCGAGATGCCTCACTCCAGCCAGATTTGGCCCAATATTAATTCAGTAGTGGGACTGGGGATCAGTAATAGTAAAGGTGATCCTACTCGACAGTGTGGGGCAGGACACATAACAACACCTTATAGTAAATACAGGCTCACTGATTAACAGCGAATTGGACACATCTTTACACTCCTGGGGAGGGGTTGGAGTTCCTTACTGCATTAGAGAAAAGACACACACATATTAGGGGGACTTTTACCTCCGTCTGCCCGGCAGTAACTGGACAGAATGGGAGTTAAAATCCAAGCAGTAAACTTCCTGATCTTTCACTGGCCTGCGGACATCTCAAGGCTGCTGTTTTCTTGGGCAGTTGAGGCTCTTTGACTCAGGCGGGAGCCTCATGAATAAATGTAATTCGGAGTCCTGTGATGTACAAAAGAACCCAAAGCTATTTTAATAGCTGACTGGACGGAGCCTGTGTTCAGTAGAACTGTTAAGGCAAGAAGCAGAGGCCACGTGAGCCGCCTAGACTAATCCCACTCCTGCTCGCTCCTCGCACTCTTTAATCTGCCTCTTTTTCAAGCAACTGTCTAATTGACTTTTTAATTACAAGGGTGTAAATTCTGATCTGTGGGAATGTGGAGAACTGCAATGTGACTGGTGATTGTTATTAGTGTGGAGCCCAGGTCCGCAGAATTTCCACCCCTTTCAGCTCCCCTGGGAAACTGCTCAATTGAGGGGCTGCCCCACTTAGACCTGCCCCGTTACATCGCAACGACTGGGGGCATGCCCAGGAATTCTGCCCATGGAGTCCCTGATAGACCCAGTGTCAGGCACGCTGCTGAGAACGAGCGAGGGTCCAGTGTGTCCTGGAGAAGTTCCATGAATAATGAACACAGAGGTGATTGATCCTGAAAGGACCGATTACCTTCACTGAGTTAACCCTCTGTTCCCTGAGGGGCAGGTCAGCAATTTCAAACACTTATCTTTGGATTTGGGCCTCTGTGCCCCATCATGAAATTTAAGGGAGCCACGCCAACATCCACCTCCTCCGTGAGGCGAACACCTCCATTGGAGAACTACAGCTGTCTGTGCCCAGCTTGGATATCCCAATAACCCCCATCCACAGGATTTGGGAGAGGATCAAGGAGACAGAAAAAGAGCAGCGAGAAGTCCCGCCCCAATGTATTTCTGTCCCCTCAACAGGGTCATTGGAAACTTTGGGCTAAGGACTTTAGTCTCCATTCCCTTGTGTGTTTTCCATGTCACTCCAGACCCAAGCCCATTACTTCTATCTCCATTTTTTTCTCTTGGCTCCTCTCTTCTCTCCTGTCTACTCCCCTTCCTATCACCCAGTCATGTCACCTTTCATTGATCAAATCACAATTCCTACTCCAACCCAGCCTACTCTCCTGGCACTGTAACACGTTTGTATCCGCTTTGGATAAGCCCACAGCTTTCCTCTGTGCCTCTCTCGAAGGGTCTATTGAGGAACCCATCACTGCCTCCTGACAAACAGCAACCCTAGCTGCCTCATCCTTCTCTCGCTTCACACAGAGTGCACCCCGGGGAAAACCTCGCCAACCACCTTCCCATCCCGATTATAACAACAACAGCTTGTATTTATATAGCGCCTTTAACATAGTCAAATGTCACAAGGCACTTCACAGTCATGTCATAAAACAATATTTGACACCGAGCCACATAAGGAGATATTAGGGCAGGTGACCAAAAGCTTGGTCAAAGGGGCAGGTTTTAAAGAGTTTCTTAAAGGAAAAGGAGAGGTAGAGAGGCGGCGAAGTTTAGGCAGGGAATTCCAGAGCTTAGCGCCTAGACAGCTGAAGGGACGGCCACCAATGGTTTAGCGATTAAAATCAGGGATGCTGAAGAGGCCAGGATGAGAATTTTAAAATCGAGGTGTTGCTTAACCAGGAGGCAATGTAGGTCAGCGCGCACAGGGGTGAAGGTTGAATGGGACTTGGTGTGATTTTGCACACGGGCAGCCGACCAGGATCTCAAGTTTACATAGGGTAGAACGTGGGAGGCCAGCCAGGAGTGCATTGGAATAGTCAAGTCTAGAGGTAACAAAGGCATGGATGAGGGTTTCAGCAGCAGATGAGCTGAGGCAGGGGCGCAGGCAGGCGATGTAACAGAGGTGGGAATAGGCGGTCTTAGTTATGGTGTGGATATGTGGTTGGAAGGTGGTCGGAAGCTCATTCCAGGGTCAAATATGACACCAAGTTTGCGAACAGTCTGGTTCAGCCCCTGACAGATGCTCAGGAGTGGAATGGAGTCAGTGGCTAGGGAATGGAGTTTGTGGTGGGGACCGAGGACAAAGACTTCGGTCTTCCCAATATTTAAATAGAGGAATTTTCTGCTCATTCAATACTGGATATCAGTTAAGCAGTCTGACAATTTAGGGACAGTGGAGGGGTCGAGAGAGGAGGTGGTGAGATAGAGCTGGATGTCGTCAGCGTACATGCGGAATCTGATTTGTTTTCGGATGATGTTGCCGAGGGGCAGCATGTAGATGAGAGATAGGAGGGGGCCAAGGATAGATCCTTGGGGGGACACCACAGGTAAGGATGCGGGAGCAGGAAGAGAAGCCATTGCAAGTGATTCTCTGGCTAAGATTAGATAAATAAGAATGGAGCCAGGCGAGTGCAGTCCCACCCAGCTGGACGATGGTGGAGAGGGGCTGGAGGAGGTTGGAGTGGTTCACTTTGTCAAAGGCTGCAGACAAGTCGAGAAGGAGAAGGAGGGAAAGTTTACCTTTGTGACAGTCATAAAGGAAGCCATTTGTGACTTTGATAAGAGCCGTTTCAGGACTGTGGCAGGGACGGAAACCTGATTGGAGGGATTCAAATATGAAGTCCCGGGAAAGATGGGCACAGATTTGGGAGAAGACGTCACGTTCAAGGACTTTGGGGAGGAAAGAGAGGTTGGAGATGGGGCGGTAGTTTGCAAGGACGGAGGGGTCAAGGGTTTGTTTTTTGAGGGGAGGGGTGATGACGGCAGACTTGAAGGAGAGGGGAGTGTACCTGAGGAGAGAGAACCGTTAACAATATCCGCTAACATTGGAGCCAGAAAAGGAAGTTGTGTGGTCAGTAGTTTAGTTGGAATAGGGTGGAAGGAGCAGGAAATGGGTCTCATGGACAAGATCAGTGCGGAGAGTGTTGTGTATGTCCCTTTAAGGGAATAACTGGTCTCAGACTGCAGTACCGGCAGTGACCATCCCTGTATAAAAGGCCCTGGCAGGCTTCTGTAGTTTCAGTTTCCAGATTGTCTCCATTCAGTAAAGACTTGTTAAACCAACTCCTGCATTCCGTGCCTCCATTAACACACGGATTTAATACTGGCGACGAGTAAGAAACGAACTTACCTGCAACTCGGCAGCACCTCAGACGACGTTATTGAAGGTCGAAGCCAGAAAAGAAAAAAAAAAATAATCCAAAGAAACTCGAGAAACGGGCGTTGACCGTGGGCAACCGCCCTCCAAATCATCAGATTGAAAACTTGCAGGGGAGACTGTCAATAGCCAGGCTTGGTTCCCCAGTCTGTGGTTTCCCAGCTAATCGGGCTGGTGGCAGGTAGTGCACTGATCCTTCCTGGGCTGCGGCGGGCTAGAGCTCGATCGGGTGGCTCTGCAACGGGGCCGGGCAGCGAGTCGGGAAGCAAAGAGAGAGAGAGAGGGTGGAGCACAGAGGGCGTGGCCGGTGCTTCGCAGCCGGGCAGCGTTCGGACCTAAGAAGACGGAGGGAAGTGTCCCAGAAGGTCCGCTCCACGACGGGAACAGTTAAAAATAAAAATACCGTGGAGAGCAGCGTTGACAGCAGCAGCAGCGGCGGGAAAGCGCGGGAGGCACCATCTTAATTCGGCGGGGAAGAAGGAAAAGCGCGGGAGGCGCCATTTTGATCCATCGGGGATGAAGGAAAAGCCCGGGAGACGCCATCTTAGGTTTTCAAGATGCCAAAGACTGGCGCTATCACTGCCTTCGATAATGCAATAGAAGACTGGACCACGTATGTGGAAAGAGTCGAGGTATATTGCGAGGCAAACGAAATAGCCGAGGAGAAAAAGGCATCGGTATTGCTAAATTTAATGGGCGCAAGAACATACGGCCTATTGCGGGACCTGATTACTCCAGCCAAACCGAAGGCGAAGAGTTTTAACGAAATTGATGCTATCCTGCAGGAACACCCAAATCCTAGACCGCTGCTGATAGCAGAAAGATTTAAATTCCACAGGAGAAATCAGCATAAAAATGAGAGCAATGCTGATTACCTTACGGAACTACGCAAGCTATCAAAGCACTGCTAGTTCGGAGCAGGACTGGCAGATACCTTACGGGACAAATTTGTCTGTGGACTCCTGAGTGAAGGAACCCAGAAGAGGTTACTCTCAGAGAAAGAGCTGATGCTAGATAAGGCTTTCAGCGTGGCAGTATCATATGAAGCAGCAGCAAGGGGAGCTGCGGAAATACAACAAAAGCCACAGGAATACGGCACCCATGAAATGACACAGGGATTTGCAAAATGTTATCGCTGCGGCAGAACAAACCATGACCAGAAGGACTGCTGGTCCAAGGACAAAATATGCAGGCAATGCGGAAAGATGGGACACATTGCACGAGTTTGCAGGTCTGGGAAGAAGACCAACGACAACAAAAAGGCTACTAAGGAACTGTACAGGAAAGTACAAAAGATGACGGACAGTAGTTCCGAAGACCAGATGAGCGATAGTGAATCCGGGAACAAGAGACTAAGCTGTCTCAAACTTCACAACGTAATCGCAAAAGAGGATCACTGAACCATTTGGGTCACCCTCACGATAGCAGGGTCTCAAGTCAAAATGGAATTGGATACAGGATCAGCTCTAACCATCATGAATCGACGAGACTACGAGTGGCTATTCTCACACATACCCTTGAGAGAGACATCCATTGTCTTGAGGACGTATACGGGGCAAAAAGTATACCCCAGAGGAAAAATAAGGGTGCCTGTCGAATACAACGGCAAGAAAATACGGAAATTGTATCTCTACATTCTGCAAGATGGTGGCCCACCGTTATTGGGACGTGAATAGATCAGAAAGATAAGTTTAGACTGGCACTCCATTCAGGCACTGACGGTGGCTGGTAAAAAGGATGACGACGTCACTCCTGGACGATTGTCAACAATCTTAGCTGACGCCAAAGAGGTATTTCAACAAGAACTGGGCACTCTTAAAGGCGTAACCGCCTTGATAAAAATAGAGGAGAATGCAATTCCCAAGTTTTTCAAAGCAAGACCGGTACCATATGCAATTCGCCCAGCCGTCGAGGCAGAGCTGGAGAATCTGGAGAATGCAGGCGTGTTATCTAAGGTAGACTGGAGCGAGTGGGTGACACCCATCGTTCCTGTCATGAAGAAAACGTTAAACAATAAGTCTGAGGAGCCAAGGAAGGTTCGCATCTGTGGGGACTTCAAGGTGACAGTGAACCCAGTCCTTCACACAGTACAATATCCTCTTCCAAGGATAGAAGATATCTTCGCCTCACTATCCGGAGGGAAACGTTTTACAAAAATTGACCTAGCGTAAGCATATTTGCAGATGGAGGTTGAAGAATCCTCTAGGAAGTATCTCACGATAAACACTCACAAAGGTCTTTACCAGTATAATCGACTGGCATTCGGAGTAGCATCAGCTCCGGCGATATGGCAAAGAGCGATGGAACAAGTCCTGCAAGGGATTCCGAGGACTCAGTGTTACTTGGACGACATCCTAGTGACAGGTGAAGATGACAGTGAACACCTTGCCAACCTAGAGCAGGTGCTCACTAGACTACGTGAACATGGGCTACGAGCCAATCGCCCCAAGTGCGAGTTTTTTAAGAAACAGATATCGTATTGTGGCCACGTGATTGATGAAGAGGGGTTGCATAAGTCCCCTGACAAAATTGAAGCGGTAGTTAAGGCTCCAGCGCCTGAAAATGTGTCACAACTGAGGTCATTCCTCGGATTGGTGAATTACTATCGTAAGTTTTTGCCGAATTTGTCCACAATTCTGCATCCACTGAACGCCCTACTACGAACGGGAGTAGCATGGAAATGGAGCAATGAATGTAAGTGGGCCTTTCAGAAGAGTAAGGACCTAATCACTTCAAGAAAAGTATTGGCTCACTACAACCCATCACTACCGATAAGACTGGCGTGTGATGCGTCTCCCTACGGCATTGGGGCGGTACTGTCACATAAATTACTTGATGGTTCTGAGAGGCCGATAGCTTTTGCGTCACGCTCGTTAACTTCAGCCGAGCGTAACTACGCCCAGATTGACAGAGAGGCCCTCAGCCTGGTGTGGGGGGTGAAGAAGTTCAATCACTACCTGCACGGTCAGAAATTTACTCTACTAACTGATCATCAACCTCTCGTCTCCATTTTCAACCCTGAGAAGGGCGTACCGATAATGACGGCACAACGGCTACAGAGGTGGTCCCTTTTCCTAGGGGCACACCAATATGACATCGAGTACAAAGGAACTAAACAGCATGGGAATGCTGATGGATTGTCGCGCTTACCGTTGCTGACGGTGGAAGAAGAACTGGCAGTGGATCCAGTGGAGTTATTCCACTCGACTATTGTCGAATGTCTCCCTGTGACGAATGCAAACATAGAAAAGGAAACACGAAATGACCCAACACTCTCCTGGGTCTATGATTTAACGGTGAAGGGATGGCCAGCACATGGCGAACCACTGCTGCCAGCATTCTCGCAGAGAAGAGAACAGCTGTCAGTGTGCAGAGGAACCTTGATGTGTGGGTCCAGAGTAGTAATTCCACCCAAATTGAAGGATAGAGTGCTCAATGAGCTTCATGAGGGTCATCTGGGAGGGGTAAAAATGAAGAACTTAGCCAGAGCGTTTGTGTGGTGGCCGGGAATCGATAGAGAAATCGAAGAGATGACCAAGAGCTGTATAGGATGCCAGAAGGTCCAAAATGCCCCACCACAAGCCCCTCTACATCCATGGGAGTGGCCCTCATCTCCATGGCAAAGGGTGCACATTGATTTTGCTGGTCCCTTTATGGACTCGATGTTTTTAATTGCAGTGGATGCACATTCAAAGTGGTCAGAGGTAATAAAAATGTCCTCAACCACCACAGAAAAAACTATCACAGTCTTACGAACCATATTCGCCAGGAATGGGCTGCCTGAACAGATTTGCTCTGACAATGGACCACAGTTTGTGTCTGAAGAGTTCCGGAGGTTCTTAAAGAACAATGGTGTTAAGCACTACACATCCACCCCATATCATCCAGCCACTAATGGATTGGCCGAGAGGTTTGTTCAAACATTCAAGAAGGCTATCAAGGCAATGTGTAATGAAGATATACCCCTACAACACAAGGTGGATAACTTCTTGTTTGCCTACCGGAATGCGACACATGCGGTTACCAACCAAACTCCAGCCATGATGTTCTTCAATCGAAGACTACGATGCCGCTTGGATTTGGTTAAGCCAAACATCAGAAGAGATGTGGAGAACAGGCAGTTTCAGAATATGAATGAAAGGCCGACCAGGAGTTTTAAGATAGGTCAACCAGTTTTGGCCCGGGACTACCGCACAGAGAAATGGCAGCCAGGAACGATTTGTACACAGCAAGGACCTCTATTGTATACCGTGGACATTGGAGAAAGGATTGTAAGACGCCATGCTGACCAGATTCTAGAGTCACTGGAAAACTTCAACTCCACACCACGATCTGATACACCTAGCGATGAAACCGAAGTACCAATTGCATCTACCGCAGAATCGGTGATATTGGAAGCAGACGAACCAAACAACGACATTGATCCCAACTCAACCTTGCCAGAAGAACCTGATATCCCAAAGAGGCGTTATCCAGACAGAATCAGGAAGCCTCCTCAAAGACTGAACTTATAATTGCTTAACTTCAACTAATGTATCTAGCAACCGTAATTGTAATTGTAATTAGTTATTATTTAGTTGTTAAATGAATGTTATGTACTGTTTATCTAAAAGGGGAGGAATTGTTGTGTATGTCCCTTTAAGGGAATAACTGGTCTCAGACTGCAGTACCGGCAGTGACCATCCCTGTATAAAAGGCCCTAGCAGGCTTCTGTAGTTTCAGTTTCCAGATTGTCTCCATTCAGTAAAGACTTGTTAAACCAACTCCTGCATTCCGTGTCTCCATTAACACACGGATTTAATAGAGAGGTCATGAGGAGAGATCGGAGAGAAACCGGAGAAAGATGCGAGTTCAGGGCTAGGGCATGGGGGATCCTCAGGGGAAGTTTGGCCTGGGGAAGGATGCGAAGTGGCAGAGGCATGGTCGCAACCTAAGAGGCAAAGAAGTCCATGAGCTCCTCACACTTGTTGTTGGAGGTGACGGTGGAGGAGACAGGGGAGAGAGGTTTAAGAAGATGGTTTGCAGTAGAGAAAAGAAGCCGGGGGTTATCTTTGCATTCTAGAATGATCCTGAAATAGTGAGCAGATTTGGCAGACAAGAGCAGGACCCGATTTAAGTGGTCCAGTCAGATCTGGCGGTGAATGGCTAAACAAGTTGTCCACCATATCCGTTTAATTCTGTGTCCCTGCAACGAAAGGTCGCGGATAAAGGGCCATACCAGGGGGAACGGCTAAGATGAGCGAGAGTAATGGTTTTAATAGGGACAAGGGCATCAAAGTTGATGGTGAGGGTGTGGTTGAGCAGATCGGTAGTTGCTGAAATGTCCTGGTGAATGGAGGGCCAAAGAATGTTTGGATTTTGTAAGTGCAGTTGCAAGTGATTTGGGTGAGAGTATTTTCCAGGAGTGAACACAGAAGGAAGTAGGTTTGACGGGGGGTCGGGGGGGGGAGGGTGGAAGGGGGATGTGGGTGGAGAGCAATACATGGAAGTAGTCAGAGATGGCCTTATCTGTGATTGACACGATGCAAGTAGCGAGGCCACGAGAGATGGTAAGATCAAAGGGGTGGCCGTGAATATGTGTTGGGGAGTTTACATGAAGGGAGAGATTAAGGGAGGATGGGAGGGTAGTGATCTCAGAGGAGAGAGAGCGTGATGAATTGAGATGGAGGTTGAAATCACCGAGGATGAGAAATCGCTTGGTGCAGGGGCTGAGGGAGGAAAGCAGTGAAGATATCTCGGTGATAACATTTTTATGGTGCTTGGGTGTGCAGTAGAGAATGAGAATGTTAAATGAGAGGTGAGGGGGTGGAGCAAGGTGAGAAGCTCAAAGGAGGAGAAAGTGGTGGAGGAGTAGGGGGACAGACCAAGGTGCGATTTGGTGATGAAAGCCACATCGCCACCACGGCAGTTTGAGCGGGGCAAGTGGTGGAAGGTATGACCAGGCAGGGAGGCTTGTTTAGGGGGGAAGGTGTCATCACCCCTCAGCCAGGTTTCTGTCAAGGCCATGATGGCGATGCAATCATCCACGATAAGCTCATGGATGGCAAGGGCCTTGTTCACAAGTGAATGGACATTCTGGAGGGAGATGCAAAGATTGCTGATCCCCTGCCAGAATCCACAGGGTCAGCACTGGGAGGGGTGAGTTGGACGGGGAGGAGATTGGCAAGATTAGCCTCCAGCGGGTGCGCTGAGCGGGAAGGTTGGCGAGAGGGTTGGGGCAGACGGGGTTGCTGCTTGTGAGGAGGCAGTGATGAGTGCCTCAATGGGCCCTTCGCAGGATTCCAAGAGAGGCACAGAGGGAAGCTGCAGGCTTCTCTAGGAGGGAGTCAAGCCGGGGACGGCGGAAGGAGAGTAAGAAGGTCGAAGTGTAATGAAGGGTTGGGGTAATGATTTGGGAGGGCAAAGTACCCGAGAGAGGTGAAATGAAAGATGGCATGACAACAGGATAGAGCGCTCAAGGTTGGGTAGGAAAAAACAGTGGGAGAAAAAAGTGGAAATAGAAGTGATCGGCTCGGGTCCGGAGCAGCAGCCAAAGTGCGCACGTGAATGGACACAGGGAAAACTCAAGTTTCATAGGCTTGGTTATGTAGCAATTATTGGGATACATATTTCCTGGTAGTAACAGGGAAAAGATAGGAGACAATAGGAGGGTGTTCAGAGTCAAAGTCAGAGGTCCCGTGGAAGGATAAGGTTGACGTAGATAGGGTAGAGTCGGCATGGAGCTTCGACGAAATGTTGTCCAAGTTCGAGACAGGTTTAGCGGCCGAGTGAAATCCAGAAACTATTCGCAGGGTAGAGAATTGGAGGAGGAAGGTTATTTCCATGGGAATGAAGATCCAGGAGATGTGCAGAATTGGTTGCGGAGCCGAAAGTTGATGGCAAAGTTGGAGGTCACCATAGATGAGAGCAGAGGAGAAAAGTAACCCACTAGCCAGAAACCAACAAAGTTGAAAAACCAGTGCTCACCTTATACAATACTGCCCCCTTATACTTCGCCTGTAGATGAACATTCACTGCCCTCTCCACACCTCCCTCCAGAATGTCCACTCGCTCGTGAACAAGGCCCTTGCCATCCACAACCTTATTGCGGATGGTTGCATTGACTTCATGGCTTTGACTGAAACTCGGCTCACCGGTGGTGAGACTTTGCCCCTTACTGCAGAAGGCAGTAGAAGCCAATTCATTAAATATATTCAAGAAGGAGTTGGATATATTTCTTAAGGCTAAAGGGATCAAGGGGTATGGGGAGAAAGCAGGGACCGGGTACTGAAATTGGATGATCAGCCATGGTCGCATTGAATGGTGGAGCAGGCTCGAGGGGCCGAATGGCCTACTCCTGCTCCTATCTTCTATGTTACTGAAACCTCCCTGCCGAATTTTCCTTCCACCACGTGCCCCACCCAAACTGCCATGGTAGTGGTGTGGTTCTTACCACCAAATTACAACTTGGTCTCTCCCCCTATTTGACCGATACCTTCTTTTCCTTCAACTGCCTCACCTTGCTCCACGCCTCGTCTCTTTTAGAATCTGTCTTCTCTACCAACCCCACCCAAGCCCTATGCCGAGTTTCTCATTGAGATAGACTTCCTGCTTTCCTCCCTCAGCCTCTGCATGGAACACGTTCTCATCCTTGGTGATTTCAATCTCCATCTCAGCTATCCTCGCCCTCTTTCCTCTCAATTCACTGCCCGCCTGTCCTCCCCAAACCTCTCTCTCCATAGAAATTCTCTCCCCATAACCACGGCCAGATGCTTGATCTTTCCATCTCATGAAGCCTCCCACTTCCATGGTCTTGATCGCTGATTAGGTCATTTCCGACCCCTTCCTTGCACCTCCTAACTCCCTTCCAACCCCACTGCCTTCTGCATCCATTCCTGAAAAAAACTCTCCTCCAGGTTACTGACAACTGCACTTTGAAACTGCCAACTGTCTGGACATTAGTTCTGCACTCACCATGATACTTCTGCAGCTAACAATCTGCTCAAACAGAAACTCACCTCCACATTTGATGGTCTTGTCCCCAACAAAACTATTACTCGCTCCTGCCCTCATCATTCCCCCTGACATGACCCTCACCTTTGCTCCTTCAAGTGCAAGGGACCACAAATTGAGCATATCTGGCCCACAACTAGTTTAGCCTTCCATCACCAGATATGGCAGGAACAGACCGAGTGCTATCGGACCTCACTCTGCTCTGCCAAAGCCACCCACTACTCCAGGATCACCCTGGATGGCAAATATAACCCGGCTTCTTTTCTCCACTATCAACCATCTCCTGAAACCCCTCTCCCATGCCCGCTCCTTCCTCCCATGCAACAACGAGTACGAAGAGCTCATGGATTTCTTTGTCACTAAGATTGCGACCATCTGTTCTGCTGCTTCCGCACCTTCCCCTAGCACACCGGGCCAAACCTGCCCCCAGGCTCTTCCCTTACCGAGTGCTGATCCTGTGTCTTTGTCTAGTTTCTCTCCTATCTCCCTGCTGCACTCTCTGATCTCAGCTTGTCCATGAGACCCATCCCCTGCTCTCTTGACCTCCCTCCCACCAAACTGTGGACCACCCAACTTCCCTTCCTGCCGCCATGCTAATTGACATAAATTATTCCCTCTCTGCATGTACTGACCATCTATCAAAACTGCTCTTGAGAGACCTGTAGCTGGACAGCAGAGAGGGGGCAGCAGAGAGAGAGAGCAGCAAAGGGGTGGGCAGCAGAGAGGGTGCTGCACAGAGAGGGAGCAGCAAAGGGGGCGCTGCACAGAGAAGGGGCAGCAGTGGAGGTGCTGCACAGAGAGGGGGCAGCAGAGGGGGCACTGCACAGAGAAGGGGCAGCAGAGGGGGCACTGCACAGAGAGGGGGCAGCAGTGGAGGTGCTGCACAGAGAAGGGGCAGCAGAGAGGGCGCTGCACAGAGAGGGGGCAGCACAGGGGGCGCTGCACAGAGAGGGGGCAGCAGAGGGGGGGTTGCACAGAGGGGGCAGCAGAGGGGGCGCTGCACAGAGAGGAGGCAGTAGAGGGGGCGCTGAACAGAGCGAGGGCAGCAGAGGGGGCGCTGAACAGAGAGGGGGCAGCAGAGGGGGCGCTGCACAGAGAGGGGGCAGCAGAGGGGGCGCTGCATAGAGAGGGGGCAGCAGAGTGGGTGCTGCACAGAGAGGGGGCAGCAGAGGGGGCGCTGCATAGAGAGGGGGCAGCAGAGGGGGCGCTGCACAGAGAGGGGGCAGCAGAGGGGCTGCTGCACAGAGAGAGGGCCGCAGAGGGGGCACTGCACAGAGAGGGGGCAGCAGAGGGGGCGCTGAACAGAGAGAGGGCAGCAGAGCGGGCGCTGCACAGAGAGGGGGCAGCAGAGGGGGCGCTGCACAGAGAGGGGGCAGCAGAAGGGCTGCTGCACAGAGAGAGGGCAGCAGAGGGGGCACTGCACAGAGAGGGGGCAGCAGAGGAGGTCCTGCACAGAGAGGGGGCAGCTCACAGTGGGCGCTACCCTCGACACAGGGCGTACAGGCCAAGGCTGAGTTTCCTTGACATGTCCGAACAGCAGAGTTTCAGGAGGCTCAGGTTGTTGTGCCAGGTGGTGGCAGACATCTGCAGCCTCCTAGAAGAAGACCTGCTCCCTTCTGGACCTGGTTGGCCACCAGTGGCTGTAAAAGTGACCACAACCCTCAACCTTTTCGCCTCCGGATCCTTCCAGGACACGACCGGAGACATATCCAGGATCTCCCAGTCGGCGGCCCAACAATATATAAGACAGGTGAGTGATGGCCTGTTTGCCAAGGCTGGCAATTGTGTCAACATCACCTGAGGTGAGGCTAGTCAGAATGAGCGGACACTCGGGCTTGCGTCTCTGGCTGGCTTCCCACAGGTGCAGGGCATCATCAACTGCACGCACGTTGCAATCCGTGCACCCCAGATCAACCAGGAGTATTCGTCAACCACAAGGGCTTCCAATCCATCAATGTGCAGCTGCTGTGCAACCGCAAGGTTCCCGGGGAGCTGCCACGGTGCTTTCATCCTGCGGTAGTCCAAGCTCTCTGATGTCTTTGGAGCTGCAAGCAGACTTAAGGCATGGCTGCTAGGAGACAAAGGTTACCCACTTCAAACTTGGCCGATGACACCCGTGAAAACACACCAATGAAGCCCAAGAGCAGTACATAAAATGCCATATGACAACCAGATGTGTCACAATCGGCATGCTCTAGATGCACTTCAGGTGCCTGGACACATCTGGAGGCGCCCTTCATTACGCACCAGCCAGGGTGTCCAGAATGATCGTGGTGTGCTGCGCTCTGCACATCATTGCGCAGGATAGGCTCCACAGGAGGAACAAGGCGCTGAGCGCACACCATCTACAGGTGGATCCGAGGAGGAAGAGGAGCAGGAGCAAGAGGAATATGGCAACCCCAATGCAGCACCAGCCACTCACATTGCTGTCCGGGTGCCAGGGATTCCCTTATGGCTGTAAGGTTCAGTTAGATGCCAGCACTGGACCGATGTAGCAATCACACCCAACAGCCACTCTCCTCGCTCCTCTCCTCAGTCCCACTAAAACAAAGCAGTTCTATAAACAACCAATCACCTATTACACATCCATTGATCTGTCATCCTGTTTAAGGTATCCAGAGACGTTGTGATCAAGGGCTGCATGGTCTCATTTGATTGCCGTGATTGATGTGCCATGAGGAATTGTACTCACCCTTCCTGACCTGGTTAGGTCATTATAGCGCTTCCTGCACTGAATCCAGGAACGTGGCACAATGCTCCTGCTGCTCACTTCCTGGGTCACCTCCAGCCAGGCCTCCTTTGTGCCAGCAGCAGGTTTCTTCTTCCCATTGCTGGCGAAGAGGATTTCTCTCTGGCTCCTGACAGCATTCAGCAATACATCGAGCGATGCATTATTAAAGTGGGACGCAGCCTTTGAGCGTCCTGAGTCCATTTGTACAATGGCTGTCTCTGGGCAAAAACTCCCAACTCCTCCAAATTCCATCTTTGAAATGGACCTTTAAATACTCGAGTTGAGATTATGTCAGGCAGGTCCGCACCACGCCCGGTGCCGCGCATTCGATATCAAACCCGGAAGTAAAATGATAATGAGGTAGCCATGTTAAAATTCCACAGACAGAGATGCTGAAATTCCTTCCTGATTTCCCACCCGACATTGCACATCCCGCTCCAAACACACCGCGGAGTTATTATTGGGGCCATTGTCTCAGGCTGATCCAAAATGTTCCAAACCTCAGCATTCTATTGGACCCCGACTTTAGCTTCCAACCCCATATCCTTTCCATCGCGAAGACTGCCTACTTCCACTTCCGTAACATCACCCACCATGTGCTGCTGAAACCCTCATCCATGCCTCTGTCCCCTCCAGACTCGGCTGTTCTCCTGCCCGGCCTCCAATGTTGCACTCTCCATAACCTTCAGCTCATCCAAATCTCTACTGCCCATATCGTGTCCCACATCCCAAGTCTCACTCACTCATCACCCCTGTCCTTACTGAACTACATTGGCTCCAGGTCCCCCAATCCATTCATGGCCCAGCCTTTCCCTATCTCTGTAACCTACTTCAGCCCTAAAACCTGAGCTTTCTCCTTGTCCTCCCTACAATTGTGTTGTGTGTTCAGAACTCTCAAAGGAATACACATCCTCACCTCGTGTGAGGAAACATCAAAGTCAACAGCAAGCAAGAATAATGATGGTGACGCGACCATTAGTCTATTCACGGTATCATTAAACTCCAAACTGGTATCAGAACAGCCTCTTAGCTGCCATTTGTGTACAAACTATTCCAACCTGTGCCACGGTGTGTTTCTGGGTTGAGAGCTAAAGCTGTCTTTCCATTTCAGTTCCACAGATGTTCAGTGAAATGAAAGCGTCATTGGCCGATTTCAAGATGGAACTTTCCCAGATAAAGAGTAACAGTAAGTGTTAAATGCCAGTCAGGATCTCCAGTTCAAAGGGCTCTCTAGTTTTTCAGATGGTCTGCTCATTCTTCGAGGATTGATCTCCAGTGCATTTCACACTGGAGTGTTTGGCTTGGTTCAAATTTTGAACCAATCAAGTATAAGTGGATTTGATTGGTTCACATTTCCCATCAGCCCATTATAAAAGCACTACAGATTTTTATGCTGTGAACACATTGGGGGAATTCCCAGAGAAGAAAATTAAATAGATAATAAATGAGTGTCCATGTACTGTACAATTAAAATCAATAGAATCTTACAGCACGGTAGGAGGTCATTCAGCCCATCACGTGTGCTGGCTCTCTGGGATTACAACAGTGACTACACTTCAAAAGTGCTTCATTGGCTGTAAAGCACTTTGAGACGTCCGGTGGTCGTGAAAGGCGCTGTATAAATAAAAGTCTTTCTTTCTTTGTTTCCGACATTATTTCTGGTTGGCCATTCCAGGTCATAAAAACCGTTTGCATAAAACAATTCCTAACCTCTCCCTTCATTGTGTTGCTGATCATCTTCAAATCTTCAGTTGATGCCCTCCAGTTACCAACTCACCAAACAGTGGAAGCAGTTTTGCCTGTTTTCTCCTGTGAAAATCTCTGGTGTTCGAAAGCAAAATTGATCTTGCTCTACAAACAATGCCACACGATCTCAAGTGTTGTTCCTCTTTCAGTTACAGGAACGTCTGAGGAGACAAGAAGCTCAGTCGCTGAACTTAGGACTGACATTTCACAGCTGAAGGAGAGTAAGTTTAATAACCATCAGAGGGACCTTTGATCTCCAATTATTCATACGGGAAACTATCAGAATGGTGACACTGGGATCAGGTGGATTGTAAATACTGCACAGATACTGATCACCGGCTCTGGTTACTACAGACATTTATATTGATGCACAGAGTGGGATTAAACGGAGTGGATTGAACAGAGTGCTTTATTTGGGAGTTTGGAAAGAGTGAAAATTTGGAGAAGAGGGGGAAGGAGTTGTTGCTTGTTGCCTACGCTACTTGTAGTGCTTTGTGTTAAAGGTAGATATTTAATTTCTGTACCCTTAACCTAATCTAGATCAAGTAAGTAGTCAAGAAACTACACTGTAAATTAAGTTACCTAAATACAAATTTAATTAAATAAAACAAGGTCATATTGGGATGGCAGTGTAGGTGGTGTGCCGCAACTGCAGCATGTGGGAGTTTGTGGAGAGCTTTGTCATCCCGGACAACCACGTTTGCAGTAAGTGCCTGCATCTTGAGGAACTTCAGCTCAGAGTTTTTGAGCTGGAGTCTGAGGTACAGACATTGCGGGGCATCAGGGATGGGGAGAGTTACCTGGGCACTTTGATCCAAGAGGCAGTCACACCCCTTAGGTTAGATAGTGGTACAGGTCTGGTTAGTGGTCAGGGACAGGAGGGTGTGATTGCAACTCAGGCAGGTAAGGGAACTCCAGGTACAGTGCTGGAGGAGCCTCAGCCTTTGCCCTTGTCCAACAACTATGAGGTTCTTGCTCCCTGTGTGGATGAGGGAAAAGCCTGCAGGATGGATGAGCAAGCTGACCTGGGTGGGTAAGGCCTCCTGTGCCGACGCCTGTTGGCCCTTCTCCGTCTGGCCATGACTGGCACTCTCTCACGGCGTCTCTGATCCCTTTGAATGCAATGCAGAAAGCCAACGTTTGCACCCATTACAGCCCCCATTATATGTGGCGACTCAAGGCTATGGCACTGAAAGTGAAATCCAAGTGCAAAGCTCTGGCCTGAAGCCAGAAGTACCTGTGCGAGCACTGAGTCAGAGCAGAAAACTCTCTGCCTTTGTCTCTCTCCAAGTATCCGTCTCTCACACAGAAGGATTGGCACAAAATGGCTGCCACTTATAATGCAGGACGAGTCCCCTTTAAATAGCGCCCCCCGCGGCGACTGCGAACCGTTCCCCTCTACCAGTCGCTGGGGGCGCCAGGCGCACATAAGGGCGGCGCCACTGAAGTTCGGGTTTGGGGCGCACAAAGGGCGTTGCACCATGAAATGACGTCAGGATCAGCGCGCGCAGCTGAGTGGGCACAACAGTTTTGCACTGCCGCTAATTCTTGACTGAAGTTCGCGAGAGGTGCAGATCGTGCCGCGCCCGGGCTCCAGCCGCCTCGCGCCCCGCTTCTCGGCCTCTTAAGGCGCTAGCGGCTGGCTCTAACCACTGAGTTTCTAGGCCCAAGACTTTTACAGATTCATGTAGGAAATCTAAACATTATGATATAAAAGTAACTAACAATAGATGTTTGGAACAATCTTCCACAAATGGCAGTTTATGCTGGGTCAACTGTTAATTTTAAATCTAAAATTGATAGATTTTTGTTAACCAAAGGTATTAAGGGATTGGGGTTAAGGCAGGTACATGGAGTTAGGTCAGAGATCAGCCACAATCACATTGAATGGCGGAAAAGGCTCGAGGGGTTAAAAGGCCTCCTCCATTCCTATGTTCCCTTCCCAATCACTAAATCCATCCGATCCCCATCGCTAACTCCATCACTTCCCCCTCACTAACACGATCCCTTCCCCATCACTAAATCCATCCCTTCCCCATCATTAACTCCATCCCATCCCCATCACTGACTCCATCCCTTCCCCATCACTAAATTCATCCCTTCCCCATCACTAACTCCATCCCTTCCGTATCACTAACTCCATCACTTCCCCATCACTAACTCCATTGCTTCCACGTCATTAATTCCATCACTTCTCCATCACCTACTCCATCCATTCTCCATCACTAACTCCATCCTTTCCCCATCACTATCTCCATCATTTCCCCATCAGTAACTCTATCCCTTCACCATCACTTCCCCATCTCTAATTCCATCCATTCCCCATCACTAACTCCATCCCTTCCCCATTACTGACTGCATCCCTGCCCCATCACTAACTACATCACTTCCCGATCACTAACTCCATCACTTCCCCATCATTAACTCCATTACGGTCCAATCACTAATTCCATCCCTTCCCCATCACCAAATCCATCACTTCCCCATCACTAACTCCATCCCTTCCCCATCACTTAGTCCATCCCTTCCCCATCACTAACTCCATCCCTTCCCCATTACTAACTCCATCCCTTCCCCATCACTAACTCATCCCTTCCCCATCACTAACTCCATCCCTTCCCCATCACTAAATCCATCCCTTCCCCATCACTAACTCCATCCCTTCCCCATCACTAACTCCATCCCTTCCCCATCACTAACTCCATCCCTTCCCCATCACAAACTCCATCCCTTCCCCATCACTAACTCCATCCCTTCCCCATTACTAACTCCATCCCTTCCCCATCACTAACTCAACCCTTCCCCATCACTAACTCCATCCCTTCCCCATCACTAAATCCACCCCTTCCCCATCACTAACTCCATCCCTTCCCCATCACAAAATCCATCCCTTCCCCATCACTAACTCCATCCCTTCCCCATCACTAACTCCATCCCTTCCCCACCACTAACTCCATCCCTTCCCCATTACTAACTCCATCCCTTCCCCATCACTAACTCATCCCTTCCCCATCACTAACTCCATCCCTTCCCCATCAATAAATCCATCCCTTCCCCATCACTAACTCCATCCCTTCCCCATCACTAACTCCATTCCTTCCCCATCACTAACTCCATTCCTTCCCCATCACTAACTCCATCCCTTCCCCATCACTAACTCAATCCCTTCCCCATCACTAACTCCATCCCTTCCCTATCACTAAATCTATCCCTACCACATCACAAACTCCATCGCTGTTACGATCACTAACTCCATCCCTTCCCCATCACTAACTCCACCCTTTCCCCATCTATAACTCCATCCCTTCCCCATCACTAAATCCATCCCTACCACATCACTAACTCCATCGAAGTTACCATCACTAACTCCATCACTTCCCCATCACTAACCCCTTCCCATACCCATCACCAACTCCATCCCTTCCCATCACTTAATCCATCCCTGTCCCATCACTCACTCCATCCCTTCCCCATCACTAAATCCATCCTTTCCCCATCACTGACTCCATCCTTCCCTTGTCAGTAACTCCATCCCTTCCCCATCAGTAACACCATCCCTTCCCCATTATTAACTCCATCAATTCCCCATCATTAACTCCATCCCTTCCCAATCACAACCTCCATCGTTTCCCCATCACTAACTCCATCCCTTCCCCATCACTAACTCCTTCCCTTCCCCATCAGTTACTCCATCCCATCCCCATCACTATCTCCATCCCTTCCCCATCACTAATTCCATCCCTTCCCCATCAGTAACTCCTTCCCTTCCCCATCACTAAATCCTTCCCTTCCCCATCACTAACTCCATCCCTTCCCCATCAATGACTCTATCCTTTCCCCATCACTAACTCCATTCCTGCCCCATCAGTAACTCCATCCCATCCCCATCACTAACTCCATCACTTCCCCATTACTAACTCCTAACCATCCCATCACTAACTCCATCCCTTCCCCATCACTAACTCCATTCCTTCCCCATCACTAAATCCATCCCTTCCCCATCACTAACTCGGTCCCTTCCCCATCACTAACTCCATCCCTTCCCCATCACTAACTCCATCCTTTCCCCATCACTAACTCCATCCCTTCCCCATCACTAACTCCTTCTCATCCTCATCATTAACTCCATCTCTTCCTTATCACTAACTCCATCCCTGCCCCATCACTAACTCCATCCCTTCGCCATTACTAAATCCATTCCTTCCCCATCACTAACATCATCCCTTTTCTAACATGAGATCCATCCCTTCCCCACCACTACCTCCATCCCTTCCCCATCACCATCTCCATTTCTTCCCCATCACTAACTCCATCCCAGTCACATCACTAAACCCATCCCTTCCCCAACACTAACACCATCACATCCCGATCACTAACACCATCCCTTCCCCATGACTGACTCCATGCCTTCCCCATCACTAAATCCATCCTTTCCCCAACAATAACACCATCACATCCCCATCACCAATACCATCCCTTCCCCATGACTGACTCCATGCCTTCCCCAACACTAAATCCATCCCTTCCCCACCACTAACACCATCACATCACCATCACTAACACCATTCCTTCCCCATGACTGATTCCATGCCTTCAACATCACGAACTCCATCCCTTCCTGATCACTAACTCCATCCCTTCCCCTTCACTATCTCCATCCCTTCCCCACCAATAAATCCAACACTTCCCCATCACTAACACCATCACATCCCCATCACTAACTCCTTCCCTTACCCATCACTAACTCCGTCCCTTCCCATCACTAACTCCATCCCTGTCCCCTCACTCACTCCATCCCTTTCCCATCTCTAACTCCATCCCTTCCCCATCACTAATTCCATCCATTCCCCATCACTAACTCCATCCCTTCCCCATCACGAACTCCATCCCTTCCCCATCCCGAACACAATCATTTCCCCATCATTAACTCCATCCCTTCCCCATGACTGACTGCATCCCTGCCCCATCACTAACAACATCACTTTCCCATCATTAACTCCATTACGGTCCAATCACTAATTCCATCCCTTCCCCATCACTTCCCCATCACTAACTCCATCTCTTCCCCATCACTTAGTCCATCCATGTCCCATCACTAACTCCATCCCTTCCCCATCATTAACGCCATTCCTTCCCATCACTAACTCCATCACTTCCCCATCACTATCTCCATCCCTTCCCCATCACTATCTCCATCCCTTCCCCATCACTAACTCCTTCCCTTCCCCATCACTAACTCCATCCCTTCCCCATCACTAACTCCATCCCTTCCCCATCACGAACTCCATCCCTTCCCCATCACTAACTCCATCCCTTCCCCATCACTAACTCCATCCCTTCCCCATTACTAACTCCATCCCTTCCCCATCACTAACTCATCCCTTCCCCATCACTAACTCCAACCCTTCCCCATCACTAAATCCACCCCTTCCCCATCACTAACTCCATCCCTTCCCCATCACTAAATCCATCCCTTCCCCATCACTAACTCCATCCCTTCACCATCACTAACTCCACCCCTTCCCCATCACTAAATCCATCCCTTCCCTAACACTAACTCCATCCCTTCCGCATCACTAAATCCATCCCTTCCCCATCAGTAACTCCATCCCTTCCCCATTACTAACTCCATCCCTTCCCCATCACTAACTCCATCCCTTCACCATCACTAAATCCATCCCTTCCCCATCACTAACTCCATCCCTTCCGCAACACTAACTCCATCCCTTCCCCATCACAAACTCCATTTCTTCCCATCACTAACTCCATCCCTTCCCCATCACTAAATCCATCCCTTCCCCACCACTAACTCCATCCCTTCCCCATTACTAACTCCATCCCATCCCCAACACTAACTCATCCCTTCCCCATCACTAACTCCATCCCTTCCCCATCACTAAATCCATCCCTTCCCCATCACTAACTCCATCCCTTACCCATCACTAACTCCATCCCATCCCCATCACTAACTGCATCCCTTCCCCATCACTGACTCCATCCCTTCCCCATCACCAAATCTATCCCTCCCACATCACAAACTCCATCGCTGTTACCATCACTAACTCCATCCCTTCCCCATCACTAACTCCACCCTTTCCCCATCTGTAACTCCATCCCTTCCCCATCACTAAATCCATCCCTACCACATGACTAACTCCATCGAAGTTACCATCTCTAACTCCATCACTTCCCCATCACTAACCCCTTCCCATACCCATCACCAACTCCATCCCTTCCCATCACTTAATCCATCCCTGTCCCATCACTCACTCCATCCCTTCCCCATCACTCACTCCATCCCTTCCCCATCACGAACTCCATCCCTTCCCCATTACTAACTCCATCCCTTCCCCATCACTAACTCCATCCCTTCCCCATCACTAAATCCATCCCATCCCCATCACGAACTCCATCCCTTCACCATCACTAACTCCATCCCTTCTCACTAAATCCATCCCTTCCCCATCACTAACTCCATCCCTTCCCCATCACTAAATCCATCACTTCCCCATCACTAACTCCATCCCTTCCGCAACACTAACTCCATCCCTTCCCCATCACAAACTCCATTTCTTCCCATCACTAACTCCATTCCTTCCCCATCACTAACTCCATCCCTTCCCCATCACTAACTCCATCCCTTCCCCACCACTAACTCCATCCCTTCCCCATTACTAACTCCATCCCTTCCCCATCACTAACTCATCCCTTCCCCATCACTAACTCCACCCCTTCCCCATCACTAAATCCATCCCTTCCCCATCACTAACTCCATCCCTTCCCCATCACTAACTCCATCCCATCCCCAACACTAACTGCCTCCCTTCCCCATCACAATCTCCATCCCTTCCCCATCACTAACTCCATCCCTTCCCCATCACTAACTCCATCCCTTCCCCATCACTAACTCCATCCCTTCCCCATCACTGACTCTATCCCTTCCCCATCACTAAATCTATCCCAACCACATCACAAACTCCATCGGTGTTACCATCACTAACTCCATCCCTTCCCCATCACTAACTCGACACTTTCCCCATCTATAACTCCATCGCTTCCCCATCACGAAATCCATCCCTACCACATCACTAACTCCATCGAAGTTACCATCACTAACTCCATCACTTCCCCATCACTAACCCCTTCCCATACCCATCACCAACTCCATCCCTTCCCATCACTTAATCCATCCCTGTCCCATCACTCACTCCATCCCTTTCCCATCACTAAATCCATCCTTTCCCCATCACTACCTCCATCCTTCCCTCGTCAGTAACTCCATCCCTTCCCCATCAGTAACACCATCCCTTCCCCATCATTAACTCCATCAATTCCCCATCATTAACTCCATCCCTTCCCAATCACTATCTCCATCCCTTCCCCATCACTAACTCCTTCCCTTCCCCATCAGTAACTCCATCCCGTCCCCATCACTATCTCCATCCCTTCCCCATCACTAATTCCATCCCATCCCCATCAGTAACTCCTTCCCTTCCCCATCACTAAATCCTCCCCTTCCCCATCACTAATCCATCCCTTCCCCATCACTAACTCCATCACTTCCCCATCACTAACCCCTTCCCATACCCATCACCAACTCCATCCCTTCCCATCACTTAATCCATCCCTGTCCCATCACTCACTCCATCCCTTCCCCATCACTAAATCCATCCTTTCCCCATCACTAACTCCATCCTGCCCCATCAGTAACTCCTTCCCATTCCCATCACTAACTCCATCACTTCCCCATTACTAACTCCAAACCATCCCATCACTAAATCCATCCCTTCCCCATTACTAACTCGGTCCCTTCCCCATCACTAACTCCATCCCTTCCCCATCACTAACTCCATCCCGTCCCCATCACTTACTCTATCCCTTCCCCATCACTAACTCCATCTCATCCTCATCATTAACTCCATCCCTGCCCCATCACTAACTCCATCCCTTCGCCATTACTAAATCCATTCCTTCCCCATCACTAACATCATCCCTTTTCCAACATGAGATCCATCCCTTCCCCACCACTACCTCCATCCCTTCCCCATCACCATCTCCATTTCTTCCCCATCACTAACTCCATCCCAGTCCCATCACTAAACCCATCCCTTCCCCAAAACTGAAACCATCACATCCCGATCACTAGCACCATCCCTTCCCCATGACTGACTCCATGCCTTCCCCATCACTAAATCCATCCTTTCCCCAACAATAACACCATCACATCCCCATCACCAACACCATCCCTTCCCCATGACTGACTCCATGCCTTCCCCATCACGAAATCCATCCCTTCCCCACCACTGACACCATCACATCCCCATCACTAACACCATTCCTTCCCCATGACTGATTCCATGCCTTCCCCATCACGAACTCCATCCCTTCCTGATCACTAACTCATCCCTTCCCCTTCACTATCTCCATCCCTTCCCCCCCAATAAATCCAACACTTCCCCATCACTAACACCATCACTTCCCCATCACTAACTCCTTCCCTTACCCATCACTAACTCCGTCCGTTCCCATCACTAACTCCATCCCTGTCCCCTCACTCACTCCATCCCTTCCCCATCTGTAACTCCATCCCTTCCGCATCACTAACTCCATCCATTCCCCAGCACTAACTCCATGCCTTCCCCATCACTAACTCCATCACTTCCCCATCACAAACTCCATCTCTTCCCCATCCCGAACACAATCATTTCCCCATCATTTACTCCATCCCTTCCCCATTACTGACTGCATCCCTGCCCCATCACTAACTACATCACTTCCCGATCACTAACCCCATCACTTGCCCATCATTAACTCCATTACGGTCCAATCACTAATTCCATCCCTCCCCATCACTAAATCCATCACTTCCCCATCACTAACTCCATCCCTTCCCCATCACTTAGTCCATCCATGTCCCATCACTAACTCCATCCCTTCCCCATCATTAACGCCATTCCTTCCCATCACTAACTCCATCACTTCCCCATCACTATCTCCATCCCTTCCCCATCACTAACTCCTTCCCTTCCCCATCACTAACTCCATCCCTTCCCCATCACGAACTCCATCCCTTCCCCATCACTAACTCCATCCCTTCCCCATCACTAACTCCATCCCTTCCCCATTACTAACTCCATCCCTTCCCCATCACTAACTCTTCCCTTCCCCATCACTAACTCCATCCCTTCCCCATCACTAAATCCACCCCTTCCCCATCACTAACTCCATCCCTTTCCCATCACTAAATCCATCCCTTCCCCATCACTAACTCCATCCCTTCACCATCACTAACTCCACCCCTTCCCCATCACTAAATCCATCCCTTCCCTAACACTAACTCCATCCCTTCCCCATTACTAAATCCATCCCTTCCCCATCAGTAACTCCATCCCTTCCCCATTACTAAATCCACCCCTTCCCCATCACTAACTCCATCCAAACCCCATCACTAACTGCATCCCTTCCCCATCACAATCTCCATCCCTTCCCCATCACTAACTCCTTCCCTTCCCCATCACTGACTCCATCCCTTCCCCATCACTAAATCTATCCCTACCACATCACAAACTCCATCGCTGTTACCATCACTAACTCCATCCCTTCCCCATCACTAACTCTACCCTTTCCCCATCTATAACTCCATCCCTTCCCCATCACTAAATCCATCCCTACCACATCACTAACTCCATCGACGTTACCATCACTAACTCCATCCCTTCCCCATCACTAACTCCATCCCTTCCCCATCACTAAATCCACCCCTTCCCCATCACTAACTCCATCCCTTTCCCATCACTAAATCCATCCCTTCCCCATCACTAACTCCATCCCTTCACCATCACTAACTCCACCCCTTCCCCATCACTAAATCCATCCCTTCCCTAACACTAACTCCATCCCTTCCCCATTACTAAATCCATCCCTTCCCCATCAGTAACTCCATCCCTTCCCCATTACTAAATCCACCCCTTCCCCATCACTAACTCCATCCAAACCCCATCACTAACTGCATCCCTTCCCCATCACAATCTCCATCCCTTCCCCATCACTAACTCCTTCCCTTCCCCATCACTGACTCCATCCCTTCCCCATCACTAAATCTATCCCTACCACATCACAAACTCCATCGCTGTTACCATCACTAACTCCATCCCTTCCCCATCACTAACTCTACCCTTTCCCCATCTATAACTCCATCCCTTCCCCATCACTTAATCCATCCCTGTCCCATCACTCACTCCATCCCTTCCCCATCACTAAATCCATCCTTTCCCCATCACTAACTCCATCCTTCCCTCGTCAGTAACTCCATCCCTTCCCCATCAGTAACACCATCCCTTCCCCAACATTAACTCCATCAATTCCCCATCATTAACTCCATCCCTTCCCAATCACTATCTCCATCCCTTCCCCATCACTAACTCCATCCCTTCCCCATCACTAACTCCTTCCCTTCGCCATCAGTAACTCCATCCCGTCCCCATCACTATCTCCATCCCTTCCCCATCACTAATTCCATCCCTTCCCCATCAGGAACTCCTTCCCTTCCCCATCACATAATACTTCCCTTCCCCATCACTTAATCCTTCCCTTCCCCATCACTAACTCCATCCCTTCCCCATCACTGACTCCATCCTTTCCCCATCACTAACTCCATTCCTGCCCCATCAGTAACTCCATCCAATCCCCATCACTAACTCCATCACTTCCCCATTACTAACTCCAAACCATCCCATCATTAACTCCATCCCTTCCCCATCACTAACTCCATTCCTTCCCCATCACTAAATCCATCCCTTCCCCATCACTAACTCGGTCCCTTCCCCATCACTAACTCCATCCCTTCCCCATCACTAACTCCATCCCTTCCCCATCACTAACTCCATCCCTTCCCCATCACTAACTTCATCTCTTCCTCATCACTAACTCCATCCCTGCCGCATCACTAACTCCATCCCTTCGCCATTACTAAATCCATTCCTTCCCCATCACTAACATCATCCCTTTTCCAACATGAGATCCATCCCTTCCCCACCACTACCTCCATCCCTTCCCCATCACCATCTCCATTCCTTCCCCATCACTAAATCCATCCCTTCCCCATCACTAACTCCATCCCTTCCCCATCACTAAATCCATCCCTTCCCCATCACTAACTCCATCCCTTCCCCATCAATAAATCGATCCCTTCCCCATCACTAACTGCATCCCTTCCGCAACACTAACTCCACCCCTTCCCCATCACAAACTCCATTTCTTCCCATCACTAACTCCATTCCTTCCCCATCACTAACACCATCCCTTCCCCATCACTAACTCCATCCCTTCCCCATCACTAACTCCACCCTTTCCCCATAAATAACACCATCCCTTCACCATCACTAAATCCATCCCTACCACATCATTAACTCCATCGAAGTTACCATCACTAACTCCATCACTTCCCCATCACTAACTCCTTCCCATACCCATCACCAACTCCATCCCTTCCCATCACTTAATCCATCCCTGTCCCATCACTCACTCCTTCCCTTCCCCATCACTAAATCCATCCTTTCCCCATCACTAACTCATCCTTCCCTCGTCAGTAACTCCATCCCTTCCCCATCAGTAACAACATCCCTTCCCCATCATTAACTCCATCCCTTCCCAATCACTATCTCCATCCCTTCCCCATCATTAACTCCATCCCTTCCCCATCACTAACTCCTTCCCTTCCCCATCAGTAACTCCATCCCGTCCCCATCACTATCTCCATCCCTTCCCCATCACTAACTCCACCCCTTCCCCATCAGTAACTCCTTCCCTTCCCATCACTAAATCCTTCCCTTCCCCATCACTAACTCCATCCCTTCCCCATCACTTACTCCATCCTTCCCCCTTCACTAACTCCATTCCTGCCCCATCAGTAACTCCATCCCGTCCCCATCACTATCTCCATCCCTTCCCCATCACTAACTCCATCCCTTCCACATCAGTAACTCCTTCCCTTCCCCATCACAAAATCCTTCCCTTCCCCATCACTAACTCCATCCCTTCCCCATCAGTGACTCCATCCTTTCCCCATCACTAACTCCATTCCTGCCCATCAGTAACTCCATCCCATCCCCATCACTAACTCCATCACTTCCCCATCACTAACTCAGTCCCTTCCCCATCACTAAATCCATCCCTTCCCCATCACTAACTCAGTCCCTTCCCCATCACTAACTCCATCCCTTCCCCATCACTAACTCCATCCCTTCCCCATCACTAAGTCCATCTCGTCCTCATCATTAACTCCATCTCTTCCTCATCACTATCTCCATCCCTGCCCCATCACTAACTCCATCCCTTCGCCATCAATAACTCCATCCCTTCGCCATTACTAAATCCATTCCTTCCCCATCACTAACATCATCCCTTTTCCAATATGAGATCCATCCCTTCCCCACCACTACCTCCATCCCTTCCCCATCACCATCTCCATTTCATCCCCATCACTAACTCCATTCCAGTCCCATCACTAAACCCATCCCTTCCCCACCACTAACAACATCACATCCCCATCACCAACACCATCCCTTCCCCATGACTGACTCCATAACTTCCCCATCACTAAATCCATCCCTTCCCCACCACTAACACCATCAAATCCCCATCACTAACACCATCCCTTCCCCATGACTGATTCCATGCCTTCCCCATCACGAACTCCATCCCTTCCTGATCACTAACTCCATCCCTTCCCCTTCACTATCTCCATCCCTTCCCCACCAATAAATCCAACACTTCCCCATCACTAACACCATCACTTCCCCATCACTAACTCCTTCCCTTACCCATCACTAACTCTGTCCCTTCCCATCACTAACTCCATCCCTGTCCCCTCACTCACTGTACCCCTTCCCTATCACTAACTCCATCCCTTCCCCATCACTAACTCCATCCCTGTCCCCTCACTCACTCCATCACTTCCCCATCTCTAACTCCATCACTTCCCCATCACTAACTCCATCCATTCCCCATGACTAAATCCATCCATTCCCCATCACTAACTCCATCCCTTCCCCATCACTGACTCCATCCTTTCGCCATCACTAACTCCATTCCTGCCCCATCAGTAACTCCATCCCATCCCCATCACTAACTCCATCACTTCCCCATTACTAACTCCAAACCATCCCATCACTAACTCCATCCCTTCCCCATCAATAACTCCATTCCTTCCCCATCACTAAATCCATCCCTTCCCCATCACTTACTCCATCCCTGTCCCATCACCAACTCCATCCCTTCCCATCACTTACTCCATCCCTGTCCCATCACTCACTCCATCCCTTCCCCATCATTAACTCCATCCCTTCCCCATCATTAACTCCATCCCTTCCCCATCAGTAACTCCATTCCTTCCCCATCACCAACTCCATCCCATCCCCATCACTAAATCCATCCCTTCCCGAGCACTAAATCCATCCCTTCCCCACCATTTTCTCCATCCCTTCCCCATTACTTACTCCAGCCCTTCCCCATCACTGATTCCATCCCTTCCCCATCACTAAATCCATTCCTTCCCCATCACTGACTCCATCCCGTCACCATCACTAACTCCATTCCAGCCCCATCACTAACTCCAACCCTTCCCCATCACTGACTCCATCCCTTCCACATCACTAACTCCATTCCTGCCGCATCACTAAATTCATCCCTTCCCCATCACTATCTCCATCATTTCCCCATCAGTAACTCTATCCCTTCACCACCACTTCCCCATCACTAATTCCATCCATTCCCCATCACTAACTCCATCCCTTCCCCATCACGAACTCCATCCCTTCCCCATCCCGAACACAATCATTTCCCCATCACTAATTCCATCCCTTCCCCATTACTGACTGCATCCCTGCCCCATCACTAAATCCATCGCTTCCCCATCACTAACTCCATCCCTTCCCCATCACTTAGTCCATCCATGTCCCATCACTAACTCCATCCCTTCACCATCATTAACGCCATTCCTTCCCATCACTAACTCCATCCCTTCCCCATCACTAACTCCATCACTTCCCCATCACTAACTCCATCCCTTCCCCATCACTAAATCCATCCCTTCCCCATCACTAACTCCATCCCTTCCCCATCACTAACTCATCCCTTCCCCATCACTAACTCCATTCGTTCCCCATCACTAAATCCATCCCTTCCCCATCACTAACTCCATCCCTTCCCATCACTAAATCCATCCCTTCCCCATCACTAACTCCATCCCTTCCCCATCACTAAATCAATCCCTTCCCCATCACTAAATCCATCCCTTCCGCAACACTAACTCCATCCCTTCCCCATCACAAACTCCATTTCTTCCCATCACTAACTCCATTCCTTCCCCATCACTAATTCCATCCCTTCACCATCACTAACTCCATCCCTTCCCCATCACTAACTCCACCCTTTCCCCATCTATAACTCCATCCCTTCCCCATCACTAAATCCATCCCTACCACATCACTAACTCCATCGAAGTTACCATCACAAACTCCATCACTTCCCCATCACTAACTCCTTCCCATAGCCATCACCAACTCCATCCCTTCCCATCACTTAATCCATCCCTGTCCCATCACTCACTCCATCC
This sequence comes from Somniosus microcephalus, assembly GCF_052327205.1. Taxonomy (NCBI): domain Eukaryota; kingdom Metazoa; phylum Chordata; class Chondrichthyes; order Squaliformes; family Somniosidae; genus Somniosus; species Somniosus microcephalus. Next base: position 9,300,651 of record NC_141017.1, on the reverse strand, counting down.
CTTCCCCATCACTAAGTCCATCCTTTCCCCATCACTAACTCCATCCTTCCCTCATCAGTAACTCCATCCCTTCCCCATCAGTAACAGCATCACTTCCCCATCATTAACTCCATCAATTCCCCATCATTAACTCCATCCCTTCCCAATCACTATCTCCATCCCTTCCCCATCATTAACTCCATCCCTTCCCCATCACTAACTCCTTCCCTTCCCCATCAGTAACTCCATCCCGTCCCCATCACTATCTCCATCCCTTCCCCATCACTAACTCCATCCCTTCCCCATCAGTAACTCCTTCCCTTCCCCATCACTAAATCCTTCCCTTCCCCATCACTAACTCCATCCCTTCCCCATCACTTACTCCATCCTTTCCCCATCACTAACTCCATTCCTGCCCCATCCGTAACTCCATCCCATCCCCATCACTAACTCCATCACTTCCCCATGACTAACTCCATCCCTTCCCCATCACTAACTCCATCCCTTCCCCATCACTAACTCCAACCCTTCCCCATCACTAACTCCATCTCGTCCTCATCATTAGCTCCATCTCTTCCTCATCACTAACTCCATCGCTGCCCCATCACTAACTCCATCCCTTCACCATCAATAACTTCATCCCTTCGCCATTACTAAATCCATTCCTTCCCCATCACTAACATCATCCCTTTTCCAACATGAGATCCATCCCTTCCCCACCACTACCTCCATCCCTTCCCCATCACCATCTCCATTTCTTCCCCATCACTAACTCCATTCCAGTCCCATCACTAAACCCATCCCTTCCCCAACACTGACACCATCACATCCCGATCACTAGCACCATCCCTTCCCCATGACTGACTCCATGCCTTCCCCATCACTAAATCCATCCTTTCCCCAACAATAACACCATCACATCCCCATCACCAACACCATCCCTTCCCCATGACTGACTCCATGCCTTCCCCATCACTAAATCCATCCCTTCCCCACCACTAACACCATCACATCCCCATCACTAACACCATTCCTTCCCCATGACTGATTCCAAGCCTTCCCCATCACGAAATCCATCCCTTCCTGATCACTAACTCCATCCCTTCCCCTTCACTATCTCCATCCCTTCCCCCCCAATAAATCCAACACTTCCCCATCACTAACACCATCACTTCCCCATCACTAACTCCTTCCCTTACCCATCACTACATCCGTCCCTTCCCATCACTAACTCCATCCCTGTCCCCTCACTCACTCCATCCCTTCCCCATCTCTAACTCCATCCCTTCCGCATCACTAACTCCATCCATTCCCCATCACTAACTCCATGCCTTCCCCATCACTAACTCCATCACTTCCCCATCACGAACTCCATCCCTTCCCCATCCCGAACACAATCATTTCCCCATCATTCACTCCATCCCTTCCCCATTACAGACTGCATCCCTGCCCCATCACTAACTACATCACTTCCCGATCACTAACTCCATCACTTGCCCATCATTAACTCCATTACGGTCCAATCACTAATTCCATCCCTTCCCCATCACTAAATCCATCACTTCCCCATCACTAACTCCATCCCTTCCCCATCACTTAGTCCATCCATGTCCCATCACTAACTCCATCCCTTCCCCATCATTAACGCCATTCCTTCCCATCACTAACTCCATCACTTCCCCATCACTATCTCCATCCCTTCCCCATCACTAACTCCATCCCTTCCCCATCACTAACTCCATCCCTTCCCCATCACTTAGTCCATCCATGTCCCATCACTAACTCCATCCCTTCCCCATCATTAACGCCATTCCTTCCCATCACTAACTCCATCACTTCCCCATCACTATCTCCATCCCTTCCCCATCACTAACTCCATCCCTTCCCCATCACTAACTCCATCCCTTCCCCATCACTAACTCCATCCCTTCCCCATTACTAACTCCATCCCTTCCCCATCACTAACTCATCCCTTCCCCATCACTAACTCCATCCCTTCCCCATCACTAAATCCACCCCTTCCCCATCACTAACTCCATCCCTTCCCCATCATTAAATCCATCCCTTCCCCATCACTAACTCCATCCCTTCACCATCACTAACTCCACCCCTTCCCCATCACTAAATCCATCCCTTCCCTAACACTAACTCCATCCCTTCCCCATCACTAAATCCATCCCTTCCCCATCAGTAACTCCATCCCTTCCCCATTACAACTCCATCCCTTCCCCATCACAAACTGCATGCCTTCCCCATCACAATCTCCATCCCTTCCCCATCACTAACTCCATCCCTTCCCCATCACTGATTCCATCCCTTCCCCATCACTAAATCTATCCCTACCACATCACAAGCTCCATCGCTGTTACGATCACTAACTCCATCCCTTCCCCATCACTAACTCTACCCTTTCACCATCTATAACTCCATCCCTTCCCCATCACTAAATCCATCCCTACCACATCACTAACTCCATCGAAGTTACCATCACTAACTCCATCACTTCCCCATCACTAACCCTTTCCCATACCCATCACCAACTCCATCCCTTCCCATCACTTAATCCATCCCTGTCCCATCACTCACTCCATCCCTTCCCCGTCACTAAATCCATCCTTTCCCCATCACTAACTCCATCCTTCCCTCGTCAGTAACTCCATCCCTTCCCCATCAGTAACACCATCCCTTCCCCAACATTAACTCCATCAATTCCCCATCATTAACTCAATCCCTTCCCAATCACTATCTCCATCCCTTCCCCATCACTAACTCATCCCTTCCCCATCACTAACTCCATCCCTTCCCCATCACTAAATCCACCCCTTCCCCATCACTAACTCCATCCCTTCCCCATCACTAAATCCATCCCTTCCCCATCACTAACTCCATCCCTTCACCATCACTAACTCCACCCCTTCCCCATCACTAAATCCATCCCTTCCCTAACACTAACTCCATCCCTTCCCCATCACTAAATCCATCCCTTCCCCATCAGTAACTCCATCCCTTCCCCATTACTAACTCCATCCCTTCCCCATCACTAACTCCATCCCTTCCCCATCACTAACTCCATCCCTTCCCCATCACTAACTCCATCCCTTCCCCATCACTGATTCCATCCCTTCCCCATCACTAAATCTATCCCTACCACATCACAAGCTCCATCGCTGTTACGATCACGAACTCCATCCATTCCCCATCACTAACTCTACCCTTTCACCATCTATAACTCCATCCCTTCCCCATCACTAAATCCATCCCTACCACATCACTAACTCCATCGAAGTTACCATCACTAACTCCATCACTTCCCCATCACTAACCCTTTCCCATACCCATCACCAACTCCATCCCTTCCCATCACTTAATCCATCCCTGTCCCATCACTCACTCCATCCCTTCCCCGTCACTAAATCCATCCTTTCCCCATCACTAACTCCATCCTTCCCTCGTCAGTAACTCCATCCCTTCCCCATCAGTAACACCATCCCTTCCCCAACATTAACTCCATCAATTCCCCATCATTAACTCAATCCCTTCCCAATCACTATCTCCATCCCTTCCCCATCACTAACTCCATCCCTTCCCCATCACTAACTCCTTCCCTTCCCCATCAGTAACTCCATCCCGTCCCCATCACTATCTCCATCCCTTCCCCATCACTAATTCCATCCCTTCCCCATCAGTAACTCCTTCCCATCCCCATCACTAAATCATTCCCTTCCCCATCACTAACTCCATCCCTTCCCCATCACTGACTCCATACTTTCCCCATCACTAACTCCATTCCTGCCCCATCAGTAACTCCATCCTATCCCCATTACTAACTCCATCACTTCCCCATTACTAACTCCAAACCATCCCATCACTAACTCCATCCCTTCCCCATCACTAACTCCATTCCTTCCCCATCACTAAATCCATCCCTTCCCCATCACTAACTCGGTCCCTTCCCCATCACTAACTCCATCCCTTCCCCATCACTAACTCCATCCCTTCCCCATCACTAACTCCATCCCTTCCCCATTACTAACTCCATCTCTTCCTCATCACTAACTCCATCCCTGCCCCATCACTAACTCCATCCCTTCGCCATTACTAAATCCATTCCTTCCCCATCACTAACATCATCCCTTTTCCAACATGCGATCCATCCCTTCCCCACCACTACCTTCATCCCTTCCCCATCACCATCTCCATTCCTTCCCCATTACTAAATCCATCCCTTCCCCATCACTAACTCCATCCCTTCCCCATCACTAAATCCATCCCTTCCCCATCACTAACTCCATCCCTTCCCCATCACTAACTCCATCCCTTCCCCATCACTAACTCCATCCCTTCCCCATTACTAACTCCATCTCTTCCTCATCACTAACTCCATCCCTGCCCCATCACTAACTCCATCCCTTCGCCATTACTAAATCCATTCCTTCCCCATCACTAACATCATCCCTTTTCCAACATGAGATCCATCCCTTCCCCACCACTACCTCCATCCCTTCCCCATCACCATCTCCATTTCTTCCCCATCACTAACTCCATTCCAGTCCCATCACTAAACCCATCCCTTCCCCAACACTGACACCATCACATCCCGATCACTAGCACCATCCCTTCCCCATGACTGACTCCATGCCTTCCCCATCACTAAATCCATCCTTTCCCCAACAATAACACCATCACATCCCCATCACCAACACCATCCCTTCCCCATGACTGACTCCATGCCTTCCCCATCACTAAATCCATCCCTTCCCCACCACTAACACCATCACATCCCCATCACTAACACCATTCCTTCCCCATGACTGATTCCAAGCCTTCCCCATCACGAAATCCATCCCTTCCCCATCACTAACTCCATCCCTTCCCCATTACTAACTCCTTCCCTTACCCATCACTAAATCCGTCCCTTCCCATCACTAACTCCATCCCTGTCCCCTCACTCACTCCATCCCTTCCCCATCTCTAACTCCATCCCTTCCGCATCACTAACTCCATCCATTCCCCATCACTAACTCCATGCCTTCCCCATCACTAACTCCATCACTTCCCCATCACGAACTCCATCCCTTCCCCATCCCGAACACAATCATTTCCCCATCATTCACTCCATCCCTTCCCCATTACTGACTGCATCCCTGCCCCATCACTAACTACATCACTTCACGATCACTAACTCCATCACTTGCCCATCATTAACTCCATTACGGTCCAATCACTAATTCCATCCCTTCCCCATCACTAAATCCATCACTTCCCCATCACTAACTCCATCCCTTCCCCATCACTTAGTCCATCCATGTCCCATCACTAACTCCATCCCTTCCCCATCATTAACGCCATTCCTTCCCATCACTAACTCCATCACTTCCCCATCACTATCTCCATCCCTTCCCCATCACTAACTCCATCCCTTCCCCATCACTAACTCCATCCCTTCCCCATTACTAACTCCATCCCTTCCCCATCACTAACTCATCCCTTCCCCATCACTAACTCCATCCCTTCCCCATCACTAAATCCACCACTTCCCCATCACTAACTCCATCCCTTCCCCATCACTAAATCCATCCCTTCCCCATCACTAACTCCATCCCTTCACCATCACTAACTCCACCCCTTCCCCATCACTAAATCCATCCCTTCCCTAACACTAACTCCATCCCTTCCCCATCACTAAATCCATCCCTTCCCCATCAGTAACTCCATCCCTTCCCCATTACTAACTCCATCCCTTCCCCATCACTAACTCCATCCCTTCCCCATCACTAACTCCATCCCATCCCCATCACAAACTGCATGCCTTCCCCATCACAATCTCCATCCCTTCCCCATCACTAACTCCATCCCTTCCCCATCACTGATTCCATCCCTTCCCCATCACTAAATCTATCCCTACCACATCACAAGCTCCATCGCTGTTACGATCACCAACTCCATCCCTTCCCCATCACTAACTCTACCCTTTCACCATCTATAGCTCCATCCCTTCCCCATCACTAAATCCATCCCTACCACATCACTAACTCCATCGAAGTTACCATCACTAACTCCATCACTTCCCCATCACTAACCCTTTCCCATACCCATCACCAACTCCATCCCTTCCCATCACTTAATCCATCCCTGTCCCATCAGTAACTCCATCCCGTCCCCATCACTATCTCCATCCCTTCCCCATCACTAACTCCATCCCTTCCACATTAGTAACTCCTTCCCTTCCCCATCACTAACTCCATTCCTGCCCCATCAGTAACTCCATCCCCTCCCCATCACTAACTCCATCACTTCCCCATTACTAACTCCAAACCATCCCATCACTAACTCCATCCCTTCCCCATCACTAATTCCATTCCTTCCCCATCACTAAATCCATCCCTTCCCCATCACTAACTCGGTCCCTTCCCCATCATTAACTCCATCCCTTCCCCATCACTAACTCCATCCCTTCCCCATCACTAACTCCATCCCTTCCCCATCACTAACTCCATCTCGTCCTCATCATGAACTCCATCTCTTCCTCATCACTAACTCCATCCCTGCCACATCACTAACTCCATCCCTTCGCCATCAATAACTCCATCCCTTCGCCATTACTAAATCCATTCCTTCCCCATCACTAACATCATCCCTTTTCCAACATGAGATCCATCCCTTCCCCACCACTACCTCCATCCCTTCCCCATCACCATCACCATTTCTTCCCCATCACTAACTCCATTCCAGTCCCATCACTAAACCCAACCCTTCCCCACCACTAACACCATCACATCCCAATCACTAACACCATCCCTTCCCCATGACTGATTCCATGCCTTCCCCATCACGAACTCCATCCCTTCCTGATCACTAACTCCATCCCTTCCCCTTCACTATCTCCATCCCTTCCCCACCAATAAATCCAACACTTCCCCATCACTAACACCATCACTTCCCCATCACTAACTCCTTCCCTTACCCATCACTAACTCCGTCCCTTCCCATCACTAACTCCAACCCTGTCCCCTCACTCACTGTATCCCTTCCCTATCACTAACTCCATCCCTTCCCCATCACTAACTCCATCCCTTCCCCATTACTAACTCCATCACTTCCCCATCACTGATTCCATCCCTTCCCCATCACTAACTCCATCCCTGTCCCCCCACTCACTCTATCCCTTCCCCATCTCTAACTCCATCCCTTCCCCATCACTAACTCCATCCCTGTCCCCTCACTCACTCCATCCCTTCCCCATCTCTAACTCCATCACTTCCCCATCACTAACTCCATCCATTCCCCATGACTAAATCCATCCATTCCCCATCACTAACTCCATCCCTTCCCCATCACTGACTCCATCCTTTCGCCATCACTAACTCCATTCCTGCCCCATCAGTAACTCCATCCCATCCCCATCACTAACTCCATCACTTCCCCATTACTAACTCCAAACCATCCCATCACTAACTCCATCCCTTCCCCATCAATAACTCCATTCCTTCCCCATCACTAAATCCATCCCTTCCCCATCACTTACTCCATCCCTGTCCCATCACCAAATCCATCCCTTCCCATCACTTACTCCATCCCTGTCCCATCACTCACTCCATCCCTTCCCCATCACTAACTCCATCCCTTCCCCATCATTAACTCCATCCCTTCCCCATCATTAACTCCATCCTTCCCTGGTCATTAATTCCATCACTTCTCCATCAGTAACTCCATCCCTTCCCCATCACTAACTCCATCCCTTCCCCATCACTAAATCCATCCCTTCCCGAGCACTAAATCCATCCCTTCCCCATCATTTTCTCCATCCCTTCCCCATTACTTACTCCAGCCCTTCCCCATCACTGATTCCATCCCTTCCCCATCACTAAATCCATTCCTTCCCCATCACTGACTCCATCCCGTCCCCATCACTAAATCCATTCCAGCCCCATCACAAACTCCAACCCTTGCCCATCACTGACTCCATCCCTTCCCCATCACTAACTCCATTCCTGCAGCATCAGTACCTCCATCCCTTCCCCATAACTAAATCCATTCCTTCCCCATCACTGACTCCATCCCTTCCCCATCAGTAACTCCAAACCATCCCATCACTAACTCCATCCCTTCCCCATCACTAACTCCATGCCTTCGCCATCACGAACTCCATCGTTTGCCCATCACTAACTCCATCCTTTCCCCATCACTATCTCCATCATTTCCCCATCAGTAACTCTATCCCTTCACCATCACTTCCCCATCACTAATTCCATCCATTCCCCATCACTAACTCCATCCCTTCCCCATCACGAACTCCATCCCTTCCCCATCCCGAACACAATCATTTCCCCATCACTAACTCCATCCCTTCCCCATGACTGACTGCATCCCTGCCCCATCACTAATTCCATCACTTCCCGATCACTAACTCCATCACTTCCCCATCATTAACTCCATTACGGTCCAATCACTAATTCCATCCCTTCCCCATCACTAAATCCATCGCTTCCCCATGACTAACTCCATCCCTTCCCCATCACTTAGTCCATCCATGTCCCATCACTATCTCCATCCCTTCCCCATCAGTAAATCCATCCCTTCCCCATCACTAACTCCATCCCTTCCCCATCACTAACTCCATCACTTCCCCATCACTAACTCCATCCCTTCCCCATCACTAACTCCATCCCTTCCCCATCACTAACTCCATCCCTTCCCCATCACTAACTCATCCCTTCCCCATCACTAACTCCATTCCTTCCCCATCACTAAATCCATCCCTTCCCCATCACTAACTCCATCCCTTCCCCATCACTTACTCCATCCCTGTCCCATCACCAACTCCATCCCTGTCCCATCACTCACTCCATCCCTTCCCCATCACTAAATCCATCCCTTCCCCATCACTAACTCCATCCCTTCCGCAACACTAACTCCATCCCTTCCCCATCACAAACTCCATTTCTTCCCATCACTAACTCCATTCCTTCCCCATCACTAACTCCATCACTTCCCCATCACTAACTCGATCCCTTCCCCATCACTAACTCCACCCTTTCCCCATCTATAACTCCATCCCTTCCCCATCACTAAATCCATCCCTACCACATCACTAACTCCATCGAAGTTACCATCACTAACTCCATCACTTCCCCATCACTAATTCCTTCCCATACCCATCACCAACTCCATCCCTTCCCATCACTTAATCCATCCCTGTCCCATCACTCACTCCATCCCTTCCCCATCACTAAATCCATCCTTTCCCCATCACTAACTCCATCCTTCCCTCGTCAGTAACTCCATCCCTTCCCCATCAGTAACAACATCCCTTCCCCATCATTAACTCCATCAATTCCCCATCATTAACTCCATCCCTTCCCATTCACTATCTCCATCCCTTCCCCATCATTAACTCCATCCCTTCCCCATCACTAACTCCTTCCCTTCCCCATCAGTAACTCCATCCCGTCCCCATCACTATCTCCATCCCTTCCCCATCACTAACTCCATCCCTTCCCCATCAGTAACTCCTTCCCTTCCCCATCACTAAATCCTTCCCTTCCCCTTCACTAACTCCATCCCTTCCCCATCACTTACTCCATCCTTTCCCCATCACTAACTCCATTCCTGCCCCATCAGTAACTCCATCCCGTCCCCATCACTATCTCCATCCCTTCCCCATCACTAACTCCATCCCTTCCCCATCAGTAACTCCTTCCCTTCCCCATCACTAAATCCTTCCCTTCCCCATCACTAACTCCATGCCTTCCCCATCAGTGACTCCATCCTTTCCCCATCACTAACTGCATTCCTGCCCCATCAGTAACTCCATCCCATCCCCATCACTAACTCCATCACTTCCCCATTGCTAACTCCAAACCATCCCATCACTAACTCCATCCCTTCCCCATCTCTAATTCCATTCCTTCCCCATCACTAAATCCATCCCTTCCCCATCACTAACTCGGTCCCTTCCCCATCACTAACTCCATCCCTTCCCCATCACTAACTCCATCCCTTCCCCATTACTAACTCCATCCCTTCCCCATCACCAACTCCATCCCTTCCCCATCACTAACTCCATCCCTTCCCCATCACTAACTCCATCTCATCCTCATCATTAGCTCCATCTCTTCCTCATCACTAACTCCATCCCTGCCCCATCACTAACTCCATCCCTTCACCATCAATAACTCCGTCCCTTCGCCATTACTAAATCCATTCCTTCCCCATCACTAACATCATCCCTTTTCCAACATGAGATCCATCCCTTCCCCACCACTACCTCCATCCCTTCCCCATCACCATCTCCATTTCTTCCCCATCACTAACTCCATTCCAGTCCCATCACCAAACCCATCCCTTCCCCACCACTAACACCATCACATCCCCATCACTAACACCGTCCCTTCCCCATGACTGACTCCATGCCTTCCCCATCACTAAATCCATCCTTTCCCCACCACTAACACCATTACATCCCCATCACTAACACCATCCCTTCCCCATGACTGACTCCATGCCCTCCCCATCACGAACTCCATCCCTTCCTGATCACAAACTCCATCCCTTCCCCTTCACTATCTCCATCCCTTCCCCACCAATAAATCCAACACTTCCCCATCATTAACACCATCACTTCCCCATCGCTAACTCCTTCCCTTACCCATCACTAACTCCGTCCCTTCCCATCACTAACTCCATTCCTGTCCCCTCACTCAATGTATCCCTTCCCCATCACTAACTCCATCCCTTCCCCACCACTAACTCCATCCCTTCCCCATTACTAACTCCATCACTTCCCCATCACTGATTCCATCCCTTCCCCATCACTAACTCCATCCCTGTCCCCCCATTCACTCTATCCCTTCCCCATCTCTAACTCCATCCCTTCCCCATCACTAACTCCATCCCTGTCCCCTCACTCACTCCATCCCTTCCCCATCACTAACTCCACCCATTCCCCATGACTAAATCCATCGATTCCCCATCACTAAATCCATCCCTTCCCCATCACTAAATCCATTCCTTCCCCATCACTAAATCCATCCCTTACCAAAAACTGAGTCTATCACTTCCCCATCACTAACTCCAAACCATCCCATCACTAACTCCTGCTCTTCCCCATAACTAACTCTTTCACTTCCCCATCACTAACTCCATCCCTTCCCCATCACTAACTCCACCCCTTCCCATCACTAACTCCACCACTTCCCCATCACGAAATCCATCCCTTCCCCATCACTAACTCCATCCCTTCCCCATCACTAACTCCTTCGCTTCCCCATCACTAACTCCACCCCATCCCCTTCACTAACTCCATCCCTTTCCCATCACTAACTCCATCCCTTCCCCATCACTTACTCAATCCCTGTCCCATCACCAACTCCATCCCTTCCCATCATTTACTCCATCCCTGTCCCATCACTCACTCCATCCCTTCCCCATCATTAACTCCATCCCTTCCCCATCATTAACTCCATCCTTCCCTGGTCATTAATTCCATCCCTTCCCCATCATTAACTCCATCCCTTCCCCATCACTATCTTCAGCACTTCTCCATCAGTAACTCCATCCCCACCCCATCACTAAATCCATCCCTTCCCGAGCACTAAATCCATCCCTTCCCCATCATATTCTCCATCCCTTCACCATTACTTACTCCATCCCTTCCCCATCACTGATTCCATCCCTTCCCCATCACTAACTCCATCCCTTCCCCATCACTAACTCCATCCCTTCCCCATCACTAACTCCATCCCTTCCCCATCACTAACTCCATTACTTCCCCATCACTAACTCCATCCCTTCCCCATCACTAACTCCATCCCTTCCCCATCACTAACTCCATATCTTCCCCATCACTAACTCCATCCCTTCCCCATTACTAACTCCATCCCTTCCTCATCACTAACTCCATCCCTTCCCCATCACTGATTCCATCCCTTCCCCATCACTAACTCCATCCCTGTCCCCCCACTCACTCTATCCCTTCCCCATCACTAACTCCATCCCTTCCCCATCACTAACTCCATCCCTTTCCCATCACTAACTCCATCCCTTCCCCATCACTTACTCAATCCCTGTCCCATCACCAACTCCATCCCTTCCCATCATTTACTCCATCCCTGTCCCATCACTCACTCCATCCCTTCCCCATCATTAACTCCATCCCTTCCCCATCATTAACTCCATCCTTCCCTGGTCATTAATTCCATCCCTTCCCCATCATTAACTCCATCCCTTCCCCATCACTATCTTCAGCACTTCTCCATCAGTAACTCCATCCCCACCCCATCACTAAATCCATCCCTTCCCGAGCACTAAATCCATCCCTTCCCCATCATATTCTCCATCCCTTCACCATTACTTACTCCATCCCTTCCCCATCACTGATTCCATCCCTTCCCCATCACTAAATCCATTCCTTCCCCATCACTGACTCCATCCCGTCCCCATCACTAACTCCATTCCTGCCCCATCACTAACTCCATCCCTTCTCCATCACTGACTCCATCCCTTCGCCATCACTAACTCCATTCCTGCCCCATCAGTAACTCCATCCCTTTCCCATCACTAAATCCATTCCTTCCCCATCACTGACTCCATCCCTTCCCCATCACTAACTCCAAACCATCCCATCAGTAACTCCATCCATTCTCCATCACTAACTCCATCCCTTCCCCATCACGAACTCCATCGTTTGCCCATCACTAACTCCATCCTTTCCCCATCACTATCTCCATCATTTCCCCATCAGTAACTCTATCCCTTCACCATCACTTCCCCATCACTAATTCCATCCATTCCCCATCACTAACTCCATCCCTTCCCCATCACGAACTCCATCCCTTCCCCATCCCGAACACAATCATTTCCCCATCATTAACTCCATCCCTTCCCCATTACTGACTGCATCCCTGCCCCATCACTAACTCCATCACTTCCCCATCATTAACTCCATTACGATCCAATCACTAATTCCATCCCTTCCCCATCACTAATTCCATCCCTTCCCCATCACTTAGTCCATCCATGACCCATCACTAACTCCATCCCTTCCCCATCATTAACGCCATTCCTTCCCATCACTAACTCCATCACTATCCCATCACTATCTCCTTCCCTTCCCCATCAGTAAATCCATCCCTACCCCATCACAAACTCCATCCCTTCCCCATCACTAACTCCATCCTTCCCTCGTCAGTAACTCCATCCCTTCCCCATCAGTAACAACATCCCTTCCCCATCATTAACTCCATCAATTCCCCATCATTAACTCCATCCCTTCCCAATCACTATCTCCATCCCTTCCCCATCATTAACTCCATCCCTTCCCCATCACTAACTCCTTCCCTTCCCCATCAGTAACTCCATCCCGTCCCCATCACTATCTCCATCCCTTCCCCATCACTAACTCCATCCCTTCCCCATCAGTAACTCCTTCCCTTCCCCATCACTAAATCCTTCCCCTCCCCATCACTAACTCCATCCCTTCCCCATCACTTACTCCATCCTTTCCCCATCACTAACTCCATTCCTGCCCCATCAGTAACTCCATCCCGTCCCCATCACTATCTCCGTCCCTTCCCCATCACTAACTCCATCCCTTCCCCATCAGTAACTCCTTCCCTTCCCCATCACTAAATCCTTCCCTTCCCCATCACCATCTCCATGCCTTCCCCATCAGTGACTCCATCCTTTCCCCATCACTAACTCCATTCCTGCCCCATCAGTAACTCCATCCCATCCCCATCACTAACTCCATCACTTCCCCATTACTAACTCCAAACCATCCCATCACTAACTCCATCCCTTCCCCATCACTAACTCCATTCCTTCCCCATCACTAAATCCATCCCTTCCCCATCACTAACTCGGTCCCTTCCCCATCACTAACTCCATCCCTTCCCCATCACTAACTCCATCCCTTCCCCATCACTAACTCCATCCCTTCCCCATCACTAACTCCATCTCTTCCTCAACACTACCTCCATCCCTGCCCCATCACTAACTCCATCCCTTCGCCACTACTAAATCCATTCCTTCCCCATCACTAACATCATCCCTTTTCCAACATGAGATCCATCCCTTCCCCACCACTACCTCCATCCCTTCCCCATCACCATCTCCATTCCTTCCCCATCACTAAGTCCATCCCTTCCCCATCACTAACTCCATCCCTTCCCCATCACTAAATCCACCCCTTCCCCATCACTAACTCCATCCCTTCCCCATCAATAAATCCATCCCTTCCCCATCACTAACTGCATCCCTTCCGCAACACTAACTCCATCCCTTCCCCATCACAAACTCCATTTCTTCCCATCACTAACTCCATTCCTTCCCCATCACTAACTCCATCCCTTCCCAATCACTATCTCCATCCCTTCCCCATCATTAACTCCATCCCTTCCCCATCACGAACTCCTTCCCTTCCCCATCAGTAACTCCATCCCGTCCCCATCACTATCTCCATCCCTTCCCCATCACTAACTCCATCCCTTCCCCATTAGTAACTCCTTCCCTTCCCCATCACTAAATCCTTCCCTTCCCCATCTCTAACTCCATCCCTTCCCCATCACTTACTTCATCCTTCCCCCTTCACTAACTCCATTCCTGCCCCATCAGGAACTCCATCCCGTCCCCATCACTATCTCCATCCCTTCCCCATCACTAACTCCATTCCTTCCACATCAGTAACTCCTTCCCTTCCCCATCACTAAATCCTTCCCTTCCCCATCACTAACTCCATCCCTTCCCCATCAGTGACTCCATCCTTTCCCCATCACTAACTCCATTCCTGCCCCATCAGTAACTCCATCCCATCCCCATCACTAACTCCATCACTTCCCCATTACTAACTCCAAACCATCCCATCACTAACTCCATCCCTTCCCCATCACTAATTCCATTCCTTCCCCATCACTAAATCCATCCCTTCCCCATCACTAACTCCATCCCTTCCCCATCACTAACTCCATCACTTCCCCATCACTAACTCCATCCCTTCCCCATCACTAACTTCATCCCTTCCCCATCACTAACTCCATCTCGTCCTCATCATTAACTCCATCTCTTCCTCATCACTAACTCCATCCCTGCCCCATCACTAACTCCATCCCTTCGCCATCAATAACTCCATCCCTTCGCCATTACTAAATCCATTCCTTCCCCATCACCAACATCATCCCTTTTCCAACATGAGATCCATCCCTTCCCCACCACTACCTCCATCCCTTCCCCATCACCATCTCCATTTCTTCCCCATCACTAACTCCATTCCAGTCCCATCACTAAACCCAACCCTTCCCCACCACTAACACCATCACATCCCCATCACTAACACCATCCCTTCCCCATGACTGACTCCATGCCTTCCCCATCACTAAATCCATCCTTTCCCCATCACAAACACCATCACATCCCCATCACCAACACCATCCCTTCCCCATGACTGACTCCATGCCTTCCCCATCACTAAATCCATCCCTTCCCCACCACTAACACCATCACATCCCCATCACTAACACCATCCCTTCCCCATGACTGATTCCATGCGTTCCCCATCACGAACTCCATCCCTTCCTGATCACTAACTCCATCCCTTCCCCTTCACTATCTCCATCCCTTCCCCACCAATAAATCCAACACTTCCCCATCACTAACACCATCACTTCCCCATCACTAACTCCTTCCCTTACCCATCACTAACTCCGTCCCTTCCCATCACTAACTCCATCCCTGTCCCCTCACTCACTGTATCCCTTCCCTATCACTAACTCCATCCCTTCCCCATCACTAACTCCATCTCTTCCCCATTACTAATTCCATCACTTCCCCATCACTGATTCCATCCCTTCCCCATCACTAACTCCATCCCTGTCCCACCACTCACTCTATCCCTTCCCCATCTCTAAATCCATCCCTTCCCCATCACTAACTCCATCCCTGTCCCCTCACTCACTCCATCCCTTCCCCATCTCTAACTCCATCACTTCCCCATCACTAACTCCATCCACTCCCCATGACTAAATCCATCCATTCCCCATCACTAACTCCATCCCTTCCCCATCACTGACTCCATCCTTTCGCCATCACTAACTCCATTCCTGCCCCATCAGTAACTCCATCCCATCCCCATCACTAACTCCATCACTTCCCCATTACTAACTCCAAACCATCCCATCACTAACTCCATCCCTTCCCCATCAATAACTCCATTCCTTCCCCAACACTAAATCCATCCCTTCCCCATCATACTCCATCCCTGTCCCATCACCAACTCCATCCCTTCCCATCACTTACTCCATCCCTGTCCCATCGCTCACTCCATCCCTTCCCCATCACTAACTCCATCCCTTCCCCATCATTAACTCCATCCCTTCCCCATCATTAACTCCATCCTTCCCTGGTCATTAATTCCATCACTTCTCCATCAGTAACTCCATCCCTTCCCCATCACTAACACCATCCCTTCCCCATCACTAAATCCATCCCTTCCCGAGCACTAAATCCATTCCTTCCCCATCATTTTCTCCATCCCTTCCCCATTACTTACTCCAGCCCTTCCCCATCACTGATTCCATCCCTTCCCCATCACTAAATCCATTCCTTCCCCATCACTGACTCCATCCCGTCCCCATCACTAACTCCATTCCAGCCCCATCACTAACTCCAATCCTTCCCCATCACTGACTCCATCCCTTCCCCATCACTAACTACATTCCTGCAGCATCAGTACCTCCATCCCTTCCCCATCACTAAATCCATTCCTTCCCCATCACTGACTCCATCCCTTCCCCATCACTAACTCCAAACCATCCCATCACGAACTCCATCCCTTCCCCATCACTAACTCCATCCCTTCGCCATCACGAACTCCATCGTTTGCCCATCACTAACTCCATCCTTTCCCCATCACTATCTCCATCATTTCCCCATCAGTAACTCTATCCCTTCACCATCACGTCCCCATCACTAATTCCTTCCATTCCCCATCACTAACTCCATCCCTTCCCCATCACGAACTCCATCCCTTCCCCATCCCGAACACAATCATTTCCCCATCACTAACTCCATCCCTTCCCCATTACTGACTGCATCCCTGCCCCATCACTAATTCCATCACTTCCCGATCACTAACTCCATCACTTCCCCATCATTAACTCCATTACGGTCCAATCACTAATTCCATCCCTTCCCCATCACTAAATCCATCGCTTCCCCATCACTAACTCCATCCCTTCCCCATCACTTAGTCCATCCATGTCCCATCACTATCTCCATCCCTTCCCCATCAGTAAATCCATCCCTTCCCCATCACTAACTCCATCCCTTCCCCATCACTAACTCCATCACTTCCCCATCACTAACTCCATCCCTTCCCCATCACTAACTACATCCCTTCCCCATCACTAACTCCATCCCTTCCCCATCACTAACTCATCCCTTCCCCATCACTAACTCCATTCCTTCCCCATCACTAAATCCATCCCTTCCCCATCACTTACTCCATCCCTGTCCCATCACTCACTCCATCCCTTCCCCATCACTAAATCCATTCCTTCCCCATCACTAACTCCATCCCTTCCCCATCTATAACTCCATCCCTTCCCCATCACTAAATCCATTCCTACCACATCAATAACTCCATCGAAGTTACCATCACTAACTCCATCACTTCCCCATCCCTAACTCCTTCCCATACCCATCACCAACTCCATTCCTTCCCATCACTTAATCCATCCCTGTCCCATCACTCACTCCATCCCTTCCCCATCACTAAATCCATCCTTTCCCCATCACTAACTCCATCCTTCCCTCGTCAGTAACTCCATCCCTTCCCCATCAGTAACAACATCCCTTCCCCATCATTAATTCCATCAATTCCCCATCATTAACTCCATCCCTTCCCATTCACTATCTCCATCCCTTCCCCATCATTAACTCCATCCCTTCCCCATCACTAACTCCTTCCCTTCCCCATCAGTAACATCATCCCGTCCCCATCACTATCTCCATCCCTTCCCCATCACTAACTCCATCCCTTCCCCATCAGTAACTCCTTCCATTCCCCATCACTAAATCCTTCCCTTCCCCATCACTAACTCCATGCCTTCCCCATCACTTACTCCATCCTTTCCCCATCACTAACTCCATTCCTGCCCCATCAGTAACTCCATCCCGTCCCCATCACTATCTCCATCCCTTCCCCATCACTAACTCCATCCCTTCCCCATCAGTAACTCCTTCCCTTCCCCATCACTAAATCCTTCCCTTCCCCATCACTAACTCCATGCCTTCCCCATCAGTGACTCCATCCTTTCCCCATCACTAACTCCATTCCTGCCCCATCAGTAACTCCATCCCATCCCCATCACTAAGTCCATCACTTCCCCATTACTAACTCCAAACCATCCCATCACTTACTCCATCCCTTCCCCAACACTAATTCCATTCCTTCCCCATCACTAAATCCATGCCTTCCCCATCACTAACTCGGTCCCTTCCCCATCACTAACTCCATCCCTTCCCCATCACTAACACCATCCCTTCCCCATAACAAACTCCATCCCTTCCCCATCACTAACTCCATCCCTTCCCCATCACTAACTCCATCCCTTCCCCATCACTAACTCCATCTCGTCCTCATCATGAGCTCCATCTCTTCCTCATCACTAACTCCATCCCTGCCCCATCACTAACTCCATCCCTTCACCATCAATAACTCCATCCCTTCGCCATTACTAAATCCATTCCTTCCCCATCACTAACATCATCCCTTTTCCAACATGAGATCCATCCCTTCCCCACCACTACCTCCATCCCTTCCCCATCACCATCTCCATTTCTTCCCCATCACTAACTCCATCCCAGTCCGATCACTAAACCCATCCCGTCCCCACCACTAACACCATCACATCCCCATCACTGACACCATCCCTTCCCCATGACTGACTCCATGCTTTCCCCATCACTAAATCCATCCTTTCCCCACCACTAACACCATCACATCCCCATCACCAACACCATCCCTTCCCCATGACTGACTCCATGCCTTCCCCATCACTAAATCCATCCCTTCCCCACCACTAACACCATCACATCCACATCACTAACACCATCCCTTCCCCATGACTGACTCCATGCCTTCCCCATCACGAACTCTATCCCTTCCTGATCACTAACTCCATCCCTTACCCATCACTAACTCCATCCCTTCCCATCACTAACTCCATCCCTGTCCCGTCACTCACTCCATCCCTTCCCCGACTCTAACTCCATCCCTTCCCCATCACTAACTCCATCCCTTCCCCATCACTAACTCCATCCCTTCCCCCTCACTAACTCCTCCCTTCCCCATCACTAACTCCATCCCTTCCCCATCACTAACTCCATCCCTTCCCCATCACTAACTCCATCCCTTCCCCATCACTAACTCCATCCCTTCCCCATCACTAACTCCATCCCTTCCCCATCACTAACTCCATCCCTTCCCCATCACTAACTCCATCCCTTCCCCATCACTAACTCCATCCCTTCCCCATCACTAACTCCATCCCTTCCCCATCACTAACTCCATCCCTTCCCCATTACTAACTCCATCCCTTCCTCATCACTAACTCCATCCCTTCCCCATCACTGATTCCATCCCTTCCCCATCACTAACTCCATCCCTGTCCCCCCACTCACTCTATCCCTTCCCCATCACTAACTCCATCCCTTCCCCATCACTAACTCCATCCCTTTCCCATCACTAACTCCATCCCTTCCCCATCACTTACTCAATCCCTGTCCCATCACCAACTCCATCCCTTCCCATCATTTACTCCATCCCTGTCCCATCACTCACTCCATCCCTTCCCCATCATTAACTCCATCCCTTCCCCATCATTAACTCCATCCTTCCCTGGTCATTAATTCCATCCCTTCCCCATCATTAACTCCATCCCTTCCCCATCACTATCTTCAGCACTTCTCCATCAGTAACTCCATCCCCACCCCATCACTAAATCCATCCCTTCCCGAGCACTAAATCCATCCCTTCCCCATCATATTCTCCATCCCTTCACCATTACTTACTCCATCCCTTCCCCATCACTGATTCCATCCCTTCCCCATCACTAAATCCATTCCTTCCCCATCACTGACTCCATCCCGTCCCCATCACTAACTCCATTCCTGCCCCATCACTAACTCCATCCCTTCTCCATCACTGACTCCATCCCTTCGCCATCACTAACTCCATTCCTGCCCCATCAGTAACTCCATCCCTTTCCCATCACTAAATCCATTCCTTCCCCATCACTGACTCCATCCCTTCCCCATCACTAACTCCAAACCATCCCATCAGTAACTCCATCCATTCTCCATCACTAACTCCATCCCTTCCCCATCACGAACTCCATCGTTTGCCCATCACTAACTCCATCCTTTCCCCATCACTATCTCCATCATTTCCCCATCAGTAACTCTATCCCTTCACCATCACTTCCCCATCACTAATTCCATCCATTCCCCATCACTAACTCCATCCCTTCCCCATCACGAACTCCATCCCTTCCCCATCCCGAACACAATCATTTCCCCATCATTAACTCCATCCCTTCCCCATTACTGACTGCATCCCTGCCCCATCACTAACTCCATCACTTCCCCATCATTAACTCCATTACGATCCAATCACTAATTCCATCCCTTCCCCATCACTAATTCCATCCCTTCCCCATCACTTAGTCCATCCATGACCCATCACTAACTCCATCCCTTCCCCATCATTAACGCCATTCCTTCCCATCACTAACTCCATCACTATCCCATCACTATCTCCATCCCTTCCCCATCAGTAAATCCATCCCTACCCCATCACAAACTCCATCCCTTCCCCATCACTAACTCCATCCTTCCCTCGTCAGTAACTCCATCCCTTCCCCATCAGTAACAACATCCCTTCCCCATCATTAACTCCATCAATTCCCCATCATTAACTCCATCCCTTCCCAATCACTATCTCCATCCCTTCCCCATCATTAACTCCATCCCTTCCCCATCACTAACTCCTTCCCTTCCCCATCAGTAACTCCATCCCGTCCCCATCACTATCTCCATCCCTTCCCCATCACTAACTCCATCCCTTCCCCATCAGTAACTCCTTCCCTTCCCCATCACTAAATCCTTCCCCTCCCCATCACTAACTCCATCCCTTCCCCATCACTTACTCCATCCTTTCCCCATCAATAACTCCATTCCTGCCCCATCAGTAACTCCATCCCGTCCCCATCACTATCTCCGTCCCTTCCCCATCACTAACTCCATCCCTTCCCCATCAGTAACTCCTTCCCTTCCCCATCACTAAATCCTTCCCTTCCCCATCACCATCTCCATGCCTTCCCCATCAGTGACTCCATCCTTTCCCCATCACTAACTCCATTCCTGCCCCATCAGTAACTCCATCCCATCCCCATCACTAACTCCATCACTTCCCCATTACTAACTCCAAACCATCCCATCACTAACTCCATCCCTTCCCCATCACTAACTCCATTCCTTCCCCATCACTAAATCCATCCCTTCCCCATCACTAACTCGGTCCCTTCCCCATCACTAACTCCATCCCTTCCCCATCACTAACTCCATCCCTTCCCCATCACTAACTCCATCCCTTCCCCATCACTAACTCCATCTCTTCCTCAACACTACCTCCATCCCTGCCCCATCACTAACTCCATCCCTTCGCCATTACTAAATCCATTCCTTCCCCATCACTAACATCATCCCTTTTCCAACATGAGATCCATCCCTTCCCCACCACTACCTCCATCCCTTCCCCATCACCATCTCCATTCCTTCCCCATCACTAAGTCCATCCCTTCCCCATCACTAACTCCATCCCTTCCCCATCACTAAATCCACCCCTTCCCCATCACTAACTCCATCCCTTCCCCATCAATAAATCCATCCCTTCCCCATCACTAACTGCATCCCTTCCGCAACACTAACTCCATCCCTTCCCCATCACAAACTCCATTTCTTCCCATCACTAACTCCATTCCTTCTCCATCACTAACACCATCCCTTCCCCATCACTAACTCCATCCCTTCCCAATCACTATCTCCATCCCTTCCCCATCATTAACTCCATCCCTTCCCCATCACGAACTCCTTCCCTTCCCCATCAGTAACTCCATCCCGTCCCCATCACTATCTCCATCCCTTCCCCATCACTAACTCCATCCCTTCCCCATTAGTAACTCCTTCCCTTCCCCATCACTAAATCCTTCCCTTCCCCATCTCTAACTCCATCCCTTCCCCATCACTTACTTCATCCTTCCCCCTTCACTAACTCGATTCCTGCCCCATCAGGAACTCCATCCCGTCCCCATCACTATCTCCATCCCTTCCCCATCACTAACTCCATTCCTTCCACATCAGTAACTCCTTCCCTTCCCCATCACTAAATCCTTCCCTTCCCCATCACTAACTCCATCCCTTCCCCATCAGTGACTCCATCCTTTCCCCATCACTAACTCCATTCCTGCCCCATCAGTAACTCCATCCCATCCCCATCACTAACTCCATCACTTCCCCATTACTAACTCCAAACCATCCCATCACTAACTCCATCCCTTCCCCATCACTAATTCCATTCCTTCCCCATCACTAAATCCATCCCTTCCCCATCACTAACTCCATCCCTTCCCCATCACTAACTCCATCACTTCCCCATCACTAACTCCATCCCTTCCCCATCACTAACTTCATCCCTTCCCCATCACTAACTCCATCTCGTCCTCATCATTAACTCCATCTCTTCCTCATCACTAACTCCATCCCTGCCCCATCACTAACTCCATCCCTTCGCCATCAATAACTCCATCCCTTCGCCATTACTAAATCCATTCCTTCCCCATCACCAACATCATCCCTTTTCCAACATGAGATCCATCCCTTCCCCACCACTACCTCCATCCCTTCCCCATCACCATCTCCATTTCTTCCCCATCACTAACTCCATTCCAGTCCCATCACTAAACCCAACCCTTCCCCACCACTAACACCATCACATCCCCATCACTAACACCATCCCTTCCCCATGACTGACTCCATGCCTTCCCCATCACTAAATCCATCCTTTCCCCATCACAAACACCATCACATCCCCATCACCAACACCATCCCTTCCCCATGACTGACTCCATGCCTTCCCCATCACTAAATCCATCCCTTCCCCACCACTAACACCATCACATCCCCATCACTAACACCATCCCTTCCCCATGACTGATTCCATGCCTTCCCCATCACGAACTCCATCCCTTCCTGATCACTAACTCCATCCCTTCCCCTTCACTATCTCCATCCCTTCCCCACCAATAAATCCAACACTTCCCCATCACTAACACCATCACTTCCCCATCACTAACTCCTTCCCTTACCCATCACTAACTCCGTCCCTTACCATCACTAACTCCATCCCTGTCCCCTCACTCACTGTATCCCTTCCCTATCACTAACTCCATCCCTTCCCCATCACTAACTCCATCTCTTCCCCATTACTAATTCCATCACTTCCCCATCACTGATTCCATCCCTTCCCCATCACTAACTCCATCCCTGTCCCACCACTCACTCTATCCCTTCCCCATCTCTAAATCCATCCCTTCCCCATCACTAACTCCATCCCTGTCCCCTCACTCACTCCATCCCTTCCCCATCTCTAACTCCATCACTTCCCCATCACTAACTCCATCCACTCCCCATGACTAAATCCATCCATTCCCCATCACTAACTCCATCCCTTCCCCATCACTGACTCCATCCTTTCGCCATCACTAACTCCATTCCTGCCCCATCAGTAACTCCATCCCATCCCCATCACTAACTCCATCACTTCCCCATTACTAACTCCAAACCATCCCATCACTAACTCCATCCCTTCCCCATCAATAACTCCATTCCTTCCCCAACACTAAATCCATCCCTTCCCCATCACTTACTCCATCCCTGTCCCATCACCAACTCCATCCCTTCCCATCACTTACTCCATCCCTGTCCCATCGCTCACTCCATCCCTTCCCCATCACTAACTCCATCCCTTCCCCATCATTAACTCCATCCTTCCCTGGTCATTAATTCCATCACTTCTCCATCAGTAACTCCATCCCTTCCCCATCACTAACTCCATCCCTTCCCCATCACTAAATCCATCCCTTCCCGAGCACTAAATCCATTCCTTCCCCATCATTTTCTCCATCCCTTCCCCATTACTTACTCCAGCCCTTCCCCATCACTGATTCCATCCCTTCCCCATCACTAAATCCATTCCTTCCCCATCACTGACTCCATCCCGTCCCCATCACTAACTCCATTCCAGCCCCATCACTAACTCCAAACCTTCCCCATCACTGACTCCATCCCTTCCCCATCACTAACTACATTCCTGCAGCATCAGTACCTCCATCCCTTCCCCATCACTAAATCCATTCCTTCCCCATCACTGACTCCATCCCTTCCCCATCACTAACTCCAAACCATCCCATCACGAACTCCATCCCTTCCCCATCACTAACTCCATCCCTTCGCCATCACGAACTCCATCGTTTGCCCATCACTAACTCCATCCTTTCCCCATCACTATCTCCATCATTGCCCCATCAGTAACTCTATCCCTTCACCATCACGTCCCCATCACTAATTCCTTCCATTCCCCATCACTAACTCCATCCCTTCCCCATCACGAACTCCATCCCTTCCCCATCCCGAACACAATCATTTCCCCATCACTAACTCCATCCCTTCCCCATTACTGACTGCATCCCTGCCCCATCACTAATTCCATCACTTCCCGATCACTAACTCCATCACTTCCCCATCATTAACTCCATTACGGTCCAATCACTAATTCCATCCCTTCCCCATCACTAAATCCATCGCTTCCCCATCACTAACTCCATCCCTTCCCCATCACTTAGTCCATCCATGTCCCATCACTATCTCCATCCCTTCCCCATCAGTAAATCCATCCCTTCCCCATCACTAACTCCATCCCTTCCCCATCACTAACTCCATCACTTCCCCATCACTAACTCCATCCCTTCCCCATCACTAACTACATCCCTTCCCCATCACTAACTCCATCCCTTCCCCATCACTAACTCATCCCTTCCCCATCACTAACTCCATTCCTTCCCCATCACTAAATCCATCCCTTCCCCATCACTTACTCCATCCCTGTCCCATCACTCACTCCATCCCTTCCCCATCACTAAATCCATTCCTTCCCCAT
The DNA here is from genome assembly GCF_052327205.1 of Somniosus microcephalus. NCBI lineage: Eukaryota > Metazoa > Chordata > Chondrichthyes > Squaliformes > Somniosidae > Somniosus > Somniosus microcephalus. The sequence continues at coordinate 9,275,402 of NC_141017.1, read as the reverse complement.
CACTAACTCCATCCCTTCCCCATCTATAACTCCATCCCTTCCCCATCACTAAATCCATTCCTACCACATCAATAACTCCATCGAAGTTACCATCACTAACTCCATCACTTCCCCATCCCTAACTCCTTCCCATACCCATCACCAACTCCATCCCTTCCCATCACTTAATCCATCCCTGTCCCATCACTCACTCCATCCCTTCCCCATCACTAAATCCATCCTTTCCCCATCACTAACTCCATCCTTCCCTCGTCAGTAACTCCATCCCTTCCCCATCAGTAACAACATCCCTTCCCCATCATTAATTCCATCAATTCCCCATCATTAACTCCATCCCTTCCCATTCACTATCTCCATCCCTTCCCCATCATTAACTCCATCCCTTCCCCATCACTAACTCCTTCCCTTCCCCATCAGTAACATCATCCCGTCCCCATCACTATCTCCATCCCTTCCCCATCACTAACTCCATCCCTTCCCCATCAGTAACTCCTTCCATTCCCCATCACTAAATCCTTCCCTTCCCCATCACTAACTCCATGCCTTCCCCATCACTTACTCCATCCTTTCCCCATCACTAACTCTATTCCTGCCCCATCAGTAACTCCATCCCGTCCCCATCACTATCTCCATCCCTTCCCCATCACTAACTCCATCCCTTCCCCATCAGTAACTCCTTCCCTTCCCCATCACTAAATCCTTCCCTTCCCCATCACTAACTCCATGCCTTCCCCATCAGTGACTCCATCCTTTCCCCATCACTAACTCCATTCCTGCCCCATCAGTAACTCCATCCCATCCCCATCACTAAGTCCATCACTTCCCCATTACTAACTCCAAACCATCCCATCACTTACTCCATCCCTTCCCCAACACTAATTCCATTCCTTCCCCATCACTAAATCCATGCCTTCCCCATCACTAACTCGGTCCCTTCCCCATCACTAACTCCATCCCTTCCCCATCACTAACACCATCCCTTCCCCATAACAAACTCCATCCCTTCCCCATCACTAACTCCATCCCTTCCCCATCACTAACTCCATCCCTTCCCCATCACTAACTCCATCTCGTCCTCATCATGAGCTCCATCTCTTCCTCATCACTAACTCCATCCCTGCCCCATCACTAACTCCATCCCTTCACCATCAATAACTCCATCCCTTCGCCATTACTAAATCCATTCCTTCCCCATCACTAACATCATCCCTTTTCCAACATGAGATCCATCCCTTCCCCACCACTACCTCCATCCCTTCCCCATCACCATCTCCATTTCTTCCCCATCACTAACTCCATCCCAGTCCGATCACTAAACCCATCCCGTCCCCACCACTAACACCATCACATCCCCATCACTGACACCATCCCTTCCCCATGACTGACTCCATGCTTTCCCCATCACTAAATCCATCCTTTCCCCACCACTAACACCATCACATCCCCATCACCAACACCATCCCTTCCCCATGACTGACTCCATGCCTTCCCCATCACTAAATCCATCCCTTCCCCACCACTAACACCATCACATCCACATCACTAACACCATCCCTTCCCCATGACTGACTCCATGCCTTCCCCATCACGAACTCTATCCCTTCCTGATCACTAACTCCATCCCTTACCCATCACTAACTCCATCCCTTCCCATCACTAACTCCATCCCTGTCCCGTCACTCACTCCATCCCTTCCCCGACTCTAACTCCATCCCTTCCCCATCACTAACTCCATCCCTTCCCCATCACTAACTCCTCCCTTCCCCATCACTAACTCCATCCCTTCCCCATCACTAACTCCATCCCTTCCCCATCACTAACTCCATCCCTTCCCCATCACTAACTCCATCCCTTCCCCATCACTAACTCCATCCCTTCCCCATCACTAACTCCATCACTTCCCCATCACTAACTCCATCCCTTCCCCATCACTAACTCCATCCCTTCCCCATCACTAACTCCATATCTTCCCCATCACTAACTCCATCCCTTCCCCATTACTAACTCCATCCCTTCCTCATCACTAACTCCATCCCTTCCCCATCACTGATTCCATCCCTTCCCCATCACTAACTCCATCCCTGTCCCCCCACTCACTCTATCCCTTCCCCATCACTAACTCCATCCCTTCCCCATCACTAACTCCATCCCTTCCCCATTACTAACTCCATCACTTCCCCATCACTGATTCCATCCCTTCCCCATCACTAACTCCATCCCTGTCCCCTCACTCACTCCATCCCTTCCCCATCTCTAACTCCATCACTTCCCCATCACTAACTCCATCCCTGTCCCCTCACTTACTCCATCCCTTCCCCATCTCTAACTCCATCACTTCCCCATCACTAACTCCATCCATTGCCCATCACAAAATCCATCCCATCCCCATCACTAAATCCATCCCTTCCCCATCACTAAATCCACCCCTGCCCCGACACTGAGTCTATCACTTCCCCATCACTAACTCCAACCCATCCCATCACTAGCTCCTGCACTTCCCCATAACTAACTCTTTCACTTCCCCATCACTAACTCCATCCCTTCCCCATCACTAACTCCATCCCTTCCCATCACTAACTCCATCCCTTCCCCATCACGAAATCCATCCCTTCCCCATCACTAACTCCATCCCTTCCCCATCACTAACTCCTTCGCTTCCCCATCACTAACTCCATCCCTTCCCCATCACCAACTCCTTCGCTTTCCCATCACTAACTCCATCTCTTCCCCATCACTTACTCCATCCCTGTCCCATCACCAACTCCATCCCTTCCCATCACCTACTCCATCCCTGTCCCATCACTCACTCCATCCCTTCCCCATCACTAACTCCATCCCTTCCCCATCATTAACTCCATCCCTTCCCCATCATTAACTCCATCCTTCCCTGGTCATTAATTCCATCCCTTCCCCATCATTAACTCCATCCCTTCCCCATCACTACCTCCATCCCTTCCCCATCACTAACTCCATCCCTTCCCCATCACTAAATCCATCCCTTCCCGAGCATTAAATCCATCCCTTCCCCATCATTTTCTCCATAACTTCCCCATTACTTACTCCATCCCTTCCCCATCACTGATTCCATCCCTTCCTCATCACTAAATCCATTCCTTCCCCATCACTGACACCATCCCGTCCCCATCACTAACTCCATTCCTGCCCCATCACTAACTCCATCCCTTCCCCATCACTGACTCCATCCCTTCCCCATTACTAACTCCATTCCTGCCCCATCAGTAACTCCATCCCTTCCCCATCACTAAATCCATTCCTTCCCCATCACTGACTCCATCCCTTCCCCATCACTAACTCCAAACCATCCCATCACTAACTCCATCCATTCTCCATCACTAACTCCACCCCTTCCCCATCACGAACTCCACCCTTTCCCCATCACTATCTCCATCATTTCCCCATCAGTAACTCTATCCCTTCACCATCACTTCCCCATCACTAATTCCATCCATTCCCCATCACTAACTCCATCCCTTCCCCATCACTAACTCCATCCCTTCCCCATCACGAACTCCATCCCTTCCCCATCCCGAACACAATCATTTCCCCATCACTAACTCTACCCCTTCCCCATTACTGACTGCATCCCTGCCCCATCACTAACTCCATCACTTCCCGATCACTAACTCCATCACTTCCCCATCATTAACTCCATTACGATCCAATCACTAATTCCATGCCTTCCCCATCACTTTATCCATCACTTCCCCATCACTAACTCCATCCCTTCCCCATCACCGAGTCCATCCATGTCCCATCACTAACTCCATCCCTTCCCCATCATTAACGCCATTCCTTCCCATCACTAACTCCATCACTTCCCCATCACTATCTCCATCCCTTCCCCATCAGTAAATCCATCCCTTCCCCATCACCAACTCCATCCCTTCCCAATCACTAACTCCATCCTTTCCCCATCACTAACTCCATCCTTCCCTCGTCAGTAACTCCATCCCTTCCCCATCAGTAACAACATCCCTTCCCCATCATTAACTCCATCAATTCTCCATCATTAACTCCATCCCTTCCCAATCACTGTCTCCATCCCTTCCCCATCACTAACTCCATCCCATCCCCATCACTAAATCCTTCCCTTCCCCATCAGTAACTCCATCCCGTCCCCATCACTTTTTCCATCCCTTCCCCATCACTAACTCCATCACTTCCCCATCAGTAACTCCTTCCCTTCCCCATCACTAAATCCTTCCCTTCCCCATCACTAACTCCATCCCTTCCCCATCACTTGCTCCATCCTTTCCCCATCACTAACTCCATTCCTGCCCCATCAGTAACTCCATCCCGTCCCCATCACTATCTCCATCCCTTCCCCATCACTAACTCCATCCCTTCCCCATCAGTAACTCCTTCCCTTCCCCATCACTAAATCCTTCCCTTCCCCATCACTAACTCCATCCCTTCCCCATCACTGACTCCATCCTTTCCCCATCACTAACTCCATTCCTGCCCCATCAGTAACTCCATCCCATCCCCATCACTAACTCCATCATTTCCCCATTACTAACTCCAAACCATCCCATCACAAACTCCATCCCTTCCCCATCACTAACTCCATTCCTTCCTCATCACTAAATCCATCCCTTCCCCATCACCAGCTCGGTCCCTTCCCCATCACTAACTCGGTCCCTTCCCCATCCCTAACTCCATCCCTTCCCCATCACTAACTCCATCCCTTCCCCATCACTAACTCCATCCCTTCCCCATCACTAACTCCATCTCGTCCTCATCATTAACTCCATCTCTTCCTCATCACTAACTCCATCCCTGCCCCATCACTAACTCCATCCCTTTGCCATCAATATTTCCATCCCTTCGCCATTACTAAATCCATTCCTTCCCCATCACTAACATCTTCCCTTTTCCAACATGAGATCCATCCCTTCCCCACCACTACCTCCATCCCTTCCCCATCACCAACTCTATTTCTTCCCCATCACTAACTCCTTCGCTTTCCCATCACTAACTCCATCTCTTCCCCATCACTTACTCCATCCCTGTCCCATCACCAACTCCATCCCTTCCCATCACTTACTCCATCCCTGTCCCATCACTCACTCCATCCCTTCCCCATCACTAACTCCATCCCTTCCCCCTCATTAACTCCATCCCTTCCCCATCATTAACTCCATCCTTCCCTGGTCATTAATTCCATCCCTTCCCCATCATTAACTCCATCCCTTCCCCATCACTACCTCCATCCCTTCCCCATCACTAACTCCATCCCTTCCCCATCACTAAATCCATCCCTTCCCGAGCACTAAATCCATCCCTTCCCCATCATTTTCTCCATACCTTCCCCATTACTTACTCCATCCCTTCCCCATCACTGATTCCATCCCTTCCTCATCACTAAATCCATTCCTTCCCCATCACTGATTCCATCCCTTCCTCATCACTAACTCCATTCCTGCCCTATCACTAACTCCATCCCTTCCCCATCACTGACTCCATCCCTTCCCCATTACTAACTCCATTCCTGCCCCATCAGTAACTCCATCCCTTCCCCATCACTAAATCCATTCCTTCCCCATCACTGACTCCATCCCTTCCCCATCACTAACTCCAAACCATCACATCACTAACTCCATCCATTCTCCATCACTAACTCCACCCCTTCCCCATCACGAACTCCACCCTTTCCCCATCACTATCTCCATCATTTCCCCATCAGTAACTCTATCCCTTCACCATCACTTCCCCATCACTAATTCCATCCATTCCCCATCACTAACTCCATCCCTTCCCCATCACTAACTCCATCCCTTCCCCATCACGAACTCCATCCCTTCCCCATCCCGAACACAATCATTTCCCCATCACTAACTCTACCCCTTCCCCATTACTGACTGCATCCCAGCCCCATCACTAACTCCATCACTTCCCGATCACTAACTCCATCACTTCCCCATCATTAACTCCATTACGATCCAATCACTAATTCCATGCCTTCCCCATCACTTTATCCATCACTTCCCCATCACTAACTCCATCCCTTCCCCATCACCGAGTCCATCCATGTCCCATCACTAACTCCATCCCTTCCCCATCATTAACGCCATTCCTTCCCATCACTAACTCCATCACTTCCCCATCACTATCTCCATCCCTTCCCCATCAGTAAATCCATCCCTTCCCCATCACCAACTCCATCCCTTCCCAATCACTAACTCCATCCTTTCCCCATCACTAACTCCATCCTTCCCTCGTCAGTAACTCCATCCCTTCCCCATCAGTAACAACATCCCTTCCCCATCATTAACTCCATCAATTCTCCATCATTAACTCCATCCCTTCCCAATCACTGTCTCCATCCCTTCCCCATCACTAACTCCATCCCATCCCCATCACTAAATCCTTCCCTTGCCCATCAGTAACTCCATCTCGTCCCCATCACTATTTCCATCCCTTCCCCATCACTAACTCCATCACTTCCCCATCAGTAACTCCTTCCCTTCCCCATCACTAAATCCTTCCCTTCCCCATCACTAACTCCATCCCTTCCCCATCACTTGCTCCATCCTTTCCCCATCACTAACTCCATTCCTGCCCCATCAGTAACTCCATCCCGTCCCCATCACTATCTCCATCCCTTCCCCATCACTAACTCCATCCCTTCCCCATCAGTAACTCCTTCCCTTCCCCATCACTAAATCCTTCCCTTCCCCATCACTAACTCCATCCCTTCCCCATCACTGACTCCATCCTTTCCCCATCACTAACTCCATTCCTGCCCCATCAGTAACTCCATCCCATCCCCATCACTAACTCCATCACTTCCCCATTACTAACTCCAAACCATCCCATCACTAACTCCATCCCTACCCCATCACTAACTCCATTCCTTCCTCATCACTAAATCCATCCCTTCCCCATCACTAACTCGGTCCCTTCCCCATCACTAACTCGGTCCCTTCCCCATCCCTAACTCCATCCCTTCCCCATCACTAACTCCATCCCTTCCCCATCACTAACTCCATCCCTTCCCCATCACTAACTCTATCTCGTCCTCATCATTAACTCCATCTCTTCCTCATCACTAACTCCATCCCTGCCCCATCACTAACTCCATCCCTTTGCCATCAATATCTCCATCCCTTCGCCAGTACTAAATCCATTCCTTCCCCATCACTAACATCATCCCTTTTCCAACATGAGATCCATCCCTTCCCCACCACTACCTCCATCCCTTCCCCATCACCAACTCTATTTCTTCCCCATCACTAACTCCATCCCAGTCCCATCACTAAACCCATCCCTTCCCCACCACTAACACCATCACATCCCCATTACTAACACCATCCCTTCCCCATGACTGACTCCATGCCTTCCCCATCACTAAATCCATCCTTTCCCCACCACTAACACCATCACATCCCCATCACCAACACCATCCCTTCCCCATGACTGACTCCATGCCTTCCCCATCACTAAATCCATCCCTTCCCCACCACTAACACCATCACATCCTCATCACTAACACCATCCCTTCCCCATGACTGACTCCATGCCTTCCCCATCACGAACTCCATCCCTTCCTGATCACTAACTCCATCCCTTCCCTTGCACTATCTCCATCCCATCCCCACCAATAAATCCAACACTTCCCCATCACTAACACCATCACTTCCCCATCACTAACTCCTTCCCTTACCCATCACTAACTCCGTCCCTTCCCATCACTAACTCCATCCCTGTCCCCTCACTCACTCCATCCCAGCCCCATCTCTAACTCCATCCCTTCCCCATCACTAACTCCATCCCTTCCCCTTCACTATCTCCATCTCTTCCCCACCAATAAATCCAACACTTCCCCATCACTAACACCATCACTTCCCCATCACTAACTCCTTCCCTTACCCATCACTAACTCCGTCCCTTCCCATTACTAACTCCAGCCCTGTCCCCTCACTCACTCCATCCCTTCCCCATCACTTAGTCCATCCATGTCCCATCACTAACTCCATCACATCCCCATCATTAACGCCATTCCTTCTCATCACTAACTCCATCACTTCCCCATCACTATCTCCATCCCTTCCCCATCAGCAAATCCATCCCTTCCCCATCAGTAACCCCATCCCTTCCCCATCACTAACTCCATCCCTTCCCCATCACTAACTCCATCCTTCCCTCGTCAGTAACTCCATCCCTTCCCCATCAGTAACAACATCCTTCCCCATCATTAACTCCATCAATTCGCCATCATTAACTCCATCCCTTCCCAATCACTGTCTCCATCTCTTCCCCATCACTAACTCCATCCCATCCCCATCACTAAATCCTTCCCTTCCCCATCAGTAACTCCATCCCGTCCCCATCACTATTTCCATCCCTTCCCCATCACTAACTCCATCCCTTCCCCATCAGTAACTCCTTCCCTTCCCCATCATTAAATCCTTCCCTTCCCCATCACTAACTCCATCCCTTCCCCATCACTTGCTCCATCCTTTCCCCATCACTAACTCCATTCCTGCCCCATCAGTAACTCCATCCCGTCCCCATCACTATCTACATCCCTTTCCCATCACGAACTCCATCCCTTCCCCACCACTAACACCATCACATCCTCATCACTAACACCATCCCTTCCCCATGACTGACTCCATGCCTTCCCCATCACGAACTCCATCCCTTCCTGATCACTAACTCCATCCCTTCCCTTTCACTATCTCCATCCCATCCCCACCAATAAATCCAACACTTCCCCATCACTAACACCATCACTTCCCCATCACTAACTCCTTCCCTTACCCATCACTAACTCCGTCCCTTCCCATCACTAACTCCATTCCTGCCCCATCAGTAACTCCATCCCGTCCCCATCACTATCTCCATCCCTTCCCCATCACTAACTCCATCCCTTCCCCATCAGTAACTCCTTCCCTTCCCCATCACTAAATCCTTCCCTTCCCCATCACTAACTCCATCCCTTCCCCATCACTGACTCCATCCTTTCCCCATCACTAACTCCATTCCTGCCCCATCAGTAACTCCATCCCATCCCCATCACTAACTCCATCACTTCCCCATTACTAACTCCAAACCATCCCATCACTAACTCCATCCCTTCCCCATCACTAACTCCATTCCTTCCTCATCACTAAATCCATCCCTTCCCCATCACTAACTCGGTCCCTTCCCCATCACTAACTCGGTCCCTTCCCCATCCCTAACTCCATCCCTTCCCCATCACTAACTCCATCCCTTCCCCATCACTAACTCCATCCCTTCCCCATCACTAACTCTATCTCGTCCTCATCATTAACTCCATCTCTTCCTCATCACTAACTCCATCCCTGCCCCATCATTAACTCCATCCCTTTGCCATCAATATCTCCATCCCTTCGCCATTACTAAATCCATTCCTTCCCCATCACTAACATCATCCCTTTTCCAACATGAGATCCATCCCTTCCCCACCACTACCTCCATCCCTTCCCCATCACCAACTCTATTTCTTCCCCATCACTAACTCCATCCCAGTCCCATCACTAAACCCATCCCTTCCCCACCACTAACACCATCACATCCCCATTACTAACACCATCCCTTCCCCATGACTGACTCCATGTCTTCCCCATCACTAAATCCATCCTTTCCCCACCACTAACACCATCACATCCCCATCACCAACACCATCCCTTCCCCATGACTGACTCCATGCCTTCCCCATCACTAAATCCATCCCTTCCCCACCACTAACACCATCACATCCTCATCACTAACACCATCCCTTCCCCATGACTGACTCCATGCCTTCCCCATCACGAACTCCATCCCTTCCTGATCACTAACTCCATCCCTTCCCTTTCACTATCTCCATCCCATCCCCACCAATAAATCCAACACTTCCCCATCACTAACACCATCACTTCCCCATCACTAACTCCTTCCCTTACCCATCACTAACTCCGTCCCTTCCCATCACTAACTCCATCCCTGTCCCCTCACTCACTCCATCCCATCCCCATCTCTAACTCCATCCCTTCCCCATCACTAACTCCATCCCTTCCCCTTCACTATCTCCATCTCTTCCCCACCAATAAATCCAACACTTCCCCATCACTAACACCATCACTTCCCCATCACTAACTCCTTCCCTTACCCATCACTAACTCCGTCCCTTCCCATCACTAACTCCAGCCCTGTCCCCTCACTCACTCCATCCCTTCCCCATCACTTAGTCCATCAATGTCCCATCACTAACTCCATCACTTCCCCATCATTAACGCCATTCCTTCTCATCACTAACTCCATCACTTCCCCATCACTATCTCCATCCCTTCCCCATCAGCAAATCCATCCCTTCCCCATCAGTAACCCCATCCCTTCCCCATCACTAACTCCATCCCTTCCCCATCACTAACTCCATCCTTCCCTCGTCAGTAACTCCATCCCTTCCCCATCAGTAACAACATCCCTTCCCCATCATTAACTCCATCAATTCGCCATCATTAACTCCATCCCTTCCCAATCACTGTCTCCATCTCTTCCCCATCACTAACTCCATCCCATCCCCATCACTAAATCCTTCCCTTCCCCATCAGTAACTCCATCCCGTCCCCATCACTATTTCCATCCCTTCCCCATCACTAACTCCATCCCTTCCCCATCAGTAACTCCTTCCCTTCCCCATCACTAAATCCTTCCCTTCCCCATCACTAACTCCATCCCTTCCCCATCACTTGCTCCATCCTTTCCCCATCACTAACTCCATTCCTGCCCCATCAGTAACTCCATCCCGTCCCCATCACTATCTACATCCCTTCCCCATCACGAACTCCATCCCTTCCCCATCAGTAACTCCTTCCCTTCCCCATCACTAAATCCTTCCCTTCCCCATCACTAACTCCATCACTTCCCCATTACTAACTCCAAACCATCCCATCACTAACTCCATCCCTTCCCCATCACTAACTCCATTCCTTCCCCATCACTAAATCTATCCATTCCCCATCCCTAAATCCATCCCTTCCCCATCACTAAATCCATCCCTTCCCCATCACTAAATCCACCCCTGCCCCAACACTGAGTCTATCACTTCCCCATCACTAACTCCAAACCATCCCATCACTAGCTCCTGCACTTCCCCATAACGAACTCTTTCACTTCCCCATCACTAACTCCATCCCTTCCCCATCACTAACTCCATCCCTTCCCCATCACGAACTCCATCCCTTCCCCATCACTAACTCCATCCCTTCCCCATCACTAACTCCTTCGCTTCCCCATCACTAACTCCATCCCATCCCCATCACTAACTCCATCCCTGTCCCATCACTCACTCCATCCCTTCCCCATCATTAACTCCATCCCTTCCCTGGTCATTAATTCCATCCCTTCCCCATCATTAACTCCATCCCTTCCCCATCACTACCTCCATCCCTTCCCCATCACTAACTCCATCCCTTCCCCATCACTAAATCCATCCCTTCCCGAGCACTAAATCCATCCCTTCCCCATCATTTTCTCCATCCCTTCCCCATTACTTACTCCATCCCTTCCCCATCACTGATTCCATCCCTTCCCCATCACTAAATCCATTCCTTCCCCATCACTGACACCATCCCGTCCCAATCACTAACTCCATTCCTGCCCCATCACTAACTCCCTCCCTTCCCCATCACTGACTCCATCCCTTCCCCATTACTAACTCCATTCCTGCCCCATCAGTAACTCCATCCCTTCCCCATCACTAAATCCATTCCTTCCCCATCACTGACTCCATCCCTTCCCCATCACGAACTCCAAACCATCCCATCACTAACTTCATCCATTCTCCATCACTAACTCCACCCCTTCCCCATCACGAACTCCATCCTTTCCCCATCACTATCTCCATCATTTCCCCATCAGTAACTCTATCCATTCACCATCACTTCCCCATCACTAATTCCATCCATTCCCCATCACTAACTCCATCCCTTCCCCATCACGAACTCCATCACTTCCCCATCCCGAACACAATCATTTCCCCATCACTAACTCCACCCCTTCCCCATTACTGACTGCATCCCTGCCCCATCACTAACTCCATCACTTCCCGATCACTAACTCCATCACTTCCCCATCATTAAGACCATTACGATCCAATCACTAATTCCATCCCTTCCCCATCACTTTATCCATCACTTCCCCATCACTAACTCCATCCCTTCCCCATCACCTAGTCCATCCATGTCCCATCACTAACTCCATCCCTTCCCCATCATTAACGCCATTCCTTCCCATCACTAACTCCATCACTTCCCCATCACTATCTCCATCCCTTCCCCATCAGTAAATCCATCCCTTCCCCATCACTAACTCCATCCCTTCCCCATCACTAACTCCATCCTTTCCCCATCACTAACTCCATCCTTCCCTCGTCAGTAACTCCATCCCTTCCCCATCAGTAACAACATCCCTTACCCATCATTAACTCCATCAATTCTCCATCATTAACACCATCCCTTCCCAATCACTGTCTCCATCCCTTCCCCATCACTAACTCCATCCCATCCCCATCACTAAATCCTTCCCTTCCCCATCAGTAACTCCATCCCGTCCCCATCACTATTTCCATCCCTTCCCCATCACTAACTCCATCCCTTCCCCATCAGTAACTCCTTCCCTTCCCCATCACTAAATCCTTCCCTTCCCCATCACTAACTCCATCCCTTCCCCATCACTTGCTCCATCCTTTCCCCATCACTAACTCCATTCCTGCCCCATCAGTAATTCCATCCCGTCCCCATCACTATCTCCATCCCTTCCCCATCACTAACTCCATCCCTTCCCAATCAGTAACTCCTTCCCTTCCCCATCACTAAATCCTTCCCTTCCCCATCACTAACTCCATCACTTCCCCATCACTGACTCCATCCTTTCCCCATCACTAACTCCATTCCTGCCCCATCAGTAACTCCATCCCATCCCCATCACTAACTCCATCACTTCCCCATTACTAACTCCAAACCATCCCATCACTAACTCCATCCCTTCCCCATCACTAACTCCATTCCTTCCTCATCACTAAATCCATCCCTTCCCCATCACTAACTCGGTCCCTTCCCCATCACTAATTCGGTCCCTTCCCCATCCCTAACTCCATCCCTTCCCCATCACTAACACCATCCCTTCCCCATCACTAACTCCATCCCTTCCCAACCACTAACTCCATCTCGTCCTCATCATTAACTCCATCTCTTCCTCATCACTAACTCCATCCCTGCCCCATCACTAACTCCATCCCTTTGCCATCAATATCTCCATCCCTTCGCCATTACTAAATCCATTCCTTCCCCATCACTAACATCATCCCTTTTCCAACATGAGATCCATCCCTTCCCCATCACCAACTCTATTTCTTCCCCATCACTAACTCCATCCCAGTCCCATCACTAAACCCATCCCTTCCCCACCACTAACACCATCACATCCCCATTACTAACACCATCCCTTCCCCATGACTGACTCCATGCCTTCCCCATCACTAAATCCATCCTTTCCCCACCACTAACACCATCACATCCCCATCACCAACACCATCCCTTCCCCATGACTGACTCCATGCCTTCCCCATCACTAAATCCATCCCTTCCCCACCACTAACACCATCACATCCTCATCACTAATACCGTCCCTTCCCCATGACTGACTCCATGCCTTCCCCATCATGAACTCCATCCCTTCCTGATCACTAACTCCATCCCTTCCCTTTAACTATCTCCATCCCATCCCCACCAATAAATCCAACACTTCCCCATCACTAACACCATCACTTCCCCATCACTAACTCCTTCCCTTACCCATCACTAACTCCGTCCCTTCCCATCACTAACTCCATCCCTGTCCCCTCACTCACTCCATCCCATCCCCATCTCTAACTCCATCCCTTCCCCATCACTAACTCCATCCCTTCCCCTTCACTATCTCCATCTCTTCCCCACCAATAAATCCAACACTTCCCCATCACTAACACCATCACTTCCCCATCACTAACTCCTTCCCTTACCCATCACTAACTCCGTCCCTTCCCATCACTAACTCCAGCCCTGTCCCCTCACTCACTCCATCCCTTCCCCATCACTTAGTCCATCAATGTCCCATCACTAACTCCATCACTTCCCCATCATTAACGCCATTCCTTCTCATCACTAACTCCATCACTTCCCCATCACTATCTCCATCCCTTCCCCATCAGCAAATCCATCCCTTCCCCATCAGTAACCCCATCCCTTCCCCATCACTAACTCCATCCCTTCCCCATCACTAACTCCATCCTTCCCTCGTCAGTAACTCCATCCCTTCCCCATCAGTAACAACATCCCTTCCCCATCATTAACTCCATCAATTCGCCATCATTAACTCCATCCCTTCCCAATCACTGTCTCCATCTCTTCCCCATCACTAACTCCATCCCATCCCCATCACTAAATCCTTCCCTTCCCCATCAGTAACTCCATCCCGTCCCCATCACTATTTCCATCCCTTCCCCATCACTAACTCCATCCCTTCCCCATCAGTAACTCCTTCCCTTCCCCATCACTAAATCCTTCCCTTCCCCATCACTAACTCCATCCCTTCCCCATCACTTGCTCCATCCTTTCCCCATCACTAACTCCATTCCTGCCCCATCAGTAACTCCATCCCGTCCCCATCACTATCTACATCCCTTCCCCATCACGAACTCCATCCCTTCCCCATCAGTAACTCCTTCCCTTCCCCATCACTAAATCCTTCCCTTCCCCATCACTAACTCCATCACTTCCCCATTACTAACTCCAAACCATCCCATCACTAACTCCATCCCTTCCCCATCACTAACTCCATTCCTTCCCCATCACTAAATCTATCCATTCCCCATCCCTAAATCCATCCCTTCCCCATCACTAAATCCATCCCTTCCCCATCACTAAATCCACCCCTGCCCCAACACTGAGTCTATCACTTCCCCATCACTAACTCCAAACCATCCCATCACTAGCTCCTGCACTTCCCCATAACGAACTCTTTCACTTCCCCATCACTAACTCCATCCCTTCCCCATCACTAACTCCATCCCTTCCCCATCACGAAATCCATCCCTTCCCCATCACTAACTCCATCCCTTCCCCATCACTAACTCCTTCGCTTCCCCATCACTAACTCCATCCCATCCCCATCACTAACTCCATCCCTGTCCCATCACTCACTCCATCCCTTCCCCATCATTAACTCCATCCCTTCCCTGGTCATTAATTCCATCCCTTCCCCATCATTAACTCCATCCCTTCCCCATCACTACCTCCATCCCTTCCCCATCACTAACTCCATCCCTTCCCCATCACTAAATCCATCCCTTCCCGAGCACTAAATCCATCCCTTCCCCATCATTTTCTCCATCCCTTCCCCATTACTTACTCCATCCCTTCCCCATCACTGATTCCATCCCTTCCCCATCACTAAATCCATTCCTTCCCCATCACTGACACCATCCCGTCCCAATCACTAACTCCATTCCTGCCCCATCACTAACTCCCTCCCTTCCCCATCACTGACTCCATCCCTTCCCCATTACTAACTCCATTCCTGCCCCATCAGTAACTCCATCCCTTCCCCATCACTAAATCCATTCCTTCCCCATCACTGACTCCATCCCTTCCCCATCACGAACTCCAAACCATCCCATCACTAACTTCATCCATTCTCCATCACTAACTCCACCCCTTCCCCATCACGAACTCCATCCTTTCCCCATCACTATCTCCATCATTTCCCCATCAGTAACTCTATCCATTCACCATCACTTCCCCATCACTAATTCCATCCATTCCCCATCACTAACTCCATCCCTTCCCCATCACGAACTCCATCACTTCCCCATCCCGAACACAATCATTTCCCCATCACTAACTCCACCCCTTCCCCATTACTGACTGCATCCCTGCCCCATCACTAACTCCATCACTTCCCGATCACTAACTCCATCACTTCCCCATCATTAAGACCATTACGATCCAATCACTAATTCCATCCCTTCCCCATCACTTTATCCATCACTTCCCCATCACTAACTCCATCCCTTCCCCATCACCTAGTCCATCCATGTCCCATCACTAACTCCATCCCTTCCCCATCATTAACGCCATTCCTTCCCATCACTAACTCCATCACTTCCCCATCACTATCTCCATCCCTTCCCCATCAGTAAATCCATCCCTTCCCCATCACTAACTCCATCCCTTCCCCATCACTAACTCCATCCTTTCCCCATCACTAACTCCATCCTTCCCTCGTCAGTAACTCCATCCCTTCCCCATCAGTAACAACATCCCTTACCCATCATTAACTCCATCAATTCTCCATCATTAACACCATCCCTTCCCAATCACTGTCTCCATCCCTTCCCCATCACTAACTCCATCCCATCCCCATCACTAAATCCTTCCCTTCCCCATCAGTAACTCCATCCCGTCCCCATCACTATTTCCATCCCTTCCCCATCACTAACTCCATCCCTTCCCCATCAGTAACTCCTTCCCTTCCCCATCACTAAATCCTTCCCTTCCCCATCACTAACTCCATCCCTTCCCCATCACTTGCTCCATCCTTTCCCCATCACTAACTCCATTCCTGCCCCATCAGTAATTCCATCCCGTCCCCATCACTATCTCCATCCCTTCCCCATCACTAACTCCATCCCTTCCCAATCAGTAACTCCTTCCCTTCCCCATCACTAAATCCTTCCCTTCCCCATCACTAACTCCATCACTTCCCCATCACTGACTCCATCCTTTCCCCATCACTAACTCCATTCCTGCCCCATCAGTAACTCCATCCCATCCCCATCACTAACTCCATCACTTCCCCATTACTAACTCCAAACCATCCCATCACTAACTCCATCCCTTCCCCATCACTAACTCCATTCCTTCCTCATCACTAAATCCATCCCTTCCCCATCACTAACTCGGTCCCTTCCCCATCACTAATTCGGTCCCTTCCCCATCCCTAACTCCATCCCTTCCCCATCACTAACACCATCCCTTCCCCATCACTAACTCCATCCCTTCCCAACCACTAACTCCATCTCGTCCTCATCATTAACTCCATCTCTTCCTCATCACTAACTCCATCCCTGCCCCATCACTAACTCCATCCCTTTGCCATCAATATCTCCATCCCTTCGCCATTACTAAATCCATTCCTTCCCCATCACTAACATCATCCCTTTTCCAACATGAGATCCATCCCTTCCCCATCACCAACTCTATTTCTTCCCCATCACTAACTCCATCCCAGTCCCATCACTAAACCCATCCCTTCCCCACCACTAACACCATCACATCCCCATTACTAACACCATCCCTTCCCCATGACTGACTCCATGCCTTCCCCATCACTAAATCCATCCTTTCCCCACCACTAACACCATCACATCCCCATCACCAACACCATCCCTTCCCCATGACTGACTCCATGCCTTCCCCATCACTAAATCCATCCCTTCCCCACCACTAACACCATCACATCCTCATCACTAATACCGTCCCTTCCCCATGACTGACTCCATGCCTTCCCCATCATGAACTCCATCCCTTCCTGATCACTAACTCCATCCCTTCCCTTTAACTATCTCCATCCCATCCCCACCAATAAATCCAACACTTCCCCATCACTAACACCATCACTTCCCCATCACTAACTCCTTCCCTTACCCATCACTAACTCCGTCCCTTCCCATCACTAACTCCATCCCTGTCCCCTCACTCACTCCATCCCATCCCCATCTCTAACTCCATCCCTTCCCCATCACTAACTCCATCCCTTCCCCTTCACTATCTCCATCTCTTCCCCACCAATAAATCCAACACTTCCCCATCACTAACACCATCACTTTCCCATCACTAACTCCTTCCCTTACCCATCACTAACTCCGTCCCTTCCCATCACTAACTCCAACCCTGTCCCCTCACTCACTCCATCCCTTCCCCATCACTTAGTCCATCCATGTCCCATCACTAACTCCATCCCTTCCCCATCACTAACTCCATCCCTTCCCCATCACGAAATCCATCCCTTCCCCATCACTAACTCCATCCCTTCCCCATCACTAACTCCTTCGCTTCCCCATCACTAACTCCATCCCATCCCCATCACTAACTCCATCCCTGTCCCATCACTCACTCCATCCCTTCCCCATCATTAACTCCATCCCTTCCCTGGTCATTAATTCCATCCCTTCCCCATCATTAACTCCATCCCTTCCCCATCACTACCTCCATCCCTTCCCCATCACTAACTCCATCCCTTCCCCATCACTAAATCCATCCCTTCCCGAGCACTAAATCCATCCCTTCCCCATCATTTTCTCCATCCCTTCCCCATTACTTACTCCATCCCTTCCCCATCACTGATTCCATCCCTTCCCCATCACTAAATCCATTCCATCCCCATCACTGACACCATCCCGTCCCAATCACTAACTCCATTCCTGCCCCATCACTAACTCCCTCCCTTCCCCATCACTGACTCCATCCCTTCCCCATTACTAACTCCATTCCTGCCCCATCAGTAACTCCATCCCTTCCCCATCACTAAATCCATTCCTTCCCCATCACTGACTCCATCCCTTCCCCATCACGAACTCCAAACCATCCCATCACTAACTTCATCCATTCTCCATCACTAACTCCACCCCTTCCCCATCACGAACTCCATCCTTTCCCCATCACTATCTCCATCATTTCCCCATCAGTAACTCTATCCATTCACCATCACTTCCCCATCACTAATTCCATCCATTCCCCATCACTAACTCCATCCCTTCCCCATCACGAACTCCATCACTTCCCCATCCCGAACACAATCATTTCCCCATCACTAACTCCACCCCTTCCCCATTACTGACTGCATCCCTGCCCCATCACTAACTCCATCACTTCCCGATCACTAACTCCATCACTTCCCCATCATTAAGACCATTACGATCCAATCACTAATTCCATCCCTTCCCCATCACTTTATCCATCACTTCCCCATCACTAACTCCATCCCTTCCCCATCACCTAGTCCATCCATGTCCCATCACTAACTCCATCCCTTCCCCATCATTAACGCCATTCCTTCCCATCACTAACTCCATCACTTCCCCATCACTATCTCCATCCCTTCCCCATCAGTAAATCCATCCCTTCCCCATCACTAACTCCATCCCTTCCCCATCACTAACTCCATCCTTTCCCCATCACTAACTCCATCCTTCCCTCGTCAGTAACTCCATCCCTTCCCCATCAGTAACAACATCCCTTACCCATCATTAACTCCATCAATTCTCCATCATTAACACCATCCCTTCCCAATCACTGTCTCCATCCCTTCCCCATCACTAACTCCATCCCATCCCCATCACTAAATCCTTCCCTTCCCCATCAGTAACTCCATCCCGTCCCCATCACTATTTCCATCCCTTCCCCATCACTAACTCCATCCCTTCCCCATCAGTAACTCCTTCCCTTCCCCATCACTAAATCCTTCCCTTCCCCATCACTAACTCCATCCCTTCCCCATCACTTGCTCCATCCTTTCCCCATCACTAACTCCATTCCTGCCCCATCAGTAATTCCATCCCGTCCCCATCACTATCTCCATCCCTTCCCCATCACTAACTCCATCCCTTCCCAATCAGTAACTCCTTCCCTTCCCCATCACTAAATCCTTCCCTTCCCCATCACTAACTCCATCACTTCCCCATCACTGACTCCATCCTTTCCCCATCACTAACTCCATTCCTGCCCCATCAGTAACTCCATCCCATCCCCATCACTAACTCCATCACTTCCCCATTACTAACTCCAAACCATCCCATCACTAACTCCATCCCTTCCCCATCACTAACTCCATTCCTTCCTCATCACTAAATCCATCCCTTCCCCATCACTAACTCGGTCCCTTCCCCATCACTAATTCGGTCCCTTCCCCATCCCTAACTCCATCCCTTCCCCATCACTAACACCATCCCTTCCCCATCACTAACTCCATCCCTTCCCAACCACTAACTCCATCTCGTCCTCATCATTAACTCCATCTCTTCCTCATCACTAACTCCATCCCTGCCCCATCACTAACTCCATCCCTTTGCCATCAATATCTCCATCCCTTCGCCATTACTAAATCCATTCCTTCCCCATCACTAACATCATCCCTTTTCCAACATGAGATCCATCCCTTCCCCACCACTACCTCCATCCCTTCCCCATCACCATCTCTATTTCTTCCCCATCACTAACACTATCACTTCCCCATCACTAACTCCTTCCCTTACCCATCACTAACTCCGTCCCTTCCCATCACTAACTCCATCCCTGTCCCCTCACTCATTCCATCCCATCCCCATCTCTAACTCCATCCCTTCCCCATCACTAACTCCATCCCTTCCCCTTCACTATCTCCATCCCTTCCCCACCAATAAATCCAACACTTCCCCATCACTAACACCATCACTTCCCCATCACTAACTCCTTCCCTTACCCATCACTAACTCCGTCCCTTCCCATCACTAACTCCAGCCCTGTCCCCTCACTCACTCCATCCCTTCCCCATCACTTAGTCCATCCATGTCCCATTACTAACTCCAACACTTCCCCATCATTAACGTCTTTCCTTCCCATCACTAACTCCATCACTTCCCCATCACTATCTCCATCACTTCCCCATCAGCAAATCCATCCCTTCCCCATCACTAACCCCATCCCTTCTCCATCACTAACTCCATCCCTTCCCCATCACTAACTCCATCCTTCCCTCGTCAGTAACTCCATCCCTTCCCCATCAGTAACAACATTCCTTCCCCATCATTAACTCCATCAATTCCCCATCATTAATTCCATCCCTTCCCAATCACTGTCTCCATCTCTTCCCCATCACTAACTCCATCCCATCCCCATCACTAAATCCTTCCCTTCCCCATCACTAACTCCATCCCTTCCCCATCAGTAACTCCTTCCCTTCCCCATCACTAAATCCTTCCCTTCCCCATCACTAACTCCATCCCTTCCCCATCACTTGCTCCATCCTTTCCCCATCACTAACTCCATTCCTGCCCCATCAGTAACTCCATCCCGTCCCCATCACTATCTCCATCCCTTCCCCATCACGAACTCCACCCCTTCCCCATCAGTAACTCCTTCCCTTCCCCATCACTAAATCCTTCCCTTCCCCATCACTAACTCCATTCCTTCCCCATCACTGTCTCCATCCTTTCCCCATCACTATCTCCATTCCTGCCCCATCAGTAACTCCATCCCATCCCCATCACTAACTCCTTCACTTCCCCATTACTAACTCCAAACCATCCCATCACCAACTCCATCCCTTCCCCATCACTAACTCCATTACTTCCCCATCACTAAATCCATCCCTTCCCCATCACTAACTCGGTCCCTTCCCCATCACTAACTCGGTCCCTTCCCCATCACTAACTCCATCCCTTCCCCATCACTAACTCCATCACTTCCCCATTACTAACTCCATCTCGTCCTCATCATTAACTCCATCTCTTCCTCATCACTAACTCCATCCCTGCCCCATCACTAACTCCATCCCTTTGCCATCAATAACTCCATCCCTTCGCCATTACTAAATCCATTCCTTCCCCATCACTAACATCATCCCTTTTCCAACATGAGATCCATCCCTTCCCCACCACTACCTCCATCCCTTCCCCATCACCATCTCCATTTCTTCCCCATCACTAACTCCATTCCAGTCCCATCACTAAACCCATCCCTTCCCCACCACTAACAACATCACATCCCCATCACCAACACCATCCCTTCCCCATGACTGACTCCATGCCTTCCCCATCACTAAATCCATCCTTTCCCCACCACTAACACCATCACATCCCCATCACCAACACCATCCCTTCCCCATGACTGACTCCATGCCTTCCCCATCACTAAATCCATCCCTTCCCCACCACTAACACCATCACATCCTCATCACTAACACCATCCGTTCCCCATGACTGACTCCATGCCTTCCCCATCACGAACTCCATCCCTTCCTGATCACTAACTCCATCCATTCCCCATCACTAAATCCATCCATTCCCCATCACTAAATCCATTCCTTCCCATCACTAAATCCACCCCTTCCCCATCACTAAATCCATCCCTTCCCCAACACTGAGTCTATCACTTCCCCATCACTAACTCCAAACCATCCCATCACTAACTCCTGCTCTTCCCCATAACTAACTCTTTCACTTCCCCATCACTAACTCGATCCCTTCCCCATCACTAACTCCATCCCTTCCCATCACTAACTCCATCCCTTCCCCATCACGAAATCCATCCCTTCCCCATCACTAACTCCATCCCTTCCCCATCACTAACTCCATCCCTTCCCCATCACTAACTCCTTCGTTTCCCCATCACTAACTCCATCCCATCCCCATCACTAACTCCATCCTTTCCCATCACTAACTCCATCCCTTCCCCATCACTTACACCATCCTTGTCCCATCACCAACTCCATCCCTTCCCATCACTTACTCCATCCCTGTCCCATCACTCACTCCATCCCTTCCCCACCACTAACTCCATCCCTTCCCCATCATTAACTCCATCCCTTCCCCATCATTAACTCCATCCTTCCCTGGTCATTAATTCCATCCCTTCCCCATCATTAACTCCATCCCTTCCCCATCACTATCTCCATTACTTCTCCATCAGTAACTCCATCCCTTCCCCATCACTAAATCCATACCTTCCCCATCACTAAATCCATACCTTCCCCATCACTAACTCCATCCCTTCCCCAACACTAAATCCATCCCTTCCCGAGCACTAAATCCATCCCTTCCCCATCATTTTCTCCATCCCTTCCCCATTACTTACTCCATCCCTTCCCCATCACTGATTCCATCCCTTCCCCATCACTAAATCCATTCCTTCCCCATCACTGACTCCATCCCGTCCCCATCACTAACTCCATTCCTGCCCCATTACTTACTCCATCCCTTCCCCATCACTGATTCCATCCCTTCCCCATCAATAAATCCATTCCTTCCCCATCACTGACTCCATCCCTTCCCCATCACTTACTCCAAACCATCCCATCACTAACTCCATCCCTTCCCCATCACTAAATCCAAACCATCCCATCATTAACTCCATCCATTCTCCATCACTGACTCCATCCCTTCCCCATCACGAACTCCATCGTTTGCCCATCACTAACTCTATCCTTTCCCCATCACTATCTCCATCATTTCCCCATCAGTAACTCTATCCCTTCACCATCACTTCCCCATCACTAATTCCATCCATTCCCAATCACTAATTCAATCCCTTCCCCATCACGAATTCCATCCCTTCCCCATCCCGAACACAATCATTTCCCCATCACTTACTCCATCCCTTCCCCATGATTGACTGCATCCATGCCCAATCACTAACTCCATCACTTCCCGATCACTAACTCCATCAGTTCCCCATCATTAACTCCATTACGGGCCAATCACTAATTCCATCCCTTCCCCATAACTAAATCCATCACTTCCCCATCACTAACTCCATCCCTTCCCCATCACTTAGTCCATCCATGTCCCATCACTAAGTCCATCCCTTCCCCATCATTAACGCCATTCCTTCCCATCACTAACTCCATCACTTCCCCATCACTATCTCCATCCCTTCCCCATCAGTAAATCCATCCCTTCCCCATCACTAACTCCATCCCTTCTCCATCACTAACTCCATCACTTCCCCATCACTAACTCCATCCCTTCCCCATCACTAACTCCATCCCTTCCCCATCACTAACTCCATATCTTCCCCATCACTAATTCCATCCCTTCCCCATGACTAACTCCATCCCTTCCCCATCACTAACTCCATCCCTTCCCCATCACTGATTCCATCCCTTCCCCATCACTAACTCCATCCCTGTCCCCCCACTCACTCTATCCCTTCCCCATCACTAACTCCATCCCTTCCCCATCACTAACTCCATCCCTTCCCCATTACTAACTCCATCACTTCCCCATCACTGAATCCATCCCTTCCCCATGACTAACTCCATCCCTGTCCCCCCACTCACTCTATCCCTTCCCCATCTCTAACTCCATCCCTTCCCATCACTAACTCCATCCCTGTCCCCTCACTCACTCCATCCCTTCCCCATCACTAAATCCATCCCTTCCCCAACACGGAGTCTATCACTTCCCCATCACTAACTCCAGACCATCCCATCACTAACTCCTGCTCTTCCCCATAACTAACTCTTTCACTTCCCCATCACTAACTCCATCCCTTCCCCATCACTAACTCCATCCCTTCCCATCACTAATTCCATCCCTTCCCCATCACGAAATCCATCCCTTCCCCATCACTAACTCCATCCCTTCCCCATCACTAACTCCTTCGCTTCCCGATCACTAACTCCATCCCATCCCCATCACTAACTCCATCCCTTTCCCATCACTAACTCCATCCCTTCCCCATCACTTACTCCATCCCTGTCCCATCACTAACTCCATCCCTTCCCCATCATTAACTCCATCCCTTCCCCATCATTAACTCCATCCTTCCCTGGTCATTAATTCCATCCCTTCCCCATCATTAACTCCATCACTTCCCCATCACTATCTCCATCACTTCTCCATCAGTAACTCCATCCCTTCCCCATCACTAACTCCATCCCTTCCCCATCACGAACTCCATCCCTTCCGCATCACTAAATCCATCCCTTCCCGAGCACTAAATCCATCCCTTCCCCATCATTTTCTCCATCCCTTCCCCATTACTTACTCCATCCCTTCCCCATCACTGATTCCATCCCTTCCCCATCACTAAATCCATTCCTACCCCATCACTGACTCCATCCCGTCCCCATCACGAACTCCATTCCTGCCCCATCAGTAACTCCATCCCTTCCCTATCACTAAATCCATTCCTTCCCCATCACTGACTCCATCCCTTCCCCATCACTAACTCCAAACCATCCCATCACTAACTCCATCCCTTCCCCATCACTAACTCCAAACCATCCCATCACTAACTCCATCCATTCTCCATCACTAACTCCATCCCTTCCCCATCATGAACTCCATCGTTTGCCCATGACTAACTCCTTCCTTTCCCCATCACTATCTCCATCATTTCCCCATCAGTAACTCTATCCCTTCACCATTACTTCCCCATCACTAATTCCATCCATTCCCCAACACTAACGCAATCCCTTCCCCATCACGAACTCCATTCCTTCCCCATCCCGAACACAATCATTTCCCCATCACTAACTCCATCCCTTCCCCATTACTGACTGCATTCCTGCCCCATCACTAACTCCATCACTTCCCGATCACTAACTCCATCACTTCCCCATCATTAACTCCATTAAGGTCCAATCACTAATTCCATCCATTCCCCATCACTAAATCCATCACTTCCCCATCACTAAATCCATCACTTCCCCATCACTTAGTCCATCCATGTCCCATCACTAAGTCCATCCCTTCCCCATCATTAACGCCATTCCTTCCCATCACTAACTCCAGCACTTCCCCATCACTATCTCCATCCCTTCCCCATCAGTAAATCCATCCCTTCCCCATCACTAACTCCATCCCTTCCCCATCACGAAATCCATCCCTTCCCCATCACTATCTCCATCCCTTCCCATTACTAACTCCATCCCTTCCCCATCACTTACTCCATCCCTTCCCCATCACTAACTCCATCCCTTCCCATCACTAACTCCATCCCTTCCCCATCACGAAATCCATCCCTTCCCCATCACTAATTCCATCCCTTCCCCATCACTAATTCCTTCGCATCCCCATCACTAACTCCATCCCATCCCCATCACTAACTCCATCCCTTTCCCATCACTAACTCCATCCCTTCCCCATCACTTACTCCATCCCTGTCCCATCACCAACTCCATCCCTTCCCATCACTTACTCCATCCCTGTCCCATCACTCACTCCATCCCTTCCCAATCACTAAATCCATCCCTTCCCCATCATTAACTCCGTCCCTTCCCCATCATTAACTCCATCCTTCCCTGGTCAGTAATTCCATCCCTTCCCCATCAGTAACTCCATCCCGTCCCCATCACTAACTCCATCCCTTCCCCATGACTAACTCCATCCCTTCCCCATTACTAACTCCACCCCTTCCCCATCACTGATTCCATCCCTTCCCCATCACGAAATCCATTCCTTCCCCATCACTGACTCCATCCCTTCCCCATCACTAACTCCATTCCTGCCCCATCACTAACTCCATCCCTTCCCCATCCCTGACTCCATCCCTTCCCCATCAGAAACTCCATCCCTTCCCATCACTAACTCCATCCCTTCCCCATCACGAAATCCATCCCTTCCCCATCACTAACTCCATCCCTTCCCCATCACTAACTCCTTCGCTTCCCCATCACTAACTCCATCCCATCCCCATCACTAACTCCATCCCTTCCCCATCACTAACTCCATCCCTTCCCCATCACTAACTCCATCCCTTCCCCATCACTAACTCCATCCCTTCCCCATCACTAACTCCATCCCTTCCCCATCACTAACTCCATCCCTTCCCCATCACTAACTCCATCCCTTCCCCATCACTAACTCCATCCATTCTCCATCACTAACTCCATCCCTTCCCCATCATGAACTCCATCGTTTGCCCATGACTAACTCCTTCCTTTCCCCATCACTATCTCCATCATTTCCCCATCAGTAACTCTATCCCTTCACCATTACTTCCCCATCACTAATTCCATCCATTCCCCAACACTAACGCAATCCCTTCCCCATCACGAACTCCATTCCTTCCCCATCCCGAACACAATCATTTCCCCATCACTAACTCCATCCCTTCCCCATTACTGACTGCATTCCTGCCCCATCACTAACTCCATCACTTCCCGATCACTAACTCCATCACTTCCCCATCATTAACTCCATTAAGGTCCAATCACTAATTCCATCCATTCCCCATCACTAAATCCATCACTTCCCCATCACTAAATCCATCACTTCCCCATCACTTAGTCCATCCATGTCCCATCACTAAGTCCATCCCTTCCCCATCATTAACGCCATTCCTTCCCATCACTAACTCCAGCACTTCCCCATCACTATCTCCATCCCTTCCCCATCAGTAAATCCATCCCTTCCCCATCACTAACTCCATCCCTTCCCCATCACGAAATCCATCCCTTCCCCATCACTATCTCCATCCCTTCCCATTACTAACTCCATCCCTTCCCCATCACTTACTCCATCCCTTCCCCATCACTAACTCCATCCCTTCCCATCACTAACTCCATCCCTTCCCCATCACGAAATCCATCCCTTCCCCATCACTAATTCCATCCCTTCCCCATCACTAATTCCTTCGCATCCCCATCACTAACTCCATCCCATCCCCATCACTAACTCCATCCCTTTCCCATCACTAACTCCATCCCTTCCCCATCACTTACTCCATCCCTGTCCCATCACCAACTCCATCCCTTCCCATCACTTACTCCATCCCTGTCCCATCACTCACTCCATCCCTTCCCAATCACTAAATCCATCCCTTCCCCATCATTAACTCCGTCCCTTCCCCATCATTAACTCCATCCTTCCCTGGTCAGTAATTCCATCCCTTCCCCATCAGTAACTCCATCCCGTCCCCATCACTAACTCCATCCCTTCCCCATGACTAACTCCATCCCTTCCCCATTACTAACTCCACCCCTTCCCCATCACTGATTCCATCCCTTCCCCATCACGAAATCCATTCCTTCCCCATCACTGACTCCATCCCTTCCCCATCACTAACTCCGTTCCTGCCCCATCACTAACTCCATCCCTTCCCCATCCCTGACTCCATCCCTTCCCCATCAGAAACTCCATCCCTTCCCATCACTAACTCCATCCCTTCCCCATCACGAAATCCATCCCTTCCCCATCACTAACTCCATCCCTTCCCCATCACTAACTCCTTCGCTTCCCCATCACTAACTCCATCCCATCCCCATCACTAACTCCATCCCTTCCCCATCACTAACTCCATCCCTTCCCCATCACTAACTCCATCCCTTCCCCATCACTAACTCCATCCCTTCCCCATCACTAACTCCATCCCTTCCCCATCACTAACTCCATCCCTTCCCCATCACTAACTCCATCCCTTCCCCATCACTAACTCCATCCCTTCCCCATCACTTACTCCATCCCTTCCCCATCACTAACTCCATCCCTTCCCATCACTAACTCCTTCCCTTCCCCGTCATGAAATCCATCCCTTCCCCATCACTAACTCCATCCCTTCCCCATCACTCACCCCTTCGCTTCCCCATCACTAACTCCATCCCATCCCCATCACTAACTCCATCCCTTCTGCATCACTAACTCCATCCCTTCCCCATCACTAACTCCATCCCTTCCCCATCACTAACTCCATCCCTTCCCCATCACTAACTCCATCCCTTCCCCATCACTGACTCCATCCCTTCCCCATTACAAACTCCATCCCTGTCCCCCCACTCACTCGATCCCTTCCCCATCACGAACTCCATCCCTTCCCCATCACTAACTCCATCCCTTCCCCATTACTAACTCCATCACTGATTCCATCCCTTCCCCATCACTAACTCCATCCCTATCCCCCCACTCACTCTATCCCTTCCCCATCTCTAACTCCGTCCCTTCCCCATCACTAACTCCAAACCATCCCATCACTAACTCCATCCCTTCCCCATCACTAACTCCAAACCATCCCATCACTAACTCCATCCATTCTCCATCACTAACTCCATCCCTTCCCCATCATGAACTCCATCGTTTGCCCATCACTAACTCCTTCCTTTCCCCATCACTATCTCCATCATTTCCCCATCAGTAACTCTATCCCTTCACCATTACTTCCCCATCACTAATTCCATCCATTCCCCAACACTAACGCAATCCCTTCCCCATCACGAACTCCATTCCTTCCCCATCCCGAACACAATCATTTCCCCATCACTAACTCCATCCCTTCCCCATTACTGACTGCATTCCTGCCCCATCACTAACTCCATCACTTCCCGATCACTAACTCCATCACTTCCCCATCATTAACTCCATTAAGGTCCAATCACTAATTCCATCCTTTCCCCATCACTAAATCCATCACTTCCCCATCACTAAATCCATCACTTCCCCATCACTTAGTCCATCCATGTCCCATCACTAAGTCCATCCCTTCCCCATCATTAACGCCATTCCTTCCCATCACTAACTCCAGCACTTCCCCATCACTATCTCCATCCCTTCCCCATCAGTAAATCCATCCCTTCCCCATCACTAACTCCATCCCTTCCCCATCACGAAATCCATCCCTTCCCCATCACTATCTCCATCCCTTCCCATTACTAACTCCATCCCTTCCCCATCACTTACTCCATCCCTTCCCCATCACTAACTCCATCCCTTCCCATCACTAACTCCATCCCTTCCCCATCACGAAATCCATCCCTTCCCCATCACTAATTCCATCCCTTCCCCATCACTAATTCCTTCGCATCCCCATCACTAACTCCATCCCATCCCCATCACTAACTCCATCCCTTTCCCATCACTAACTCCATCCCTTCCCCATCACTTACTCCATCCCTGTCCCATCACCAACTCCATCCCTTCCCATCACTTACTCCATCCCTGTCCCATCACTCACTCCATCCCTTCCCAATCACTAAATCCATCCCTTCCCCATCATTAACTCCGTCCCTTCCCCATCATTAACTCCATCCTTCCCTGGTCAGTAATTCCATCCCTTCCCCATCAGTAACTCCATCCCGTCCCCATCACTAACTCCATCCCTTCCCCATGACTAACTCCATCCCTTCCCCATTACTAACTCCACCCCTTCCCCATCACTGATTCCATCCCTTCCCCATCACGAAATCCATTCCTTCCCCATCACTGACTCCATCCCTTCCCCATCACTAACTCCATTCCTGCCCCATCACTAACTCCATCCCTTCCCCATCCCTGACTCCATCCCTTCCCCATCAGTAACTCCATCCCTTCCCATCACTAACTCCATCCCTTCCCCATCACGAAATCCATCCCTTCCCCATCACTAACTCCATCCCTTCCCCATCACTAACTCCTTCGCTTCCCCATCACAAACTCCATCCCATCCCCATCACTAACTCCATCCCTTCCCCATCACTAACTCCATCCCTTCCCCATCACTAACTCCATCCCTTCCCCATCACTAACTCCATCCCTTCCCCATCACTAACTCCATCCCTTCCCCATCACTAACTCCATCCCTTCCCCATCACTAACTCCATCCCTTCCCCATCACTAACTCCATCCCTTCCCCATCACTTACTCCATCCCTTCCCCATCACTAACTCCATCCCTTCCCATCACTAACTCCTTCCCTTCCCCGTCATGAAATCCATGCCTTCCCCATCACTAACTCCATCCCTTCCCCATCACTCACCCCTTCGCTTCCCCATCACTAACTCCATCCCATCCCCATCACTAACTCCATCCCTTCCGCATCACTAACTCCATCCCTTCCCCATCACTAACTCCATCCCTTCCCCATCACTAACTCCATCCCTTCCCCATCACTAACTCCATCCCTTCCCCATCACTGACTCCATCCCTTCCCCATTACAAACTCCATCCCTGTCGCCCCACTCACTCGATCCCTTCCCCATCACGAACTCCATCCCTTCCCCATCACTAACTCCATCCCTTCCCCATTAATAACTCCATCACTGATTCGATCCCTTCCCCATCACTAACTCCATCCCTGTCCCCCCACTCACTCTATCCCTTCCCCATCTCTAACTCCGTCCCTTCCCCATCACTAACTCCATCCCTGTCCCCTCACTCACTCCATCCCTTCCCCATCTCTAACTCCATCACTTCCCCATCACTAACTCCATCCATTCCCCATCACTAAATCCACCCATTCCCCATCACTAAATCCATTCCTTCCCCATCACTAAATCCATCCCTTCCCCATCACTAAATCCATCCCTACCACATCACAAACTCCATCGCTGTTACCATCACTAACTCCATCCCTTCCCCATCACTAACTCCACCCTTTCCCCGTCAATAACTCCATCTCTTCCCCATCACTAACTCCATCACTTCCCCATCACTAACTCCATCCCTTCCCCATCACTAACTCCATCCCTTCCCCATCACTAACTCCATCCCTTCCCCATCACTGACTCCATCCCTTCCCCATCACTGATTCCATCCCGTCCCCATCACTAAATCCATCCCTACCACATCACAAACTCCATCGCTGTTACCATCACTAACTCCATCCCTTCCCCATCACTAACTCCACCCTTTCCCCATCTATAACTCCATCCCTTCCCCATCACTAAATCCATCGCTACCACATCACTAACTCCATCGAAGTTACCATCACTAACTCCATCACCTCCCCATCACTAACTCCTTCCCATACCCATCACCAACTCCATCCCTTCCCATCACTTAATCCATCCCTGTCCCATGATGCACTCCATCCCTTCCCCATCACTAAATCCATCCTTTCATCATCACTAACTCCATCCTTCCCCCGTCAGTAACTCCATCCCTTCCCCATCAGTAACAGCATCCCTTCCCCATCATTAACTCCATCAATTCCCCATCATTAACCCCTTCCCCTCCCAATCACTATCTCCATCCCTTCCCCATCACTAACTCCATCCCTTCCCCATCACTAACTCCATCTCTTCCCCATCAGTAACTCCATCCCGTCCCCAACACTAACTCCATCCCTTCCCCATCACTAACTCCATCCCTTCCCCATCACTAACTCCATCCCTTCCCCATCACTAAATCCATCCCTTCCCCATCACTAACTCCATCCCTTCCCCATCACTAACTCCATCCCTTCCCCATCACTAAATCCATCCCTTCCCCATCACTAAATCCATCCCTTCCCCATCACTAACTCCATCCCTTCCCCATCACTAACTCCATCCCTTCCCCATCACTAAATCCATCCCTTCCACATTACTAACTCCATCCCTTCCCCATCACTGACTCCATCCTTTCCCCATCACTAACTCCATTCCTGCTCCATCATTAACTCCATCCCATCCCCATCACTAACTCCATCACTTCCCCATTACTAACTCCAAACCATCCCATCACTAACTCCATCCCTTCCCCAACAATAACTCCATCCCTTCCCCATCACTAAATCCATCCCTTCCCCATCACTAACTCCATCCCTTCCCCATCACTAACTCGATCCCTTCCCCATCACTAACTCCATCCCTTCCCCATCACTAACTCGATCCCTTCCCCATCACTAACTCCATCCCTTCGCCATTACTAACTCCATTCCTTCCCCATCACTAACATCATCCCTTTTCCAACATGAGATCCATCCCTTCCCCACCACTGCCTCCATCCCTTCCCCATCACCATCTCCATTTCTTCCCCATCACTAGCTCCATCCCAGTCCCATCACTAAACCCATCCTTTCCCCACGAATAACACCATCACATCCCCATCACTAACACCATCCCTTCCGCATGACTGACTCCATGCCTTTCCCAGCATTAACTCCATCCCTTCCTGATCACTAACTCCATCCCTTCCCCTTCACTATCTCCATCCCTTCCGCACCAATAAATCCAACACTTCCCCATCACTAACTCCATCACTTCCCCATCACTAACTCCTTCACTTACCCATCAATAACTCCGTCCCTTCCCATCACTAACTCCATCCCTGTCCCCTCACTCACTCCATCACTTCACCATTACTAACTCCATCCCTTCCCCATCACTGATTCCATCCCTTCCCCATCACTAACTCCATCCCTGTCCCCTCACTCACTCCATCTCTTCCCCATCTCTAACTCCATCCCTTCCCCATCACTAACTCCATCCCTGTCCCCTCACTCAATCCATCCCTACCCCATCTCTAACTCCATCCCTTCCCCATCACTAACTCCATCCATTCCCCATCACTAAATCCATCCCTTCCCCATCACTGACCACATCCCTTCCCCATCACTAAATCCATCCCTTCCCCATCACTATCTCCATCGCTTCCCATTACTAACTCCATCCCTACCCCATCACTGACTCCATCCCTTCCCCATCAATAAATCCATCCCTACCACATCACAAACTCCATCGCTGTTACCATCACCAACTCCATCCCTTCCCCATCACTAACTCCACCCTTTCCCCATCTATAACTCCATCCCTTCCCCATCACTAAATCCATCCCTACCACATCACTAACTCCATCGAAGTTACCACCACCAACTCCATCCCTTCCCATCACTAACTCCATCCCTTCCCATCACGAAATCCATCCCTTCCCCATCACTAACTCCATCCCTTCCCCATCACTAACTCCTTCGCTTCCCCATCACTAACTCCATCCCATCCCCATCACTAACTCCATCCCTTTCCCATCACTAACTCCATCCCTTCCCCATCACTTACTCCATCCTTGTCCCATCACCAACTCCATCCCTTCCCATCACTTACTCCATCCCTGTCCCATCACTCACTCCATCCCTTCCCCATCACTAACTCCATCCCTTCCCCATCATTAACTCCATCCCTTCCCCATCATTAACTCCATCCTTCACTGGTCATTAATTCCATCCCTTCCCCATCATTAACTCCATCCCTTCCCCATCACTATCTCCATCACTTCTCCATCAGTAACTCCATCCCTTCCCCATCACTAAATCCGTCCCTTCCCCATCACTAACTCCATCCTTGCCCCATCACTAAATCCATCCGTTCCCGAGCACTAAATCCATCCCTTCCCCATAATTTTCTCCATCCCTTCCCCATTACTTACTCCATCCCTTCCCCATCACTGATTCCATCCCTTCCCCATCACTAAATCCATTCCTTCCCCATCACTGACTCCATCCCGTCCCCATCACTAACTCCATTCCTGCCCCATCACTAACTCCATCCCTTCCCCATCACTTACTCCATCCTTGTCCCATCACCAACTCCATCCCTTCCCATCACTTACTCCATCCCTGTCCCATCACTCACTCCATCCCTTCCCCATCACTAACTCCATCCCTTCCCCATCATTAACTCCATCCCTTCCCCATCATTAACTCCATCCTTCACTGGTCATTAATTCCATCCCTTCCCCATCATTAACTCCATCCCTTCCCCATCACTATCTCCATCACTTCTCCATCAGTAACTCCATCCCTTCCCCATCACTAAATCCGTCCCTTCCCCATCACTAACTCCATCCTTGCCCCATCACTAAATCCATCCGTTCCCGAGCACTAAATCCATCCCTTCCCCATCATTTTCTCCATCCCTTCCCCATTACTTACTCCATCCCTTCCCCATCACTGATTCCATCCCTTCCCCATCACTAAATCCATTCCTTCCCCTTCACTGACTCCATCCCGTCCCCATCACTAACTCCATTCCTGCCCCATCACTAACTCCATCCCTTCCCCATCACTGACTGAATCCCTTCCCCATCACTAACTCCATTCCTGCCCCATCAGTAACTCCATCACTTCCCCATCACTAAATCCATTCCTTCCCCATCACTGACTCCATCCCTTCCCCATCACCAACTCCAAACCATCCCATCACTAACTCCATCCCTTCCCCATCACTAACTCCAAACCATCCCATCACTAACTCCATCCATTCTCCATCACTAACTCCATCCCTTCCCCATCACGAACTCCATCGTTTGCCCATCACTAACTCCATCCTTTCCCCATCACTATCTCCATCATTTCCCCATCAGTAACTCTATCCCTTCACCATCACTTCCCCATCACTAATTCCATCCATTCCCAATCACTAATTCAATCCCTTCCCCATCACGAACTCCATCCCTTCCCCATCCCGAACACAATCATTTCCCCATCACTAACTCCATCCCTTCCCCATTACTGACTACATCCCTGCCCCATCACTAACTCCATCACTTCCCGATCACTAACTCCATCAGTTCCCCATCATTAACGCCATTCCTTCCCATCACTAACTCCATCACTTCCCCATCACTATCTCCATCCCTTCCCCATCAGTAAATCCATCCCTTCCCCATCACTAACTCCATCCCTTCTCCATCACTAACTCCATCACTTCCCCATCACTAACTCCATCCCTTCCCCATCACTAACTCCATCCCTTCCCCATCACTAACTCCATATCTTCCCCATTACTAACTCCATCCCTTCCCCATTACTAACTCCATCCCTTCCCCATCACTAACTCCATCCCTTCCCCATCACTGATTCCATCCCTTCCCCATCACTAACTCCATCCCTGTCCCCCCACTCACTCTATCCCTTCCCCATCACTAACTCCATCCCTTCCCCATCACTAACTCCATCCCTTCCCCATTACTAACTCCATCACTTCTCCATCACTGATTCCATCCCTTCCCCATGACTAACTCCATCCCTGTCCCCCCACTCACTCTATCCCTTCCCCATCTCTAACTCCATCCCTTCCCCATCACTAACTCCATCCCTGTCCCCTCACTCACTCCATCCCTTCCCCATCTCTAACTCCATCACTTCCCCATCAGTAAATCCATCCCTTCCCCATCACTAAATCCATCCCTTCCCCAGCAAAGAGTCTATCACTTCCCCATCACTAACTCCAAACCATCCCATCACTAACTCCTGCTCTTCCCCAAAACTAACTCTTTCACTTCCCCATCACTAACTCCATCCCTTCCCCATCACTAACTCCATCCCTTCCCATCACAAACTCCATCCCTTCCCCATCACAAAATCCATCCCTTCCCCATCACTAACTCCATCCCTACCCCATCACTAACTCCTTCGCTTCCCCATCACTAACTCCATCCCATCCCCAACACTAACTCCATCCCTTTCCCATCACTAACTCCATCCCTTCCCCATCACTTACTCCATCCCTGTCCCATCACTAACTCCATCCCTTCCCCATCATTAACTCCATCCCTTCCCCATCATTAACTCCATCCTTCCCCGGTCATTAATTCCATCCCTTCCCCATCATTAACTCCATCACTTCCCCATCACTATCTCCATCACTTCTCCATCAGTAACTCCATCACTTCCCGATCACTAACTCCATCACTTCCCCATCATTAACTCCATTAAGGTCCAATCACTAATTCCATCCTTTCCCCATCACTAAATCCATCACTTCCCCATCACTAACTCCATCCCTTCCCCATCACTTAGTCCATCCATGTCCCATCACTAAGTCCATCCCTTCCCCATCATTAACGCCATTCCTTCCCATCACTAACTCCAGCACTTCCCCATCACTATCTCCATCCCTTCCCCATCAGTAAATCCATCCCTTCCCCATCAGTAAATCCATGCCTTCCCCATCACTAACTCCATCCCTTCCCCATCACTAACTCCATCACTTCCCCATCACTAACTCCATCCCTTCCCCATCACTAACTCCATCCCTTCCCCATCACTAACTCCATATCTTCCCCACCACTAACTCCATCCCTTCCCCATTACTAACTCCATCCCTTCCCCATCACTAACTCATCCCTTCCCCATCACTAACTCCATCCCTTCCCCATCACTGATTCCATCCCGTCCCCATCACTAAATCCATCCCCACCACATCACAAACTCCATCGCTGTTACCATCACTAACTCCATCCCTTCCCCATCACTAACTCCACCCTTTCCCCATCAATAACTCCATCTCTTCCCCATCACTAACTCCATCCCTTCCCCATCACTAACTCCATCCCTTCCCCATCACTAACTCCATCCCTTCCCCATTACTAACTCCATCCCTTCCCCATCACTAACTCATCCCTTCCCCATCACTAACTCCATCCCTTCCCCATCACTAAATCCATCCCTACCACATCACAAACTCCATCGCTGTTACCATCACTAACTCCATCCCTTCCCCATCACTAACTCCACCCTTTCCCCATCAATAACTCCATCTCTTCCCCATCACTAACTCCATCCCTTCCCCATCACTAACTCCATCCCTTCCCCATCACTAACTCCATCCCTTCCCCATCACTAACACCATCCCTTCCCCATCTCTGACTCCATCCCTTCCCCATCACTAAATCCATCCCTACCACATCACAAACTCCATCGCTGTTACCATCACTAACTCCATCCCTTCCCCATCACTAACTCCACCCTTTCCCCATCTATAACTCCATCCCTTCCCCATCACTAAATGCATCGCTACCACATCACTAACTCCATCGAAGTTACCATCACTAACTCCATCACTTCCCCATCGCTAACTCCTTCCCATACCCATCACCAACTCCATCCCTTCCCATCACTTAATCCATCCCTGTCCCATCACGCACTCCATCCCTTCCCCATCACTAAATCCATCCTTTCCCCATCACTAACTCCATCCTTCCCTCGCCAGTAACTCCATCCCTTCCCCATCAGTAACACCATCCCTTCTCCATCATTAACTCCATCAATTCCCCATCATTAACTCCTTCCCCTCCCAATCACTATCTCCATCCCTTCCCCATCACTAATTCCATCCCTTCCCCATCACTAACTCCATCTCTTCCCCATCACTAACTCCATCCCGTCCCCAACACTGACTCCATCCCTTCCCCATCACTAACTCCATCCCTTCCCCATCACTAACTCCATCCCTTCCCCATCACTAACTCCATCCCTTCCCCATTACTAAATCCATGCCTTCCCCATCACTAACTCCATCCCTTCCCCATCATTAACTCCATCCCTTCCCCATCACTAAATCCATCCCTTCCACATTACTAACTCCATCCCTTCCCCATCACTGACTCCATCCTTTCCCCATCACTAACTCCATTCCTGCCCCATCAGTAAATCCATCCCATCCCCATCACTAACTCCATCACTTCCCCATTACTATCTCCAAACCAGCCCATCACTAACTCCATCCCTTCCCCAACAATAACTCCATCCCTTCCCCATCACTAAATCCATCCCTTCCCCATCACTAACTCCATCCCTTCCCCATCACTAACTCGATCCCTTCCCCATCACTAAGTCCATCCCTTCCCCATCACTAACTCGATCCCTTCCCCCATCACTAACTCCATCCCTTCGCCAATACGAACTCCATTCCTTCCCCATCACTAACATCATCCCTTTTCCAACATGAGATCCATCCCTTCCCCACCACTACCTCCATCCCTTCCCCATCACCATCTCCATTTCTTCCCCATCACTAACTCCATCCCAGTCCCATCACTAAACCCATCCCTTCCCCACCACTAAAACCATCACATCCCCATCACTAACACCATCCCTTCCCCATGACTGACTCCATGCCATCCCCATCACTAAATCCATCCCTTCCCCACCACTAACACCATCACATCCCCATCACTAACACCATCCCTTCCGCATGACTGACTCCATGCCTTCCCCAGCATGAACTCCATCCCTTCCTGATCACTAACTCCATCCCTTCCCCTTCACTATCTCCATCCCTTCCCCACCAATAAATCCAACACTTCCCCATCTCTAACTCCATCACTTCCCCTTCACTAACTCCTTCCCTTACCCATCAATAACTCCATCCTTTCCCCATCACTATCTCCATCATTTCCCCATCAGTAACTCTATCCCTTCACCATCACTTCCCCATCACTAATTCCATCCATTCCCAATCACTAATTCAATCCCTTCCCCATCACGAACTCCATCCCTTCCCCATCCCGAACACAATCATTTCCCCATCACTAACTCCATCCCTTCCCCATTACTGACTACATCCCTGCCCCATCACTAACTCCATCACTTCCCGATCACTAACTCCATCAGTACCCCATCATTAACGCCATTCCTTCCCATCACTAACTCCATCACTTCCCCATCACTATCTCCATCCCTTCCCCATCAGTAAATCCATCCCTTCCCCATCACTAACTCCATCCCTTCTCCATCACTAACTCCATCACTTCCCCATCACTAACTCCATCCCTTCCCCATCACTAACTCCATCCCTTCCCCATCACTAACTCCATATCTTCCCCATTACTAACTCCATCCCTTCCCAATTACTAACTCCATCCCTTCCCCATCACTAACTCCATCCCTTCCCCATCACTGATTCCATCCCTTCCCCATCACTAACTCCATCCCTGTCCCCCCACTCACTCTATCCCTTCCCCATCACTAACTCCATCCCTTCCCCATCACTAACTCCATCCCTTCCCCATTACTAACTCCATCACTTCTCCATCACTGATTCCATCCCTTCCCCATGACTAACTCCATCCCTGTCCCCCCACTCACTCTATCCCTTCCCCATCTCTAACTCCATCCCTTCCCCATCACTAACTCCATCCCTGTCCCCTCACTCACTCCATCCCTTCCCCATCTCTAACTCCATCACTTCCCCATCAGTAAATCCATCCCTTCCCCATCACTAAATCCATCCCTTCCCCAGCAAAGAGTCTATCACTTCCCCATCACTAACTCCAAACCATCCCATCACTAACTCCTGCTCTTCCCCAAAACTAACTCTTTCACTTCCCCATCACTAACTCCATCCCTTCCCCATCACGAACTCCATCCCTTCCCATCACAAACTCCATCCCTTCCCCATCACAAAATCCATCCCTTCCCCATCACTAACTCCATCCCTACCCCATCACTAACTCCTTCGCTTCCCCATCACTAACTCCATCCCATCCCCAACACTAACTCCATCCCTTTCCCATCACTAACTCCATCCCTTCCCCATCACTTACTCCATCCCTGTCCCATCACTAACTCCATCCCTTCCCCATCATTAACTCCATCCCTTCCCCATCATTAACTCCATACTTCCCCGGTCATTAATTCCATCCCTTCCCCATCATTAACTCCATCACTTCCCCATCACTATCTCCATCACTTCTCCATCAGTAACTCCATCACTTCCCGATCACTAACTCCATCACTTCCCCATCATTAACTCCATTAAGGTCCAATCACTAATTCCATCCTTTCCCCATCACTAAATCCATCACTTCCCCATTACTAACTCCATCACTGATTCGATCCCTTCCCCATCACTAACTCCATCCCTGTCCCCCCACTCACTCCATCCCTTCCCCATTACTAACTCCATCACTGATTCGATCCCTTCCCCATCACTAACTCCATCCCTGTCCCCCCACTCACTCTATCCCTTCCCCATCTCTAACTCCGTCCCTTCCCCATCACTAACTCCATCCCTGTCCCCTCACTCACTCCATCCCTTCCCCATCTCTAACTCCATCACTTCCCCATCACTAACTCCATCCATTCCCCATCACTAAATCCACCCATTCCCCATCACTAAATCCATTCCTTCCCCATCACTAAATCCATCCCTTCCCCATCACTAAATCCATCCCTACCACATCACAAACTCCATCGCTGTTACCATCACTAACTCCATCCCTTCCCCATCACTAACTCCACCCTTTCCCCGTCAATAACTCCATCTCTTCCCCATCACTAACTCCATCACTTCCCCATCACTAACTCCATCCCTTCCCCATCACTAACTCCATCCCTTCCCCATCACTAACTCCATCCCTTCCCCATCACTGACTCCATCCCTTCCCCATCACTGATTCCATCCCGTCCCCATCACTAAATCCATCCCTACCACATCACAAACTCCATCGCTGTTACCATCACTAACTCCATCCCTTCCCCATCACTAACTCCACCCTTTCCCCATCTATAACTCCATCCCTTCCCCATCACTAAATCCATCGCTACCACATCACTAACTCCATCGAAGTTACCATCACTAACTCCTTCCCATACCCATCACCAACTCCATCCCTTCCCATCACTTAATCCATCCCTGTCCCATGATGCACTCCATCCCTTCCCCATCACTAAATCCATCCTTTCATCATCACTAACTCCATCCTTCCCCCGTCAGTAACTCCATCCCTTCCCCATCAGTAACAGCATCCCTTCCCCATCATTAACTCCATCAATTCCCCATCATTAACCCCTTCCCCTCCCAATCACTATCTCCATCCCTTCCCCATCACTAACTCCATCCCTTCCCCATCACTAACTCCATCTCTTCCCCATCAGTAACTCCATCCCGTCCCCAACACTAACTCCATCCCTTCCCCATCACTAACTCCATCCCTTCCCCATCACTAACTCCATCCCTTCCCCATCACTAAATCCATCCCTTCCCCATCACTAACTCCATCCCTTCCCCATCACTAACTCCATCCCTTCCCCATCACTAAATCCATCCCTTCCCCATCACTAACTCCATCCCTTCCCCATCACTAAATCCATCCCTTCCCCATCACTAACTCCATCCCTTCCCCATCACTAACTCCATCCCTTCCCCATCACTAAATCCATCCCTTCCCCATCACTAACTCCATCCCTTCCCCATCACTAACTCCATCCCTTCCCCATCACTAAATCCATCCCTTCCACATTACTAACTCCATCCCTTCCCCATCACTGACTCCATCCTTTCCCCATCACTAACTCCATTCCTGCTCCATCATTAACTCCATCCCATCCCCATCACTAACTCCATCACTTCCCCATTACTAACTCCAAACCATCCCATCACTAACTCCATCCCTTCCCCAACAATAACTCCATCCCTTCCCCATCACTAAATCCATCCCTTCCCCATCACTAACTCCATCCCTTCCCCATCACTAACTCGATCCCTTCCCCATCACTAACTCCATCCCTTCCCCATCACTAACTCGATCCCTTCCCCATCACTAACTCCATTCCTTCCCCATCACTAACATCATCCCTTTTCCAACATGAGATCCATCCCTTCCCCACCACTGCCTCCATCCCTTCCGCACCAATAAATCCAACACTTCCCCATCACTAACTCCATCACTTCCCCATCACTAACTCCTTCACTTACCCATCAATAACTCCGTCCCTTCCCATCACTAACTCCATCCCTGTCCCCTCACTCACTCCATCACTTCACCATTACTAACTCCATCCCTTCCCCATCACTGATTCCATCCCTTCCCCATCACTAACTCCATCCCTGTCCCCTCACTCACTCCATCTCTTCCCCATCTCTAACTCCATCCCTTCCCCATCACTAACTCCATCCCTGTCCCCTCACTCAATCCATCCCTACCCCATCTCTAACTCCATCCCTTCCCCATCACTAACTCCATCCATTCCCCATCACTAAATCCATCCCTTCCCCATCACTGACCACATCCCTTCCCCATCACTAAATCCATCCCTTCCCCATCACTATCTCCATCGCTTCCCATTACTAACTCCATCCCTACCCCATCACTGACTCCATCCCTTCCCCATCAATAAATCCATCCCTACCACATCACAAACTCCATCGCTGTTACCATCACCAACTCCATCCCTTCCCCATCACTAACTCCACCCTTTCCCCATCTATAACTCCATCCCTTCCCCATCACTAAATCCATCCCTACCACATCACTAACTCCATCGAAGTTACCACCACCAACTCCATCCCTTCCCATCACTAACTCCATCCCTTCCCATCACGAAATCCATCCCTTCCCCATCACTAACTCCATCCCTTCCCCATCACTAACTCCTTCGCTTCCCCATCACTAACTCCATCCCATCCCCATCACTAACTCCATCCCTTTCCCATCACTAACTCCATCCCTTCCCCATCACTTACTCCATCCTTGTCCCATCACCAACTCCATCCCTTCCCATCACTTACTCCATCCCTGTCCCATCACTCACTCCATCCCTTCCCCATCACTAACTCCATCCCTTCCCCATCATTAACTCCATCCCTTCCCCATCATTAACTCCATCCTTCACTGGTCATTAATTCCATCCCTTCCCCATCATTAACTCCATCCCTTCCCCATCACTATCTCCATCACTTCTCCATCAGTAACTCCATCCCTTCCCCATCACTAAATCCGTCCCTTCCCCATCACTAACTCCATCCTTGCCCCATCACTAAATCCATCCGTTCCCGAGCACTAAATCCATCCCTTCCCCATAATTTTCTCCATCCCTTCCCCATTACTTACTCCATCCCTTCCCCATCACTGATTCCATCCCTTCCCCATCACTAAATCCATTCCTTCCCCATCACTGACTCCATCCCGTCCCCATCACTAACTCCATTCCTGCCCCATCACTAACTCCATCCCTTCCCCATCACTTACTCCATCCTTGTCCCATCACCAACTCCATCCCTTCCCATCACTTACTCCATCCCTGTCCCATCACTCACTCCATCCCTTCCCCATCACTAACTCCATCCCTTCCCCATCATTAACTCCATCCCTTCCCCATCATTAACTCCATCCTTCACTGGTCATTAATTCCATCCCTTCCCCATCATTAACTCCATCCCTTCCCCATCACTATCTCCATCACTTCTCCATCAGTAACTCCATCCCTTCCCCATCACTAAATCCGTCCCTTCCCCATCACTAACTCCATCCTTGCCCCATCACTAAATCCATCCGTTCCCGAGCACTAAATCCATCCCTTCCCCATCATTTTCTCCATCCCTTCCCCATTACTTACTCCATCCCTTCCCCATCACTGATTCCATCCCTTCCCCATCACTAAATCCATTCCTTCCCCTTCACTGACTCCATCCCGTCCCCATCACTAACTCCATTCCTGCCCCATCACTAACTCCATCCCTTCCCCATCACTGACTGAATCCCTTCCCCATCACTAACTCCATTCCTGCCCCATCAGTAACTCCATCACTTCCCCATCACTAAATCCATTCCTTCCCCATCACTGACTCCATCCCTTCCCCATCACCAACTCCAAACCATCCCATCACTAACTCCATCCCTTCCCCATCACTAACTCCAAACCATCCCATCACTAACTCCATCCATTCTCCATCACTAACTCCATCCCTTCCCCATCACGAACTCCATCGTTTGCCCATCACTAACTCCATCCTTTCCCCATCACTATCTCCATCATTTCCCCATCAGTAACTCTATCCCTTCACCATCACTTCCCCATCACTAATTCCATCCATTCCCAATCACTAATTCAATCCCTTCCCCATCACGAACTCCATCCCTTCCCCATCCCGAACACAATCATTTCCCCATCACTAACTCCATCCCTTCCCCATTACTGACTACATCCCTGCCCCATCACTAACTCCATCACTTCCCGATCACTAACTCCATCAGTTCCCCATCATTAACGCCATTCCTTCCCATCACTAACTCCATCACTTCCCCATCACTATCTCCATCCCTTCCCCATCAGTAAATCCATCCCTTCCCCATCACTAACTCCATCCCTTCTCCATCACTAACTCCATCACTTCCCCATCACTAACTCCATCCCTTCCCCATCACTAACTCCATCCCTTCCCCATCACTAACTCCATATCTTCCCCATTACTAACTCCATCCCTTCCCCATTACTAACTCCAT
This sequence comes from Somniosus microcephalus, assembly GCF_052327205.1. NCBI lineage: Eukaryota > Metazoa > Chordata > Chondrichthyes > Squaliformes > Somniosidae > Somniosus > Somniosus microcephalus. The sequence goes on along the minus strand of NC_141017.1, from coordinate 9,230,956 downwards.
CCCTTCCCCATCACTAACTCCATCCCTTCCCCATCACTGATTCCATCCCTTCCCCATCACTAACTCCATCCCTGTCCCCCCACTCACTCTATCCCTTCCCCATCACTAACTCCATCCCTTCCCCATCACTAACTCCATCCCTTCCCCATTATTAACTCCATCACTTCTCCATCACTGATTCCATCCCTTCCCCATGACTAACTCCATCCCTGTCCCCCCACTCACTCTATCCCTTCCCCATCTCTAACTCCATCCCTTCCCCATCACTAACTCCATCCCTGTCCCCTCACTCACTCCATCCCTTCCCCATCTCTAACTCCATCACTTCCCCATCAGTAAATCCATCCCTTCCCCATCACTAAATCCATCCCTTCCCCAGCAAAGAGTCTATCACTTCCCCATCACTAACTCCAAACCATCCCATCACTAACTCCTGCTCTTCCCCAAAACTAACTCTTTCACTTCCCCATCACTAACTCCATCCCTTCCCCATCACTAACTCCATCCCTTCCCATCACAAACTCCATCCCTTCCCCATCACAAAATCCATCCCTTCCCCATCACTAACTCCATCCCTACCCCATCACTAACTCCTTCGCTTCCCCATCACTAACTCCATCCCATCCCCAACACTAACTCCATCCCTTTCCCATCACTAACTCCATCCCTTCCCCATCACTTACTCCATCCCTGTCCCATCACTAACTCCATCCCTTCCCCATCATTAACTCCATCCCTTCCCCATCATTAACTCCATCCTTCCCCGGTCATTAATTCCATCCCTTCCCCATCATTAACTCCATCACTTCCCCATCACTATCTCCATCACTTCTCCATCAGTAACTCCATCACTTCCCGATCACTAACTCCATCACTTCCCCATCATTAACTCCATTAAGGTCCAATCACTAATTCCATCCTTTCCCCATCACTAAATCCATCACTTCCCCATCACTAACTCCATCCCTTCCCCATCACTTAGTCCATCCATGTCCCATCACTAAGTCCATCCCTTCCCCATCATTAACGCCATTCCTTCCCATCACTAACTCCAGCACTTCCCCATCACTATCTCCATCCCTTCCCCATCAGTAAATCCATCCCTTCCCCATCAGTAAATCCATGCCTTCCCCATCACTAACTCCATCCCTTCCCCATCACTAACTCCATCACTTCCCCATCACTAACTCCATCCCTTCCCCATCACTAACTCCATCCCTTCCCCATCACTAACTCCATATCTTCCCCACCACTAACTCCATCCCTTCCCCATTACTAACTCCATCCCTTCCCCATCACTAACTCATCCCTTCCCCATCACTAACTCCATCCCTTCCCCATCACTGATTCCATCCCGTCCCCATCACTAAATCCATCCCCACCACATCACAAACTCCATCGCTGTTACCATCACTAACTCCATCCCTTCCCCATCACTAACTCCACCCTTTCCCCATCAATAACTCCATCTCTTCCCCATCACTAACTCCATCCCTTCCCCATCACTAACTCCATCCCTTCCCCATCACTAACTCCATCCCTTCCCCATTACTAACTCCATCCCTTCCCCATCACTAACTCATCCCTTCCCCATCACTAACTCCATCCCTTCCCCATCACTAAATCCATCCCTACCACATCACAAACTCCATCGCTGTTACCATCACTAACTCCATCCCTTCCCCATCACTAACTCCACCCTTTCCCCATCAATAACTCCATCTCTTCCCCATCACTAACTCCATCCCTTCCCCATCACTAACTCCATCCCTTCCCCATCACTAACTCCATCCCTTCCCCATCACTAACACCATCCCTTCCCCATCTCTGACTCCATCCCTTCCCCATCACTAAATCCATCCCTACCACATCACAAACTCCATCGCTGTTACCATCACTAACTCCATCCCTTCCCCATCACTAACTCCACCCTTTCCCCATCTATAACTCCATCCCTTCCCCATCACTAAATGCATCGCTACCACATCACTAACTCCATCGAAGTTACCATCACTAACTCCATCACTTCCCCATCACTAACTCCTTCCCATACCCATCACCAACTCCATCCCTTCCCATCACTTAATCCATCCCTGTCCCATCACGCACTCCATCCCTTCCCCATCACTAAATCCATCCTTTCCCCATCACTAACTCCATCCTTCCCTCGCCAGTAACTCCATCCCTTCCCCATCAGTAACACCATCCCTTCTCCATCATTAACTCCATCAATTCCCCATCATTAACTCCTTCCCCTCCCAATCACTATCTCCATCCCTTCCCCATCACTAATTCCATCCCTTCCCCATCACTAACTCCATCTCTTCCCCATCACTAACTCCATCCCGTCCCCAACACTGACTCCATCCCTTCCCCATCACTAACTCCATCCCTTCCCCATCACTAACTCCATCCCTTCCCCATCACTAACTCCATCCCTTCCCCATTACTAAATCCATGCCTTCCCCATCACTAACTCCATCCCTTCCCCATCATTAACTCCATCCCTTCCCCATCACTAAATCCATCCCTTCCACATTACTAACTCCATCCCTTCCCCATCACTGACTCCATCCTTTCCCCATCACTAACTCCATTCCTGCCCCATCAGTAAATCCATCCCATCCCCATCACTAACTCCATCACTTCCCCATTACTATCTCCAAACCAGCCCATCACTAACTCCATCCCTTCCCCAACAATAACTCCATCCCTTCCCCATCACTAAATCCATCCCTTCCCCATCACTAACTCCATCCCTTCCCCATCACTAACTCGATCCCTTCCCCATCACTAAGTCCATCCCTTCCCCATCACTAACTCGATCCCTTCCCCCATCACTAACTCCATCCCTTCGCCAATACGAACTCCATTCCTTCCCCATCACTAACATCATCCCTTTTCCAACATGAGATCCATCCCTTCCCCACCACTACCTCCATCCCTTCCCCATCACCATCTCCATTTCTTCCCCATCACTAACTCCATCCCAGTCCCATCACTAAACCCATCCCTTCCCCACCACTAAAACCATCACATCCCCATCACTAACACCATCCCTTCCCCATGACTGACTCCATGCCATCCCCATCACTAAATCCATCCCTTCCTGATCACTAACTCCATCCCTTCCCCTTCACTATCTCCATCCCTTCCCCACCAATAAATCCAACACTTCCCCATCTCTAACTCCATCACTTCCCCTTCACTAACTCCTTCCCTTACCCATCAATAACTCCATCCTTTCCCCATCACTATCTCCATCATTTCCCCATCAGTAACTCTATCCCTTCACCATCACTTCCCCATCACTAATTCCATCCATTCCCAATCACTAATTCAATCCCTTCCCCATCACGAACTCCATCCCTTCCCCATCCCGAACACAATCATTTCCCCATCACTAACTCCATCCCTTCCCCATTACTGACTACATCCCTGCCCCATCACTAACTCCATCACTTCCCGATCACTAACTCCATCAGTACCCCATCATTAACGCCATTCCTTCCCATCACTAACTCCATCACTTCCCCATCACTATCTCCATCCCTTCCCCATCAGTAAATCCATCCCTTCCCCATCACTAACTCCATCCCTTCTCCATCACTAACTCCATCCCTTCTCCATCACTAACTCCATCACTTCCCCATCACTAACTCCATCCCTTCCCCATCACTAACTCCATCCCTTCCCCATCACTAACTCCATCCCTTCCCCATCACTAACTCCATATCTTCCCCATTACTAACTCCATCCCTTCCCAATTACTAACTCCATCCCTTCCCCATCACTAACTCCATCCCTTCCCCATCACTGATTCCATCCCTTCCCCATCACTAACTCCATCCCTGTCCCCCCACTCACTCTATCCCTTCCCCATCACTAACTCCATCCCTTCCCCATCACTAACTCCATCCCTTCCCCATTACTAACTCCATCACTTCTCCATCACTGATTCCATCCCTTCCCCATGACTAACTCCATCCCTGTCCCCCCACTCACTCTATCCCTTCCCCATCTCTAACTCCATCCCTTCCCCATCACTAACTCCATCCCTGTCCCCTCACTCACTCCATCCCTTCCCCATCTCTAACTCCATCACTTCCCCATCAGTAAATCCATCCCTTCCCCATCACTAAATCCATCCCTTCCCCAGCAAAGAGTCTATCACTTCCCCATCACTAACTCCAAACCATCCCATCACTAACTCCTGCTCTTCCCCAAAACTAACTCTTTCACTTCCCCATCACTAACTCCATCCCTTCCCCATCACGAACTCCATCCCTTCCCATCACAAACTCCATCCCTTCCCCATCACAAAATCCATCCCTTCCCCATCACTAACTCCATCCCTACCCCATCACTAACTCCTTCGCTTCCCCATCACTAACTCCATCCCATCCCCAACACTAACTCCATCCCTTTCCCATCACTAACTCCATCCCTTCCCCATCACTTACTCCATCCCTGTCCCATCACTAACTCCATCCCTTCCCCATCATTAACTCCATCCCTTCCCCATCATTAACTCCATACTTCCCCGGTCATTAATTCCATCCCTTCCCCATCATTAACTCCATCACTTCCCCATCACTATCTCCATCACTTCTCCATCAGTAACTCCATCACTTCCCGATCACTAACTCCATCACTTCCCCATCATTAACTCCATTAAGGTCCAATCACTAATTCCATCCTTTCCCCATCACTAAATCCATCACTTCCCCATCACTAACTCCATCCCTTCCCCATCACTTAGTCCATCCATGTCCCATCACTAAGTCCATCCCTTCCCCATCATTAACGCCATTCCTTCCCATCACTAACTCCAGCACTTCCCCATCACTATCTCCATCCCTTCCCCATCAGTAAATCCATCCCTTCCCCATCAGTAAATCCATGCCTTCCCCATCACTAACTCCATCCCTTCCCCATCACTAACTCCATCACTTCCCCATCACTAACTCCATCCCTTCCCCATCACTAACTCCATCCCTTCCCCATCACTAACTCCATATCTTCCCCACCACTAACTCCATCCCTTCCCCATTACTAACTCCATCCCTTCCCCATCACTAACTCATGACTTCCCCATCACTAACTCCATCCCTTCCCCATCACTGATTCCATCCCGTCCCCATCACTAAATCCATCCCCACCACATCACAAACTCCATCGCTGTTACCATCACTAACTCCATCCCTTCCCCATCACTAACTCCACCCTTTCCCCATCAATAACTCCATCTCTTCCCCATCACTAACTCCATCCCTTCCCCATCACTAACTCCATCCCTTCCCCATCACTAACTCCATCCCTTCCCCATTACTAACTCCATCCCTTCCCCATCACTAACTCATCCCTTCCCCATCACTAACTCCATCCCTTCCCCATCACTAAATCCATCCCTACCACATCACAAACTCCATCGCTGTTACCATCACTAACTCCATCCCTTCCCCATCACTAACTCCACCCTTTCCCCATCAATAACTCCATCTCTTCCCCATCACTAACTCCATCCCTTCCCCATCACTAACTCCATCCCTTCCCCATCACTAACTCCATCCCTTCCCCATCACTAACACCATCCCTTCCCCATCACTGACTCCATCCCTTCCCCATCACTAAATCCATCACTACCACATCACAAACTCCATCGCTGTTACCATCACTAACTCCATCCCTTCCCCATCACTAACTCCACCCTTTCCCCATCTATAACTCCATCCCTTCCCCATCACTAAATGCATCGCTACCACATCACTAACTCCATCGAAGTTACCATCACTAACTCCATCACTTCCCCATCACTAACTCCTTCCCATACCCATCACCAACTCCATCCCTTCCCATCACTTAATCCATCCCTGTCCCATCACGCACTCCATCCCTTCCCCATCACTAAATCCATCCTTTCCCCATCACTAACTCCATCCTTCCCTCGCCAGTAACTCCATCCCTTCCCCATCAGTAACACCATCCCTTCTCCATCATTAACTCCATCAATTCCCCATCATTAACTCCTTCCCCTCCCAATCACTATCTCCATCCCTTCCCCATCACTAATTCCATCCCTTCCCCATCACTAACTCCATCTCTTCCCCATCAGTAACTCCATCCCGTCCCCAACACTGACTCCATCCCTTCCCCATCACTAACTCCATCCCTTCCCCATCACTAACTCCATCCCTTCCCCATCACTAACTCCATCCCTTCCCCATTACTAAATCCATGCCTTCCCCATCACTGACTCCATCCCTTCCCCATCACTAACTCCATCCCTTCCCCATCACTAACTCGATCCCTTCCCCATCACTAAGTCCATCCCTTCCCCATCACTAACTCGATCCCTTCCCCCATCACTAACTCCATCCCTTCGCCATTACGAACTCCATTCCTTCCCCATCACTAACATCATCCCTTTTCCAACATGAGATCCATCCCTTCCCCACCACTACCTCCATCCCTTCCCCATCACCATCTCCATTTCTTCCCCATCACTAACTCCATCACATCCCCATCACTAACACCATCCCTTCCGCATGACTGACTCCATGCCTTCCCCAGCATGAACTCCATCCCTTCCTGATCACTATCTCCATCCCTTCCCCACCAATAAATCCAACACTTCCCCATCACTAACTCCATCACTTCCCCTTCACTAACTCCTTCCCTTACCCATCAATAACTCCATCCCTTCCCATCACTAACTCCACCCCTGTCCCCTCACTCACTCCATCCCTTCCCCATGACTAACTCCATCCCTTCCGCATCACTGATTCCATCCCTTCCCCATCACTAACTCCATCCCTGTCCCCTCACTCACTCCAACTCTTCCCCATCTCTAACTCCATTCCTTCCCCATCACTAACTCCATCCCTGTCCCCTCACTCAATCCATCCCTTCCCCATCTCTAACTCCATCCCTTCCCCATCACTAACTCCATCCATTCCCCATCACTATATCCATCCCTTCCCCATCACTGACCACATCCCATCCCCATCACTAAATCCATCCCTTCCCCATCACTATCTCCATCCCTTCCCATTACTAACTCCATCCCTTCCCCATCACTGACTCCATCCCTTCCCCATCACTAACTCCATCCCTTCCCATCACTAACTCCATCCCTTCCCCATCACGAAATCCATCCCTTCCCCATCACTAACTCCATCCCTTCCCCATCACCAACTCCTTCGCTTCCCCATCACGAACTCCATCCCATCCCCATCACTCACTCCATCCCTTCCCCACCACAAACTCCATCCCTTCCCCATCATTAACTCCATCCCTTCCCCATGACTAACTCCATCCCTTCCCCATGACTAACTCCATCCCTTCCCCATCACTAAATCCATGCCTTCCCAAGCCCTAAATCCATCCCTTCCCCATCATTTTCTCCATCCCTTCCCCATTACTAACTCCATCCCTTCCCCAGCACTGATTCCATCCCTTCCCCATCACAAAATCCATTCCTTCCCCATCACTGACTCCATCCCTTCCCCATCACTAACTCCATTCCTGCCCCATCACTAACTCCATCCCTTCCCCATCACTGACTCCATCCCTTCCCCATCATTACCTGCATTCCTGACCCATCACTAAATCCATTCCTTCCCCATCACTGACTCCATCCCTTCCCCATCACTAACTCCAAACCATCCCATCACTAACTCCATCCCTTCCCCATCACTAACTCCATCCCTTCCCCATCCCTAAATGCATCCCTTCCCCATTACTGACTCCATCCCTTCCCCATCACTAAATCCATTCCTGCCCCATCACTAACTCCATTCCTTCCCCATCACTAACTTCATCCCTTCCCCATCACTGACTCCATCCCTTCCCCATCACTAACTCCATTCCTGCCCCATCAGTAACTCCATCCCTTCCCCATCACTAAATCCATTCCTTCCCCATAACTGACTCTATCCCTTCCACATCACTAACTCCATCACTTCCCCATCACTAACTCCAAACCATCCCATCACTAACTCCATCCCTTCCCCATCACTAACTCCATCCCTTCCCCATCCCTAAATGCATCCCTTCCCCATCACTAACTCCATCCCTTCACCATCATTAACTCCAAACCATCCCATCACTAAATCCACCCCTTCCCCATCACTAACTCCACACTTCCCCATCACTAAATGCATCCCTTCCCCATCACGAACTCCATCCCTTCCCCATCACTAAATGCATCACTTCCCCATCACTAACTCCATTCCTTCCACATCACTAACTCCATCCCTTCCCCATCACTATCTCCAACCTTTGCCCATCACTAACTCCATCCCTTCCCCATCACTGACTCCATCCCTTTCCCATCATCAAATCCATCCCATACCCATCATTAACTCCATCGCCTCCTCATCACGAACTCCATCCCTTCCCTATCACTAACTCCATCACTTCCACATCACTAACTCCACCTCTTCCTCATCATTAACTCCATACCTTCCCCATCACTAACTCCATGCCTTCCCCATCACTAACTCCATCCGTTCCCCGTCACTAAATCCATCCCTACCACATCAATTACTCCATCGCTTTCCCATCACTAACTCCAGCCATTCCCCAGTACTAAATCCATCCCTTCCCCATCACTAACTCCATCCATTCCTGATAACTAACTCCATCCCTTACCCTTCACTATATCCATCCTTTCCCCACCACTAACTCCATCACTTCCCCATCCCTATATCCATCCCTTCCCCATCACTGACTCCATCCCTTCCCCATCACTAACTCCATTCCTGCCCCATCAGTAACTCCATCCCTTCCCCATCACTAAATCCATTCCTTCCCCATAACTGACTCTATCCCTTCCACATCACTAACTCCATCACTTCCCCATCACGAACTCCAAACCATCCCATCACTAAATGCATCCCTTCTCCATCACTGACTCCATCCCTTCCCCATCACTAACTCCATTCCTGCCCCATCAGTAACTCCATCCCTTCCCCATCACTAAATCCATTCCTTCCCCATAACTGACTCTATCCCTTCCACATCACTAACTCCATCACTTCCCCATCACTAACTCCATCCCTTCCCCATCCCTAAATGCATCCCTTCCCCATCACTAACTCCATCCCTTCCCCATCATTAACTCCAAACCATCCCATCACTAACTCCATCACTTCCCCATCACTAACAACACACTTCCCCATCACTAAATGCATCCCTTCCCCATCACGAACTCCATCCCTTCCCCATTACTAAATGCATCACTTCCCCATCACTAACTCCATCCCTTCCCCATCACTAACTCCATCCCTTCCCCATCACTAACTCCATCCCTTCCCCATCACTAACTCTGTCCCTTCCACATCACTGACTCCATCCCTTTCCCATCATCAAATCCAACCCATACCCATCATTAACTCCACCGCCTCCTGATCACTAACTCCATCCCATCCCCATCACTAACCCCATCGCTTTCCCATCACTAAGTCCATCCATTCCCCAGCACTAAATCCATAACTTCCCCATCACTAACTCCATCCATTCCTGATAACTAACTCCATCTCTTCCCCTTCATTATCTCCATCCCTTCCCCACCACAACTCCATCACTTCCCCATCCCTATATCCATCCCTTCCCCATCACTAACTCCATCTCTTCCCCATCACTAACTCCATCGCCTCCCCATCACTAACTCCATCCCTTCCCCAACACTAACTCCATCCCTTCCCCATCGTTAACTCCATCCCGTCCCCATCATTAACTCCATCCCTTCACAAACACTAACTCCATCCCTTCCCCATCACTAACTCCATCCCTTCCCCATCACTAACTCCATTCCTTCCCCATCACTAAATCCATCCCTTCTCCATCACTAACTCCATCCAATCCCCATCACTAAATCCATCCCTTCCCCATCACTACCTCCATCTCTTCCCCATCACTTTTTCCATCCCTTCCCCATCACTAACTCCATCCCTTCTCCAACACTAACTCCATCCCTGTCCCCTCACTCACGTCATCCCTTCCCCATCACTGACTCCATCCCTTCCCCATCACTGACTCCATCCTTCCCTGGTCAGTAATTCCATCCCTTCCCCATCATTAAATCCATTCCTTCCGCACTTCTGACTCCATCCCTTCCCCATCACTAACTCCATCTCTTCCCCATCACTAACTCCATGCCTTCCCCATCACTAACTCCATCCGTTCCCCATCACTAACTCCATGCCTTCCCCATCACTAACTCCATCCGTTCCCCGTCACTAAATCCATCCCTACCACATCAATTACTCGATCCCTGTTCCCATCACTAAATCCATCCCTTCGCCATCACTAACTCCATCCCTTCGCCATTACTTACTCCTTCACTTCCCCATCACTAACTCCATCCCATCCCCATCACTAACCCCATCGCTTTCCCATCACGAAGTCCATCCATTCCCCAGCACTAAATCCATCCCTTCCCCATCACTAACTCCATCAATTCCTGATAACTAACTCCATCCCTTCCCATTACTAACTCCATCCCTTCCCCATTCACGAACTCCATTGCTTCCCCATCACTAAATCCATCCCATCCCCTTCACTAAATCCATCCCTTCCCCATCCCTAACTCCATCCCTGCCCCATCACTAACTCCATCCCTTCTCCAACACTAACTCCATCCCTCCCCCATCGCTAACTCCATCCATTCCCCATTCACTAACTCCATCCCTTCCCCATCACGAAATCCATCCCTTCCCCATCACTAACTCCATCCCTTCCCCATCACTAAATCCATCGCTTCCCCATCACTAACTCCATTCCTTCCCCATCACTAACTCCATTCCTTCCCATCACTAATTCCATCCCTTCCCCATCACTAACTCCATCCCTTCCCCATCACTAACCCCATCCCTTCCCCATCACTTAACCATCCCTTCCCCATCACTAACTCCATCCCTTCTCCATCATGAACTCCATCCCTTCCCCATCACTAATATCTTCCCTTCACCATCACTAACTCCATGCCTTCCACATCAGGATCTCCATCCCTTCCCCATCACTAACTCCATTCCTTCCCCATCACTAACTCCATCCCTTCCCCATCACTAACTCCATCCCTTCCCCATCACTAACTCCATCCCTTCCCCATCACTAACTCCATCCCTTCTCCATCACTAACTGCATCCCTTCCCCATCACTAATTCCAATATTTCCCCATCACTAACTCCATCCCTTCCCCATTCACTAACTCCATTCCTTCCCCATCACTAAATCCTTCCCATCCCCATCACTAACTCCATCCCTTCTCCATCATGAACTCTATCCCTTCCCCATCACTAACTCCATCCCTTCCCATCACTAACTCCATCCCTTCCCCATCATTAACTCCATCCCTTCCCCATCCCTAACTCCATCCTTACCCCATCACTAACTCCATCCCTTCCACATCACTAAATTCATCCCTTCCCCATCACTAACTCCATCCCTTCCCCATAATAAACTCCATCCCTTCCCCATCACTAACTCCATCCTTTCCCCATCACTAACTCCATCCCTTCCCCATCACTAACTCCATCCCTTCCTCATCACTAACTCCATCCCTTCCCCATCACTAACTCCATCCCTTCCCCATCACTAAATCCATCCCTTCCCCATAATAAACTCCATCCCTTCCCCATCACTAACTCCATCCCTTCTCCATCATTTACTCCATCCCTTCCCCATCACTAACTCCCTCCCTTCCCCATCACTAACTCCATCCCTTCCCCATCACTAAATCCATCCCTTCCCCATCACTAAGTCCATCCGTTCCCATCACTAAATCCATCCCTTCCCCATCACTAACTCCATCCCTTCCCCATCACTAACTCCATTTCTTCCACATCACTAACTCCATCCCTTCACATCACTAATTCCATCCCTTCCCCATCACTAACTCCATCCCTTCCCCATCACTAACTCCATCCTTTCCCCATCATTAACTCCATCCCTTCCCCATCACTAACTCCATCCCTTCCCCATCACTAACTCCATCCTTTCCCCATCACGAACTCCATCCCTTCCCCATCACTAACTCCATCCCTTCCCCATCACTAACTCCATCCCTTCCCCATCACTAACTCCATCCTTTCCCCATCACTAACTCCATCCCTTCCCCATCACTAACTCCATCCTTTCCCCATCACAAACTCCATCCCTTCCCCATCACTAACGCCATCCCTTCCCCATTACTAACTCCATCCCTTCCCCATCACTAACTCCAGCCCTTCCCATCACTAACTCCATCCCTTGCTCATCACAAACTCCATCCCTTCCCCATCACTACCCATCCATTCCCCATCACTAAGTGCATCCCTACCCCATCATTAACTCCATCCCTCCACATCACTAACTCCATCCCTTCCCCATCACTAACTCCATTCCTTCCCCATCACTAACTCCATCCCTGCCCCGTCACAAACTCCATCCCTTCCTAATCACTAACTCCATCCCTTCCCCATCACTAACTGCATCCCTTCCCATAACTAACTCCATCCCTCCCCCATCACTAACTCCATCCCTTCCGCATCACTCACTCCATCTCTTCCCCATCACAAACTCCATCTCTTCCCCATCACTAACTCCATCCCTTCCCCGTCACTAACTCCCTCCCTTCCCCATCACTAACTCCATCCCTTCCCCATCACTAACTCCATCCCTTGCACAACACTAAATCCATCCCTTCCCCATCACTAACTCCATCCCTTCCCCATCACTAAATCCATCCCTTCCCCATCACTAAGTCCATCCCTTCCCCTCACTAAATCCATCCCTTCCCCATCACTAACTCCATTCCTTCCACATCCCTAACTCCATCCCTTCACATCACTAATTCCATCCCTTCCCCATCACTAACTCCATCCCTTCCCCATCACTAACTCCATCCTCTCCCCATCACTAACTCCATCCCTTCCCCATCACTAACTCCATCGCTTCCCCATCACTAACTCCATCCCTTCCCCATCACTAACTCCATCCTTTCCCCATCACTAAATCCATCCCTTCCCCATCACTAATTCCATCCCTTCCCCATCACTAACTCCATCCTCTCCCCATCACTAACTCCATCCCTTCCCCATCACTAACTCCATCGCTTCCCCATCACTAACTCCATCCCTTCCCCATCACTAACTCCATCCCTTCCCCATCACTAACTCCATCCCTTCCCCATCACTAACTCCATCCCTTCCCCATCACTAACTCCATCCTTTCCCCATCACTAACTCCATCCCTTCCCCATCACTAACTCCATCCCTTCCCATTCACTAACTCCATCCCTTCCCCATCACTAACTCCATCCCTTCTCCATCACTAACTGCATCCCTTCCCCATCACTAATTCCAATATTTCCCCATCACTAACTCCATCCCTTCCCCATTCACTAACTCCATTCCTTCCCCATCACTAAATCCTTTCCATCCCCATCACTAACTCCATCCCTTCTCCATCATGAACTCTATCCCTTCCCCATCACTAACTCCATCCCTTCCCATCACTAACTCCGTCCCTTCCCCATCATTAACTCCATCACTTCCCCATCCCTAACTCCATCCTTACCCCATCACTAACTCCATCCCTTCCACATCACTAAATTCATCCCTTCCCCATCACTAACTCCGTCCCTTCCCCATAATAAACTCCATCCCTTCCCCATCACTAACTCCATCCTTTCCCCATCACTAACACCATCCCTTCCCCATCACTAACTCCATCCCTTCCTCATCACTAACTCCATCCCTTCCCCATCACAAACTCCATCCCATCCCCATCACTAAATCCATCCCTTCCCCATAATAAACTCCATCCCTTCCCCATCACTAACTCCATCCCTTCTCCATCATGTACTCCATCCCTTCCCCATCACTAACTCCCTCCCTTCCCCATCACTAACTCCATCCCTTCCCCATCACTAACTCCATCCCTTCCACAACACTAAATCCATCCCTTCCCCATCACTAACTCCATCCCTTCCCCATCACTAAATCCATCCCTTCCCCATCACTCAGTCCATCCCTTCCCATCACTAAATCCATCCCTTCCCCATCACTAACTCCATCCCTTCCCCATCACTAACTCCATTTCTTCCACATCACTAACTCCATCCCTTCACATCACTAATTCCATCCCTTCCCCATCACTAACTCCATCCCTTCCCCATCACTAACTCCATCCTTTCCCCATCATTAACTCCATCCCTTCCCCATCACTAACTCCATCACTTCCCATTCACTAACTCCATCCTTTCCCCATCACTAACTTCATCCCTTCCCCATCACTAACTCCATCCCTTCCCCATCACTAACTCCATCCCTTCCCCATCACTAACTCCATCCTTTTCCCATTATTAACTCCATCCCTTCCCCATCACTAACTCCATCCTTTCCCCATCACAAACTCCATCCCTTCCCCATCACTAACGCCATCCCTTCCCCATTACTAACTCCATCCCTTCCCCATCACTAACTCCAGCCCTTCCCATCACTAACTCCATCCCTTGCTCATCACTAACTCCATCCCTTCCCCATCACTACCCATCCGTTCCCCATCACTAACTGCATCCCTACCCCATCATTAACTCCATCCCTCCACATCACTAACTCCATCCCTTCCCCATCACTAACTCCATCCCTTCCCCATCACTAACTCCATCCCTGCCCCTTCACAAACTCCATCCCTTCCTCATCACTAACTCCATCCCTTCCCCATCACTAACTGCATCCCTTCCCATAACTAACTCCATCCCTCCCCCATCACTAACTCCATCCCTTCCGCATCACTCACTCCATCTCTTCCCCATCACAAACTCCATCTCTTCCCCATCACTAACTCCATCCCTTCCCCGTCACTAACTCCCTCCCTTCCCCATCACGAACTCCATCCCTTCCCCATCACTAACTCCATCCCTTCCACAACACTAAATCCATCCCTTCCCCATCACTAACTCCATCCCTTCCCCATCACTAAATCCATCCCTTCCCCATCACTAAGTCCATCCCTTCCCATCACTAAATCCATCCCTTCCCCATCACTAACTCCATTCCTTCCACATCCCTAACTCCATCCCTTCACATCACTAATTCCATCCCTTCCCCATCACTAACTCCATCCCTTCCCCATCACTAACTCCATCCTTTCCCCATCACTAACTCCATCCCTTCCCCATCACTAACTCCATCGCTTCCCCATCACTAACTCCATCCCTTCCCCATCACTAACTCCATCCTTTCCCCATCACTAATTCCATCCCTTCCCCATCACTAACTCCATCCCTTCCCCATCACTAACTCCATCCTTTCCCCATCACTAACTCCATCCCTTCCCCATCACTAACTCCATCCCTTCCCCATCACTAACTCCATCCCTTCCCCATCACTAACTCCATCCCTTCCCCATCACTAACTCCATCCTTTCCCCATCACTAACTCCATCCCTTCCCCATCACTAAATCCATGCTTTCCCCATCACTAACTCCATCCCTTCCCCATCACTAACGCCATCCCTTCCCCATTACTAACTCCATCCCTTCCGCATCACTAACTCCAGCCCTTCCCATCACTAACTCCATACCTTGCTCATCACAAACTCCATCCCTTCCCCATCACTACCCATCCATTGCCCATCACTAACTGCATCCCTACCCCATCATTAACTCCATCCCTCCGCATCACTAACTCCATCCCTTCCCCATCACTAACTCCATCCCTGCCCCATCACTAACTCCATCCCTGCCCCATCACAAACTCCATCCCTTCCCCGTCACAAAGTCCATCCCTTCCTCATCACTAACTCCATCCCTTCCCCATCACTAACTGCATCCCTTCCCATAACTAACTCCATCCCTCCCCATCACTAACTCCATCCCTTCCCCATCACTAACTCCTTCCCTTCCCCATCACTAACTCCATCCCTTCCCCATCACTAACTCCATCCCTTCCCCATCACTAACTCCATCCTTTCCCCATCACTAACTCCACCCCATCCCCATCACTAACTCCATCCCTTCCCCATCACTAACTCCATCCCTTCCCCATCACTAAGTCCATCCCTTCCCCATCACTAATTCCATCCCTTCCCCATCACGACTTTCATCCTTTCCCCATCACTAACTCCATCCCTTCCCCATCCCTAACTCCATCCCTTCCCCATCACTAACTCCATCCCTTCCCAATCACTAATTCCATCCCTTCCCCATCACTAACTCCATCCCTTCCCCATCACTAACTCCATCCCTTCCCCACCACTAACTCCATCCCTTTCCCATCATTAACTCCATCCCTTCCCCATCACTAACTCCATCCCTTCCCCATCACGAACTCCATCCCTTCCCCATCACTAACTGCATCCCTTCCCCATCACTAACTCCATCCCTTCCCCATCACTGACTCCATCCCTTCCCCATCACTAACTCCATCCCTTCCCCATCACGACCTTCATCCTTTCCCCATCACTAACTCCATCCTTTCCCCATCACTAACTCCATCCCTTCCCCATCACGAACTGCATCCCTTCCCCATCACTAACTCCATCCCTTCCCCAACACTTACTCAATCGCTTCCCCATCACTAACTCCATTCCTTCCCCATCACTAACTACATCCCTTCCCCATCACTAACTCCATCCCTTCCCCATCACTAACTCCATCCCTTCCCCATCACGACCTTCATCCTTTCCCCATCACGAAATCCATCCTTTCTCCATCACTAACTCCATCCCTTCCCCATCACTAACTGCATCCGTTCCCCATCACGAACTCCATCCCTTCCCCACCACTTACTCAATCGCTTCCCCATCACTAACTCCATTCCTTCCCCATCACTAACTACATCCCTTCCCCATCACTAACTCCATCCCTTCACCATCACTAACTCCATCGCTTCCCCATCACTAACTCCATCGCTTCCCCATCACTAACTCCATCCCTTCCCCATCACTAACTCCATTTCCCATCACTAACTCCATCCCTTCCCCATCACTAACTCCATCCCTTCCCCATCACTAAATCCATCCCTTCCCCATAATCAACTCCATCCCTTCCCCATCACTAACTCCATCCCTTCTCCATCATGTACTCCATCCCTTCCCCGTCACTAACTCCCTCCCTTCCCCATCACTAACTCCATCCCTTCCCCATCACTAACTCCATCCCTTCCACAACACTAAATCCATCCCTTCCCCATCACTAACTCCATTTCTTCCACATCACTAACTCCATCCCTTCACATCACTAATTCCATCCCTCCCCATCACTAACTCCATCCCTTCCCCATCACTAACTCCATCCTTTCCCCATCATTAACTCCATCCCTTCCCCATCACTAAATCCATCCCTTCCCCATCACTAACTCCATCCTTTCCCCATCACTAACTCCATCCTTTCCCCATCACTAACTCCATCCCTTCCCCATCACTAACTCCATCCCTTCCCCATCACTAACTCCATCCTTTCCCCATCACTAACTCCATCCCTTCCCCATCACTAACTCCATCCTTTCCCCATCACAAACTCCATCCCTTCCCCATCACTAACGCCATCCCTTCCCCATTACTAACTCCATCCCTTCCCCATCACTAACTCCAGCCCTTCCCATCACTAATTCCATCCCTTGCTCATCACTAACGCCATCCCTGCCCCGTCACAAACTCCATCCCTTCCTCATCACTACCCATCCATTCCCCATCACTAACAGCATCCCTACCCCATCATTAACTCCATCCCTCCGCATCACTAACTCCATCCCTTCCCCATCACTAACTCCATCCCTTCCCCATCACTAACTCCATCCCTGCCCCGTCACAAACTCCATCCCTTCCTCATCACTAACTCCATCCCTTCCCCATCACTAACTGCATCCCTTCCCATAACTAACTCCATCCCTCCCCCATCACTAACTCCATCCCTTCCGCATCACTCACTCCATCTCTTCCCCATCACAAACTCCATCTCTTCCCCATCACTAACTCCATCCCTTCCCCATCACTAACTCCCTCCCTTCCCCATCACTAACTCCATCCCTTCCCCATCACTAACTCCATCCCTTCCACAACACTAAATCCATCCCTTCCCCATCACTAACTCCATCCCTTCCCCATCACTAAATCCATCCCTTCCCCATTACTAAGTCCATCCCTTCCCATCACTAAATCCATCCCTTCCCCATCACTAACTCCATTCCTTCCACATCCCTAACTCCATCCCTTCACATCACTAATTCCATCCCTTCCCCACCACTAACTCCATCCCTTCCCCATCATTAACTCCATCCCTTCCCCATCACTAACTCCATCCCTTCCCCATCACTAACTCCATCCCTTCCCCATCACTAACTGCATCCCTTCCCCATCACTAACTCCATCCCTTCCCCATCACTGACTCCATCCCTTCCCCATCACTAACTCCATCCCTTCCCCATCACGACCTTCATCCTTTCCCCATCACTAACTTCATCCTTTCCCCATCACTAACTCCATCCCTTCCCCATCACTAACTGCATCCCTTCCCCATCACTAACTCCATCCCTTCCCCACCACTTACTCAATCGCTTCCCCATCACTAACTCCATTCCTTCCCCATCACTAACTACATCCCTTCCCCATCACTAACTCCATCCCTTCCCCATCACTAACTCCATCCCTTCCCCATCACGACCTTCATCCTTTCCCCATCACTAAATCCATCCTTTCTCCATCACTAACTCCATCCCTTCCCCATCACTAACTGCATCCCTTCCCCATCACTAACTCCATCCCTTCCCCACCACTTACTCAATCGCTTCCCCATCACTAACTCCATTCCTTCCCCATCACTAACTACATCCCTTCCCCATCACTAACTCCATCCCTTCACCATCACTAACTCCATCGCTTCCCCATCACTAACTCCATCGCTTCCCCATCACTAACTCCATCCCTTCCCCATCACTAACTCCATTTCCCATCACTAACTCCATCCCTTCCCCATCACTAACTCCATCCCTTCCCCATCACTAAATCCATCCCTTCCCCATAATAAACTCCATCCCTTCCCCATCACTAACTCCATCCCTTCTCCATCATGTACTCCATCCCTTCCCCGTCACTAACTCCCTCCCTTCCCCATCACTAACTCCATCCCTTCCCCATCACTAACTCCATCCCTTCCACAACACTAAATCCATCCCTTCCCCATCACTAACTCCATTTCTTCCACATCACTAACTCCATCCCTTCACATCACTAATTCCATCCCTTCCCCATCACTAACTCCATCCCTTCCCCATCACTAACTCCATCCTTTCCCCATCATTAACTCCATCCCTTCCCCATCACTAACTCCATCCCTTCCCCATCACTAACTCCATCCTTTCCCCATCACTAACTCCATCCTTTCCCCATCACTAACTCCATCCCTTCCCCATCACTAACTCCATCCCTTCCCCATCACTAACTCCATCCTTTCCCCATCACAAACTCCATCCCTTCCCCATCACTAACGCCATCCCTTCCCCATTACTAACTCCAGCCCTTCCCCATCACTAACTCCAGCCCTTCCCATCACTAACTCCATCCCTTGCTCATCACTAACGCCATCCCTGCCCTGTCACAAACTCCATCCCTTCCTCATCACTACCCATCCATTCCCCATCACTAACAGCATCCCTACCCCATCATTAACTCCATCCCTCCGCATCACTAACTCCATCCCTTCCCCATCACTAACTCCATCCCTTCCCCATCACTAACTCCATCCCTGCCCCGTCACAAACTCCATCCCTTCCTCATCACTAACTCCATCCCTTCCCCATCACTAACTGCATCCCTTCCCATAACCAACTCCATCCCTCCCCCATCACTAACTCCATCCCTTCCGCATCACTCACTCCATCTCTTCCCCATCACAAACTCCATCTCTTCCCCATCACTAACTCCATCCCTTCCCCGTCACTAACTCCCTCCCTTCCCCATCACTAACTCCATCCCTTCCCCATCACTAACTCCATCCCTTCCACAACACTAAATCCATCCCTTCCCCATCACTAACTCCATCCCTTCCCCATCACTAAATCCATCCCTTCCCCATTACTAAGTCCATCCCTTCCCATCACTAAATCCATCGCTTCCCCATCACTAACTCCATTCCTTCCACATCCCTAACTCCATCCCTTCACATCACTAATTCCATCCCTTCCCCATCACTAACTCCATCCCTTCCCCATCACTAACTCCATCGCTTCCCCATCACTAACTCCATCCCTTCCCCATCACTAACTCCATCCTTTCCCCATCACTAACTCCATCCCTTCCCCATCACTAACTCCATCCCTTCCCCATCACTAACTCCATCCTTTCCCCATCACTAACTCCATCCCTTCCCCATCACTAACTCCATCCCTTCCCCATCACTAACTCCATCCCTTCCCCATCACTAACTCCATCCCTTCCCCATCACTAACTCCATCCTTTCCCCATCACTAACTCCATCACTTCCCCATCACTAACTCCATCCTTTCCCCATCACTAACTCCATCCCTTCCCCATCACTAACGCCATCCCTTCCCCATTACTAACTCCATCCCTTCCGCATCACTAACTCCAGCCCTTCCCATCACTAACTCCATACCTTGCTCATCACAAACTCCATCCCTTCCCCATCACTACCCATCCATTGCCCATCACTAACTGCATCCCTACCCAATCATTAACTCCATCCCTCCGCATCACTAACTCCATCCCTTCCCCATCACTAACTCCATCCCTTCCCCATCACTAACTCCATCCCTGCCCCATCACAAACTCCATCCCTTCCCCGTCACAAACTCCATCCCTTCCTCATCACTAACTCCATCCCTTCCCCATCACTAACTGCATCCCTTCCCATAACCAACTCCATCCCTCCCCCATCACTAACTCCATCCCTTCCCCATCACTAACTCCTTCCCTTCCCCATCACTAACTCCATCCCTTCCCCATCACTAACTCCATCCCTTACCCATCACTAACTCCATCCTTTCCCCATCACTAACTCCATCCTTTCCCCATCACTAACTCCATCCCTTCCCCATCACTAACTCCATCCCTTCCCCATCACTAATTCCATCCTTTCCCCATCACTAACTCCATCCCTTCCCCATCACTAACTCCATCCTTTCCCCATCACAAACTCCATCCCTTCCCCATCACTAACGCCATCCCTTCCCCATTACTAACTCCATCCCTTCCCCATCACTAACTCCAGCCCTTCCCATCACTAATTCCATCCCTTGCTCATCACTAACGCCATCCCTGCCCCGTCACAAACTCCATCCCTTCCTCATCACTACCCATCCATTCCCCATCACTAACAGCATCCCTACCCCATCATTAACTCCATCCCTCCGCATCACTAACTCCATCCCTTCCCCATCACTAACTCCATCCCTTCCCCATCACGAACTCCATCCCTTCCCCATCACTAACTGCATCCCTTCCCCATCACTAACTCCATCCCTTCCCCATCACTGACTCCATCCCTTCCCCATCACTAACTCCATCCCTTCCCCATCACGACCTTCATCCTTTCCCCATCACTAACTCCATCCTTTCCCCATCACTAACTCCATCCCTTCCCCATCACGAACTGCATCCCTTCCCCATCACTAACTCCATCCCTTCCCCACCACTTACTCAATCGCTTCCCCATCACTAACTCCATTCCTTCCCCATCACTAACTACATCCCTTCCCCATCACTAACTCCATCCCTTCCCCATCACTAACTCCATCCCTTCCCCATCACGACCTTCATCCTTTCCCCATCACTAAATCCATCCTTTCTCCATCACTAACTCCATCCCTTCCCCATCACTAACTGCATCCGTTCCCCATCACGAACTCCATCCCTTCCCCACCACTTACTCAATCGCTTCCCCATCACTAACTCCATTCCTTCCCCATCACTAACTACATCCCTTCCCCATCACTAACTCCATCCCTTCACCATCACTAACTCCATCGCTTCCCCATCACTAACTCCATCGCTTCCCCATCACTAACTCCATCCCTTCCCCATCACTAACTCCATTTCCCATCACTAACTCCAGCCCTTCCCCATCACTAACTCCAGCCCTTCCCATCACTAACTCCATCCCTTGCTCATCACTAACGCCATCCCTGCCCTGTCACAAACTCCATCCCTTCCTCATCACTACCCATCCATTCCCCATCACTAACAGCATCCCTACCCCATCATTAACTCCATCCCTCCGCATCACTAACTCCATCCCTTCCCCATCACTAACTCCATCCCTTCCCCATCACTAACTCCATCCCTGCCCCGTCACAAACTCCATCCCTTCCTCATCACTAACTCCATCCCTTCCCCATCACTAACTGCATCCCTTCCCATAACCAACTCCATCCCTCCCCCATCACTAACTCCATCCCTTCCGCATCACTCACTCCATCTCTTCCCCATCACAAACTCCATCTCTTCCCCATCACTAACTCCATCCCTTCCCCGTCACTAACTCCCTCCCTTCCCCATCACTAACTCCATCCCTTCCCCATCACTAACTCCATCCCTTCCACAACACTAAATCCATCCCTTCCCCATCACTAACTCCATCCCTTCCCCATCACTAAATCCATCCCTTCCCCATTACTAAGTCCATCCCTTCCCATCACTAAATCCATCGCTTCCCCATCACTAACTCCATTCCTTCCACATCCCTAACTCCATCCCTTCACATCACTAATTCCATCCCTTCCCCATCACTAACTCCATCCCTTCCCCATCACTAACTCCATCCTTTCCCCATCACTAACTCCATCCCTTCCCCATCACTAACTCCATCGCTTCCCCATCACTAACTCCATCCCTTCCCCATCACTAACTCCATCCTTTCCCCATCACTAACTCCATCCCTTCCCCATCACTAACTCCATCCCTTCCCCATCACTAACTCCATCCTTTCCCCATCACTAACTCCATCCCTTCCCCATCACTAACTCCATCCCTTCCCCATCACTAACTCCATCCCTTCCCCATCACTAACTCCATCCCTTCCCCATCACTAACTCCATCCTTTCCCCATC
The DNA here is from genome assembly GCF_052327205.1 of Somniosus microcephalus. Lineage (NCBI taxonomy): Eukaryota > Metazoa > Chordata > Chondrichthyes > Squaliformes > Somniosidae > Somniosus > Somniosus microcephalus. Next base: position 9,207,902 of record NC_141017.1, on the reverse strand, counting down.
ACTAACTCCATCACTTCCCCATCACTAACTCCATCCTTTCCCCATCACTAACTCCATCCCTTCCCCATCACTAACGCCATCCCTTCCCCATTACTAACTCCATCCCTTCCGCATCACTAACTCCAGCCCTTCCCATCACTAACTCCATACCTTGCTCATCACAAACTCCATCGCTTCCCCATCACTACCCATCCATTGCCCATCACTAACTGCATCCCTACCCAATCATTAACTCCATCCCTCCGCATCACTAACTCCATCCCTTCCCCATCACTAACTCCATCCCTTCCCCATCACTAACTCCATCCCTGCCCCATCACAAACTCCATCCCTTCCCCGTCACAAACTCCATCCCTTCCTCATCACTAACTCCATCCCTTCCCCATCACTAACTGCATCCCTTCCCATAACCAACTCCATCCCTCCCCCATCACTAACTCCATCCCTTCCCCATCACTAACTCCTTCCCTTCCCCATCACTAACTCCATCCCTTCCCCATCACTAACTCCATCCCTTACCCATCACTAACTCCATCCTTTCCCCATCACTAACTCCATCCTTTCCCCATCACTAACTCCATCCCTTCCCCATCACTAACTCCATCCCTTCCCCATCACTAACTCCATCCTTTCCCCATCACTAACTCCATCCCTTCCCCATCACTAACTCCATCCTTTCCCCATCACAAACTCCATCCCTTCCCCATCACTAACGCCATCCCTTCCCCATTACTAACTCCATCCCTTCCCCATCACTAACTCCAGCCCTTCCCATCACTAATTCCATCCCTTGCTCATCACTAACGCCATCCCTGCCCCGTCACAAACTCCATCCCTTCCTCATCACTACCCATCCATTCCCCATCACTAACAGCATCCCTACCCCATCATTAACTCCATCCCTCCGCATCACTAACTCCATCCCTTCCCCATCACTAACTCCATCCCTTCCCCATCACGAACTCCATCCCTTCCCCATCACTAACTGCATCCCTTCCCCATCACTAACTCCATCCCTTCCCCATCACTGACTCCATCCCTTCCCCATCACTAACTCCATCCCTTCCCCATCACGACCTTCATCCTTTCCCCATCACTAACTCCATCCTTTCCCCATCACTAACTCCATCCCTTCCCCATCACGAACTGCATCCCTTCCCCATCACTAACTCCATCCCTTCCCCACCACTTACTCAATCGCTTCCCCATCACTAACTCCATTCCTTCCCCATCACTAACTACATCCCTTCCCCATCACTAACTCCATCCCTTCCCCATCACTAACTCCATCCCTTCCCCATCACGACCTTCATCCTTTCCCCATCACTAAATCCATCCTTTCTCCATCACTAACTCCATCCCTTCCCCATCACTAACTGCATCCGTTCCCCATCACGAACTCCATCCCTTCCCCACCACTTACTCAATCGCTTCCCCATCACTAACTCCATTCCTTCCCCATCACTAACTACATCCCTTCCCCATCACTAACTCCATCCCTTCACCATCACTAACTCCATCGCTTCCCCATCACTAACTCCATCGCTTCCCCATCACTAACTCCATCCCTTCCCCATCACTAACTCCATTTCCCATCACTAACTCCATCCCTTCCCCATCACTAACTCCATCCCTTCCCCATCACTAAATCCATCCCTTCCCCATAATAAACTCCATCCCTTCCCCATCACTAACGCCATCCCTTCCCCATTACTAACTCCATCCCTTCCGCATCACTAACTCCAGCCCTTCCCATCACTAACTCCATACCTTGCTCATCACAAACTCCATCCCTTCCCCATCACTACCCATCCATTGCCCATCACTAACTGCATCCCTACCCAATCATTAACTCCATCCCTCCGCATCACTAACTCCATCCCTTCCCCATCACTAACTCCATCCCTTCCCCATCACTAACTCCATCCCTGCCCCATCACAAACTCCATCCCTTCCCCGTCACAAACTCCATCCCTTCCTCATCACTAACTCCATCCCTTCCCCATCACTAACTGCATCCCTTCCCATAACCAACTCCATCCCTCCCCCATCACTAACTCCATCCCTTCCCCATCACTAACTCCTTCCCTTCCCCATCACTAACTCCATCCCTTCCCCATCACTAACTCCATCCCTTACCCATCACTAACTCCATCCTTTCCCCATCACTAACTCCATCCTTTCCCCATCACTAACTCCATCCCTTCCCCATCACTAACTCCATCCCTTCCCCATCACTAATTCCATCCTTTCCCCATCACTAACTCCATCCCTTCCCCATCACTAACTCCATCCTTTCCCCATCACAAACTCCATCCCTTCCCCATCACTAACGCCATCCCTTCCCCATTACTAACTCCATCCCTTCCCCATCACTAACTCCAGCCCTTCCCATCACTAATTCCATCCCTTGCTCATCACTAACGCCATCCCTGCCCCGTCACAAACTCCATCCCTTCCTCATCACTACCCATCCATTCCCCATCACTAACAGCATCCCTACCCCATCATTAACTCCATCCCTCCGCATCACTAACTCCATCCCTTCCCCATCACTAACTCCATCCCTTCCCCATCACGAACTCCATCCCTTCCCCATCACTAACTGCATCCCTTCCCCATCACTAACTCCATCCCTTCCCCATCACTGACTCCATCCCTTCCCCATCACTAACTCCATCCCTTCCCCATCACGACCTTCATCCTTTCCCCATCACTAACTCCATCCTTTCCCCATCACTAACTCCATCCCTTCCCCATCACGAACTGCATCCCTTCCCCATCACTAACTCCATCCCTTCCCCACCACTTACTCAATCGCTTCCCCATCACTAACTCCATTCCTTCCCCATCACTAACTACATCCCTTCCCCATCACTAACTCCATCCCTTCCCCATCACTAACTCCATCCCTTCCCCATCACGACCTTCATCCTTTCCCCATCACTAAATCCATCCTTTCTCCATCACTAACTCCATCCCTTCCCCATCACTAACTGCATCCGTTCCCCATCACGAACTCCATCCCTTCCCCACCACTTACTCAATCGCTTCCCCATCACTAACTCCATTCCTTCCCCATCACTAACTACATCCCTTCCCCATCACTAACTCCATCCCTTCACCATCACTAACTCCATCGCTTCCCCATCACTAACTCCATCGCTTCCCCATCACTAACTCCATCCCTTCCCCATCACTAACTCCATTTCCCATCACTAACTCCAGCCCTTCCCCATCACTAACTCCAGCCCTTCCCATCACTAACTCCATCCCTTGCTCATCACTAACGCCATCCCTGCCCTGTCACAAACTCCATCCCTTCCTCATCACTACCCATCCATTCCCCATCACTAACAGCATCCCTACCCCATCATTAACTCCATCCCTCCGCATCACTAACTCCATCCCTTCCCCATCACTAACTCCATCCCTTCCCCATCACTAACTCCATCCCTGCCCCGTCACAAACTCCATCCCTTCCTCATCACTAACTCCATCCCTTCCCCATCACTAACTGCATCCCTTCCCATAACCAACTCCATCCCTCCCCCATCACTAACTCCATCCCTTCCGCATCACTCACTCCATCTCTTCCCCATCACAAACTCCATCTCTTCCCCATCACTAACTCCATCCCTTCCCCGTCACTAACTCCCTCCCTTCCCCATCACTAACTCCATCCCTTCCCCATCACTAACTCCATCCCTTCCACAACACTAAATCCATCCCTTCCCCATCACTAACTCCATCCCTTCCCCATCACTAAATCCATCCCTTCCCCATTACTAAGTCCATCCCTTCCCATCACTAAATCCATCGCTTCCCCATCACTAACTCCATTCCTTCCACATCCCTAACTCCATCCCTTCACATCACTAATTCCATCCCTTCCCCATCACTAACTCCATCCCTTCCCCATCACTAACTCCATCCTTTCCCCATCACTAACTCCATCCCTTCCCCATCACTAACTCCATCGCTTCCCCATCACTAACTCCATCCCTTCCCCATCACTAACTCCATCCTTTCCCCATCACTAACTCCATCCCTTCCCCATCACTAACTCCATCCCTTCCCCATCACTAACTCCATCCTTTCCCCATCACTAACTCCATCCCTTCCCCATCACTAACTCCATCCCTTCCCCATCACTAACTCCATCCCTTCCCCATCACTAACTCCATCCCTTCCCCATCACTAACGCCATCCCTTCCCCATTACTAACTCCATCCCTTCCGCATCACTAACTCCAGCCCTTCCCATCACTAACTCCATACCTTGCTCATCACAAACTCCATCCCTTCCCCATCACTACCCATCCATTGCCCATCACTAACTGCATCCCTACCCAATCATTAACTCCATCCCTCCGCATCACTAACTCCATCCCTTCCCCATCACTAACTCCATCCCTTCCCCATCACTAACTCCATCCCTGCCCCATCACAAACTCCATCCCTTCCCCGTCACAAACTCCATCCCTTCCTCATCACTAACTCCATCCCTTCCCCATCACTAACTGCATCCCTTCCCATAACCAACTCCATCCCTCCCCCATCACTAACTCCATCCCTTCCCCATCACTAACTCCTTCCCTTCCCCATCACTAACTCCATCCCTTCCCCATCACTAACTCCATCCCTTACCCATCACTAACTCCATCCTTTCCCCATCACTAACTCCATCCTTTCCCCATCACTAACTCCATCCCTTCCCCATCACTAACTCCATCCCTTCCCCATCACTAACTCCATCCTTTCCCCATCACTAACTCCATCCCTTCCCCATCACTAACTCCATCCTTTCCCCATCACAAACTCCATCCCTTCCCCATCACTAACGCCATCCCTTCCCCATTACTAACTCCATCCCTTCCCCATCACTAACTCCAGCCCTTCCCATCACTAATTCCATCCCTTGCTCATCACTAACGCCATCCCTGCCCCGTCACAAACTCCATCCCTTCCTCATCACTACCCATTCATTCCCCATCACTAACAGCATCCCTACCCCATCATTAACTCCATCCCTCCGCATCACTAACTCCATCCCTTCCCCATCACTAACTCCATCCCTTCCCCATCACGAACTCCATCCCTTCCCCATCACTAACTGCATCCCTTCCCCATCACTAACTCCATCCCTTCCCCATCACTGACTCCATCCCTTCCCCATCACTAACTCCATCCCTTCCCCATCACGACCTTCATCCTTTCCCCATCACTAACTCCATCCTTTCCCCATCACTAACTCCATCCCTTCCCCATCACGAACTGCATCCCTTCCCCATCACTAACTCCATCCCTTCCCCACCACTTACTCAATCGCTTCCCCATCACTAACTCCATTCCTTCCCCATCACTAACTACATCCCTTCCCCATCACTAACTCCATCCCTTCCCCATCACTAACTCCATCCCTTCCCCATCACGACCTTCATCCTTTCCCCATCACTAAATCCATCCTTTCTCCATCACTAACTCCATCCCTTCCCCATCACTAACTGCATCCGTTCCCCATCACGAACTCCATCCCTTCCCCACCACTTACTCAATCGCTTCCCCATCACTAACTCCATTCCTTCCCCATCACTAACTACATCCCTTCCCCATCACTAACTCCATCCCTTCACCATCACTAACTCCATCGCTTCCCCATCACTAACTCCATCGCTTCCCCATCACTAACTCCATCCCTTCCCCATCACTAACTCCATTTCCCATCACTAACTCCATCCCTTCCCCATCACTAACTCCATCCCTTCCCCATCACTAAATCCATCCCTTCCCCATAATAAACTCCATCCCTTCCCCATCACTAACTCCATCCCTTCTCCATCATGTACTCCATCCCTTCCCCGTCACTAACTCCCTCCCTTCCCCATCACTAACTCCATCCCTTCCCCATCACTAACTCCATCCCTTCCACAACACTAAATCCATCCCTTCCCCATCACTAACTCCATTTCTTCCACATCACTAACTCCATCCCTTCACATCACTAATTCCATCCCTCCCCATCACTAACTCCATCCCTTCCCCATCACTAACTCCATCCTTTCCCCATCATTAACTCCATCCCTTCCCCATCACTAAATCCATCCCTTCCCCATCACTAACTCCATCCTTTCCCCATCACTAACTCCATCCTTTCCCCATCACTAACTCCATCCCTTCCCCATCACTAACTCCATCCCTTCCCCATCACTAACTCCATCCTTTCCCCATCACTAACTCCATCCCTTCCCCATCACTAACTCCATCCTTTCCCCATCACAAACTCCATCCCTTCCCCATCACTAACGCCATCCCTTCCCCATTACTAACTCCATCCCTTCCCCATCACTAACTCCAGCCCTTCCCATCACTAATTCCATCCCTTGCTCATCACTAACGCCATCCCTGCCCCGTCACAAACTCCATCCCTTCCTCATCACTACCCATCCATTCCCCATCACTAACAGCATCCCTACCCCATCATTAACTCCATCCCTCCGCATCACTAACTCCATCCCTTCCCCATCAGTAACTCCATCCCTTCCCCATCACTAACTCCATCCCTGCCCCGTCACAAACTCCATCCCTTCCTCATCACTAACTCCATCCCTTCCCCATCACTAACTGCATCCCTTCCCATAACTAACTCCATCCCTCCCCCATCACTAACTCCATCCCTTCCGCATCACTCACTCCATCTCTTCCCCATCACAAACTCCATCTCTTCCCCATCACTAACTCCATCCCTTCCCCATCACTAACTCCCTCCCTTCCCCATCACTAACTCCATCCCTTCCCCATCACTAACTCCATCCCTTCCACAACACTAAATCCATCCCTTCCCCATCACTAACTCCATCCCTTCCCCATCACTAAATCCATCCCTTCCCCATTACTAAGTCCATCCCTTCCCATCACTAAATCCATCCCTTCCCCATCACTAACTCCATTCCTTCCACATCCCTAACTCCATCCCTTCACATCACTAATTCCATCCCTTCCCCACCACTAACTCCATCCCTTCCCCATTATTAACTCCATCCCTTCCCCATCACTAACTCCATCCCTTCCCCATCACTAACTCCATCCCTTCCCCATCACTAACTGCATCCCTTCCCCATCACTAACTCCATCCCTTCCCCATCACTGACTCCATCCCTTCCCCATCACTAACTCCATCCCTTCCCCATCACGACCTTCATCCTTTCCCCATCACTAACTCCATCCTTTCCCCATCACTAACTCCATCCCTTCCCCATCACTAACTGCATCCCTTCCCCATCACTAACTCCATCCCTTCCCCACCACTTACTCAATCGCTTCCCCATCACTAACTCCATTCCTTCCCCATCACTAACTACATCCCTTCCCCATCACTAACTCCATCCCTTCCCCATCACTAACTCCATCCCTTCCCCATCACGACCTTCATCCTTTCCCCATCACTAAATCCATCCTTTCTCCATCACTAACTCCATCCCTTCCCCATCACTAACTGCATCCCTTCCCCATCACTAACTCCATCCCTTCCCCACCACTTACTCAATCGCTTCCCCATCACTAACTCCATTCCTTCCCCATCACTAACTACATCCCTTCCCCATCACTAACTCCATCCCTTCACCATCACTAACTCCATCGCTTCCCCATCACTAACTCCATCGCTTCCCCATCACTAACTCCATCCCTTCCCCATCACTAACTCCATTTCCCATCACTAACTCCATCCCTTCCCCATCACTAACTCCATCCCTTCCCCATCACTAAATCCATCCCTTCCCCATAATAAACTCCATCCCTTCCCCATCACTAACTCCATCCCTTCTCCATCATGTACTCCATCCCTTCCCCGTCACTAACTCCCTCCCTTCCCCATCACTAACTCCATCCCTTCCCCATCACTAACTCCATCCCTTCCACAACACTAAATCCATCCCTTCCCCATCACTAACTCCATTTCTTCCACATCACTAACTCCATCCCTTCACATCACTAATTCCATCCCTTCCCCATCACTAACTCCATCCCTTCCCCATCACTAACTCCATCCTTTCCCCATCATTAACTCCATCCCTTCCCCATCACTAACTCCATCCCTTCCCCATCACTAACTCCATCCTTTCCCCATCACTAACTCCATCCTTTCCCCATCACTAACTCCATCCCTTCCCCATCACTAACTCCATCCCTTCCCCATCACTAACTCCATCCTTTCCCCATCACAAACTCCATCCCTTCCCCATCACTAACGCCATCCCTTCCCCATTACTAACTCCAGCCCTTCCCCATCACTAACTCCAGCCCTTCCCATCACTAACTCCATCCCTTGCTCATCACTAACGCCATCCCTGCCCCGTCACAAACTCCATCCCTTCCTCATCACTACCCATCCATTCCCCATCACTAACAGCATCCCTACCCCATCATTAACTCCATCCCTCCGCATCACTAACTCCATCCCTTCCCCATCACTAACTCCATCCCTTCCCCATCACTAACTCCATCCCTGCCCCGTCACAAACTCCATCCCTTCCTCATCACTAACTCCATCCCTTCCCCATCACTAACTGCATCCCTTCCCATAACCAACTCCATCCCTCCCCCATCACTAACTCCATCCCTTCCGCATCACTCACTCCATCTCTTCCCCATCACAAACTCCATCTCTTCCCCATCACTAACTCCATCCCTTCCCCGTCACTAACTCCCTCCCTTCCCCATCACTAACTCCATCCCTTCCCCATCACTAACTCCATCCCTTCCACAACACTAAATCCATCCCTTCCCCATCACTAACTCCATCCCTTCCCCATCACTAAATCCATCCCTTCCCCATTACTAAGTCCATCCCTTCCCATCACTAAATCCATCGCTTCCCCATCACTAACTCCATTCCTTCCACATCCCTAACTCCATCCCTTCACATCACTAATTCCATCCCTTCCCCATCACTAACTCCATCCCTTCCCCATCACTAACTCCATCCTTTCCCCATCACTAACTCCATCCCTTCCCCATCACTAACTCCATCGCTTCCCCATCACTAACTCCATCCCTTCCCCATCACTAACTCCATCCTTTCCCCATCACTAACTCCATCCCTTCCCCATCACTAACTCCATCCCTTCCCCATCACTAACTCCATCCTTTCCCCATCACTAACTCCATCCCTTCCCCATCACTAACTCCATCCCTTCCCCATCACTAACTCCATCCCTTCCCCATCACTAACTCCATCCCTTCCCCATCACTAACTCCATCCTTTCCCCATCACTAACTCCATCACTTCCCCATCACTAACTCCATCCTTTCCCCATCACTAACTCCATCCCTTCCCCATCACTAACGCCATCCCTTCCCCATTACTAACTCCATCCCTTCCGCATCACTAACTCCAGCCCTTCCCATCACTAACTCCATACCTTGCTCATCACAAACTCCATCCCTTCCCCATCACTACCCATCCATTGCCCATCACTAACTGCATCCCTACCCAATCATTAACTCCATCCCTCCGCATCACTAACTCCATCCCTTCCCCATCACTAACTCCATCCCTTCCCCATCACTAACTCCATCCCTGCCCCATCACAAACTCCATCCCTTCCCCGTCACAAACTCCATCCCTTCCTCATCACTAACTCCATCCCTTCCCCATCACTAACTGCATCCCTTCCCATAGCTAACTCCATCCCTCCCCCATCACTAACTCCATCCCTTCCCCATCACTAACTCCTTCCCTTCCCCATCACTAACTCCATCCCTTCCCCATCACTAACTCCATCCCTTCCCCATCACTAACTCCATCCCTTCCCCATCACTAACTCCACCCCATCCCCATCACTAACTCCATCCCTTCCCCATCACTAACTCCAACCCTTCCCCATCACTAAGTCCATCCCTTGCCCATTACTAATTCCATCCCTTCCCCATCACGACTTTCATCCTTTCCCCATCACTAACTCCATCCCTTCCCCATCCCTAACTCCATCCCTTCCCCATCACGAACTCCATCCCTTCCCAATCACTAATTCCATCCCTTCCCCATCACTAACTCCATCCCTTCCCCATCACTAACTCCATCCCTTCCCCACCACTAACTCCATCCCTTCCCCATCATTAACTGCATCCCTTCCCCATCACTAACTCCATCCCTTCCCCATCACTAACTCCATCCCTTCCCCATCACTAACTGCATCCCTTCCCCATCACTAACTCCATCCCTTCCCCATCACTGACTCCATCCCTTCCCCATCACTAACTCCATCCCTTCCCCATCACGACCTTCATCCTTTCCCCATCACTAACTCCATCCTTTCCCCATCACTAACTCCATCCCTTCCCCATCACTAACTGCATCCCTTCCCCATCACTAACTCCATCCCTTCCCCACCACTTACTCAATCGCTTCCCCATCACTAACTCCATTCCTTCCCCATCACTAACTACATCCCTTCCCCATCACTAACTCCATCCCTTCCCCATCACTAACTCCATCCCTTCCCCATCACGACCTTCATCCTTTCCCCATCACTAACTCCATCCTTTCCCCATCACTAACTCCATCCCTTCCCCATCACTAACTGCATCCCTTCCCCATCACTAACTCCATCCCTTCCCCACCACTTACTCAATCGCTTCCCCATCACTAACTCCATTCCTTCCCCATCACTAACTACATCCCTTCCCCATCACTAACTCCATCCCTTCACCATCACTAACTCCATCGCTTCCCCATCACTCACTCCATCGCTTCCCCATCACTAACTCCATCCCTTCCCCATCACTAACTCCATCCATTCCCCATCACTAACTCCGTCCCTTCCCCATCACTAACTCCATCCCTTCCCCATCACTAACTCCATCCATTCCCCATCACTAACTCCATCCCTTCCCCATCACTAACTCCATCCCTTCCCCATCACTAAATCCATCCCTTCCCCATCACTAAGTCCATCACTTCCCATCACTAAATCCATCCCTTCCCCATCACTAGCTCCATCCCTTCCCCATCACTAACTCCATTCCTTCCCCATCACTAACTCCATCCCTTCACATCACTAACTCCATCCCTTCACATCACTAACTCCATCCCTTCCCCATTACTAACTCCATCCCTTCCCCATCACTAACTCCATCCTTTCCCCATCACTAACTCCATCCCTTCCCCATCACTAACTCCATCCCTTCCCCATCACTAACTCCATCCTTTCCCCATCACTAACTCCATCCCATCCCCATCACTAACTCCATCCCTTCCCCATCACTAACTCCATCCCTTCCCCATCACTAACTCCATCCTTTCCCCATCACTAACGCCATCCCTTCCCCATTACTAACTCCATCCCTTCCCCATCACGAACTTCTTCCTTTCCCCCTCACTAACTCCATCCCTTCCCATCACTAACTCCATCCCTTGCTCATCACTAACTCCATCCCTTCCCCATCATTAACTCCATCCCTCCACATCACTAACTCCATCCCTTCCCCATCACTAACTCCATCCCTTCCCCATCACTAACTTCATCCCTACCCCATCACAAACTCCATCCCTTCCCCGTCACAAACTCCATCACTTCCTCATCACTAACTCCATCCCTTCCCCATCACTAACTGCTTCCCTTCCCATAACTAACTCCATCCCTCCCCCATCACTTAGTCCATCCCTTCCCCATCACTAACTCCATCCCTTCCCCATCACTAACTCCATCCCTTCCCAATCACTAATTCCATCCCTTCCCCATCACTAACTCCATCCCTTCCCCATCACTAACTCCATCCCTTCCCCATCACTAACTCCATCCCTTCCCCATCACTAATTCCATCCCTTCCCCATCACTAACTCCATCCCCTCCCATCACTAATTCCATCCCTTCCCCATCACTAAGTCCATCCCTTCCCCATCACTAACTCCATCCCTTCCCCATCACTAACTCCATCCCTTCCCCACCACTTACTCAATCGCTTCCCCATCACTAATTCCATCCCTTCCCCATCACTAACTCCATCCCTTCCCCATCACTAACTCCATCCCTTCCCCATCATTAACTCCATCCCTTCCCCATCACTAACTCCATCCCTTCCCCATCACTAACTCCATCCCTTCCCCATCACTAATTGCATCCCTTCCCCATCACTAACTCCATCCCTTCCCCATCACTGACTCCATCCCTTCCCCATCACTAAGTCCATCCCTTCCCCATCACTAACTCCATCGCTTCCCCATCACTAACTGCATCCCTTCCCCATCACTAACTCCATCCCTTCCCCATCACTAACTGCATCCCTTCCCCATCACTAACTCCATCCCTTCCCCACCACTTACTCAATCGCTTCCCCATCACTAACTCCATTCCTTCCCCATCACTAACTACATCCCTTCCCCATCACTAACTCCATCCCTTCACCATCACTAACTCCAGCGCTTCCCCATCACTAACTCCATCGCTTCCCCATCACTAACTCCATCCCTTCCGCATCACTAACTCCATCCCTTCCCCACCACTTACTCAATCGCTTCCCCATCACTAACTCCATTCCTTCCCCATCACTAACTCCATCCCTTCCCCATCACTAACTCCATCCCTTCCCCAGCATGAATCACCATCCCTTCCCCATCACTAACTCCATCCATTCCCCATCACTAACTCCGTCCCTTCCCCATCACTAACTCCATCCCTTCCCCATCACTAACTCCATCCATTCCCCATCACTAACTCCGTCCCTTCCCCATCACTAACTCCATCCCTTCCCCATCACTAACTCCATCCCTTCCCCAGCACGAATCACCATCCCTTCCCCATCACTAACTCCATCCATTCCCCATCACTAACTCCATCCCTTCCCCAGCACGAATCACCATCCCTTCCCCATCACTAACTCCATCTCTTCCCCATCACTAACTCCATCCCTTCCCCATCACTAACTCCATCCATTCCCCATCACTAACTCCATCCCTTCCCCAGCACGAATCACCATCCCTTCCCCATCACTAACTCCATCTCTTCCCCATCACTAACTCCAACTCTTCGCCATCACTAACTCCATCTCTTCCCCATCACTAACTCCATCTCTTCCCCATCACTAACTCCATCTCTTCCCCATCACTAACTCCATCCCTTCCCCATCACTAACTCCATCCCTTCCCCATCACTAACTCCAACTCTTCCCCATCACTAACTCCATCCCTTCCCCATCACTAACTCCATCCCTTCCCCATCACTAACTCTATCCCTTCCCCATCACTAACTCCATCCCTTCCCCATCACTAACTCTATCCATTCCCCATCACTAACTCCATCCCTTCCCCATCACTAACTCCAACTCTTCCCCATCACTAACTCCATCCCTTCCCCATCACTAACTCCATCCCTTCCCCATCACTAACTCTATCCCTTCCCCATCACTAACTCCATCCCTTCCCCATCACTAACTCCATCCCTTCCCCATCACTAACTCCATCCCTTCCCCATCACTAACTCCATCCCTTCCCCATCACTAACTCCATCCCTTCCCCATCACTAGCTCCATCCCTTCCCCATCACTAACTCCATCCCTTCCCCATCACTAACTCCATCCCTTCCCCATCACTAACTCCATCCCTTCCCCATCACTAACTCCATCCCTTCCCCATCACTAACTCCATCCCTTCCCCAGCACGAATCACCAAAACTTCCCCATCACTAACTCCATCCCTTCCCCATCACTAACTCCATCCCTTCCCCATCACTAACTCCATCCCTTCCCCAGCACGAATCACCATCCCTTCCCCATCACTAACTCCATCCCTTCCCCATCACTCGCTCCATCCCTTCCCCATCACTCGCTCCATCCCTTCCCCAGCACGAATCACCATCCCTTCCCCATCACTAGCTCCATCTCTTCCCCATCACTAACTCCATCCCTTCCCCATCACTCACTCCATCCCTTCCCCATCACTAACTCCATCCCTTCCCCATCACTAACTCCATCCCTTCCCCATCACTAACTCTGTCCATTCCCCATCACTAACTCCATCCCTTCCCCAGCACGAATCACCATCCCCCTTCCCCAGCAATGTTTCTAATCTGTGTCTGTTGCAGTTTCAGAAGTTGTTGCTGAATTAGAACGACGGGACCGCGAGTTACAGAAGAAACTCTCTGAGTTGGAGATATCGAGTAAGTGATTTTAAATGCAATTTAGGTTAAAGTGGGCTGTGTTGTGCTTTTTGTTTAGGTGGTGCATGGGCAGCTAAGCTTCCAAAATGTGGTCCAAGATGTGCACACATATCCAATAGGAAGTGCACAGGCCACCATCTTGGTAAAGGGGTTTGCACGCGCCTAACAACTTCCGGCAGCATGCAAAGCAGGCAGGTCATGACAGGAATCAGTGTGCAACGCTGTTTTGAAGCCGTTTTACAACTCCACACTCCAGCCAACGCCCTTAACCTCGCTCAGCTGAGCATGATGTTAAATGGCATGAAGAATTCCCCACCAGCGCTATTTAAAGGGATCATGCAGTACTTACAGTTTAGTTGCTGGATTATTTCTTCTGACTGCTGGTTGACTTCTTTTTGGAAGATTTCTAGAGTTGTTGAAACTTTCATTAATCTACAGGGAGTGGTCTGGCTACTCTTGCAGTCCTCTCTGTGCTTCTTATAATATATTGCACAAAGTAGCTGTCTCCAAGCATGGGTGGCCTGGTCGTGCTTCCTCTCGATATAGGACATGACAGGGAGAATGAAGAGAGGCTACACAGAGCAGGATGAGCTGCTCGAAGAGGGAGGAGGAGGAGGGGGAGCAGGGCTCTCAGCAGGTGGCCATATCCACCCAGGGTCTTCAGGGAAGAATTCTCTTACCTCAGCTTCAGTGAGCACCCGTGTATGAGCCGCCTTTGCTTCACCACGGAGATAGTAACTGAAAATGGTCAACTGCTGTCGCCACAACTGCAGGGTCAAAGCAGGGCAAGGCCCGCCTTGCCTGTGGCTGTCAATGTGACCGTGGCTCTAAATTCGATGCCACCAGGTTAATTCAGGCTTCAGCAGAAGTTATAACAACATTGTACACTCAGTGAGTTATTATTTATTCTGTTCCCATGGAGACAGTGCCCTGATTCTGTAGAATCTTTAACTTGTCCGTATAATTCATCACATTTCCTATTTTTAGGCACTGAGTGTTCAACAAACCTGGCAGCGATTGAGAATACATTCAAACAAGACATCTCTCGCCTCCAGAGAAATGGTCAGTCTGAGATTTATCACAATTCAAATGTTTCCATATTCTTTTAATATACTTTTCTGATCTCCCTTGACCCACTCACCCCTCCCAAATCCCCCACCACACATTCCCCACTGTGTCCGTCTGATCCCTCGGTCACTACATTACCAGAATGACTCATTGACTCCCATTGCTCTTGAACAGATGCTGAAATATCGAGGAATGTGTCGTTGCTGCAGGAAGACGGTGACAATCTCCGCAAGAAGTTGTGCCTGAACCCATCAGGTAAGAGCCAGCGTGAGACTCCAGAGAGTCGGATCAATGAAATAATCCGGGTCATTGCTGGAAAGCTGCCATTTCATTATTGAGAAACCTGTGTGAAGGGCCAAGGCCCTGAGCACCCAACACCATCACCTTTGTCAAGAGCTGCTGAGAAGATGAGGCCAATCGAGTGGTGACCCCTAAGTTTGGGTTTGAAGAGAATGAAACAATGAGGCTGGAGTTAGAGTGCGTTATCAGGCACTCGGGACATCCCAAAGTGTCTCTCAGCCAATGACTCACTTTGTAATGGGGCTTATTATGTTCCTTGGTTGAACATAGCAGCTGGCTTGCGCACAGCAAGCTCCAACTAACTACAAATGAGGAAGAAGTTAATCTGCTCTTGCTGCTGTTGGTTGGAGTCAGTGGCCCTGATTTTAACCCTGCCTGCCCAGCGGGAACCGGGCAAGTGAGTGGTTAACATCGTGAAAACCGACTAACCGCGTCACTCCCACTCTGGGCGCGATGACCACCATTTATAGCGCTGAACTGGAATGTGTGAGGAAGGCACCCACCGGAAACAGGGGCAGGTGATCATATCTGAAAATTGGGGTCCACGGACATCATTACTGCTTTAAATGTGCGAGACGGGAGTCCCGCCCAGCTGTTAAACTGCTCAGTAAAACCTCGCGGGATTGGTCTCAGAAACTGACTGACCAGATCTGCTACAAGAATTTAAAGGTGAAAGAGAGAGAAATTAAAAAAGCTTCGCATTTCTATAGTGCCTTTCAGGATGTCCCAAAGTGCTTCACAGTCAATGAAGTACTTTTGAAGAGTAGCCACTGTTGTAATGTAGAAAACACAGCAACAAATTGCACACAGCAAGCTTCCACAAACAGCAATGTGATAATGAGCAGATAATCTGTTTTTAAGTGATGTTGGTTGTGGGATAAATATTGACCAGGACACATTGGAGCTCAAGCAACGCTTCCGCTGCCTTGACCACTCAGGAGGAGCCCTCCAGTACTCGGCTGATCAGTTGTCACTTCATCATCGTCTGCTGCATGCTGCACAACTTGACCATCATCAGAGCGCAGCCATAGCTACCAAGCATAGCTCCACCACCTCAGGAGGAGGAGCAGGACGAGGAGGACGAACAGGAGGAGGAGCAGGAGGACGAGGAGGAGGAGGAGAAGGATGAGCAGGAGGAGGAAGAGGAGGATGAGCAGGAGGAGGAGGAGGAGGATGAGCAGGAGGAGGAGGAGGAGGATGAGCAGGAGGAGGAGGAGGAGGATGAGCAGGAGCAGGAGGAGGAGCAGGAGGATGAGCAGGAGGATGAGGAGGAGGAAGTGGAGGAGGAGGAGTAGGAGGAGGAGGACGAACAGCAGCGACGGAGGAGGCAGCCACTCATTCAGCATTTTACAAGCTCGGTCCCTGACCGCCTCATCAGACTTTGTTTCCAGTGGCTTCGAGGCCTCTTTCCGGTTGCTGAGCACGTCTCCATCATTCCCTCACTTTGTGATTCTGTACCACACCCCAGAACTGAAATGAGACACAGCACCAAATCTGCAACATTCCAGTAATAAATTTATCAAAACCATTACCCAAATATATACAACAACAATATTGACTAATCACCCTTGTGCAAACCCTTGCCCCCCCTCTTTACAGCCCCCTTTCCTAATCTAGTCCTCCTACATTGTGTCTCCCCAGTGGTTGCAGCAGGGCTGGTGGAAGGCTGCTGAGTGTCGGTGCCAGAGACTACAGATGGTCTTGCAGGACGCCCTCAACCAGCTCTGGGCCTGGAAAGCCTGGCTGTAGACTGCACCATCTCAGGCTGGGCGGCAGCAGTCTGGGCTGGCTGGATAACAGGCAGCGACAAGGGCAATGGCGGAGTGGCAGTGATGGGATCAGGAATGCTGTCATCCTGAGAGATACAATAGGTTCCTGCTCTACTAACCCACTTCCAGTCCCCCGGGGCAGCACCACAGCATCCCTACCAATCTGCTGGAGCACAGATTGCTGGCCTGCTGCGACACCGTGAGATCCCTGGTGGACTGTAGTGAACCCAGTGACGATGGCAGCAGTCAGAGCTTGCGTGGCATCAAGCCGAGACTGTATGAGAGCAGTCTGAGACTCGATGGCAGCAACCAGTGACTGCATTACAGCACTAAGACGTTGCGTTGCTTCCGCCTGTGCTGCAATGGAAGCTGCCACATCACCCATGACACGCGGCATGAGGTCTGGGTCCCCACGGTCTCTCTGGAAGTCCACTATCCTCTGCACAGTGGAAATGATGGTCTCCATGGTGTGTGCCGAGCCCTGCAATGTTGGAGGTGGACCCCTCCACGCTCCTTACCATTGCTGAGAGGCTCTTGGGCACCCTTGCCATTGCACCTCTCATCTCCGTCTGTATGCCCATCACCCTTCTTGTGAACGCCTCCCCATCAAGCTCCTCATCTGAGTCCTGTGCAGTAGAACTTGTATGCGAACTCGCCCTCTGGGGAGCTGACTCCCGAGCTACCCTTTCCCCCTGGCCTTGCTGCAGCCCACTCGTCCCTGGTGCATCACCCAGTGCAGACCCCTCTACTAAACTTGCCTCTAAAGATCGCGTAGTGCCAGTATCTGAGGTGGTGCCTGCGGGTGAGAGATGCAGTGACGCGGTGCTTTGCTCCTCCTCCTCTTCTCCTTCCTCACTCTCAGTGTGGGGCCTCAGGGACAGGCTGATCATCTGGTTGCTGATTCACTGAAAGCATAAAGGCACAACACTCGCATTAAGGTGAGGGCAGTGGGGGCAGGAAGGGAGCAAGGAACGCAGACATTCTCAGGAGGTGGAAAGTGAGATAGGTTTGTGGTGTGAGGGGGAAATGGGATGAGATGAGAGGGGCTGAAGATACCGTTTTTGGCCCCATCAGGATCGACGTCGCCGACGGCCACACCGCCTACCACCTGCTGCCCAATGAGTCGCAGCACTCGCTCCTCCAGGTCTGAGAGCTGCTGGAGCTGCGCATCACCCCTGCCTGTTCTCTGCTGCTCCCTCCTATTGTGGGCCACCTTGGCCTGCAAGAGAAACAAATGTGTTTGAGTCAGAGTCCAGCTATGTGTTTGGGCGGTATGCCTGCTGTCATTGAATAGCTGTGATTGTGGGCAAGGCGTGAGATGTGGATGTGAGTTTGAGTCGGTGAAGATGTTTGGTGGATGAGTGGTGGGGGTGTGGTTGTTTGTGCAGTGTGCACAGACTGAGGTTCAGATGCTGGTATGTAGGAGCTGTTGAAGCATGTACTCACCCTGACCACCCGAGTGAGGTTGTTGATTTCTTGTGGCACTGTGTCAGGCTGCGTTCCACCACACTACTGGCCGAGACCTCCTGGGCCACTTCCCTCCACATTGCCCTGAACACCTGAAGCGATGGCCTCCTTCCAGTGGCCGGGAACAGCATCATCCCCCTTCGCTCCACTCCAGCCTCCAATGCCACATCTGTGAACCGACGAGCTTTCTCCCTGGGAGTGGGAACAGCCGTATCCATCGATGGATTCACTCGCTCGCAGGTCACCTCGAAGCCAGCAACAAGCATCTACACAGTGATGCAACCTCCCCTTGAAGAGCTGGAAGGAACCAGTGTGAAGGATCATTGCTGAATTCATTGCACCTGAAATTCAGCAGCGTTCTGCTGGTAGCGCCCCTGTCGCGCCCCACTGAGGTCATTAGCGCTTGATTTAGCGCCTCACTTCCTTCCTGGGGCGATAACCCCCAATCTAGTAGAAGTTCAGAATCCTTAGTGCCTGGCGCTAAATTTTCAAAATTTCATAAGCTAGCGCCCCGAATGGGGCGATACCCAATTCACCCCCTCAGTGGCTGGTTAGAGGGGATAGTTTTGTATTGAGAAACCTGAGTGAGTTTAGGACACCAGCTACACCACCGAGCTTGCACAGCGCACTGCTTTCTCCCGTGTAATAAAGGGAAATGAAATGAACAAGCCGTGGAAATAATGTTCCACAGAGTAACTATTTGTAGTGTTTTACAGATTCCCAATGTACACCTTGTGCCACCGGCTGGAAGTACTTCAGAGGCAAATGTTACTACTTTTCATCATCTGTGAGGGACTGGCATGCAGCAAACATGCATTGCTTCTCCACCCGGTCCCACCTCATAGTCATTGACACTAAAGAGGAGCAGGTAAGGATTTGCAGTCGCACGCTGGGGCACCACCAACGGCCTTCCCCCATCTAACTTCTACCCCCAACCCTGTTGGTCGTCAGTGACCCACCCCGTAGGAGGCTATCTCTGATCACTTCCTTGTATCGCTCTCCACTCACATCCCCTTTCCCCCTTCCAACCCCATTTACTTCTGTGTCCGCCCCTGGAAAAATCTCTGCCCCAAGTCATTTACAACGGCACTATCAAACTCCCAACTGTCCAGCCATTGCCCCTCCATTCACCACATTTCTAATCCCACCCTCACCTTTGGTTTTAATGGGCACAAGGGCACCATTGTTCTCTCTCACCCTGGACATGTATCCCAGGCTGCTGTGTGAGGCAAAGGAGGAGATTGCAGGGGCTCTGACACAAATTTTCAAAACCTCTCTGGCCACAGGGGATGTGCCAGAGGACTGGAGAACAGCTAACGTAGTACCATTATTCAAGAAGGGTAGTAGGGATAAACCAGGGAATTACAGGCCAGTGAGCCTAACATCAGTGGTAGGGAAATTATTGGGAAAAATTCTGAGGGACAGAATTGGTCTCCACTTGGAGAGGCAGGGATTAATTAGGGATAGCCAGCATGGCTTTGTCAAGGGAAGATCATGTCTGACCAATTTGATTGAATTTTTCGAGAGCGTGACTAGGTGTGTGGATGAAGGTAGTGCAGTGGATGTGGTTTACATGGATTTCAGTAAGGGTTTTGATAAAGTCCCACATAGGAGACTGGTCAGGAAGGTAAGAGCCCATGGGATTCAGGGTGCCTTGGCACATTGGATCCAAAACTGGCAGAAGGCAGAGGGTGATGGTGGAAGGTTATTTTTGGACTGGAAGCCTGTGTCCAGTGGGGTACCGCAGGGATCGGTGCTGGGTCCCTTGCTGTTTGTGGTCTACATTAATGATTTGGATGTGAATGAAAAAGGTATGATCAGTAAGTTCGCAGATGACACGAAAATTGGTGGGGTGGTAAATAGCGAGGCGGGAAGCCTCAGGCTACAGGACGATATAGATGGGTTGGTCAGATGGGCGGAACAGTGGCAAATGGAATTTAACCCTGAAAAGTGTGAGGTGATGCATTTTGGACGGACTAACAAGGCAAGGGAATACACAATGAATGGTAAGACCCTAGGAAAGACAGAGGATCAGAGGGACCTTGGTGTGCATGTACATAGATCCCTGAAGGCAGCAGAACAGGTGGATAAGGTGGTTAAAAAGGCATATGGGATACTTGCCTTCATTAGCCGAGGCATAGAATATAAGAGCAGGGAGGTCATGATGGAGCTGTACAAAACGCTGGTAAGGCCACAGCTGGAGTATTGTGTGCAGTTCTGGTCGCCACACTTTCGGAAGGATGTGATTGCTTTGGAGAGGGTGCAGAGGAGATTTACCAGGATGTTACCTTGGCTGGAGCGCTTCAGCTATGAAGAAAGACTGGACAGGCTGGGGTTGTTTTCCTTGGAGCAGAGAAGGCTGAGGGGGGACCTGATTGAGGTGTACAAAATTATGAGGGGCATAGATAGGGTGGATAGAAAGGAACTTTTCCCCTTAGTAGAGGGGTCAATAACAAGGGGGCATAGATTCAAGGTAAGGGGCAGGAGGTTTAGAGGGGATTTGAGGAAAAACTTTTTCACCCAGAGGGTGGTTGGAATCTGGAACTCACTGCCTGAAAGGGTGGTAGAGGCAGGAACCCTCACAACATTCAAGAAGCATTTGGATGAGCACTTGAAATGCCATAGCATACAAGGCTACGGACCAAATGCTGGAAAATGGGATTAGATTAGATAGGGCTTGATGGCCGGCGCGGACGCGATGGGCCGAAGGGCCTCTTTCTGTGCTGTATAACTCTATGGCCTAGAAATTCGGTTGGTTGCGCCAGCGATTAGCGCCTAAAGAGCCCGAGAATTGGGGCATTACCCAATTTCCGGACGGGCGCAGTAAATCTAGCGCCACCTG
Source organism: Somniosus microcephalus (assembly GCF_052327205.1). Lineage (NCBI taxonomy): Eukaryota > Metazoa > Chordata > Chondrichthyes > Squaliformes > Somniosidae > Somniosus > Somniosus microcephalus. Next base: position 9,186,301 of record NC_141017.1, on the reverse strand, counting down.
CCATATCGAGTAGCCTTTTAGTGCCAGCGCGCGCCCGCGAGTGCAGGCAGATCATGACGTCATTTCAGTGTGCAACGCCTTTTTGGCGCCCTGGACCAGATATTCGGTTGCGCCCGCAACCTTTCCGCCTGGCGCTATTCGTGACAGTTGATGGAACGTTTCCAGGTCCTTCTCGCTCTCGGGGGGCGCTATTTAAAGGGGACAGCACTAGTATAAAAGCTGCAGCCATTTGGCCTGGCCATTCTGATCATTGCTGGAGAGAGTTGCTGACCTTCAGTGGGACAGTAATCTTCTCATTGAGCCTTCGGAGACTTGGGACCTTCAGCCCTGTCCGGAACAGTTGGAATGTTACAGATTACTGCGTCTTGCTCGTCTGGCATAACAATGGGAGCTGCTTTGGAGGGGAACATCCTCATGGCTGAACATTTGGCATGGGCACAGAAACGGCGGGAGAGAGGGCCGGGATTGGCCAGAAGGAGGAGGGGCAATGGACGTCGCCCAATCCGACGATACGCTGAGAGGGTTTTCAGGCAGCAGGTGTCATACCTTACCATGTCGGAGGAGCAGTGTCTGCGAAGGCTCAGATTCGGTAAGGATGTTGTGACTGAGCTGTGCCACCTGCTTGCTGAAGATCTGCAGCCACGTATACGGTGCAGGGCCTCTCTGTCGGTGGCCATCAAAGTCACTGTTGCCCTCAACTTTTTCGCCAGCGGATCCTTTCAGGCAGCCACTGGGGACATAGTTAATATATCACAATTTGCGGTGCATTGCTGCATCCGGCAAGTGACAGCTGCCCTCTATAGAAGGAGGCGTGAATTAATCACCTTCCCTGTGACCCTGGAGAAGCAGGGGGAGCGCGCGCAGGGCTTCGCTGCTATTGCGGACTTCCCCATGGTGCAGGGGGCCATTGATTGCACACACGTGGCTTTGCGGGCACCAGTACAGAATCCCGAGGAGTTCCGCAACCGCAAGGGCTTCCACTCCCTCAACGTCCAACTGGTCTGTGACCACCGGCAGATGATCATGGCAGCCAATGCACAATTCCCTGGCAGCAGCCACGACGCGTTCATCCTGCGGCAGACCTCAGTGGCTGACCTTTTTGAGGCCCCGGCTCACCCACGAGGCTGGCTTCTTGGCAACAAGGGCTATCCTCCCTGCCCATGGCTCATGACCCCACTCCGTTTGCCCAGCACCCTGGCAGAAGAGCATTACAACAGCAGCCATCAGGTGACCAGGAACATTGTGGAGCACACAATTGGTGTGCTCAAGCAGCGTTTCCGTTGTCTAGACCATTCGGGGGGAGCCCTACAGTACTCGCCGGAGCAAGTGGCGCACATCGTCGTTGTCTGCTGCATGCTCCACAACCTGGCCATTCGACGTACCCAGCCCACCCTCAAGGTCCAGCAGAGCAGGCGGACGAGGAGGAGGAGGAGGAAGAGCAGGCGGATGAGGAGGAGGAGGAGGAGGAGGAGCATGCAGACGAGGAGGAGGAGGAGGAAGATGGGAGGGCTCCTGAAACTGGAAGGTCCGTCCGTCAGAGGCTCATATGGACTCGGTTCTAGGCCCCTCTGACGGAATGCTGGGTGTCATTGGATCCGCGCCCTTCGGTTCGCACAAAGCCTATGAAGACCACCATGATTGTAAAGAGTCAGGAGCTCCCTTGTAAATAAAAAAAATCTTTATTTTCCAAAAAGTGCTTCCTTCCAGCATAACAACGTCATGTCAACAGAAACCAGAACTAACTAACTAACAGATAACTCTCTGGCAAAGCCGCGAGACTAACCAAAACATGACAAACAATCACAGCAGGTGTGGAGGTCCTTGAATTCGAAAAAAGAGATGTCTCAGCACCTCCCTCTACTGTTGACCCCTTGATGGAGACCGACTTCTCTTTTGAGGTCGGCCCCTTCCCTCCCTGCAGCTCCTCCGTAATTGCACCCCAGTGGCTGCGTCAAGGCTGGGGGACGCCTGCTGAGTGTCTGGAAGCACAGAAGCCCCTGGGGGACGGCCTGGACGACATCTGGGCTTGGAGGGCACGGAAGCTGGCTGCTTCAGCTGGGCATGGCTGGAAGCAGTGTACCCTGCAGGTGGTGACAGCTGCACTGCAGACGTTCCAGCGGTGGCATGAGCAATGCTCACATGCCGAGAGAGGACACCTGCAGCATCGTTGGACGACACACTGGCTCTCTGACGGGGCCGCTTCGGATCATCCGCCACAATCGACTGCTCCACAGATTCATGGCCTCCTGTGGTGCTGGAAGGGCCCAGGGTGATCCTGCCTGATGCAGATAGGGTGGCAGCAGTGAGAGTTCGCGTTGCCTCAATTTGGGTGTGGACGAGGCCCGCAAGTGACTGCGTGGCAGCAGTGAGGACCTGTGCGGCAGGTGCCATTGCTTCGGAGAAGCCCTGGCCAGTTCTTTCCATTGCTTCGGACAGTGCCAGTCTCCAGATGTGTAGGCTCCCCTGAGGCTGGAACGGATGGTCCGGCTTCCTCCTGATCATCGCCTCCGGAGTCACTGGCACTGGCAGCTTGAGGGCCCGGCTCCCGAGCTGGTGATGCAGCATCTGAAAGCAGGGAGGTGGAAGAGTGGCTTTAGCAAAAGGACAGCTTGGCAGCAAGGGATGCAAGATTGCGGCAAGGTTATGACATGGTTACACAGTGAGAAAGCATGCTGGCGGGGGGAACAAGTGGAAGGAGACAGCTGTAAAAGGTGAGGACCTTACCATCGCTGTCGACAATGGGGTCGGCAGCTGCAGTGGTTACAGGACCACTCAGACGTCCTCCAAGGATCTGGTGGACTCTCTCCTCGAGATCCGTGAGAGTGACCACTTGAGGAGGACCTCCACCGGTGCGAAGCTGGTCTTTGAGAATCCTCGCCAGCTTGGACTGCAGGGGAAAGGAGGGGAAGTGATGTTACATGATGTCCTGAGTGATCATCTCATGCCCCCCATGGTGGAAGAGCCCTTACATGATGCCTTGAGTCAAATATGCATGTGTGTGCCCAGAAAGGGCCATGGGTGCTTGCTGGCAGATGGCCAATGGGACACAGCCCACCCTGTAGCCATAAAGTCAGGTGCAAATGAAGGGATGCAGAAGTTTGCAGAAACAACACTCACCCTCACGACCCGAGTGAGGTCGTTGAATTTCTTTCTGCATTGGACAGGGCTCCTGGTTACCATGCTGCTGGAGTTGACCCTCTGGCATACATCCCTCCAAGCTCGTCGGTAGTCCTTATGATTCGGCCTCCTGCCATTGTCTGGGTAGAGAACATCTCGCCGGCGCTCCACTGCGGCCACCAATTGCTCCAGAGCCTCATTTGGTGAAGCGCTCTGCTCTCTGTCTCTCCTTCTCCATCTGGTCCACATTTTTAGCACCAGAGAAGGGCCTGTGCCGATTCTGAGGCCTGCAAGGCGCAGAGTGTGGATGCTGAAGCTGACTGACCCACCCCTTTAAGAGCTGGCCGGCGCCTGGAAGTCTTGTGGTCATCGGTAATTGAGAGCACCTGCGCTGCGCCCGTCTGCCGCGATATTGGGTTGCCCCGGAAGTTCAGCGCCTTAGGAGCCCCGTGTAATGCCTGAACTCGCGCCTCAATCACCTTTGGGGCGCTGCAACCCAATATCGCGCAAGGTGGCGATAAGTTGTGTCTGGCTATAAACTTTGCGCAGCGCCAATTCTAATGCCCCAAGTGGGGCTATAACCAATTTCTAGGCCATATATGACTCTATGGGGGAGAAATTCAGTTGTTAGCACCACCGATTAACGCCTAAAGAGGCCGAGAAGTGGGGCGTTAGCCAATTTCCGGGCGGGCGCAAGGCGCCTAGCACCTCGCCCTATATTGAGCATGCATTTAGTGCCAGCGCTAAATCTTAGCGCCCGCTCATGGGCGCAGGCTGATTATGACGTCATTTGAGTGTGCAACGCCTTTTGGGCGCCCCGGACCGGAAATTCAGTGGTGCCCCCCTCCGTAGCGCCTGGCGCTAAAAGTGACAGCTTACCTGGACCTTACCAAGTCACTCTTGGGCTGGAGGAGCGTTATTTAAAGGGGACTGGTGTGGTTTAAAAGCGGCAGCCATTTTTGGAGCACAACTTCCTCGAGAGCTACAAAGAGTTGCTGAGCTGCACACTGAGAGCCATTTGACCACTGAGCCAGCGCAGACAGACGATCTTCAGCCTTCTGACCATCACCTTGCTGTTGGTGAGCCTTGACAGCGGGGAACCTTCCTGTGGGCACTTATTATGGGTGCTGCATTGGAGGGGAACGTCCTGCTGCTGAATCATCTGGAAAGGGCACTGAGATGCTGGGAGAGGAGGGCGGGCATGGCCAGACGGAGGAGGGCCAACAGACGTCGCCACAGCAGACCTTACGCTGGCAGGGTTTTCCGACAGCAGTTTTCCTACATGAACATGCCGGAGGAGCAGTGTGTCAGAAGGCTGCGATTTAGAAAGGAGGTGGTGACTGAGCTGTGCCAGCTGCTTCAGCCAGATCTGCAGCCTCAGATAAGGTGCAGGACATCTCTGTCGGTGGCTGAGAAGATGCCTGCTGGCCTGAACTTCTACGCGAGCGGCTCTTCTCAGGCTGCGCGTCAGAGGCTGATCAGAAGTAGCTTCTAGGCCCCTCTCACGGAATGCTTGCTGCCATTCCAAGAACAGGAATGGAACCAGTCTGATACCCCCAAGCCTGTGAAGGGCAAGATGCATGTAAATAGCAAGTTTGCTGATGATACAAAGTTAGGTGGGAAAGTAAGTTGTGAGGAGGACGCAAAGAGGCTGCAATGAGATATAGACAGGTTAAGTGAGTGGGCATATGGTGGCAGATGGAGTATAATGTGCGGGAATTTGAAATTATCCACTTTGGTAGGAAGAGTAGAAAAACAGGCTATTTTCTAAAAGAGGAGCGATTAGTAAATGTTGGTATGCAGAGGGACCTGGGTGTCCTTGTACGTGAATCACAGAAATTTAACATGCAGGTAAAGCAAGCAATTAGGAAGGCAAATAATATGTTAGCTTTTATTGCAAGGGGGTTGGAGTATAAGAGTAAGGAAGTCTTGCTGCAATTATACAGGGCTTTGGTGAGACCACACCTGGGGTAATGTGTACAGTTTTTGTTTCCTTACCTAAGGAAGGATATACGTGCCTTGGAGGCGGTGCAGCAAAGGTTCACTAGACTGATTCCTGGGATGAAAGGGCTGTCCTATGAGGAGAGATTGAGTAAAATGGGCCGATGCTCTCTGGAGTTTAGAAGAATGTGAGGTGATCTCACTGAAATGTGTAAAATCCTTAGAGGATTCTGGATGTTGTCCCTGGCTTGAGAGTATAGAACTAAGGGTCACAGTCTCAGAATAAGGGGTCGGCTATTTAGAACTGAGATGAGGAGAAATATCTTCACTCAGAGGGTAGTGAATCTTTGGAATTCTCTGCCCCAGAGGGCTGTGGAGGCTCAGAAGTTGAGTATATTCAAGACTGAGATTGATTTTTGGATACTAAGAGAATCAAGGGATAGGGCAGCAAAGTACAGCTGAGCTGGAAGATCAGCCATGAACTTATTGAATGACGGAGCAGGCTCAAGGGGCTGTATGGCCTAATACTGCTCCTATTTCTTATATTGTTAATCGGCAGCACCGCCACGCTAGATGTCCACATGCACACATTCCAGCAGAGATCACTGTTTAATGATCGGGAACAGGAATTCTTGTCAATTTTGTTTCTTCCTGCCTAGCCGAACAACAACTTCCATTTATATAGCGCCTTTAACATAGTGAAATGTCACAAGATGCCTCGCAGCAGCATAATCAGACAAAATTACAAGATCACGCTGTAATTGCACTCAGCTGGCAGTGGTGGCGCTGCAGCATGACCAGTGGCAGGAGGGTGTAATTACAGCGTGAAAAGTTGACATAGCCATTTTCCATTATAAATGTGGACAGAGGAATTTAAAATGGAAAATATATAACAATAAGGAGAGAATATAAGATTCTAAAATAGGAACCAAATCGCGGTCCAAAACCCCTCCAGCACTACTTCACCCGAAGACTTTCTGTGTGCAACGCCACACAATTAGTTCATTTTAAAATATTGTGATGGTGATCACTTTTTACGTTAATATGTGTTGATTTTTTTTAATTGTAGAATTTTATGATCACCAACATACAGAATCAGCGCCACTGGATAGGGCTCAGTGACCTTACTGTGGAAGGGCAATGGCACTGGGTCGATGAGACTGAGAGTAAAACCACCGGAACGTAAGTTTGAAACGTTGCTGCTATATGGTCGCACTTTCTCCCAACTCACAGCAGAGAAGGGTTTTACATAAGCACGGACTGCAGCGGTTCAAGAAGGCGGCTCACCACCACAATTAGCAATTAGGGATGGGCAATAAATGCTGGCCTTGCCAGCGATGCCCGCTTCCCATGATAGAATTACAAAAAAGCATACCGAACGCCGTCCATTGCAAGGCTGGTGTGGCACGGAACCAGGAAAATCCCAGGTACCAATCCTTGCTCCGAGTCAGATTCGCTATTCCTATTCGAGGTGGAGGTATAGGCACGATTCACCACTGTGACCCTGGGCTAGGTGGGAGCAAAGAAAACCCGCCCGCATTCCTGCCCCTAATCACTTAGCGGTGATTCCTGCTGGAATGTGTGTGCACGCGTGGACACCTGGCTTGGCTGTACAGCCTGCCAACACTCGCTGTTTAGGTTCGCACATGGTCACTTGAGTGTGGCAATGGGCGGCAATGGTGCCCATGGAACTGTACCCGGGCATGAGTCAGTTCCTGCAGGAGAAGCATTGAGAGAGTCAGAGGGGAATAAAGGAACTAAGACCGGAGTGGGGCCACTGATCACCAAGAGGGGATTCGGCCCCTCGAGCCTGTTCCTCTTTGAAAGAGCAATTCCATTAGTCCCACCTTCCTGCCCTTTCTCCACAGCCCTGAACATTTTCCCCTTTAAGTATTTATCCACTGAGGATCTGGGAATATTTTCCTTATTTCACAGAAAATGGAGAGGCAGATAATTGTCAGACACATTCCTTCGGTTAAAGCACAATGCAACGCTGCTTGAACATAATTAAATCACATCTGTCATCTTTCAAAAGCTTAGATCCCGTACAAATGGGTTGTTTAACATTTGTTAATACTCGGTCAATTCTACCGAGCCCCACAAACCTGGGCTGAGCCACGTCTCCTTGTTCTCTGGTTGATTCTCCTGCCATTCTCTGCATTGCAGGTTCTGGGCACCCGGGGAGCCCAATAATAAAAATAAAGACGAACACTGCGCTCACACATTCAACAACGGACAGTGGAATGATGACAGATGCGCGAACACCTATAAATGGATCTGTGAACGACCATCGTTTTCATATTTCATGAATTAACCAGAAGTGACAATGTGCCGACACTGGCTCTGCTGAAGGTGCTGCAGGAAATGGTAGTAACAAACAAAGCTCAAAGTGGGAAAGATGGGGAGTGGAGAGGGGGAAGGGGGGATTTGTGGGGAGGGGATTTGTGGGGAGGGGGAGGGGGGGATTTGTGGGGAGGGGGAGGGGTTGGGTGGGGATTTGTGGGGTGGGGATTTGTGGGGAGGGGGTTTGTGGGGAGGGGGAGGGGGAAGCGTATCAAGGCGAGGGAGGTCAGTGCCGGGAATCTCTGTCGCCCTGGGTGCTACGGTTGGCCTCAGTACCTCTGGCTGGTGAGTGGAGGTAAATCGAGCAGCGTTCTTGCGATCCATCGCCACCCCCTGAACCCAGGGAAGTGGGTAAGGACCAGAACCAGGAGCAGGCTCGGCTGCGATGCCCCTCACAATCGAATAGCCAGAAGACACTCAATGTCTCAACACATGAAGAATGACACTAGAGGGTTCCTGACAATGGAGATGCCTCAGCCCGAGCGAAGGGGCGAGTGGGAAAAGAGATTAAAACTTGTTGAGGTGCAGCCGCACAATCCCCGATCCTCATCCCACTCCTCCTCTCCAACTCCCATCCCCTCCTCCTCCTCTCCCCCTCCCCCCTCATTCCATCCTCCTCCTCCTTCCCTCCTCCTCACCCCTCCTTCTCCTCCCCCTCACCCCCTCCCTTTCCCGGGATTAATGTGAACGAAGGGTCATTTCTGTTGAAGAATGCGTTGAGGAGAATGAGGTGTTGAAGTGGGTTGGACTCTGGGCCTTTCACCTCTGTGGGGGGCCTGGGTTCAAGCCCACCTCTCGAGAGATGGAGGTCCCCACTGACTGTGTGAAATGAGTTTGGTCAGCCTCAGCTTCTTCTTCTTAGGCAGTCCCTCGGAACTGAGGATGACTTGCTTCCACATTAAAAATGAGCTCGCAGGTGGCTGATTAGTCCAATGCGGGACCTACAGTCTCTGTCACAGGTGGGGCAGACAGTGGTTGAAGGGTTGGGTGGGTGGGGTGCTTGGGTTGACATGCGCTCCTTGCGCTGCTTGCGCTTGGCTTCTGCTTGCTCCCGGTGTAGAGACTCGAGGTGTTCGGCGCCTTCCCAGATGCTTCTCCTCCACTTTGTGCGGTCTTGGGCCAGGGATTCCCAGGTGTCGGTGGGGATGTTGCACTTTTTCAAGGAGGCTTTGAGGGTGTCCTTGAAGCATTTCCTCTGCCCACCTGGGGCTCTCTTGCCGTGCCGGAGCTCCGAGTAGAGCGCTTGTTTTGGGAGTCTCGTATTGGGCATGCGGACAATGTGACCCGTCCATCGGAGCTGATTGAGCGTGGTCAGAGCTTCGATGCTGGGGATGTTGGCCTGAGCAAGAACACTGACGTTGGTGTGCCTATCCTTCCAATGGATTTGCAGGATCTTGTGGAGGCAGCGTTGGTGGTACCTCTCCAGTGCTTTGAGGTGCCTGCTGTACATGGTCCATGTCTCTGAGGCATACAGCAGGGCAGGTATCACTGCTGCCCTGTAGACCATGAGCTTAGTGCCGGGCTTGAGGTCCTGGTATTCAAACATTCTCTTCCTCAGGCGACCGAAGGCTGCACTGGCACACTGAAGACAGTGTTGGACTTCGTCGTCGACGTCTGCCCTTGTTGACAGTAGGCTCCCGAGGTATGGAAAGTGGTCCACGTTGTCCAAGGCCTTGTCATGTATTTTGATAATCGGGGGGCTGCACTGTGTGGCGGGGGCAGGTTGGTAGAGGACCTTTGTCTTACGGATGTTTAGTGTAAGGCCCATGCTCTCGTATGCTTCAGTGAAGGTGTTTACGATGGTTTGGAGTTCGACCTCCGAGTGAGCGCAGACGCAAGCATCGTCTGCATACTGTAATTCGACAACAGAGGATGGGACGACCTTGGATCGGGACTGGAGGCGACGGAGGTTGAACAGTTTCCCGTTTGTTCTGTAAATTAGCTCCACTCCATTGGGGAGCTTACTGAGGGTGAGATGGAGCATTGCAGCAAGGAAGATCGAGAAGAGCGTTGGTGCGATGACACAGCCTTGCTTGACCCCTTTCGTACGTGAATTGGGTCTGTGGTGGAACCGTTGGTCAGGATCACGGCTTGCATGTCATTGCGAAGCAGGCGGAGGATAGCGACAAACTTTTGAGGGCAGCCGAATTTGAGGATTCTTTAGCGCAGCCAAGACCATCTACGGCCCAAGTACCGAAGGCCCTTCCCCACTGCGAGCCAAGAACGGAGATGTACTCATCAAGGTCAGGGAAGCAGTCAGTGCCCGCTGGAAGGAGCACTTTGAAGATCTCCTTAACCACAACTCTGTCTTCGACACGAGTGTCCTCAACTCCATCCCACAGCATGCTACCCGCCACCATCTCGGCACAACCCCAGCCCGGCATGAGGTTGAAAAGGCCATCCGACAACTGAAGAACATCAAGGCCTCAGGAGCAGATGGAATCCCCGCCGAGGCACTGAAGCATGGCGGAGAAGCACTACTGGCGCGAATTCATGAACTCATTTCTCTTATCTGGAAGGAGGAGAGCATGCCAGGGGATCTCAGAGATGCCGTAATTGTGACCATAAGAACATAAGAAATAGGAGCAGGAGTAGGCCATACGGCCACTCGGGCCTGCTCCGCCATTCAATAGGATCATGGCTGATCTGAATCTAGACTCACATCCATTTCCCTGCCCTCCCGCCGTAACCCCTAATTCCCTTATCTGCTAGGAAAATGTCTATCTCCATTTTAAATTTATTTAATGTTGCAGCTTCCACAGCTCTCTGGGGTAGCAAATTCCATAGATTTACTACCCTCTGAGTGAAGAAGTTTCTCCTCATCTCAGTTTTGAAATGGCTGCCCCTTATTCTAAGATTATGCCCCCTAGTTCTAGTCTCACCCATCAGTGGAAACATCCTCACCGCATCCACCCGATCAAGCCCCCTCACAATCTTATATGTTTCGATAAGATCGCCTCTCATTTTTCTGAACTCCAATGAGTAGAGTCCCAACCTACTCAACCTTTCCTCATACGTCAACCCCCTCATCTCTGGAATCAACCGAGTGAACCTTCTCTGAACTGCCTCGAGAGCAAGTATATCTTTTCTTAAATATGGAAACCAAAACTGCACGCAGTATTCCAGGTGTGGCCTCACCAATACCCTGTATAACTGCAGCAAGACTCCCCTGTTTTTATACTCCATCCCCCTTGCAATAAAAGCCAAGATTCCATTGGCCTTCCTGATCACCTGCTGCACCTGCATACTAACTTTTTGTGTTTCATGCACCAGGACCCCCAGATCCCTTTGTCCTGTAGCACTTTGCAGTTTCTCTCCATTTAGATAATAACTTGCTCTTTGATTTTTTCTGCCAAAGTGGATAACCTCACACTTTCCAACATTATGTTGCATCTGCCAAATCTCTGCCCACTCACTTAGCCTGTCTATGTCCTTTTGCAGGTTTTTTATGTCCTCCTCACTCACTGCTTTCCCTCCCATCTTTGTATCGTCGGCAAACTTGGATATGTTGCACTTGGTCCCTTCCTCCAAATCGTTAATATAGATTGTAAAGAGTTGGGGTCCCAGCACTGACCCCTGCGGAACACCACTAGTTACTGATTGCCAGCCCGAGAACGAACCATTTATCCCAACTCTTTGTTTTCTGTTAGATAGCCAATCTTCCACCCATGCCAGTATATTACCCCCAATCCCGTGATTTTTTATCTTGATAAGTAATCTTTTGTGTGGAACCTTGTCAAATGCCTTTTGGAAGTCCAAATACACTACATCCACTGTTTCCCCTTTATCCACCCTGTATGTTACATCCTCAAAGAATTCGAGCAAATTTGTCAAACATGACTTCCCCTTCGTAAAACCATGCTGACTCTGTCCTATTAAATTATGTTTATCCAAATGCTCTGTTACTGTTTCCTTAATAATGGACTCCAACATTTTGCCAACCACAGATGTTAGGCTAACTGGTCTATAGTTTCCAGCTTTTTGTCTACTTCCCTTCTTAAATAAGGGTGTTACATTAGCAGTTTTCCAATCTGCCGGGACCTTTCCTGAGTCCAGGGAGTTCTGGAAAATGATCACCAATGCATCCACAATCCCTACCGCCACTTCTCTCAAGACCCTAGGATGTAGGCCATCAGGTCCGGGGGATTTATCCACCTTAAGTCCCATTATTTTACTGAGTACCATCTCCTTAGTGATTTTAATCGTGTTTAGCTCCACCGCCGCCCCCCCCCCCCCATTGCCCCCTGTTTGTCCAGTGTTGGGATATTTTTAGTGTCCTCTACTGTAAAGACTGATACAAAATACTTGTTCAGCGTCTTTGCCATCTCCATGTTCCCCAGCACTAGTTTCCCAGTCCCATCCTCTAAGGGACCAACGTTCACTTTAGCCACCCTTTTTCTTTTTATATAGCTGTAGAAACTCTTGCTATCTGTTTTTATATTTTTTGCTAGTTTACTTTCATAATTTATCTTCCCTTTCTTAATTAATCTTTTAGTTATTGTTTGCTGGCTTTTAAATGCTTCCCAATCTTCTATCCTCCCACTAGATTTGGCTAATTTATATGCCCTTGTTTTCAGTCAAATACTATCCTTTATTACTTTACTAAGCCACGGATGGCTGTCTTTTCTTTTACTCCCCTTTTTCCTCAGTGGAATATACTTATCTTGAAAGATGTGAAATATCTCCTTGAATGTAGACCACTGCTCTTGTACCGTCTTACACTTTAATCTGTTTTCCCAGTCCACTTTAGTCAATTCTACTCACATACCTTCATAGTCTCCTTTATTTAAGCTCAGTATGCTGGTTCGAGATCCAACTCTCTCACCCTCAAACTGAATTTGGAATTCAACCATATTATGGTCACTCATTCCAAGGGGATCCTTTACTAGCACATTTTTTATTAATCCTGTCTCATTACACAGGACCAGATCTAAGATTACCTGCCCCCTGGTTGGTTCAGTTACATACTGCTCAAGGAACCCATCCCTAATACACTCTATGAACTCTTCCCCAATGCTGCCATGCCCAATTTGATTAGTCCAGTCAATATGAAAGTTAAAATCCCCCATAATTATAGCTGTTCCCTTATTACAAGCCCCAACTATTTCCTGATTTATACTCCGACCAACAGACTTGCAACTGTTAGGAGGCCTATAGACTACGCCGACTAGTGACTTTTTCCCCTTATTATTCCTTATCTCCACCCAAACTGTGTCACTATCCTGATCCTTTGACCCAATATCATTTCTGACTATTGCAGTGAATCCATCCTTGATTAACACAGCAACCCCACCTCCCTTTCCTTCCTGTCTGTCATTCCTAATTGTCAAATACCCTTGTATGTTTAGTTCCCAGTCATGATTATCTTGCAGCCATGTTTCCGTAATGGCCACCAGATCATACCCATGTGTAGTTATTTGCACCGTCAACTCATCAATTTTGTTACGAATGCAGCGTGCATTCAGATAAAGAACTTTCAAATATGTTTTCTGACAATTTATTCCTGCTTTTACCCCTTTTACTACTTTACCTCTATCATTATACATTCTGTCCCTTGTCCCTTCCTGACACGCTCTGGTTTTTAATTTCCCCACTGCTACCTTGCTCTATTGCCTTCTCCGCTGTCATTTTTAATTTTTGCTCTCTTAAAACCTCCCGCCCACTAATTAGTTTAAAGCCCTCTCTACAGCCCTAGTTATTCGATTCGCCAGGATTCTAGTCCCAGCACTGACCAAGTGAAGTCCATCCCAATGGAACAGCTCTCTCCTGTCCCAGTACTGATGCCAGTGTCCTAGGAAGCAAAACCCATTTCTCCAACACCAATCTTTGAGCCACGCATTTAACTCTCTAATTTTATTTACCCTAGCCAAATTTGCACGTGGCTCAGGTAGTAATCCAGAGATTATTACCCTTGTGGTTCTGCTTTTTAATTTGGCCCCTCGCTGCTCAAACTCCCTCAGCAGAACCTCCTTCCTTGTCCTATCTATGTCGTTGGTACCAACATGGACCACGACAACTGGATCCTCCCCCTCCCACTCCAAGTTTCTCTCCAGCCCAGAGGAGATGTCCTTAACCCTGGCACCGGGCAGGCAACACAGCCTTCGGGACTCTCGCTCTTGGCTGCAAAGAACTCTATCTATCCCCCTAACGATACTATCCCCTACCACTACAATATTTCTTTTAACTCCCCCCACTTGAATGGCCCCCCACTCCACGGGGCTGTGGCCAGGTTGCTCATCCTCCCCGCAGTCCCTGTTCCCATCCTCACAGGGAGTAAGAGCCTCAAACCTGTTGGACAAGAGCAAGGGCTGCGGCTCCTCCAACACTACCTCCTGGATCCCCGTACCTGCCTCACTTCTAGTCACACCATCCTGAACCTGGCCACGGACTACATCTGAATTAATTAATCTAATTGGTGTGACTACCTCCTGATACACAGAGTCCAGGTAGCTCTCCCCCTCCCTGATGTGTCTCAGTGTTTGAAGCTCGGACTCCAGCTCTTCAACACGGAGCCAGAATTCCTCGAGCAGCCAACACTTACTGCAAATGTGACCACCGTGAGCATCAATGGTGTCCACCAGCTTCCACATATTGCAGCAGCAACACATCACCTGATCTCCCATTCTATGTAATTAATTAAATTTATTAATATTATTTGTAAATACCCTCTGCCCCGATTCTAGATGATGAATATCGCACCTTAGAAACTATAAACCACAGAGTTTAAGCTTAAAAAAGAGAGAAATACTTACCAACTAATCACTTACCCACTTTCTGGTGATGTCACACTTGGATTACTTTTTACCTCTCTCCTTCCCTCCGAGTTCGGAGACTGTGAGGCCTTACCTGGTCTCTGGGGCCTTTTATAGCCCCGCTCTGCCGCTCGAGATTCCCGCCGACGCTGTGAGGCCTTACCTGGTCTCTGGGGCCTTTTATAGCCCCACTCTGCCGCTCGAGATTCCCGCCGACACTGTGAGGCCTTACCTGGTCTCTGGGGCCTTTTATAGCCCCGCTCTGCCGCTCGAGATTCCCGCCGACACTGTGAGGCCTTACCTGGTCTCTGGGGCCTTTTATAGCCCCGCTCTGCCGCTCGAGATTCCCGCCGACGCTGTGAGGCCTTACCTGGTCTCTGGGGCCTTTTATAGCCCCGCTCTGCCGCTCGAGATTCCCGCCGACGCTGTAAGGCCTTACCTGATCTCTGGGGCCTTTTATAGCCCCGCTCTGCCGCTCGAGATTCCCGTCGACGCTGTGAGGCCTTACCTGGTCTCTGTGGCCTTTTATAGCCCCGCTCTGCCGCTCGAGATTCCCGCTGACGCTATAAGGCCTTACCTGGTCTCTGGGGCCTTTTATAGCCCTGCTCTGCCGCTCGAGATTCCCGCCGACGCTGTGAGGCCTTACTTGGTCTCTGGGGCCTTTTATAGTCCCGCTCTGCTGCTCGAAATTCCCGCTGACGCTGTGAGGCCTTACCTGGTCTCTGGGGCCTTTTATAGCCCCGCTCTGCCGCTCGAGATTCCCGCCGACGCTGTGAGGCCTTACCTGGTCTCTGGGACCTTTTATAGCCCCGCTCTGCCGCTCAAGTTTCCCGCCGACGCTGTGAGGCCTTACCTGGTCTCTGGGGCCTTTTATAGCCCCGCTCTGCCGCTCGAGTTTCCCGCCGACCATCTTCAAGAAAGCTGACAAGTCCGATTGCGGTAATGACAGAGGAGTTTCCCTGCTATCTGCCACAGGGAAAGTCATCGCAAGAATCCTCCTCAATTGCCTTCTCCCAGTGGCTGAAGAGCTCCTCCCAGAGTCACAATGCAGATTCCGTCCACTAAGGGGCACAATGGACATGATCTTCACCACACGTTAATTACAAGAGAAATGCAGGGAACAGCACCAGCCACTGTACATGGCCTTCTTTGATCTCACAAAGGCCTTCGACACTGTCAACCGTGAGGGATTATGGAGTGTCCTCCTCAAATTCAGCCTCAGCCCATTGTTATTGGCAATGGGAGCAAACTGGAAGCCTCACTCAGAGAGGCAACAGGAGGGCTGGTGTGAGAGATGGGGAACTAACAGAATGGGAGAGGGGAATCTTCTGAGACTGGGTGGAGTGGAGGGAGTGATTGATAAGAGCCTGAAATGGGAAGGGTTTCCGTTCACATCCCTCACCTTGATGAGCAATGGTTTTTATTTTTAAAGTGTTTGAAATATCTCCTTTTGCTTTATGAGCCGCTACAAGTGAATCATTTCTCGTTGCTTCATAAGTGCTGGTGGGCTTCAGAATTTCCCTTGCTTGACGCTGCTCCTCGTGGGGGTGCCCACAGCTTCTGCCCCCAGTCGCAATGTTTAAATGAGGCTGAGCGGGGCTGGGTTTGGGGCCGAGAGGAAAGAAAGAACTTGCATTTCTATAGCACCTTTCACAACCTCAGGCCGTCCGAAAGCATGAAGTGTAGGCACTGGTGAAATGTAGCAAACACGGCAGCCAATCTGTGCACAGCAAGCTCCCATAGCAAGCTTTAAAGCGCTTTGGGACGTCCTGAGGTTGTGAAAGGCGCTATATAAATGCAAGTCTCTCTATTTGTGACTTTAATGTTGTGCCTTGCATTAACGGAATGTGTTGGTGCCAGTGTGGAGTGCGGAAAGGAGCCAATCTGTACCTGACATACATGACTGTGCGACGTACTGTATATGAAGCAGAAGCATATAATTCAACTAATAAATGAATGTACAGCCACACGGGCAGAGCAGGCCCAAGAATGTGTAATGCTGCCCTGTGCCACAATCCGAGATGAACTCTCTCTATTCTACTCTGAATAAACATTTCTCTCATATACAACAAAGGGATCTTTCATTCCATCAAAACTTGGTGACCCGGGGGAAGGGACGGTCACAGTGGGTACAGGATGTTTTTTGGCCAATGTTTTTAATTCCTCCCAAGAGTCTGGGCTGTAATGCCCCCCATGGTTAAACAGCCAGTGGTCACTCAGTGTCGAGGTTCACACGGGAATGTTCGCCCCAGGCAAGATACTGGAGAACAGCCCAGTGCCTGTGGAGCCAGCCATACCCCAGTGTGAGGCACAGCACAGGGGGGCAGGGGGAGGAGAAGGGGGCAAATCAGCTGATCTGACCGGAAAATCCAATGGGCAGTGCCAGAATAGAAAGGTGTTGATTACAGGCCTCCTTTTGAAAGCTGGGTGATATTAACCTCGATTCTGCAGGATGGGAACCATCAGTAACCAGACTCTGTTACAGTCACCACCAGCACACCTCAGCTGGAGACAGGACGGGCCAGGGAAAGACAGGCAGGGTCTGCACTCCCACCCACTGCCCAGCCACACCCTGCTAGGACCCGCACTCACCAGCCAGCTCGCTGTGGAATAGCCTGCTGCCCTTCACCGTCTGGACTCACACTCAAGAGAAGAGGAGAGACGGGGCAGGGGAGAGAGGATAGAAGGGGGGCGGGGGCAAGAGGGGAAATGGGGGATGGGGAGAGAGGGGAGATGGAGGGTGGGGAAAGAGAGGAGATGAGGGGAAGAGGGGAGATGGAGGGTGGGGAAAGAGGGCAGAGGGGGAAATGGGAGATGGGGAAGAGGGGAGAAGGGAAAGGAGGTGGAACATTGGATGTAAAACCTTTTTAGAAAATAGAAAAACTGAGATATGCAAATCAGACCTGGAAACTTAAGAAGAAACTAACCGGAACTCCAAACAGATCATTTGTGAAAATGCCGTGTAATAAAATGCGGGGGAAATCCAAGAATATAAACTTTATTCTTTGGTCCTACACTGTGTTCTGGGCCTCAATGTCTCCCAAGTCTCGGCTGTGTTCCCTGTATTTAAAGTGTAAACTCCATCTAATCAGAGCCCGGTAAATACAGCCGGCTGCTGGAGACGGGAAGATGCAACAAGCAATGAAAGGTGTTGTGGGCGAGTATTGTCCGCACAGTCAGACATATTCCAGAGATAAAGGTGCCAGGCTTCAGATTGAAAGACTGGCAGCCTTTGAGAAGCGATATGTCAGCGCTCTGTCACTGCCCACACTCAGCAGCTGCTGACCCAGGCTCTCCTGGTCTACACACAGCAGTTTGTCAACAACCAATAGTTTTTGTGATTTGACACACAATCCTGAGCCGGTGTTTCTGTAACATTGCCCGGCGCCGAGCGAGCGAGAGGGAGGGAGGGAGGGAGGGAGACAGACCCGGCTCCTGTATTGGCACCGTGTGGCTCAGCAGCCCAGTACAGAATGGCCGGAGGGGACTGAGGATTATACACAGCTCAGGACAGCTTCTAAAGCTGTTGCCCCACATCGGGGGGGGGGGGGGGGGGGGGGCGCGGGGGTGACCGTCATGGTGGAAGCAGATTCAATAGTAACTTTCAAAAGGGAATTGGATATATACTTGCAGGGGAGAAAGTCGCAGGGCTATGGGGCACGGGCAGGGGAGTGGGACTCATTGGAGAGTTCTTTCAAAGAGCCGGCACAGGCTGAATGGCCTCCTTCTGTGCTGTCTGATTCTATGAACATATATTGATCAGGGCCCGGGCTAAGGCTCCCCTCACAGGCAGCAGGGTAAGGAGACCCTTACCCCACCAGGCCCAGAGTCGGGAGGGCACTGTGCCAACACATGCCACCCATCGACCCCAACCCTCTTCTGATACACTTACAAACTGGCCCACTTCACTTTGGAAAAGGAACCAGGAGGAGGCAGAAGCCTCGAGTCTTGTTAGTCCGGTGGGGTTGAGTGAAGGGAATGAATCAATAATCCAGACAGCTCTCCCCCTCCCATGGGGTTTCGAAAGCAGCTCCAACACAGAGCTGGGCAGTGAACACACACGGACAAGCTGCCAATTTAATGCGCACTAGACCAGATACCCTGCCGAGCGTTACAGGACTTTCAAGAATGACACAGAATCTACAGCCCAGAAACAGGCCATTCGGCCCGACTGGTCCATGCCGGTGTTTCTGCTCCACACGAGTCTCCTCCCACCCCTCTCCATCTCACCCCATCAGCCTATCCTTCTATTCCTTTCACCCTCATGGGCTTATCGAGCTTTCCCCGAAATACATTTATTAATGACGCTAATCTGCAACAGTGGAGCAGTTTACGACCACTTACACCCATGAGATTTGTGTCCTGGACTCGCTCTCTCAGGTTATTTACATAGAAAAACAAGACACCAACAAGTTAGCGAGAACTAAAAAGAGAAAATGCTGGAAATACTCAGCAGGCCAGGCAGCATCTGTGGAGAGAGAAACAGAGTGAAGGTTTCAGGAGGGTGACCTTTGGTCAGAAGTTAGCGAGTAGTTTGTTTTTTCACCGCCCAGTGTTTGTGGACTGAACTCTTGTGTGAGCCTCACCTCTCGCCCAAGCCAAGAGCCCAGAGCCACAACAGGCAACGTAGCGGAGCAGGAGAGCTGGCACAGATACCCAGCAGAGAATTACAGCCACAAAGGACTACCCGAGTCACTGGGAGGAGAGTTATTGGAACATTAGGAACAGGAGCAGGCCATTCAGCCCCTCGAGCCTGTTCTGCTATTCCAGGAGATCATGGCTGATCTTCAGTTTGAACACTGGCTGACACAAGCAAAGCGAGAAATGACCACATCATCGGAACAAAGTGTTACAGTTTATTAGACAGCAAAGTACCGGGGCTGTTGTCAATTCTGGATAAATTATTACTGGGAAAACACAGCTCACCGTCCTAGTGCTCTGTGACTGTGCTTTCTTTTGTTCTCATAATAACCTTGTGAGAGAGACCAATGGAATCCCCGTACTTTAAAGAGGACACCTTCTCCAACATTGAGAGGGAGATTATCCAATTCCAGGCCCAGGGGAACGTGTTGATCTGTGGTGACCTCAATTCAAGAACTGGCGAAGAACCAGACTTCACCAATAATCAGGGAAACAATTACATATTCGGGAATAACCACTTCGATATCCCTTCCCATCCATACAGGCATAACTGTGACAAACAGACAAATACTAACGGAAAACAGCTCCTGCAGCTCTGTCGAAGCCTGGGTCTGTACCTTGTCAATGGTAGGTTCATGGGAGACCTCCTAGGAAGATCGACCTATTGCTCACCTCTTGGGTGTAGCACCGTAGACTATATGATTACGGATTTGGACCCATCCTCTTTCAGAGCATTCACAGTCAAACCACAAACAATACTGTCAGACCACAGTCAAATTACTATGTATCTTAAAAAGACAGAAACAACCAACACAGAAACACAACCCAGTAAGCTGTACAGCACCAAAAAATCATACAGATGGGCCAAAAACAGCATGGAAAAATACCAGAAAGCAATTACCAATCAAGCAACTCAAGCTCTCTTGGACACCTTTCTGGAAAACATATACACTCACAATAAAGAAGGCGTAAACCGGGCAGTGAATAACCGAAATAATATTTTTGATAATTTGGCAACAAGGTCAAACTTGAAAGCTAGCAAGAACAAACCCAAAACAAAAAACTATGAAAAATGGTTTCACCCAGATTGCCATAACATGAGGAAAAAACTTGGAAAAATATCAAACCAAAAACACAGACAGCCAGATAACGAGGAATTACGCCTTACTTATTGTCAGATACTAACACAATACAGAAACACACTCAGAACCAAAAAAGAGCAGTATATTAAGAATACACTCAGCTCCATTGAGGAATCCATTGATTCCAATTGTTTCTGGGACAACTGGAATACATTACACAAAAAACAACACGACGAATTGCCCATTCAAAATGGAGACACATGGGAAAACCACTTTGAAAAATTATACCAGAAAAACACACTAAGGCCAGAGCAACACCAAATATGCAAAAAACTGGAAAAGCTCAAAATGGCCATGAAAGATAACCAAAACCCGCTAGACTCCATAATAACAGAAAAAGAACTATTTGAAAAACTCAAGGACCTGCAACCAGGAAAAGCTTGCGGTGCAGACGGCATACTAAGCGAGATGATTAAACACACAGACGATAAAATGAAACTGGCTATCCTAAAACTCTTCAACTTGGTTCTGAGTGTCGGTTACTTCCCTGATATCTGGAACAAAGGACTCATAATGCCCATATCCAAAAGTGGGGACAAAGTCGACCCAAATAACTATCGAGGCATCTGTGTAAACAGTAACCTGGGGAAGGTATTCTGTAGTATCATAAACAAAAGACTTATAAACTTCCTTGAGGAGCACAATGTCTTGAGTAAAAGCCAAATTGGATTCCTACCAAACCATGGAACATCAGGTCATATCTTCACCCTACAGACCCTAATTGACAAACATGTTCATCAAAACAAAAGCAAAATCTACGCATGCTTTATAGATTTCCTGAAGGCTTTCAATTCCATCTGGCATGACAGTCTATTCCTGAAACTTATCGAAAGCGGGGTAGGGGGAAAAACATATGATGTAATTAAATCAATGTATACAAACAATAAATGTGCAGTTAAAATTGGAGACAAACAAACAAAATACTTCCCACAGGGGCGGGGGGTGACGCAGGGCTCGCCCATCTCACCGACACTCTTTAATATTTACATAAACGAATTGGCAAAACTACTTGAACAATCTACAGCACCCGGCCTCGCCCTATATGAATCCAAGGTTAAATTCCTCCTCTATGCAGATGACCTGGTTCTGCTGTCACCAACTAAGGAAGGTCGACAGCAGAACCTGGATCTGCTGGAGTCGTTCTGCCAGACCTGGGCCCTGACAATAAATCCCCCAAAATACAAAGTCCTTGTGTTCCAGCAAAGATCCAGACATCAGGGACCCAAAATAAATTTCACACTAGGAACAACCAAAATTGAACAAACCGCTAACTACACATACTTGGGCTTAAAAAGCAGTTCTACGGGAAATTTTCATCTGGCTGTGAATGAACTGAAAAAGAAAGCAAGAAGGGCTTTCTATGCCATTAAAAAATCAATCCAAATAGAAATCCCAATTAGCATTTGGCTCAAAATGTTTAAATCAGTAATTGAACCAATTGCACTCTATGGCAGTGAGGTATGGGGATCGCTAACACAACAAGAATTTGCAAAATGGGACAAATACCCAATTGAGATCCTACATGCAGAATTCTGTAAAAGTATCCTCTGGACTCAAAGGAAAACCGTAAACAATGCATGCAGGGCAGAACCATTAATAATCACTATCCAAAAAAGAGCCACCAAATTTTGGAAACACCTAAAAATGAGCAACTCCCACTGCTATCATTACGAAGCCCTGAAATGCCAAGAGAGGACCATAAAGAAGAATACCCTCAGTCAACTAGTCCTGGGACGCAGTGAAGTAACTACTAACACTACTAACAATAACCAGCCCCAGGACAGTGACAGCGTAACACACAGAATTCGACCCAACACAATCGTCACTAAGCAAAAGGAAAAATATCTCTCATATTGGGCAGAAACAACAAAAACCCAAAACAAACTCAATTGCTACTTGGCCCTAAACAGACAATACAACATGGCTGATTACCTGACCATGGTAAAGGATAGCAAACTGAGAAAAACCATGACAATGTACAGACTTAGTGAACATAGCCTGGCGATCGAAAAAGGTAGACACAGGCAGACCCGGCTACCAAGAGAGGACAGGATATGCTCTCACTGCAGTCAGGGAGTGGTGGAGACAGAGATGCACTTCCTCACAGCTTGTAGAAAATATCAGGGCATAAGGGAGAATTTCTACCCAAAATTCACAAAAAAATGCCCGGAATTCAGAAATTTGAATGACGACCAAAAACTCTCATACCTACCAGGGGAAGAGAGAAATTGTGTAACCTTAGCGGCACACTATGTTACAGCTTGCCATAAACAGAGGGACAACCACTAAATATAAGAAAAGAGTATATACAAATTATATGAATGTATATTTATACACTCAGGGATATATCTGTTTATACACTGTATGGATAGATCTGTATTTATGTGTTCAACCATGAATGTTTTTCGATGCTTTGGCAACATAAGATGTACTTTGTCATGCCAATAAAGCAATTTGAATTGAATTGAATTGAATTGAGAGAGACAGAGAGATGGACAGAGAAAGAGAGGGAGAGAGAGGGGGAGTGAGAGAGAGAGATACAGAGAGAGGGAGAGAGAAAGCGAGGGAGGGAGATGGAGGGAGTGCTAGAGAGAGGAAAGTGAGGGAGAGAGAGTGAGTGAGGGAGAGTGAGTGAGGGAGATTATGAGGGAGGGAGAGTGTGAAGGAGGGAGAGAGTGAAGGAGGGAGAGAGTGAGGGGGAGAGAGAGTGTGAGGGAGGGAGTGAGGGAGAGAGAGGGTGATTGAGGGAAAGAGAAGGTGAGTGAGGGAAAGAGAAGGAGAGAGCAAGCGAATGAGGGAGGGAGAGTGTGAGGGAGAGAGAGTGTGAGGGAGAGGGAGAGAGAATGAGAGGGAGAAAGAATGTGAGAAAGAATGAGAGAGAGACAGAGAGAGAGAGAGAGGAAGTGAGGAAGGGAGATGCAGGGAGAGAGTGTGTGAGAGAGAGAGTGAAGGAGAGAGAATGAGTGGGAGAGTGAGAGAGGAAGAGAGAGGGAGAGAGTGAGAGAGAGATCTAGAGAGAGGAAGAGAGAGCAGGAGAGGGAGAGAGAGTGAGGAAGATTGAGTGAGGGAGGGAGAGGATGAGGGAGGCATGAGAGGATGTGGGAGGGAGTGAGTGAGGGAGAGTGTGAGGGAGGGAGAGAGTGTAGGAGGGAAAGAGTAAGGTAGAGAGAGTGTGAGGGAGAGAGTGAGTGAGAGAAAAAATGAATGAGGGAAAGAGAGTCAGTGAGGGAGAAAGAGAGAGAGAGAGTGAGAGAAAGCTCAAGTAGCTAGAGAGAGAGCGGGAAGAGAGATAACTGTAGCTGTAGTAAAGACAGCTGCTTTACGGTAGCTGTAGTAAAGACAGCTGCTTGACAGCAGTCATATAAATAGGAAGCCATCTTGGCCATGCGGCAGTACTGCACAAGCTGGCACTGACTCAAGACCTAATAAAGAGTACTCAACGATATCTACTTGTAAGCCTCTTAATACTAAGATATAAGATAACATTACATGGTACCAGGATTTATAGAACGCACGATACGGGCATACCACTACAATGGAAGGGATAAAACCACCGACTAGCCTGCAACTTGAAGGAAATCTGGACGAAAATTGACGTGAATTCAAACAACGCTTTCTTCTGTACCTCACAGCGATCGACGCCATGACTAGCTCTGGAACACGTAAGGTAGCTTTGTTGCTAACAGTGGCTGGCTCGCAGGCAATTGAGCTGTATAATACATTTACGTTTGCAGCAGAAGGTGACAAAAATGATCTGGACAAGGTGATAGGTTTGTTCGATAAAGACTGCACACCTAAAAATAATGAAACGTTCGAGAGATTTGTTTTTCGCTCCCGCGTGCAAAAGCAAGGAGAATCCTTTGATGTTTTTCTGACGGACTTGAAAACAAAAGCACAAACATGCAACTTTGGAGACTTGAAGGAATTGATGATACGCGATCAGGTCATCTTCAGAATACTTGACAAGAAGGTGAGGGAGAGAATGCTTAGGGACAATGACTTAACTTTGGATGCTGCAGTAAAAATATGTCATGCTAGTGAACTCTCAGCCATGCACACACAAACATTCGATAGGAGAACTACAGCAACGGGCGTGAGAGCGCTGGGACTGGACAACCTACCAGTGGATGTAGTACACAGAAGGGACAAAAGAGGGCACACAGAGTTCAGGACTATGACGCCATACTATTGCAGATGGTGCGGCAATAGACACGTGGCAAGACAATGTCCGGCTAATGGGAAGAACTGCGCAAAATGTAAAGGCAGGAATCACTTTGCTAAAATGTGCTTTTGGGAAGAGAAAACTGAAGGTAAAAAGACAGTGCATGCTATTGAGACTGAAGACACGGAATCGGAGACTTTGTATGTTGGAATTGTGCAAAATGACTTAAAACAGGGTAAAGATATGGAAAAGGAACTACATTCCGTAGGACTAAAGACTGAAGTTTGGATAGCCCCCTTGCTGGTAAATGGCACCATTGTTCCCTTCAAGCTAGATACAGGTGCTAAGGCAAACCTCATAAGCTGGAGTGATGCATGGAATCTCAAAGTGAGACCAAAAATACTGAACAAGACAGTGGCTTTGAAGGCGTACAATGGACAAAGTATTGAAACAAAAGGAACGTGTAGGCTGAATGTTAAGGTAAAAAATCGCATTCACCCATTGACGTTTGTTATAGTGCCTGAAGGACATGAGTCACTGTTGGGGGATAAGGCATGTGTGGATTTGGGCTTGGTAAAACGAGTCTATACTATTAATGAACTGAACTGTGTGCAGAGTGCCCCACAAGACAGTACAAATATAAAGCATGATGCTAGAACACACAAGTACGCAGATGTATTTCAGGGTTTCGGAGCACTGCCCTTTACATACTCCATCAAACTGAGAGATGACGCACAACCTGTGATTCACACACCCAGGAGAGTTCCAGTGGCCCTTCGTGAGAAACTGCGGAAAGAGCTAGACCGCATGGAGGGACTAGGTGTCATAAAGAAGACTGAGGAACCGACTGACTGGGTAAATTCCATGGTTTGCGTCAATTCAAAAAAGACTGATAAATTGCGTGTCTGCGTGGATCTCAAGGACCTTAACGCTAATATAAAAAGAGAGCACTATCAAATCCCTAAGAATGAGGAAATAGTCAGTGAAATGACAGGAGCAAAATTCTTCTCCAAGATGGACACCTCGCATGGATTCTGGCAGCTGAAACTTAATGAAGAGAGTGCTAAGCTGTGTACCTTTAACACCCCGTTTGGCCGATACTCTTACCAGCGCCTGCCCTTTGGCATTAGCTCCGCCCCATAAATCTTCCACAGAGCAATGGAGCAAATCATCGAGGGCCTGGATGGTGTGCGGGTGTACATAGAAACATAGAAATATAGAAGATAGGAGCAGGAGTAGGCCATTCGGCCCTTCGAGCCTGCTCCGCCATTCAATGAGATCATGGCTGATCATGCAAACCCTAGCACCCGGTCCCTACACCGACAGCCATCCCACCCAAGCCCTATCCTCGTAACCCCACGTATTTAATCCCCCCTAACACTAAGGGCCAATTTTTTTTTATATCATAACCAATCAACCTAACCCGCACATCTTTGGACGTGGATGATCCGGTAGTATGGGACTCCCCTCAGGGAGAGCACGACACCAGACTGGAAAAAACACTTCAGAGGATATGGCAGTATGGACTCAAACTAAATAAAGACAAATGTCAGTTCAGCATCAATGAAATCGCATTCCTCAGGGACAAGATTTCTGCAGAAGGGATTCAGCCAGACAAGTCAAAGGTAAAGGCCATACATGACATGGAAAAACCAAAGGACAAGAAAGGGGTTCAGCGGGCCCTTGGCATGGTTAATTACCTAGGGAAATTCATTCCAAATCTGGCAGTGAAAACCGCTCACTTGAGAAAACTGCTGCACCAAGAGACAGAGTTCCAATGGGGACATGAACATGAGAATGAATGGAAGGGGCTGCTACACATTCTAGCAGGTGAACCCCTACTGAAGTTCTTCTGCCCTGAAAAGAGGACAAAAGTGTCCACAGATGCCTCTAAGGATGGATTAGGGGCTGTCCTTCTACAGGAAGATGAAGGAGAATGGCGACCAGTGGCATATGCGTCACGCTCCATGACGGCTACAGAGTGCCGGTATGTGCAAACAGAGAAGGAGTGCCTGGGCTTGGCATTTGGGTGTGAAAAATTTCATACCTACATCTATGGACTTCCCAAGGTTATCATAGAAACTGACCATAAGCCACTGCTAGGGATCGCAAAAAAGAATCTGTGTGACATGTCATCATGGATACAGCGTCTAATGATGAGACTACAATGTTATGATTTTGAGCTCACATATGTGCCAGGGACACAAATGTTCATAGCAGATACATTATCCAGGGCTGTGCCTCGTGCCACACAAAACAGTGAAACAGAAGAGGATGTGGCCCTTCATGTGGATATGGTCTATGCAGCATTGCCTGCCTCACAGGAACAACTATCAAAGATAGCCACAGAGACATCAAAGGACCCTGTTCTGAGGAAAGTGATGAGAAATCTTCAAGAGGGTTGGAAGAAAGGGTCATGTAAACAATATCATCATATTCAGTCTGAGCTTTCTGTGGTCAATGGACTACTGCTTAAGTGTGACAGGATTGTAGTGCCCATTTCTATGCGACGAGAAATGCTTCACAGGATGCATGACGGGCACCTGGGTGTGGAAAAGTCAAAAAGGAGAGCACGTGAGGCACTCTACTGGCCAAACATGAACTCTGATATTGACCAGATGATCAGTGAGTGTGCTACATGTCAGGAGTATCACTACAAGCAAACAAAAGAGCCTCTCATTACCACAGAGCTCCCATCACAACCATGGGAAAAGGTAGGAACTGATATTTTTCACTACGAAGGAAAAGACTATTTGTTAGTTATTGATTATTACTCTAATTATCCTGAGATTGCTCTCCTACCCAGCACCATGTCAAGAGCTGTGATAACTCACCTGAAGTCAATCTTTTCCAGGCAGGGCATCCCTCGAACTCTGGTCCCTGATAATGGCTCTCCCTATGCCAGTCATGAGTTTCAGTCGTTTGCTACAGAGTATGAGTATAAGCATATAACCTCCAGCCCGCTCTACCCTCAAGCCAATGGAAAAGCGGAGAAGGGGGTACAGATTGTGAAAAGACTATTAAAGAAAGCAGCACACAGCAACACTGACCCATATCTGGCCATGATGTCATACAGGGCGGCCCCACTGGAAAGTGGCAAGTCTCCAGCTGAGCTCTTACTGCGTCACAAAATCCGTACTCGACTTCCCAGGCATGTCACACCTGATCACAGAGATGAGGTATGGGCAGACAAGGCCCGGAAACTTCGGCGGAAACAAAAAATGCTCCATGACCGCACAGCCACTGCACTAGTGCCTCTACAGGAGAAGGATGTAGTTCGCATTGAAGGGCCTGGGTCATGGAATCAAAGGGCCACCATTCTACAACAGGTCGCCCCCAGGTCATACAGTGTCATGACAGAAAATGGCAATGTGTATCGCAGAAACAGAAGGCACCTACTGAAAACCATGGCGACCTGTCAGCTGCAGGAGGACAGAGAGGATGAGCTGATGATGGAAATCCGACAGAGTGACGAGGAGATGAGGGCAATGCCACAAAGTGATGAAGTACACAGGGGTGACAATGAGACAAGGGATCCGTGTGGTACAGACATGAACTTAATGGACACAACTGGGTTGGCCTAGCAAATACCCGCTCAGCTACGCGGGTCACAGCGCACCAGAAAGCCTGTCGTTAGACTCGACCTGTAGACAAGGGAAAGAATGTAAACAGCTAATGGACTTCTGGGTGTGGGTAGTGTTTATATGTACCGGCAGTTATTGCAAGGTATAGTTACACTGACAGTTTTTACATGTTGTTAATAGTAATTAATAGTAGTTACACTGACTGTTTTTATATGTTGTTAATATGTGTTCTATGTGTTATGTTATTTTATGGTGTTTACTGTTTATGTCATCGTTGAGGGGGAAAGATGTACAGATAACTGTAGCTGTAGTAAAGACAGCTGCTTTACGATAGCTGTAGTAAAGACAGCTGCTTGACGGCAGTTGTATAAATAGGAAGCCATCTTGGCCATGTGGCAGTACTGCATGAGCTGGCACTGACTCAAGACCTAATAAAGAGTACGCAACGATATCTACTCGTAAGGCTCTTAATACTAAGATATAAGATAACATTACAGAAAGCGGGAGAGAGAGTGAGCTACAGAAAGAGAGAGAGAGCGAGGGAGAGAGTGAGAGAGAGAGACAGGCAGATCGGGACAGGCAGAGAGAGAGGGATGGGCAGAGTGAGACAGCAAGAGACAGGCAGAGTGAGAGGGACAGTCAGAGAGGTAGGGACAGGCCGAAATAGAGAAACAAACCGAGATAGAGAGACAGACAGAGAAGGAGACAGGCAGAGATATAGAGACAGGCAGAGAGAGAGGGACAGGCAGAGTGAGAAAGCGAGAGACAGGTAGAGAGAGAGGGACAGGCAGAGGGAGAAAGCGAAAGCCAGGCAGAATGAGAGAGACAGGCAGAGAGAGAAGGACGGGCAGAGAGAGAGACAGCCAGAGAGAGAGAAAGGCAGAGTGAGGCAGTGAGAGACAGGCAGAGTGAGAGGGACAGGCAGAAATAGAGAAACAAACAGAGATAGTGAGACAGACAGAGAAAGAGACAGGCAGAGAAAGAGACAGGCAGAGAGAGAGGGACAGGCAGAGTGAGAAAGCGAAAGACAGGCAGAATGAGGGTGACAGGCAGAGAGAGAAGGAAAGGCAGAGAGAGAGACAGCCAGAGAGAGAGGCAGGCAGAGTGAGACAGTGAGAGACAGGCAGAGTGAGAGGGACATGCAGAGAGAGAGGGACAGGCAAAGAGAAGAACAGGCAGTGAGAGACAGAGAGAGAGAGGCAGAGGCAGAGATAGATAGGCAGTCAGAGATAGAGAGACAGGCAGAGATAGAGAGACAGGCAGAGCGAGACTGAAAGACATGCAGAGTGAGACAGCGATAGACAGGCAGAGCAAGACAGTGAGAGACAGGAAGAGTGAGAGGGACAGGCAGAGAGAGAGAGGGACTGGCTGAGAGAGAGGGACAGGCAAAGAGAGAGACAGGCAAAGAGGGAGAGGCAGAGATAGAGGGACAGGCAGATATAGTGAGAGAGGCAGAAAAAGAGAGACAGACAAAGACAGATGGACAGGCAGAAATAGAGAAAGAGACGGAGATAGAGAGACACAGAGAGAGAGAGAGACAGGTAGAGATAGAGGGGCAGGCAGAGAGAGAGGGACAGGCAAAGATAGAGGAACAGGCAGAGAGAGAGGGACAGGCAGAGTGAGACAGTGAGAGACAGGCAGAGTGAGAGAGACAGGCAGAGAGAGAGGGGCAGGCACACTGAGACAGTCAGAGACAGACAAAGTGAGATGGGCAGGCAGAGAGAGAGGGACAGGCAAAGAGAGAGAGACAAAGAGAGACAGGCAGAGATAGATGGACAGACAGAGATAGACGGACAGGTAGAGATAGACAGACAGGCAGAGATAGATGGACAGGCAAGATAGAGAGACTGGCAGTGATAGAGAGACAGGCTGAGTGAGACTGCGAGAGACCAGCAGAGTGAGAGGGATAGGCAGAGAGAGAGAGAGACAGGCATAGATAGAAAGACAGGCAGAGATAGAGAGATGGGTAGAGTGAGATAGCGAGAGACAGGCAGAGTGAGAGGGACAGGCTGAGAGAGAGGAACAGGCAAAGAGAGAGACAGGCAAAGAGGGAGAGGCAGAGATAGAGGGACAGGCAGATATAGTGAGACAGGCAGAAATAGTGTGACAGAGATAGGATAGGCAGAAATAGAGAAAGAGACAGAAATAGAGAGACACAGAGAGAGAGAGAGACAGGCAGAGATAGAGTGACAGGCAGAGTAAGAGGGACAGGCAGAGAGAGAGGAACAGGCAACAAATGAGAGACAGGCAAAGAGAGAGAGAAAGGCAAGGAGGGAGAGACAGGCAGAGATAGGGGGATGAGCAGAGATAGAGGGTCAGGCAGAGATAGAGGGACAGGCAGAGATAGAGAGAGAGAGCCAGGGATAGAGAGACATGCAGAGATAGAGGGACAGGTAGAGATAGAGGGACAGACAGTGATAGATGGTAAGGCAGAGATAGATGGACAGGCAGAGTGAGACAGCATGTGACAGGCAGAGTGAAAGGGACAGACAGAGAAAGAGGGACAGGCAAAGAGAGTGAGACAGGCAAAGAGAGAGAGACTGGCAAAGAGAGACTGGCAGAGATAGAGGGATCGGCAGAGATAGAGGGTCAGGCAGAGATAGAGGGACAGACAGAGATAGAGGGACAGGCAGAGATAGACAGACAGGCAGAGAGAGAGGGACAGGCAGAGTGAGACAGTGAGAGACAGGCAAAGTGAGAGAGACAGGCAGAGAGAGAGAGGGACAGGCAGAGTGAGGCAGCAAGAGACAGACAAAGTGAGATCGACAGGCAGAGAGAGAGGGACAGTCAAAGAGAGAGAGACAGGCAAAGTGAAAGAGATAGGCAAAGAGAGACAGACAGAGATAGAGCGACAGGCAGAGATAGAGGGACAGACAGAGATAGATGGACAGGCAGAGATAGATAGACAGGCAGAGATAGAGAGACAGAGATAGAGACAGACAGACATAAAAAGGCAGGCAGAGATAGAGGGACATGCAGAGATAGTGAGACTGGCAGAGATAGATGGACAGGCAGATATAGATAGACAGGCAGAGATAGAGAGATAGACAGAGATAGAGACAGGCAGAGATAGAGGGACAGGCAGAGATAGAGCGACAGGCAGAGAGAGAGGGACAGGCAGAGATAGAGCAACAGACAGATATAGAGAAACAGACAGAGGTAGTGTGAGACAGGCAGAAATTGAGAGACAGACAGAGATAGAGGGACAGGCAGAAATAGAGAAAGAGAGAGAAATAGAGCGACAGGCAGAGATAGATAGCTTGGCAGAGAGCGAGGGACAAGCATAGAGAGAGGGACAGGCAGAGTGAGACAGTGAGAGACAGACAAAGTGAGAGAGACAGACAGAGAGAGCGAGGGACAGGCAGAGTGAGGCAGCAAGAGACAGACAAAGTGTGATGGACAGGCAGAGAGAGAGGGACAGTCAAAGAGAGAGAGACAGGCAAAGTGAAAGAGATAGGCAAAGAGAGACAGACAGAGATAGAGGGACAGGCAGAGATAGATGGACAGGCAGAGATAGACAGACAGGTAGAGATAGAGGGACATGCAGAGATAGAGAGACTGGCAGAGATAGATGGACAGGCAGATATAGATAGACAGGCAGAGATAGAGAGATAGACAGAGATAGAGACAGGCAGAGATAGAGGGACAGGCAGAGATAGAGCGACAGGCAGAGAGGGAGGGACAGGCAGAGATAGATAGACAGGCAGAGATAGAGAGACAGACAGAGATAGAGACAGGCAGAGATAGAGGGACAGGCAGAGATAGAGCAACAGACAGAGATAGAGAAACAGACAGAGGTAGTGTGAGACAGGCAGAAATTGAGAGACAGACAGAGATAGAGGGACAGGCAGAAATAGAGAAAGAGAGAGAAATAGAGAGACAGACAGAGATAGAGACAGTCAGAGATAGATAGACAGGCAGAGAGCGAGGGACAGGCAGAGAGAGAGGGACAGGCAGAGATAGAGGGACAGGCAGAGATAGAGGGACAGGCAGAGTGAGACAGTGAGAGACAGGAAGAGTGAGAGGGACAGGCAGAGAGAAAGAGGGAAAGGCAAAGAGAGAGACAGGGAAAGATGGAGAGGCAGAGATAGAGGGACAGGCAGATATAGTGAGAGAGGCAGAAATAGAGAGACAAAGACAGAAGGATAGGCAGAAATAGAGAAAGAGAAAGAGACAGAGAGAGAGAGACAGGTGGAGATAGAGGGGCAGGCAGAGAGAGAGGGATAGGCAGAAATAGAGGGACAGGCAAAGAGAGAGAGAAAGGCAGAGTGAGACAGTGAGGGACAGGCAGAGTGAGACAGTGAGAGACAGGCAGAGTGAGAGGGACAGGCAGAGAGAGAGACAGGCAGAGTGAGACAGTGAGAGACAGGAAGAGTGAGAGGGACAGGCAGAGAGAGAGAGGGACAGGCAAAGAGAGGGCCAGGCAAAGAGAGAGAGACAGGCAGAGATAGAGAGATGGGTAGAGCGAGACAGTGAGAGACAGACAAAGTGAGATGGACAGGCAGAGAGAGAGGGACAGGCAAAGAGAGAGACAGGCAAAGAGGGAGAGGCAGAGAAAGAGGGAAATGCAGATATAGTGAGAGAGGCAGTAATAGAGAGACAGACAAAGACAGAAGGATAGGCAGAAATAGAGAAAGAGACAGAGATAGAGAGCCAGAGAGAGAGAGAGACAGGTAGAGATAGAGGGACAGGCAAAGAGAGAGAGGAAGGCAGAGTGAGACAGTGAGAGGCAGGCAGAGTGAGACAGTGAGAGACAGGCAGAGTGAGAGTGCATGACAGGCAGAGAAAGAGTGACAGGCAGAGAGAGAGAAAGGCAAAGAGAGAGAGACAGGCAGAGATAGAGGGACATGCAGAGACAGAGAGACAGACAGGGATAGGGGGACAGGCAAAGATAGAGGAACAGGCAGAGAGAGAGGGACAGGCAGAGTGAGACAGTGAGAGACAGGCAGATTGAGAGAGACAGGCAGAAAGAGAGAGGGACAGGCAGACTGAGACAATTAGAGACAGACAAAGTGAGATGGACAGGCAGAGAGAGAGGGACAGGCAAAGAGAGAGAGACAGGCAAAGAGAAAGAGACAAAGAGAGACAGGCAGAGATAGAAAGGCAGGCAGAGATAGACGGTATAGAAATCTGGGATGTAATGCTTAAGTAATCCCCCAGATGGAGATAAATATTAAGGGATCACAATTGCCATTGTTTTAAGGTAATGTCCTGGCACACCACTTATTAAGGTAGTGGCATTGCACTCTGGGTATGACTCAGAGGTTGATCCTCCATCTTGGCTCGTGCAGTAAGAAATAGAGTATCTTGCTGGCAGCCTGTAAAGCTATGTTCTCTGCTACATGTGTATAATTAAACAGTTAATGTTTTGGTTCATGAAATCTGGCTTATCACAGTTCTTGACCTTACCACTCGGATATCACATTTGGCGATGAGGATGGGATAGATCTCAACTTGAAGAAGGAGAAATAAAAGAAAAGCACTGAATCAAGGAATCATGGCTGCTATAGTAGGACAGCTTTTGATGTTCAGACGCAGACATGGAATGATTACTGTGAGTTGCTGGGGCATTTCTTTGTAGCAAATGATTTAGTTGATGTCGGGAAAAGCAGAGCTATTTTGCTCACTTCCATGGGAAGTCAGACGTATAGTTTAATGAGAAACTTATGCATCCTGAAAAGCCTGGAGACGTACCATTTGCAAACTTAGTGGACTTGCTAAAGGAACATTTCAATCCCAGACCGAGTAAGATTGTACAGCATTTCAAATTTAATTCACGGAACAGGAAGCCGGGAGAGACTGTATTGGATTATGTAGCAGTGTTGAGAAACCTGGCACACGATTACAATTATGGGAACAGTTTGAAAGACATGCTGAGAGATAGGCTTGTTTGCGGGATAATGGATGCTCGAATGCAGAGGAGATTATTGTCCGAGACTGGGCTTACGTACAAAAAAGCGTTGGAACTTGCTCAATTAATAGAGACAGCTAACCGTGATGTAAAAGAGATACAAGGTTCAGACTGGGCTGCGAAAAAGCAAGTTGGAGGTCTGCTGGTGCACAAGTTAAATATGAGTCGGAAACCACAACGTGAGCATGTAAAGGCATGTTATAGATGCAATGAAGATCACCTGGCGAGGGAATGCAGGTTTCTGGAGGAAAAGTGCCACAAGTGTGGGAAAAAAGGACATATAACACGTGCATGCCGAGCAAAAGCTACCCTGGAGGTATACAAACCTAAAGGGGGAGGAAAGCAAAACCTAGTAAGAGAAGTGAAAAAACAGGGAGCACATCACATCAGTGGAGAAGCTGAGAAAGAAGATGATGTGTTCATATTGCATAGTATAGAAACATAGAAACATAGAAGATAGGAGCAGGAGTAGGCCATTCGGCCCTTCGAGCCTGCTCCGCCATTCAATGAGATCATGGCTGATCATCCAAATTCAGTACCCTGTCCCTGCCTTCTCCCCATATCCCTTGATCCCTTTAGCCTTAAGAAATATATCCAACTCCTTTTTGAATATATTTAATAAACTGGCCTCCACCGCCCTCTGTGGCAGAGAATTCCACAGGTTCACCACTCTCTGGGTGAAGAAATTGCTCCTCATTTCAGTCCTAAATGGCTTACCCCTTATCCTTAGACTATGACCCCTGGTTCTGGATTCCCCGGCTATCATAAACATCCTTCCTGCATCTAGTCTGTCCAGGTAGAGGACATTCCAAAAGTGGATCCTATCACTTTGCAACTGATAGTAAATGACTCTAAGGTGAACTTTGAGGTGGATACCGGATGCGGTGTTACCATAATGAATAGGTAGGAGTACTCAAAATTGTGGAACTGTGCAAAAGTTCCAGAGTTAAAGCCTTGCTCTATGCAGCTTAAAACGTATACCGGTGAACGAGTGGCGACATTGGGCACAGCTACTGTAACTGTGAAACACAGGGAGACCGTGGAGCAGCTATCTGTAGTTGTAGTATCAGGTTCTGGACCAAACTTGTTAGGTCGGGGCTGGATATGAGAACTTAAATTAGATTGGGGAGCAATAAATCAACTAGAGGGAGGCAAACAATTGTCTTTGCAAGACGTGTTGATTGAACATGAGAACGTGTTCAAGGACGAACTTGGAACATTTAGTGGCCCCCCAGCTAAGATTTATGTCAACAAGGAGGCACTGCCAAGGTTTTTTAAACAACGACCTGTGCCGTATGCCATTAAACCAAAGGTAGAGGCTGAGCTTGACCGTCTTTTGAGAGAGAACATTCTGGAACCCGTAAAATGTTCAGAATGGGCAGCTCCCATTGTACCTGTTTTAATACCAAACAATTCGGTAAGAATCTGTGGAGATTATAAATTGACTGTAAATAGGGTGTCTAAACTTGAACAGTATCCTATTCCTAAAACTGAGGATCTTTTTGCAAACCTGGCTGGAGGGAAGAAATTCACGAAGCTGGATATGAGTCATGCTTACTTGCAGATTACACTAGATGAGGAATCCAAGAAGTATGTAACCATAAATACACACAAGGGTTTGTTTACCTATAACCGCTTGCCGTTCGGTGTCTCATCTAGTCCAGCTATTTTCCAGAGGACTATCGAGGGTGTACTGCAAGGGATCCCACATGTTTCTATTTATCTGGATGATATTCTGGTGACGGGAAGAACCGACCAGGAGCATCTGAGCACTCTGAGTGAGGTACTACAAAGATTGGATAAGGCTGGGTTACGGCTCAAGAGGAGTAAGTGCACTTTCTTTGGGAATGAGGCTGTGTTCCTGGGACACAGAGTGGACGCCACAGGGCTCCATCCAATCAAGGAGAAGGTACAAGCACTGCAGGAGGCCCCAGCTCCTACCAATGTGACTTAGTTAAAAGCTTATCTGGGACTGCTAAACTATTATAACAGGTTTTTACCAAATTGGCAACAGTGTTAGCACCTCTTCACAAACTTCTGCACAAGGAGACACTGTGGCAGTGGGAAGAGGAACAGAGGGCTTCATTTGAACAGTCTAAGAAACTGATGCTGTCCTCAGATGTGCTGGTTCACTACAATGCAGAAAAAGACATCATTCTCTCTTGTGATGCTTCACCTTACGGGGTGGGGGCAGTTCTTTCACACAGCTTGGAAGATGGAACAGAAAGACCGATAGGGTTTATGTCTCGAACTCTGACCCCAGTGGAAAAAAACTATTAAACTATTCCCAGTTAGATAAAGAGGGATTAGCAGTAATGTTTGGGTTACAGAGGTTTTACAAGTACATATATGGCAGGAAATTCACCATATGCACCGATCATAAACCTCTTCTATCTTTTTTTAATGAGATGAAAGCAGTACCACAGATGGTATCACCCCGGATCCAGAGGTGGGCAGTGGCGTTGAGGGCATATGAGTATGTCATCATTTACAAGGCGGGCAAGTACCATGGGAACGCAGATGCCTTGAGCTGTCTTCCACTACCAGGTACACCTATCCATGCAGCTCCAGAGGACAGAGTTTTGATGTTGGAGGGCACGGACATGGCAATTGTGACCGCGGAACACGTAAGGACATGGACAGGTAAAGATCCAGTACTGTCTAGAGTCCGAGAATATGTAATGAGGGGTTGGCCACAACATCCAGAAGGGACTGATTTCGCACCTTACACTGTCAGGAAAACAAAGCTGAGTGTGCAGGATGGTTGTGTGTTGTGGGGAGCTCGAGTGATTATTTCACAGCCAGCACGACAGTCTATCCTCGTGCAACTACATCAGTGTCATCCTGGAGTTTCGCTTATGATAGCATTGGCAAGGAGTTACTTGTGGTGGCCAAAGTTAGATGAGGAGATAGAAAATCTGGTCAAGACATGCAGCACTTGTCAAGTACACAGGAAGGCACCAGCAGCGGCTCCACTCCACCCCTGGGAGTGGCCAGATAAACCATGGAGAAGATTACATGTAGATTATGCGGGTCCATTCATGGGAAAGATGTTCCTCATAATCATTGATGCACATTCCAAATGGATGGATGTGTATCCTGTAAATTCTGCTTCATCTACTGTTACTATAGACTGCCTGCGTAGGAGTTTTAGTAATCAAGGGATACCGGAGATCGTAGTAAGTGACAATGCCACGTGTTTTGTTAGTACAGAAAAAAAAGAGTTCATGAGAAACAATGGCACAGTGCACGTGACATCAGCTCCATATCATCCGTCTTCAAATGGACATGCGGAGAGAGCCGTACAAACATTTAAGGAGATGATGTAAAAAAGTGTGGAAGGGAGTTTGGCAGCAAAGGTGTCACGAGTTCTGTTCAGCTACAGAATAACACCTCAATCTACCACAGGACTCTCTCCTGTGGAGTTGTTGTTAGGACGTCGACTACGCTCCACTCTTGACCTGGATCACCCAGATCTAAAAAGGAAGGTGGAAAACCGACAAATCAAACAAAAGGAGAACCATGACAGAAGGACAAAGAGCCGCAGTTTTGGAGAATGAGATGCGGTCCTTACCCGGAATTTCAGTTATGGTCCAAAATGGATTCCTGGCGTCATAGACTCAATGACCGGTCCAGTCTCATATACAGTCATGGTGGGAACTGGTCAGGTAGTGCGCAGACATGTGGATCAGATACTGACCAGACAAAGGGAAATCGAACTGGAGGTTCCAGAGGAAATGTTGGACGACAAGTTGGTCCCCAGTTATCCAAATGCATCGGTGGTACCAGCACCACGAACAGAGCCAGTTATACCTGGACCCCTTCGTCAGGAGGAAACCATCATAGCAGTCAGATACTCTGAGTACTGCTCAGGAGCAGCAGGTGGCTCTACCACAACCAATCAGGGACTTGACTGTAAGACATTCACCAAGGACTCACAAGCCACCAGAGAGATTGATCATGACCTGCTAGATTGGTTCAGTATGGACTATCATTAAAGGAGTTTCCTTATGGACTTTTTAAGAATGTTGTTAAGAAATTATTGTAAACATAAGTGGGGGGGGATATCGTAATCTGGGATGTAATGCTTAAGTTATCCACCAGATGGAGACAAACATTAAGGGATCACAATTACCGGTGTTTTAAGGTAATGTCCTGGCACACCACTTATTAAGGTAGTGGCATTGCATTCTGGGTATGACTCAGAGGTTGATCCTCCATCTTGGCTCGTGCAGTAAGAAATAGAGTATCTTGCTGGCAGCCTGTAAAGCTATGTTCTCTGCTACATATGTATAATTAAACAGTTAGGCCTAGAAATTCAGTGCCCTTAGCACCGATTTTGCGGCGCTAGAGGGCCTAGCGCTGCAATTGGCACCGGTTCCTAAATTGCCTGGGGCCCTTCCGCGGCGGTAGACCGGTAGCGCTGCGCCGGCACCGATGACGTCATCGGTGTGCGCAGCGTCCCGGTTGCCGTGTTAACCCGGCCCCAAGCCAAAATTCA
Source organism: Somniosus microcephalus (assembly GCF_052327205.1). Taxonomy (NCBI): domain Eukaryota; kingdom Metazoa; phylum Chordata; class Chondrichthyes; order Squaliformes; family Somniosidae; genus Somniosus; species Somniosus microcephalus. The sequence goes on along the minus strand of NC_141017.1, from coordinate 9,148,207 downwards.
GTTGCGCCCGCCTCGCCCGTGGCAGGCGCAACTAATACTCTGGCAACAGAGTCTTCCCCCAGTGTGCGCCGGCGCATAAAGGTGGAGCGGCGGCCGGCCGCGTTCCCGGCGGCCGCCTGCCCGCACCTCCCTTCCCGGGCTCCTGCATTCCCCCCCCGCGGCCCTGATCAGTGTCTCATGCGAGCCCGGCACTTCCCCGAGGTGCCGGGCTCAGATGTCGGGTCAATCCGCCGGACAGTTGTCGGCTGCAGGCAGCTCCTCCTTAACAGGAGGAGGAGGCCTGCAGTTCCCCCGCCTGCCGCACCGCATCGGGTGCCGCAGCGGGGGATTAGTGCCGGGAAACCCAAGTTCACGCCCGTTTTGAGGCGCTAAAGGAGGGTTTTAGCGCCCGCCGCCGTCTGGGCCCGGCGCACCCGAATTTTCGTCGGGCGCTGCCGCATTACCGCTGGCGCAAACTTTCTGGCGCTACAGCCCTGGCAAGACCAGAACCCAATTCCTAGGCCTTAAAGTTTTGGTTCCTGAAGTCTGGCTTATCACAGTTCTTGACCTTACCACTCGGATATCACAAATGGACAGGTAGAGATAGACAGACAGGCAGAGATAGATAGACAGGCAAGATAGAGAGACTAGCAGTGATAGAGAGACAGGCTGAGTGAGACTGCGAGAGACCAGCAGAGTGAGAGGGATAGGCAGAGAGAGAGAGAGAGACAGGCATAGATAGAGAGACAGGCAGAGTTAGATAGATGGGTAGATTGAGACAGCGAGAGACAGGCAGAGTGAGAGGGACAGGCTGAGAGACAGGGACAGGCAAAGAGAGAGACAGGCAAAGAGGGAGAGGACAGAGATTGAGGGACAGGCAGATATAGTGAGACAGGCAGAAATAGAGAGACAGACAGAGATAGGATAGGCAGAAATAGAGAGACAGAGATAGAGAGACACAGAGAGAGAGGGAGACAGGCAGAGATAGAGTGACAGGCAGAGATAGAGGGACAGGCAGAGATAGAGGGACAGACAGAGATAGAGGGACATGCAGAGACAGAGAGACAGGCAGAGATAGAGAGACAGGCAGAGATAGAGGGACATGCAGAGACAGAGAGACAGGCAGAGATAGTGGGACAGACAGAGATAGAGGAACAGGCAGAGATAGAGGGACATGCAGAGACAGAGAGACAGGCAGAGATAGTGGGACAGACAGAGATAGAGGAACAGGCAGAGATAGACAGACAGGCAGAGAGAGAGGGACAGGCAGAGTGAGACAGTGAGAGACAAGCAAAGTGAGAGAGACAGGCAGAGAGAGAGAGGGACAGGCAGAGTGAGGCAGCGAGAGGCAGACAAAGTGAGATGGACAGGCAGAGAGAGAGGGACAGTCAAAGAGAGGGAGACAGGCAAAGTGAAAGAGATAGGCAAAGAGAGAGAGGCAGAGATAGAGGGACAGGCAGAGATAGATAGACAGGCAGAGATAGAGAGACAGGGATAGAGACAGGCAGAGATAAAAAGGCAGGCAGAGATAGAGGGACACGCAGAGATAGAGAGACTGGCAGAGATAGATGGACAGACAGATATAGATATACAGGCAGAGATAGAGGGACAGGCACAGATAGAGGGACAGGCAGAGATAGATAGACAGGCAGAGATAGAGCGACAGACAGAGATAGAGAAACAGACAGAGGTAGTGTGAGACAGGCAGAAATTGAGAGACAGACAGAGTTAGAGGGACAGGCAGAAATAGAGAAAGAGACAGAAATAGAGTGACAGACAGAGATAGAGACAGTCAGAGATAGATAGACAGGCACAGAGTGAGGGACAGGCATAGAGAGAGGGACAGGCAGAGTGATACAGCAAGGGACAGGCAGAGTGAGACAGCACATGACAGACAGAGTGAGAGGGACAGGCAGAGAGAGAGGGACAGACAGAGATAGAGGGACAGGCAGGGACAGAGTGACCGGCAGAGATAGAGGGACAGGCAGAGAGAGAGTGGCAAAGAGAGAGAGAGAGAGAACCAGAGATAGAGAGACAGGCAGAGATCGAGAGACAGGCCAAGATAGAGAGACAGGCAGAGTGAGACAGTGAGAGGCAGGCAGTGTAAGAGGGACAGGCAGAGAGAGAGCAACAGGCAGTGAGAGAGACAGGCAGAGAGAGACAGGCAGAGTAAGACAGTGAGATATAGGCAGATTGAGAGGGACAGACAGAGAGAGAGGGACAGGGATAGAGAGAGACAGGAAAAGGGAGAGAGACAGGCAAAGATAGAGGGAGAGACAGAGATAGAGAGACAGGCAGAGTGAGAGGGACAAGCAGAGAGAGAGACAGGCAAAGTGAGAGAGACAGGCAGGGATAGAGGGACAGGCAAAGATAGCGGAACAGGCAGAGAGAGAGGGACAGGCAGAGTGAGATAGTGAGAGACAGGCAGAGTGAGAGAGACAGGCAGAGAGAGAGAGGGACAGGCAGAGTGAGACAGTGAGAGACAGACAAAGTGAGACGGACAGGCAGTGAGAGAGGGGCAGGCAAAGAGAGAGAGACAGGCAAAGAGAAAGAGACAGGCAAAGAGAGACCAGCAGAGATAGAGGGACAGACAGAGATAGACGGACTGCTAGAGATAGACAGGCAAAGATAGATAGACAGGCAAGATAGAGAGACTGGCAGTGATAGAGAGACAGGTGGAGTGAGACTGCGAGAGACCAGCATAGTGAGAGGGACAGGCAAAGAGAGAGAGAGACAGGCATAGATAGAGAGACAGGCAGAGATAGAAAGACGGGTAGAGCGAGACAGTGAGTGACAGGCAGAGTGAGACAGTGAGAGACATGCAAAGTGAGAGAGCCAGGCAGAGAGAGAGAGGGACAGGCAAAGATAGCGGAACAGGCAGAGAGAGAGGGACAGGCAGAGTGAGATAGTGAGAGACAGGCAGAGTGAGAGAGACAGGCAGAGAGAGAGAGGGACAGGCAGAGTGAGACAGTGAGAGACAGACAAAGTGAGATGGACAGGCAGTGAGAGAGGGGCAGGCAAAGAGAGAGAGACAGGCAAAGAGAAAGAGACAGACAAAGAGAGACCAGCAGAGATAGAGGGACAGACAGAGATAGACGGACTGGTAGAGATAGACAGGCAAAGATAGGTAGACAGGCAAGATAGAGAGACTGGCAGTGATAGGGAGACAGGTGGAGTGAGACTGCGAGAGACCAGCAGAGTGAGAGGGACAGGCAAAGAGAGAGAGACAGGCATAGATAGAGAGACAGGCAGAGATAGAAAGACGGGTAGAGCGAGACAGTGAGTGACAGGCAGAGTGAGAGGGACAGGCTGAGATAGAGGGACAGACAGAGATAGAGGGACATGCAGAGATAGAGGAACAGGCAGAGAGAGAGGGACAGGCAGAGAGTGAGGGACAGGCAGAGAGAGAGGGACAGGCAGAGTGAGACAGTGAGAGACATGCAAAGTGAGAGAGACAGGCAGAGAGAGAGAGGGACAGGCAGAGTGAGGCAGCGAGAGACAGACAACGTGTGATGGAGAGGCAGAGAGAGAGGGACAGTCAAAGAGAGAGAGACAGGCAAAGTGAAAGAGATAGGCAAAGACAGACAGGCAGAGATAGAGGGACAAACAGAGATAGACGGACAGGCAGAGATAGAGAGACAGAGATAGAGACAGGCAGAGATAGAGAGACTGGCAGAGATAGATGGACAGGCAGATATAGATAGACAGGCAGAGATAGAGAGACAGACAGAGATAGAGACAGGCAGAGATAGATGGACAGGCAGAGATAGAGCGACAGACAGAGATAGAGAGACAGACAGAGGTAGTGTGAGACAGGCAGAAATTGAGAGACAGACAGAGATAGAGGGACAGGCAGAAATAGAGAAAGAGAGAGAAATAGAGCGACAGACAGAGATAGAGACAGTCAGAGATAGATAGACAGGCACAGAGTGAGGGACAGGCATAGAGAGAGGGACAGGCAGAGTGAGACAGTGAGAGACAGGCAAAGTGAGAGAGAGAGGCAGAGAGAGAGAGGGACAGGCAGAGTGAGGCAGCGAGAGACAGACAAAGTGTGATGGACAGGCAGAGAGAGAGGGACAGTCAAAGAGAGAGAGACAGGCAAAGTGAAAGAGATAGGCAAAGACAGACAGGCAGAGATAGAGGGACAGGACAGATAGAGGGACAGACAGAGATAGACGGACAGGCAGAGATAGAGAGACAGAGATAGAGACAGGCAGAGATAAAAAGGCAGGCAGAGATAGAGGGACACACAGAGATAGAGAGACTGGCAGAGATAGATAGACAGGCAGAGATAGAGGCCTAGAAATTCAGTGGTGTTAGCGCCCACTTAGCGCCTAAAGAGGCCTTTTCCCCGGCGCTGTTGGTAGCCTGGAATTCAGTGCAGCGCAAATGGTGGTGTTAGCCGGTAGCGCTGCGCCGGCACCGATGACGTCATCGGTGTGCGCAGCGCCCCGGTTCCAACGCGATGCCGGCCCGACGCCCAAATTCAGTTGCCGCCGCCTCACCCGTAGCGGGCGCAAAGAGCGTTTGTAAAACGGGGCCTTGCAGCTCCGAGAGGCCGGGGCGTAAAGGTGGAGGTGCGGCCGGCCGCTTTCCCGGCGGCCGCTTGGCCGCTCCTTCCTCCCCGGACTCCCACACCACCCCTCCCCGTGGCATTGGTCTCTGGCCCCCGCGAGCCCGGCACTTCTCCGTGGTGCCGGGCTCATTTGCCGGGGGAATCCAGCGGCGATCTCACAGTTGCAGGCAGCTCCTCCTTAAGAGAAGGAGGAGGCCTGCAGTACCCCAGACTGCCGCACCGCATCGGGTGGCGCTGCGGCAGCTGGACGCCTGAAATTGACTTTCAGCGACCCAAGCGGAAGCGGCCAAACCCTGCAATAGCGCACGCCTCCGTCTTGGGGCGCTGCAACTGAATTTCAGGCAGGTGCTACGGGAATCCGGGCGTGCGCTAACTTTCGGGCGCTAAAGACCTGGCGCGGCGATAGCGAATTTCTAGGCCAGAGAGACAGAGATAGAGACAGACAGAGATAGAGAGACAGGCAGAGTGAGACAGGGTGAGACAGGCAGAGTGAGACAGGGAGAGACAGGCAGAGTGAGAGTGCATGACAGGCAGAGTGAGAGAGATAGGCAGAGAGAGAGAGACAGGCAACGAGAGAGACAGGCAGAGTGAGAGAGATAGGCAGAGATAGAGAGACAGGCAAAGAGAGAGAGACAGACAGAGATAGAGGGACAGGCAGTGATACAGATAGGGTGTTCTGACCTTACACCAAGGGGTCCTGACCTCACACCCGGGGGGGGGCCCTGACCTTACACCCAGGGGTCCTGACCTCACACCCGGGGGGGGGGCCCTGACCTCACACCCGGTGGGTCCTGACTTCACACACAGGGGGGTCCTGACCTCACACCCAGCGTGTCCTGACCTCAGCCAGGGGGGTCCTGACCTTACACCCAGGGGGTCTAAATGCCCACTAAACAGATAACATGCCTGGGACAATGATTTCCAGATAGTTTGCCAACAGACTCTGTCTTGCAGAAGATTTGCAGAGTTTTCCGTTCACTGAGGGTTTGACGATATATCTACAGAACTAGGGTCGAGTCTAAAAGTGCAAGCAACAGTTCTGCAGGGGTTACGGTACTCGGTGCATGTTGAATACTGCTGGTGCGGAATCCCAATTGATTCCACAATGTCTAAAGCCCAAGTTTGGTAGTTGTCAGCACCGGGTCTTTGACCACTCGAGTCGGTCCCAGGGAGGCCAACGTACCGCGGGACACACCCCATAAGAGAAGAGGTCCACAGTAAGGAGACAATGGGAAGAAGCCTTGAAGCAGGCAGGCAAAGGAGGAGAGTCAAGCAAGAACAGGGTCCTTCTGCCTGGACGGTTTCCCAGGAAGCCTCTCGGCAATAAGTGGAGTTGGAGGAACCACAGACTGTCACCATGTTCATGGGATGGCATAGAATTCCTACCGGAGAGAGGCAGCTGGTCCAAGAACCACCAAAGAGCAACGGAGAACTGGCTGCTTGGTCGGCCTTATCTCAGCTGCTTTGGGCCGTCCATGGCAATTTAACACCAGGAGAGTTTGTCAGGAACCGGCAGTAGATTCTGATATGGTCGGCAGTCAGTCAACCATTGATCTCATGGGAAGGGAAATGAGATAGAGGCACCAAAAAGAGGGGAGGAGAGGGGAAGGGAGGAGAGGAGAGGAGAGGGGGGAGAGGGGAAGGGGGGAGTGGAGAGGGCAGGGGAGGAGGGGGAGGGGAGGTGAGGGGCGGAGAGGGACAAACACCCAATTGAGATCCTACATGCAGAATTCTGTAAAAGTATCCTCCGGACTCAAAGGAAAACAGTAAACAATGCATGCAGGGCGGAACTAGGCCAATATCCATTAATAATCACTATCCAAAAAAGAGCCACCAAATTTTGGAATCACCTACAAATGAGCAATCCCCAATGCTATCACTACGACGCCCTGAAATGCCAAGAGCTGACCATAAAGAAGAATACCCTCAGTCAACTAGTCCTGGGACTCAGTGAAGTAACTACTAACAATACTAACAATAACCAGCCCCAGGACAGTGACAGGGTAACACAAAGAATTCGACCCAACACAATCGTCGCTAAGCAAAAGGAAAAATATCTGACATATTGGGCAGAAACAACAAAAACCCAAAGCAAACTCAATTGCTACTTGGCCCTAAACAGACAATACAACATAGCTGATTACCTGACCATGGTAAAGGATAACAAACTGAGAAGAACCTTGACAAGGTACAGACTTAGCGAACATAGCCTAGCGATCGAAAAAGGCAGACACAGGCAGACCAGGCTGCCAAGAGAGGACAGGATATGCTCGCACTGCAGTCAGGGAGTGGTGGAGACAGAGATGCACTTCCTCACAGCTTGTGGAAAATATCAGGGCATCAGGGAGAATTTCTACCAAAGATTCTCACAAATATGCCCTGATTTCAGAAATCTGAATGACAACCAAAAACTCCCATTCCTACTGGGAGAGGAGAGAAGCTGTATAACACTGGCGGCACGCTATGTTACAGCTTGCCATGAACAGAGAGCCAACCAGTAAACTAAGAAAAGAATATATATAAACAATGCGAATGTATATTTATACACTCAGGGATATACCTGTTTATACACTGTATGAATAGAACTGCGTTTATGTGGTAAACCATAAATGTATTTTGATGCTTTGGCAACATAAGATGTAACTTATCATGCCAATAAAGCGATTTGAATTGTGAATTGTGAATTGTGTAGATGGGAAGGGAGGGAGGAGAGGGTAGGGAGGGGAGGGAGGCGAGCAGAAGGGAGGAGAGGAGAGAGGAAGGGAGGGGCGGAGAGGAGAGGGAGGATAGGGGAGGGGAGGGGAGGGCAGGAGAGGAGGGGGAAGGGAGAGGAGGAGAGGAGGAGAGGAGAGGAAGGATAGGGGAGGGGAGGAGAGGGGAGGGCAGGAAATGGCAGGAGAGGAGGGAGGAGAGGGGAGGAGAGGGAGATGAAGGGAGGGGAGGAGAGGGGGTGGGGAGGGAAAGCGAGGGAGGGGAGGAGAGGGGAAGGGAGGAAGGCGGAGCGACGGCAGCAGAGGGGAAGGGAAGCGAGGGGGAGGGAGGGGAGGAGAGGGGAAGGGAGTAGCAGAGAGGGGAGATGAGGGGTGGAGGGGGTGGAGAGGGGAGGGAGGGGAGGAGAGATGAGTGGAGGAGAGGGAAGGGGAGGAGAGTGGAAAGGCGGAGCGGAGAGGGGAGTTGAGGGGTGGAGAAGGGAGGGTGGAGAGGGGAAGGGAGGAGAGTGGAGGGGAGCGGAGGGAAGAGACGTTAGGGAGGGGAGGCAGGAGAGCGGAAGGGTGGAGAGGAGAGGAGAGGAGAGGGGCGGAGAGGGGAGTAGAGGGGAGGGTAGGGAGGAGGGGGGAAGGGATGGGAGGAAAGGAGAGGAGAGGGAGGATAAGAACATAAGAACATAAGAAATAAGAGCAGGAGTAGGCCAATCGGCCCCTCGAGCCTGCTCCACCATTCAATAAGACCATGGCTGATCTGATCCTAACCTCAAATCTTCTATCACTCTCCATCCCACCCGAACCCATGTGATCTCCCGGGAGAGGCAAAAAAACAGATAAAAAACCCAATGGCCAATTTGGGAGAAAAAATCTGGGAAATTCTTCTCCGACCCATCTAGGCGATCGAAACTCTTCCAGGAGATCACTCTGTCCCTATATTTTCTACAGTACTTACCTTCTGTAAAGGCGATCTTCACCCCAGCCAGGAACAGGAATAAAACCATCTCCTGAAATCTAACACACAATTAGAACACAAGAAGTAGGAACAGAACCATGCTACACGGCCCCTGGGCCCGCTCCACTACCCACAGGGCCATGACCATTCCGAACCGAGACTCATGTCCAATTTCCTGCCCGCTCCCCGTAACCCTTAATTCCCTTTACTTCTAGGAAACCACCTATTTCTGTTTTAAATTTATTTAATGATGTAGCTTCCACAGCTTTCTGGGGCAGCAAATTCCACAAACCTACCACCCTCTGAGTGAAGAAGTTTCTCCTCATCTCAGTTTTGAAAGAGCAGCCCCTTATTTTAAGATTATGCCCCCTAGTTCTAGTTTCACCCATCATTGGGAACATCCTCACCGCATCCACCCGGTCAAGCCCCTTCACAATCTTATATGTTTCAATACGATCGCCTCTCATTCTTCTGAACTCCAATGAGTAGAGTCCCAATCTACTCAACCTCTCCTCATATGACCACCCCCTCATCCCCGGGATTAACCGAGTGAACCTTCTTTGTACTGACTCGAGAGCAAATATGTCTTTTCTTAAGTATGGACACCAAAACTGTATGCAGTATTCCAGGTGCGGTCTCACCAATACCTTGTATAACTGCAGCAATACCTCCCTGTTTTTATATTCTATACCCCTAGCAATAAAAGCCAACATTCCATTGCCCTTCTTGATCATTTGCTGCACCTGCATACTAACTTTTTGAGTTTCGTGCACCAGGACCCCCAGATCCCTTTGTACTACAGTACTTTCCAGTTTCTTGCCATTAAGATAATAACTTGCTCTATGATTTTTCCTGCCAAAGTGCATAACCTCACACTTTCCAGTATTGTATTCCATCTGCCAAATCTCTGCCCACTTACTTAGCCTGTCTATGTCACTTTGCAGGTTTTTTATGTCCTCCTCACTCACTACTTTCCCTCCCATCTTTGTATCATCTGCAAACTTTGATATGTTATACTCGGTCCCCTCCTCCAAATCGTTAATATAGATTGTAAAGAGTTGGGGACCCAGCACTGACCCCTGCGGAACACCACTAGTTACTGATTGCCAGTCTGAGAATGAACCATTTATCCCAACTCTCTGCTTTCTGTTAGAGAGCCAATTCTCCACCCACGCCAGAATATTACCCCCAATCCTGTGATTTTTTATCTTGAGCAATAATCTTTTGTGTGGCACCTTGTCAAATGCCTTTTGGAAGTCTAAATACACTACGTCCACTGGTTCTCCTTCATCCATCCTGTATGTTACTTCCTCAAAGAACTCAAGCAAATTTGTCAAACATGACTTCCCCTTCATGAAACCATGCTGAGTTTGTCCTATTAAATTATGTTTATCCAAATGTCCCGTTACTGTCTCCTTAATAATGGACTCTAACATTTTACCAACCGGAGATGTTAGGCTAACAGGTCTATAGTTTCCAGCCTTCTGCCTACTACCCTTTTTAAATAAGGGTGTTACATTAGCAGTTTTCCAATCTGCCAGGACCTTTGCTGAGTCCAGGGAGTTTTGGAAAATTATTACCAATGCATCCACAATCCCTACCGCCACTTCCCTCAAGACCCTAGGGTGTAAGCCATCAGGTCCAGGGGATTTATCCGGCTTAAGTCCCATTATTTTACCAAGTACCACTTCCTTAGTGATTTCAATCATATTTAGCTCCTCTCCCCCTGGAGCCCCCTGTTTGTCCAGTGTTGGGATATTCTTAGTGTCCTCTACCGTAACGACTGATACAAAATATTTGTTCAGCGTTATTGCCATCTCCATGTTTCCCACCATTAATTTCCCAGTCTCATCCTCTAAGGGACCAACATTTACTGTAGCCACCCTTTTTCTTTTTATATAACTATAGAAACTTTTGCTATCCGTTTTTATATTTTTTGCTAATTTCCTTTCATAATCTATCTTCCCTTTCTTAATCAATCTTTTAGTTATTTTTTGCTGTCTTTTAAAGACTTCCCAATCTTCTATCTTCCCACTAGATTTGGCTACCTTATATGCCCTTGTTTTTAGTCGGATACTATCTTTAATTACTTTACTTAGCCACGGATGGCTATCTTTTCTTTTACACCCTTTTTTCCTCAGTGGAATATATTTTTTTTGGAAGTTGTAAAATAACTCCTTAAATGTACACCACTGATCATGTACCGTCTTACCCTTTAATCTATTTTCCCAGTCCACTCTAATCAATTCCGCTCTCATACCTTCATAGTCTCCTTTATTCAAGCTCAGCACGCTTGTTTGAGATCCAACCTTCTCACCCTCTACTTGAATATGGAATTCAACCATGTATGGTCACTCATTCCAAGGGGATCCTTTACTAGGACATTTTTAATTAATCCTGTCTCATTACACAGGACCAAATCTAAGGTTGCTTGCCCCCTGGTCGGTTCAGTTAGATACTGCTCAAGAAATCCATCCCTAATACACTCAATGAACTCATCCTCAAGGCTGCTCTGCCCAGTTTGATTTGTCCAGTTAATATGATAGTTAAAATCCCCCATAATTATAGCTGTTCCCTTATTACAAGCCTCAACTATATCCTGATTAATACTCCGTCCAACAGAGTTGCAAATGTTCGGAGGCCTATAGACTACGCCCACTAGTGTTTTTTTCCCCTTATTATTCCTTATCTCTACCCAAACTGTTTCACTATCCTGCTCCTTTGACCCAATACCATTTCTCTGTATTATAGTGATTCCTTCCTTTATTAACATAGCCACCCCACCTCTCCTCCCTTCCTGCCTGTCCTTCCTGATTGTTAAATAACCTGGTATGTTTAATTCCCAGTCATGGTCACCCTGCAGCCATGTTTCTGTAATGGCCACAAGATCATACCCATATGTAGTTATTTGTGCCGTTAACTCATTCATTTTGTTACGAATGCTACGTGCATTCAGATAAAGAACTTTCAAATATGTTTTGTGACACTTAGTAGTCGAATGGAATATTTCGACAGGATCCACTGCTGGTGCTTCCTCCGCAGTAGGCAGTGGCAGGCGTGATAGCCCATCAGCATTTCCATGCTGTTTCGTGCCCTTATATTCAATCTCATAGTGGTGCACCCCTAGAAAGAGTGACCATCTTTATAGTCGTTGCGCAGTCATCACCGGAACGCCCTTCTTCGGATTAAAAATGGAGACAAGAGGCTGGTGATCAGTCAGCAAGGTGAATTTCTGCCCGTGCAGATAGTGATTGAACTTTTTCAATCCCCACACTAGGCTGAGGGCCTCCCTGTCAATCTGGGCGTAGTTACGCTCGGCTGAGGTTAGTGATCGTGACGCAAAGACTATTGGCCTCTCTGAGCTGTCTGAGAATTTGTGCGACAGCACCGCTCCAATGCCGTAGGGTGACGCATCACATGCCAACCGAATTGGTAATGCTGGGTTGTAATGGGCCAATACCTCTTTCGATGTGATTAGTGTTTTGCTCTTCTGGAAAGCTCGTCTACATTCGTCACTCCACTTCCATGGCACCCCAGTTTGCAGTAGGGTGTTCAGTGGGTGTAGTATTGTAGACAAATTTGGCAACAACTTATGGTAGTAGTTTACCAGCCCGAGGAACGACCTCAGTTGTGACAAATTTCCCAGTGCTGGAGCCTTGACTACTGCCTCAATCTTCTCTGGGGACTTATGTAACCCCTCTTTATCGATAACGTGGCCACAATACGAGATCTGTTTTCTAAAAAACTCGCAATTGGGGCGGTTAGCTCGGAGCCCATATTCCTGCAATCTAGTGAGCACCTGCTCCAGGTTGGCAAGGTCATCACTGTCATTTTCGCCCATGACAAGGATGTCGTCCAAATAACACTGGGTCCCTGGGATCCCTTGCAGGACTTGTTCCATTGCCCTCTGCCAAATAGCTGGAGCTGATGCTACCCCGAATACCAGCCGGTTGTATTGGTAGAGACCTTTATGGGTGTTGATTGTGAGGTATTTTTTTGATGTTTCTTCTACTTCCATTTGCAGATACGCCTGGGCCAGATCAATCTTCGTGAAGCGTTTCCCTCCAGATAGCGAGGTGAAAATATCTTCAATCCGCGGAAGTGGATATTGTACGGTGTGAAGGACCGGGTTCACTATTACCTTAAAGTCCCCACAGATGCGAACCTTCCTTGGTTCCCCAGGCGTGCTGCTCAACGACTTTTTCATCACAGGGACGATGGCTGTAGCCCACTCGCTCCAGTCTACCTTGGACAGTACACCTGAACATTCCAGACTCTCCAGCTCTGCTTCGATGGCTGGGCGGATCGCATAAGGTACCGGTCTGGCCTTAAAAAATTTTGGGCTTGCGTTTTCTTCAATTTTAATCATCGCTGTCATGCCTTTTAGTGTTCCGAGTCCTTGCTGGAACACTTCTTTCATGTCAGTTAGGATCTTTGACAGTCGCCCAGGTGTGACGTCGTCATCCTTTTTGTCAGCCACAGTCAGTGCCTGTATGGAATGCCAATCCAGTTGTATTTTCCGGATCCATTCATGTCCCAGTAATGGTGGTCCTCCATCTTGCAATACATACAGGTCTAGTTTTGGTGTTTCCTTACCGTTATATATAACGGTCACCCTTATTTTTCCTTTGGGGTAGACTTTTTGCCCCGTGTACGTCTTCAAAATAATTTTTGTGTCTCTCAAGGGTATGTGTGAGAATAGCCGCTCGTAGTCCCGTCGGTTTATGACTGTTAGGGCTGATCCTGTGTCCAATTCCATCTTTACCTGGAGTCCTGCTATCTTGAGAGTGACCCAAATGGTTCGGTGATCCTCCATTGTGATCACATTATGTAGTTTCAGACAACTCAGTTCCCTGCTTTCGGAGTCGTTATCACTTTTTTGTTCATCTGAACTATTCTCCGTCATCTTATGTACCTTCTTGTACTTTCCTTTGGTAGGTTTCTTATTGCTGGTTTTCTTTCCCGACCTGCAGAATCGTGCTATGTGTCCTAATTTTCCACACTGTCTGCACACTTTGTCTTTGAACCAGCAATCATTCTGGTCATGTGTTGTTCTACCACAGCGATAGCACTGCTCTGTTCTATATGACATTTCGTTTGTGCCATATTCTTGCGGTCTCTGTTGTATCTCTGCAGCGCCCCGTGCTGCTGCTTCATATGATACCGCAATGCTGAAAGCCTTTTCCAGCGTAAGGTCCTTTTCAGATAAAAGCCGTTTCTGGGTTCCTTCACTTTGAAGCCCACACACAAACTTGTCCCTTAAGGTATCTGCCAGTTCCGCTCCAAACTGGCAGTGTTTCGATAGTTTGCGCAGTTCTGTTAAATAATCAGCATTGCTTTCATCCTTATGCTGCTTCCGTTTGTGAAACTTGAATCTTTCTGCTATCAGCAGCGGTGTGCGGTTTAAATGTTCCTGTAGTATCGTTGCTATGTCTTCAAAACTCTTTTCCATTGCCTTCGTTGGGGTTACTAGATTTCGTAATAACCCATACGTCTTTGCACCCATTAAATTTAACAATACCGATGCTTTCTTGTCATCTGACACCTCATTTGCCTGGCAGTATACCTCTATTCGTTCGACATATGTAGTCCAATCTTCGACTTCATTGTCAAACGCGGTGATACTGCCACTCTTCGGCATTTTGGGTGTGGTTTAAAATGGCATCTCCCAATGGCTTAAAATGGCATCTCCCGCTCTTTCCTTCCTCCCCCGCTGCTGCCAACACCGCTCCCGGCAGTTCTCATGGCAATGGCGGCGCCCTGTAGGTTTCGCGCGCTTCTCCTGCGCTGCTGCCAACGCCGCTCTCGGCGGTCCTTGTGGCAATGGCGGCGCCTTGCGGGTTTCTGCGCGTCTCTCTCTCCCTCTTTTCGACGCTGCTCGGCCCCTGAACACCGGCTGCGCCATGTGTGCTCTGCCCTCTCTCTCTCTCCCCCGTCGACGCTGCTCGGCCCTTTGCTGTGCCGCTCGGTCGGGCTCTAGCCCGCCGTTGTCCGGGAAGGGTCTGTGTACTATCTGTTGCCAGCCCGTTTCGCTGGTCCACCTCGACTGGAAAGCCAATCCTGGCTCTCGACAGCCTCCCCCCGCAATTCTCGAGTCTCTGCTGGATGACTGGGTGGTTGCCCGTGGTCAACGCCCGAGTCTCTGGCCTTGACCTCCAATCCACTGATCTCCAGGAATGAATCCCCGGGAGATGATGCAGAGTTGCAGGTAGGTTCGAACTTGCCTTGTCGCCAATGCTGTGTCTGTGTATAATAAGACACAGACTGCAGGAGAACGGTACAACAGGTGTTTACTCAACGTGGCTCACACGGGAACTGATCTGTACAGATTACTACTCAGTGCTATATACAGGTGTGGTCACTGCTGGTACTGCAGTATACATGAGCTGTAAAAGATAGTTCCCCCCCTTAAAGGTTCTGACAGGTCATCTTGTTGGACTCTTGTACTTCACCCTGCACAACCTTCCTCATTTCTACTTCACTCTTCACAACCTTCATCATCTCTACTTCACCCTTCACAACCTTCCTCATCTCTACTTCACCCTTCACAACCTTCCTCATCTCTAGTTCACCCTTCACAACCTTTCTCATCTCTACTTCATCCTTCACAACCTTCCTCATCTCTACTTCACCCTTCACAACCTTCCTCACCTCTACTTCACTCTTCTCAAACTTCCTCATCTCTACTTCACCCTTTACCACCTTCCTCATCTCTACTTCACCCTTCACAAACTTCCTCATCTCTAATTCACCCTTCACAACCTTCCTCATCTCTACTTCACCCTTCACAACCTCCCTCATCTCTACTTCACCCTTCACAACCTTCCTCATCTCTACTTCATCCTTCGCAACATTCCTCATCTCTACTTCATCCTTCGCAACCTTCCTCATCTCTACCTCACCCTTCACAACCTTCCTCATCTCTACTTCACCCTTCGCAACTTTCCTCATCTCTACCTCACCCTTCACAACCTCCCTCATCTCTACTTCACCCTTCACAACCTTCCTCATCTCTACTTCATCCTTCACAACCTTCCTCATCTCTACTTCACCCTTCACAACCTTCCTCATCTCTACTTCACCCTTCAGAACCTTCCTCATCTCTACTTCACCCTTCACAACCTTCCTCATCTCTACTTCACCCTTCGCAACTTTCCTCATCTCTACTTCACCCTTCACAACCTTCCTCATCTCTACTTCACCCTTCACAACCTTCCTCATTTCTACTTCCATAAGACTATAGTCATTTCTCCTCCAAACTTTCCATCGTGGCTCCATGTAATCTACAAACGCATTCTCCTCCATGTTTCTCCTCCTCCTAAACCATCTCTGCCTCGAATCCATTCTTTCGCAGGGCACAGAACTCTGCAACTCCTCCTCGCCTCCTGCTTTATCAATGCCTAAAATCAGTTTGCACACAGTGAATAACTTTGCAGCAGCCATTTTGTGCACTGTAAGATCCCACATTGAGCAATGAGGTGAATAACTAATGTGTCTTTGGTGGTGTTGGGTGAAGGTTAATTGTTGGGTATAGTGGGAGAATTACTTGTTCTTCTTCAATTAGTGCCATGGGATCCGTAACATCTACCTGACGAAGCAGAACTGGCAGATGGGGCCTCAATTTATTGTCACATCTGAAGGATGTCACCTTTGACAGTGCTGCACTCCCTCTGTACCACACTGGAATCCTTAGTCTGGGTTGACATAAGTCCTGGAGTGGGGTTTGAACGCACGACCTTCTGACTCTGATGTGAGAGTGCTATGACTGAGCCAAGGCTGACTATGAAGGAAAGGTCTGCTCCAGCATTGCACAGTGGAAAACAGACCGATTCCCTGTGGAGAACAGGAGCCACAATCAAAGACATGGCTGCCAAGGAGAGGAACATAGGAACAGGAGTAGGTCATTCAGCCCCTCGAGCCTGTTCTGCCAGGTACTGAGATCATGGCTTATCTGTAGCTCAACTCCATTTACCTGCCTTATCACTGGACACTCTTACCTAATAAAAATCTGTCAATCTCAGTATTGGAAATTTTAATTAGTCCCCAGCATCCACAGCCTTTTGGGAGAGTTCCAGATTTCCACTACTCTTTGTGTGGAAGAAGTGCCTCCTGATTCAACACTCTTGAATAGCCTGACTCTAATTTTAAGATTCTGCCTCCTTGTTTTGAATTCTGACACCAGAGGAAATAGTCTCTCTGTATCTACTCTATCGAATCCTTTATAATTTTAAACTCCTTCAGTGTCAGCCATGGCTCAGAGGGCAGCGCTCTCACCTCCGAGTCAGAAGGTTATGGGTTCAAGCTCCACTCCAGCACAAACTCCAGGCTAAGACTCCCAGTGCAGTACTGAGGGAGCGCTGCATTGTCCGAGGTGCCGTCTTTCAGATGGGACGTTAAACCGAGGCCCCGTCTGCTCTCCCAGGATCCCACTGCACTATTTCAAAGAAGAGCAGGGGAGTTCTCCCCGGTGTTCTGGCCAATATTTATCCCTCAACCAAGATCACTAGAAACAGATTATCTGGTCATTATCACATTGCTGTTTGTGGCAGCTTGCTGTGCACAAATTGCCTCCCACGCCTCCTACATTACACCAGTGGCTACACTCCAAAAGTACTTCACTGGTTTTCAAGTGCTTTGGGATGCCCTGAGGCTGTGAAAGGCGCTGTATAAATGCAACTTCTTTATTTCGACAGAATTCCGAACTGGAACGATTTACAACAAGTTGCATTTATATAGCGCGTTCAACATAGTAAAATGTCCCAAGGCACTTTACAGGAGCGTTATCAAACAAAATTGACACTGAGAAACATAAGGAGATATTGGGACACATGTTAGGTATTAAGGAGCGTCTTAAAGGAGGAGAGAGAGGTGGAGAGGTTTAGGGAGGGAATTCCAGAGTTTAGGGCCTAGGCAGCTGAAGGCACGGCCGCCAGTGGGGGAGCGATTAAAATCGGGGGTGTGCAAGAGGTCAGAATTGGAAGAGAGCAGAGTTCTCGGGGGGTTGTGGGGCTGGAGAAGGTTACAGAGATAGGGAGGGGCGAAGCCAGGGAGGGATTTCAAACAAGGATGAGAATTTTTAAATGGAGGCGTTGCCGTCAAGGGCGCCAATGTAGGTCAGCGAGCACAGGGGTGATGAGTGAGCGGGACTTGGTGCGATTTCAGGTACGGGCAGCAGAGCTCCGGATGAGTTCAAGTTTATGGAGGGTGGAAGATGGAAGGCCGGCCAGGAGAGCGTTGGGTGGCCAAGTCTAGAGGTAACAAAGGCATGGATGAGCTGAGGCAGGGGCGGAGTCGGGCGAGGTTACAGATTTTACATTGACATTTATACAGCGTTTTGACATAACAAAACATGGCAAAGCACTTCACAAAGGAGAGTAGCAACACGGAGCAGGGGCAGGAGAGGGAGCGGAGGGGACCGAATGTACAGGCAAAACGAGAAATAGTGAGGATGTGGCAGAGCCACCAAGGGACTCTTATATCAATGTACATAATTATCTGTAACAGAATGAATCTGTACCTGTATTCGTTTTACTACATGTAAATAGCGCGGTCCCTAGAGGGTTAAGACCAAACACGATGATGTCACCACGTGGGTCACGTGACGTTCCCAACGGCGGGAAACGTGATGCAGGAGCTCCCTCTCTCAGTCCTCGTGGAGCCAGCATTGAGCATAGACCTGTTTGTTAGTTCTCCTGCGTTTGATTGTTACTTCTGCAAAACAGTATTAAACTTCGTTTGGTTAACAGACTGACTCGATCTCAGTCTTTTGATTAGGAATCTGACAATTCCTACAGTGATGACCCCGAACTTTCGCGAACGATCTTTGCGGAGGAAGCGACGTGCAACGAGATGATGGAAGCGTACGTGGTGGCTTTGAAGCTCCCTCAGTTCTGGGAACAACAGGCGGCCTCCTGGTTCGTGCAAGCGGAAGCTCAGTTTGAACTGCGAAACATCATGGCGGATCAGACCCGTTACCTCTACGTGGTCTCCGCACTCGACGGCTCCACGGCTTCAAGGATCATCAACCTGCTTGAAAACCCCCCGGTCGACAGCAAGTACAAAATGCTAAAAGCGCGGTTAATTCAGGTTTTCGGCCTCACGAAGGCGGAACGCGCACACCGTTTACTTACGCTGCCCGGGTTAGGCGACTCCAAGCCATCGGAGTTAATGTGCCAGATGCTCACACTCCTTCACTCCGAACCGCAATGCTTCCTCTTTCGAGAGTTGTTTTTGAGCCAATTGCCCGAGCAGGTACAGGCAGCCCTCGCAAGATCGGATGCTACGGATTGCGTCGCACTTGCCGCTGAGGCAGACACCATTTATGCGGTCACTGCGCCGCCACGAGGCAACCCCCCCTCGTGGATCCCGCCCCGACGCCTCCATCGCCTGGCTTGTGCTTTTACCACGCCCATTTCGGCGCGAGAGCCAGATGCTGCCGGCCTCCCTGCAGTTTCACGCCTCAACCGAAGAAAAAACACCAGCGCCAAGTCCGGGAAAGGAAGCCCGAGCCTGAGGGATGTCCCACGGCCGCGATGGCGAGTGGCGATTCCGGGAAGCTCCTTTATATTACTGATTCCATCTCCGGCCGACGATTTTTATCCGACACAGGGGCGCAGTGTAGCATCATGCCCGCCTCCGTCCTCGACATCCAGACTGGGAGGCGTGGTTTTCCCCTCCAGGCCACCAACGGCGGTGCTATCCGTACTTTCGGTAAACGGCGAGCCAAGGTGTGTTTCGGCGGACAGCATTTTCAATGGGACTTCATCACCGCCAAAACCTCGCAAGCCATCCTCGGCGCAGATTCGACGCGGCCACTTTCAACTCCATCCCTTGTTTCCGCAGCACAGTTGTGTCGCACACAGTCTCCTGTGCTACGCCCGCACCTAATGAATTCACTCGCCTGCTCGGGGAATTTCCGGAGCTAACCAAGCCTACTTTCTCCTCATCCACCGGCAAACACGGCGTGGAGCACCACATCGCAATGACCGGCTTTCCGGTTTACGCATGAGCTCGCCGCCTGGAACTCCTCAAACTCGTGGCCGCTAAGGCAGAATCCGCCGCAATGGAGCAGTTGGGGATTATTCGCCAGTCGAATAGTCCCTGGTCCTTGCCACTCCATATCGTCCCGAAACCCGGTGGCGGATGGCGGCCATGCGGTGACTACCGACCCCTTAATGACGTTACAACTCCCAATCGGTGCCCAATACCGCATATACAGGATTTCTCCGCGCATTTGGCGGGAAAGTCAATATTCTCGAAGGTCGACCTCGTACGGGGGTACCATCAAGTGCCGGTACACCCCCAAGACATCCAAAAGACGGCGGTCATTACTTCTTTTGGCCTCTTCCAGTTCCTCCGGATGCCGTTTGGGCTTAAGAATGCGGCGCAGGCGTTTCAGCGTCTGATGGATTCAGTGCTCCGGGACCTTCCCTTTTTATTCGTCTACCTTGACGATATTCTGATCGCCAGCTCCACCAAAGAGGAACACATCTGCCAGTTGTGCACCCTGTTTCGCCGCCTCCATCAGCATCGTTTCATAATCAACCCAGCCAAATGTCAGTTCGGCCAACCACATATCGACTTCTCGGGCCACCGCATCACTTCGGAGGGTGCGATGCCGCTTCAGTCGAATGTAGAGGTGATTACAGTTTTCCCATGGCCGCAGTCCACCAAGGCCCTCCAGGAGTTCCTGGGTATGGTAAATTTTTACCACCGTTTCGTTCCCAGGGCTGCTCAACTTATGCAACCACTCTACGAGGCTCTCAGGGGAAAGCCGGGTAAAGGGCCCGTGGTTTGGACGCCCGAGATGGACTGCGCCTTCAGCGACATGAAGACCGCTCTTGCAAACGCAACTATGTTGGCACACCCACTGCCGGGTGCCACTTTCGCTCTCACGACCGACGCTTCGGACTACGCCATAGGCGCCGTGCAAGAACAGTGGGTCGGCGGCATGTGGCAGCCACTGGCGTTTTTTAGTCGCCAACTACGACGTAATGAGCGCAAATACAGCACGTTTGACAGGGAGTTGTTGGCGCTGTTTCTGGCTATCCGCCATTTTCCATTTTTATTAGAGGGGTGTCACTTCACCGCGTTCGTGGATCACAAGCCACTGACGTTTGCTATGGCCAAGACCGCCGAACCGTGGTCGGCTCGACAGCAGCGACAACTTACCTTTATTTCGGAGTTTACTACCGACATCCAGCACGTGGCCGGAAAGGACAACGTGGTGGCTGATTGTCTTTCGCGTGCGACCGTCCAAGCCGTTCAGCTGGGGATCGACTATTCCGAACTGGCTGCCGACCAAGCCACCAATCCAGAAACACAGGCGTTCCGTTCCGACTCAACCTGCCTCCAGCCAGCAGATGTGCAGTTCCACTCAGCATACACCTCCGTGCTCTGTGACGTCTCCTTGGGGGATCCCCGCCCGATCGTTCCGACCTCCTGGCGTCGCAAAGTTTTCAATGCCATACACGGACTTTTGCATCCTGGTGCGAAGGCATCTCAAAGATTACTGGCATCTAAATTCGTCTGGAGAGGGATGCGTAAAGATGTTTGTGACTGGGCTAACACCTGCGCCGTGTGTCAAAAATCTAAGGTTCAACGACATGTAAAAGCCCCCTTGGCCACTTTCGAAGTGCCAGAACGCCGTTTCGACCATGTCCACGTAGACCTCGTTGGGCCGCTTCCGCCATCACAAGGGTTCACACACCTCCTGACCATGGTTGACCGCACTACAAGATGGCCAGAGGCGGTTCCTTTGGCGTCTACTACCTCCGCTGATGTCGCCAGGGCTTTTATCTCCTCGTGGGTCGCCCGTTTCGGTGTCCCATCAGATATTTCGTCCGACCGCGGTCCACAGTTTTCGTCTGAACTTTGGAAAGCTGTAGCCTCAGGTTTGGGCACCAAGCTCCATCACACCACGGCCTACCGCCCGCAGGCGAACGGGTTGTGTGAGCGTTTCCATCGGTCGCTAAAAGCGTCGCTAAGGGCCACCCTTCAGGGCACTGCATGGGTAGATCGACTCCCGTGGGTTCTGCTTGGTTTGCGCACGGCGCCTAAAGAAGACCTGCAGTCATCTTCCGCGGAACTGGTGTACGGCCAGCCACTCCGGGTGCCGGGTGATTTCTTGCCATCGCCAACTAAGCCGTGGTCCGCGGCTGATCAACTCAGCACCCACCGAGAAACGGCCAACTCCTTTAAGCCGATTCCGATGTCGCACCACGGCCTTCCTTCCTCTCATATTCCAACGGAGTTAAGGCAGGCCGAGTTTGTCTTCGTTCGCCATGATGCCCATCGCGGTCCACTCCAGCCTCCTTATACGGGCCCCTTCCGGGTGCGGGAGGCTGGCGACAAGAGTTTTTTGGTCGACATCGGGGACAAACCCGACTACATTTCGATTGACCGCCTCAAGCCCGCGCACCTGGACCTCAACCGGCCGGTTGAAACTGCACAGCCACCACACCGTGGTCGACCGCCCGCTGCTACTACGTCCGAACGGATCGTTCCACCTGTCAGCCCATCTACCGCTCCACAAATTCCTCTCCGGGAATATAGGAGTCGTTCGAACAGACTTGTCCGACCTCCTCTTCAATTGACTTTCACTATTAAAGATAATTCTGGGGGGGCGCATGTGGCAGAGCCACCAAGGGACTCTTACATCAATGTACATAATTATCTGTAGCAGAATGAATCTGTACCTGAATTCGTTTTACTACATGTAAATAGCGCGGTCCCTAGAGGGTTAAGACCAAACGCGATGACGTCACCACGTGGGTCACGTGACGTTCCCAACGGCGGGAAACGTCATGATGTCATGACGTCAGAGGGAGGAGCTCTCTCTCTCAGTCCTCGTGGAGCCAGCATTGAGCATAGACCTGTTTGTTAGTTCTCCTGCGTTTGATTGTTACTTCTGCAAAACAGTATTAAATTCGTTTGGTTGACAGACTGACTCAATCTCAGTCTTTTGATTAGGAATCTGACAATTCCTACAAGGAGACATTTAAAGATGGAGGGAAGAAAGAAGGATTAAAAGGGAGGGGTTTCAGGGAGGTTGTCCCGAAGACTATATCATTGTCACAGTAATGCCACTGATGGATTGAGCTGTGATTTACTGAAACATTGCAAAATAGTAAAACAGAAACTAAAATCTCTTCACATGTTTAGCAATCTAAATCAGAGCAGAATATTTTGCATAATACAGTTTTTAAGGAGATTTTTTCAGTGTGCATTCTCTAAAGCACCTTGAATCACCCTGTATAAAGGAACCTCTGTGCACTTTCTCCACAGCCTCCTGTGCATCGACTTCAGTCTGCGGCAGTGAGCATGCTGTCTTACAGGGAGACGTGTGCCCGGGAGCATCGAGGCATAGAGTGCAAAAGCAAGGAAGTTATGGTAAACCTTTATAAATCACTGGTTAGACCCCAACTGGAGTATCGTGTTCAATTCTGGGCCCCACACTTTAGGGGGGAAATGGCGGAGGGCACCAGGTGTATATGATGCCACGTGGAATAGAAAGGGTTAATCTGGAGCATTATTTCACATTAACCCATGAGAGCAGGACAAGGAGACACGGGTACAAACTGGGAAATGGCAGGTTCAGGACTGACAACAGAAAGCCCTTCACACACAGAGTGAACAACACACAGTGGCCTCTGGGTAGGGAAGAGGAGGCAGGAACTCTGCAGTTAAATAGTGCGATAGGGACGAGATCATAGGTTTCATTGGAAGAGGTAGATGGGCTGAATGGCCTCCCTTGGCCATCATGGTCTTTGTGATATCACAAAATGGACATGTCTAACACACCCATTTCAACAGCACGATCACCCTCGGTTCACACATACCACCCATTACCTCAAATCACAGTCTCTTTGACCCATCCAGCCAGTTCCACTGCTTCGCCCCTTCCACCCCAAGCACACGCAGCTCTTCCTCATCCGATAACATCCCATTGCCACCTGCCGTCAATGCTTTATTGGGAATTCTAAAACCATCCAGTGGGAATGACGTGTTCATAGAATCATAGAAACTTATGACACAGAAGGAAGCCATTCGGCCCATCGTTTCTGTCCCAGCTGAAATAGAGCTATCGAGCCTAATCCCACTTTCCAGCTCTTGGTCCGTAGCCCTGTAGGTTACGACACTTCAACTGCATATCCAAGCACTTTTTTAATGTAATGAGGCTTTCTGCCTCTATAACCCTTTCAGGCATTGCATTCCAGACCCCCACCACTCTTGGGTGAAAAAGATTCTCAACTCCCCTCTAATACTTCTACCAATTACTTTAAATCTATGCCCCCTGGTTATTGACCTCTCTTCTAAGGGAAATAGGTCCTTCCTATTCACTTTATCGGGGCCCCTCATAATTTTATACACCTCAGTCACGTCTCCCCTCAGCCTCCTCTGTCCCAAAGAAAACAACCCCAGCCTGTCCAATCTTTCCTCATAGCTAAAATTCTCCAGTCCCGGCAACATCCTGGTAAATTTCCTCCGTATGCTCTCTAGTGCAATCACATCCTTCCTGTAATGTGGTGACCAGAACTGTACACATTATTCTAGCTGTGGCCGAACTAGTGTCGAGCTTCCAGTCGCCTGTCATTTTAATTCACCGCTCCATTCCCACTCAGACCTCACCGTCCTTGGCCTCTTGTATTGTTCCACGGAAGCTCAACGTAAACTCGAGGAACAGCACCTCATCTTCCGATTAGGCACTTTGCAGGCTTCCGGACTCAATATCGAGTTCAACAATTTCAGATCATAACCTCGGCCCCTATTTCATTTTTTCTTGTAATTTTTCCACTCCTTTTCCCCCCCCGCCTTTCCTTTTGTTTCTGTCTCACACCTGGCAGCTATCTCTTGCCCTGCCAGTACACTTTACACCTAATCTCAGCCTATTACCATCTCGTCTAGCTCTTTTGTTTCTTTCACTTCTTTTGTCCGATCGCAGCCCTGCCTTCGATCTAGTTTCTTTTCTTTCCAGTTTTGAAGAAGGGTTCAACCCGAAACGTCAACTCAAATTTCACTCCACAGATGTTGCCTGACCTGCTGAGTTTTCCAGCATTTTCTGTTGTTATTTCGGATTTCCAGCATCTGCAGTATTTTGCTATCGTACTGTATGCCTACATATTTGCTCTTCTATCTATCTCTGACTATTTGGGGTCTATAGTACAGTCCCAGCAGTGTGATTGGCCCTTTTTTGTATTTCAGTTCAACCCATACAGCCTCATTTGATGATCCTTCTAACATATCATCCCTCCTCACAGCTGTAATTGTTTCTTTAACCAATATTATGACACCCCTCCTTTTTTTTATCCCCCTCTCTATCTCATTTGAAAATCCTGTAACCAGGAATGTTGAGCTGCCATTCCTGCCCTTCTTTCAGCCATGTCTCAGTAATAGCTATGATATCATACTTCCAAGTGTCTATCTGTGCCCTCAGCTCATCTACCTTATTCCCTATACTCCATGCATTGAAGTATATAACATTAAGCACTGCCAAACCCTTTTCTTGTCTATTTCCTAGCCTTTCTTTCCTCTGCCTTCCAAGTTAACTTTCTAATTTTCTGCCTTAAATTCCAACTTTGCTTCCCTCCTTTCTGAAAACACTCTCAGGTTGACATTCCTCTGCCAAGCTAATTTAAACCCTCCCCAACAGCACTGGCAAACCGCCCCATGAGGATATTGTTCCAGGCCCTGTTGAGGTGCAACCCATTTGGTTTTTACAAGGCCCACGTCCCCCAGAACTGGTCCCAATGCCTCAGGAATCTAAAGCCCTCCCTCCTGCACCATCTCTCCAACCACACATTCATCTGCTCTATCCTCGTATTTCTGTACTCACTAGCACATGGCACCGGGAGTAATCCGGAGATTGCTACCTTTGAGGTCCTGCTTATTAATCTCTTTCCTAGCTCCCTAAAATCTGCTTGCAGGACCTCATCCCTCTTTCTACGTATGTCATTGGTACTGAGATGGACCACAACATCTGGCTGTTCACCCTCCCCCCCTCAGAATGTCCTGCTGCCGCTCAGTGACATCCTTGACCCTGGCACCAGGGAGGCAACATAATATTCTGGAATAGTGTGCAGTGGAAGAAAGAACCTACGACAGTGAATATCTACAAACCCAAAGAGATCTGTATAAAAGCCCTCAGTCTGAGAGCAGGTTTAGGGCAGGAATGCCTGATGGACCCCTCAAGGTCCTCAGTTCAGGGCATTGCCATTTAAACCCATCATCTAAAAACAGAAGTGTGTGTCCATCAGAAAATATTTATAAAATAACAACAGAAAATGCTGGAAAAACTCAGCAGGTCAGGCAACATCCGTGGAGAGAAATTTGAGTTGATGTTTCGGGTTGGACCCTTCTTCAAAACTGGAAAGAAAAGAAACTAGATCGAAGGCAGGGCTGCGATCGGACAAAAGAATAAAAGAAAGTAATGAAGATGAACAAGGTTGAAGAGCCAAACGGAGATCCCGTCGAAGAGAAGAACTTCTTCAAGGTAGGCATTCCTAGAAGAGGTGTGGCAGTGAACCAAACACTAGTACGATAGCAAAATACTGCAGATGTTGGAAATCTGAAATAACAACAGAAAATGCTGGAAAAACTCAGCAGGTCAGGCAACATCCGTGGAGAGAAATTTGAGTTGACGTTTCGGGTTGGACCCTTCTTCAAAACTGGAAAGAAAAGAAACTAGATCGAAGGCAGGGCTGCGATCGGACAAAAGAATAAAAGAAAGTAATGAAGATGAACAAGGTTGAAGAGCCAAACGGAGATCCCGTCGAAGAGAAGAGCAGAACTTCTTCAAGTTAGGCATTCCTAGAAGAGGTGTGGCAGTGAACCAAACACTAGTACGATAGCAAAATACTGCAGATGTTGGAAATCTGAAATAACAACAGAAAATGCTGGAAAAACTCAGCAGGTCAGGTCCAACCCGAAACATCAACTCAAATTTCTCTCCACGGATGTTGCCTGACCTGCTGAGTTTTTCCAGCATTTTCTGTTGTAATTTCAGATTTCCAACATCTGCAGTATTTTGCTATCGTACAGAAAATATTTATAGTTGTGGTTTATCAGAGAAACACTGCAAGCGCAGCAAGAGGAACTGAGTGAGGCAAAAAGTCCCATTTCTCTAACAGCCTCTCACACGTTCTTCAAAGACAAGAAGTTCATCCAGCTGGTGACATGGAGCTAGACAATTGTCAAAATCTCAGTGATTTTTATTCTGATCAACTAATAGGAGGCAGAGGAAAACAGGAGTTGAAGCCAGGTACACATCAGTGATCTGATCATTATTGTAGAGTTTATTCAGTTTGAGTTAATTAGTTCGAATTCATTAACACCTTCAGATCAATTAACAACAGTGAAAAGGTCATTTCTCATTGGTTGGGGAGCGTGTTGTTAGGAAATTCCACTTCTTCAGAAAAACTGATGGATTTAGATCTGAACAGTGAAATAAAGCAGTGGGGCCAGAAACCCCCCGTGACCATCCCTTTAACTGATGGTGTTGTTAGCACACAGCGAAATAAAGCAGTGGGGTCAGAAACCCCCCGTGACCATCCCTTTAACTGATGGTGTTGTTGGCTCACACTGAAATCTGTGAAGAAGGTGATGATGTAAAGATGCTGGATGAAGGATGGTGAAATGTTGAAGAAATGGTGAGGACAGAGGGGTGAGATGAACGAATGGTATTTATTCCTTGTACCCTGCAGATTACCTGAGTAAATGATATTTTGTGCCTGTTGTTTGTAACTGTCCATAACTTGCATCACTTCAGTTTCCGGCCCAGTTTAGATCTCTAACCTGCTGTTGATGAATGTTCTTAAATTGAAGAAATGTGTGTTCGAGAGGCCCAATAGTGCAAAGTTTCAAACATTCCAGTGTTGACAACAACACTCGGCTCCTCTGCCTCCTCTCCAGGTCCAAATGAGAAAAGGTTTGGAGCCTTTTTCACAAGACGGTTCCCTCTAATCCTTTCAGTGATGACTTTCTCTTACACTTTGCAGAAACTGGTGTCCGATCAGCAGAGCCTGTCGGAGGAAAACGGTCACCTCTGGTCATCTACATTCTCCTGGGTCTCTCCATCCTGCTGTCTGTAGTGGTTCTTGGCACTGCAGTTATACTGTGTAAGTTTTGTGATATTTGAAACTATGGAATTTACTGTTGTGAATTCTGCAATGATAGTTAACAAAGCTAATTCAGAGCTGTGCATCAATTAGCATGCATTAATAATGTAGGTATCGGGCCAGAACTTGCTGAAACTATAACTGTGTGAAAAAAGCACGCCATTATTAACGTACAAATTGTCCGACATCTTGTGGCAAGGAAGAGATACCCTGTGAATTGCGAATCACCACAAGTTGCTGGACGATTTGTGCCGCTCCGCCATTAGCCTCGCGAAAACGGTATCTCGCCCTTAACCTCCCCGTGAGTTTCCTGAAGTTGCTGCATTTGCACATTAATTGTCCATTAAACTCTGCTCAGAAAATTAAGTCTAGTAATTAACAGCATAGGTACCCTTTAAACAATGCAATATTTGTTAATGAGTGCCAGTCAACCTCCCTGGCCCAGAAAGTGAACAATTAAATGTGTGGAATCTCATTCCTTCAGGTACTGAATTGCTGTTGGAGATTTTAAAAATGTAAAATTTAAAAACATTTTTTCCCACTTTTCCTTCCTGCCTCTTTCTTCTCTCTCTCTTAATTCAATCTTTTGTTGGCATTGAATTCACCCTCTTCTCAGTCATTCCTAGTTCATTTCTCAGTCCCTACATTTCATTGATTAAGGAGTTAGACTGTTGGTCCTGTCATTCACTAAGGCCCATGATGGCCCTTCGCCGCACCGCTCTCAGCTCGAACGTCCAGCAAATTACAGCGCAAAAAACCTTTGAGCTGAAGGGGGCAGGAAAAAGTCTAACTAAAGGCTAACATCGCAAGATGCCCCACTCCAGCAAGATTTGGCCCAATATTAATTCAGTAGTGGGACTGGGGATCAGTATTATTAAAACTGGACAGCGTGGGCAGGACACATAATAACACCTTATAGAAAATACAGGCTCACTGATCTAATAACAACAAAAACCACAACTTGTATTTATATAGTGCCTTTAATGTAGTAAAATGTCCCAAGGTGCTTCACAGAAGTATTATAAGACAAAAAATGTGACACCAACCACATAAGGAGAAATTAGGGCAGGTGACCAAAAGCTTGGTCTAAGAGCTAGGTTTTAAGGAGCGTCTTAAAGGAGGAAAGAGAGGTAGAGAGGCAGAAAGGTTTAGAGAGGGAATTTCAGAGCTTAGGGCCCAGGCAACAGAAGGCACGGCCACCGATGGTTGAGCGGTTATAATCAGGGATGCTCAAGAGGGCGTTAGAGGAGCGCAGATATCTCGGGGGGTTGTGGGGCTTGAGGAGATTACAGGGATAGCGAGGAGCGAGACCCTGGAGGGATTGAAAACCAGGATGAAAATTTTGAAATCAAGGCATTGCTTAACCGGGAGCCAATGTAGGTCAGCGAGCGCAGGGCTGATGGGTGAACGGGACTTGGTGCGAGTTAGGACATGGGCAGCCGAGTTTTGGATGACCTCAAGTTTACATAGGGTAGAATGTGGGAGGCCAGCCAGGAGTGTATTGGAATAATCAAGTCTAGAGGTAACAAAGGCATGGATGAGCTGGAAAGGTCGAGAGAAGTGGTGGTGAGGTAGAGGTGGGTGTCGTCAGCGTACATGTGGAAATTGACGCTGTGTTTTTAGATGATGTCACTAAGGGGCAGCATGTAGATGAGAAATAGGAGGAGGCAAGGATAGATGCTTGGGGGACTCCAGAGGTAACGATGCGGGAGTGGGAAGAGAAGCCATTGCAGGTGATTCTCTGGCTACGATTAGATAGATAAGAATGGAACCAGGCAAGTGCAGTCCCACCCAGCTGGATGACGGTGGAGAGGCTTTGGAGAAGGATGGAGTGGTCAACTGTGTCAAAGGCTGCAGACAAGTCAAGAAGGATGAGGAGGGATAGTTTACCTTTGTCACAGTCATAGGATTTCATTTGTCACTTTGATGAGAGCTATTTCGGTACTGTGGCAGGGGCGGAAACCTGATTGGAGGGATTCAAACGTGGAGTGCTGGGAAAGATGGTCACGGATTTAGGAGGCGACAATAGGTTCAAGGACTTTGGAGAGGAAAAGGAGGTTGGCGATGGGACGGTAGTTTGCAAGGACAAAGGGGTCAAGGTTTTTTTGAGGAGAGGGGTGATAACGCCAGATTTGAGGGAGAGGGGGACAGTACCTGAGGAGAGAGAACCGTTAACAATATCAGCTAACATGGGAGCTAATAAAGGAAGTTGGGTGGTCAGCAGTTTGGTGGGAATAAGGTTGGGGAAGCAGCAAGTGGGTCGCATGGACAAGATGCACATGGAGAGGTCAAGAGGGGAGATCTGAGAGAAATGGGAAAAAGATACTAGTTCAGGGCTAGGGCAGTGGGGAACTTTAGAGGAACCATCTTAGCTCCTTCAAGTGCAAGGGACACAAATTGAGCATATCTGGCCCACAACTAGTTTAGCCATCCATCACCAGATCTGGCGGGCCTGCATCAAGTGCTATCGGACCTCACTCTCCGCTGCCAAAGCCGCCCAATAATCCAGGATCACCCTGAATGGCATAGACAACCCGGCTTCTTTTCTCCACTATCAACCATCTCCTGAAACCCCTCTCCCATGCCCGCTCCATCCTCACATGCAACAACCAGTACGAAGAGCTCATGGATTTCTTTGTCATTAAGATTGAGACCATCTGTTCAGCTGCCTCTGCTGCTTCCGCACCTCCCCTAGCACACCGGGCCAAACCTGCCCCCAGGCTCTTCCCTTACTGAGTGCTAATCCTGTGTCTTTGTCTAGTTTCTCTCCTATCTCCCCTGCTGCACTCTCTCATCTCAGCTTGTCTATGAGACCCATCCCCTGCTCTCTTGACACCCTTCCCACCAAACTGCGGACCACCCAACTTCCCTTCCTGCCGCCATGCTAATTGACATAAATTATTCCCTCTCTGCATGTACTGACCATCTATCAAAACTGCTCTTGAGAGACCTGCAGCTGGACAGCAGAGAGGGGAGCAAAAGAGAGGGAGAAGCAAAGGGGTGAGCAGCAGAGGGGGCGCTGCACAGATAGGGGGCAGCAGAGGGTGCGCTGCACAGAGAGGGGGCAGCAGAGGGGGCGCTGCACAGAGAGGGGGCAGCAGAGGGGGCGCTGCACAGAGAGGGGGCAGCAGAGGGGGCGCTGCACAGAGAGGGGCAGCAGATGGGGCGCTGCACAGAGAGGGGGCAGCAGAGGGGGCACTGCACAGAGAGGGGGCAGCAGAGGGGGCGCTGCACAGAGACGGGGCAGCAGATGGGGCGCTGCACAGAGAGGGGGCAGTAAGGGGGGTGCTGCACAGAGAGGGGGCAGCAAAGGGGGTGCTGCACAGAGAGGGGGCAGCAGAGGGGGCGCTACACAGAGAGGGGGCAGCAGAGGGGGCGCTGCACAGAGAGGGGGCAGCAGAGGGGGCGCTGCACAGAGAGGGGGCAGCAGAGGGGGCGCTGCACAGAGAGGGGGCAGCAGATGGGGCGCTGCACAGAGAGGGGGCAGCAAAGGGGGCGCTGCACAGAGAGGGTGCAGCAGATGGGGCGCTGCACAGAGAGGGGGCAGTAAAGGGGGCGCTGCACAGAGAGGGGGCAGCAGAGGGGACGCTGCACAGAGAGGGGGCAGCACAGAGAGGGGGCAGCAGAGGGGATGCTGCACAGAGAGGGGGCAGCAAAGGGGGTGCGGGGCAGCAGAGGGGGAGCTGCACAGAGAGGGGGCAGCAGAGGGGGCGCTGCACAGAGAGGGGGCAGTTAAGGGGGCACTGCACAGAGAGGGTGCAGCAGAGGGGGCGCTGCACAGAGAGGGGCAGCAGAGGGGGCGCTGCACAGAGAGGGGGCAGTAAAGGGGGCGCTGCACAGAGAGGGGGCAGCAAAGGGGGCACTGCACAGAGAGGGGGCAGCAGAGGGGGCGCTGCACACATAGGGGGCAGCAGAGCGGGCGCTGCACAGAGAGAGGGCAGCAGAGGGGGCGCTGCACAGAGAGGGGGCAGCAGAGGGGGCGCTGCACAGAAAGGGGGCAGCAGAGGGGCGCTGCACAGAGAGAGGGCAGCAGAGGGGGCGCTGCACAGAGAGGGGGCAGCAGAAGGGGCGCTGCACAGAGAGGGGGCAGCAGAGGGGGTGCTGCACAGAGAGAGGGCAGCAGAGGGGGTGCTGCACAGAGAGAGGGCAGCAGAGGGGGTGCTGCACAGAGAGGGCGGCAGAGGGGGCGCTGCACAGAGAGGGGGCAGCAGAGGGGGTGCTGCACAGAGAGGGCAGCAGAGAGGGTGCTGCACAGAGAGGGGGCAGCACAGGGGGCGCTGCACAGAGAGGGGGCAGCAGAGGGGGCGCAGCACAGAGAGGGGGCAGCAGAGGGGGTGCTGCACAGAGAGAGGGCAGCTCACAGGGGCGCTGCACAGAGAGGGGGCAGCTCACAGGGGGCGCTACCCTCGACACAGGACGTACAGGCCGAGGCTGAGTTTCCTTGACATGTCTGAACAGCAGTGTTTCAGGAGGCTCAGGTTGTCATGTCAGGTGGTGGCAGACATCTGCAGCCTCCTAGAAGAAGACCTGCTCCCTTCTGGACCTGGTTGGCCACCAGTGGCTGTAAAAGTGACCACAACCCTCAACCTTTTTGCCTCCGGATCCTTCCAGGACACGACCGGAGACATATCCAGGATCTCCCAGTCGGCAGCCCAACAATATATAAGAGAGGTGAGTGATGGCCTGTTTGCCAAGGCTGGCAATTGTGTCAACATCACCTGAGGTGAGGCTAGTCAGAATGAGCGGACACTCGGGTTTGTATCTCTGGCTGGCTTCCCACAGGTGCAGGGCATCATCGACTGCACACACGTTGCAATCTGTGCACCCCAGATCAACCAGGAGTATTCGTCAACCACAAGGGCTTCCAATCCATCAATGTGCAGCTGCTGTGCAACCGCAAGGTTCCCGGGGAGCTGCCACGGTGCTTTCATCCTGCGGTAGTCCAAGCTCTCTGATGTCTTTGGAGCTGCAAGCAGACTTAAGGCATGGCTGCTAGGAGACAAAGGTTACCCACTTCAAACTTGGCCGATGACACCCGTGAAAACCCACCAATGAAGCCCAAGAGCAGTACAACAAAAGCCATATGACAACCAGATGTGTCACAATCGGCATGCTCAAGATGTGCTTCAGGTGCCTGAACAGACCTGGAGGCGCCCTTCATTACGCACCAGCCAGGGTGTCCAGAATGATCGTGGTGTGCTGCGCTCTGCACATCATTGCGCAGGATAGGCTCCACAGGAGGAACAAGGCGCTGAGCGCACACAATCTACAGGTGGATCCGAGGAGGAAGAGGAGCAGGAGCAAGAGGAATATGGCAACCCCAATGCAGCACCAGCCACTCACATTGCTGTCCGGGTGCCAGGGAATCCCTTATGGCTGTAAGGTTCAGTTAGATGCCAGCACTGGACCGATGTAGCAATCACACCCAACAGCCACTCTCCTCGCTCCTCTCCTCAATCCCACTAAAACAAAGCAGTTCTATAAACAACCAATCACCTATTACACATCCATTGATCTGTCATCCTATTTAAGGTATCCAGAGATGTTGTGATCAAGGGCTGCATGGTCTCATTTGATTGCCGTGATTGATGTGCCATGAGGAATTGTACTCACCCTTCCTGACCTGGTTAGGTCATTATAGCGCTTCCTGCACTGAATCCAGGAACGTGGCACAATGCTCCTGCTGCTCACTTCCTGGGCCACCTCCAGCCAGGCCTCCTTTGTGCCAGCAGCAGGTTTCTTCTTCCCATTGCTGGCGAAGAGGATTTCTCTCTGGCTCCTGACAGCATTCAGCAGTACATCGAGCGATGCATTATTAAAGTGGGACGCAGCCTTTGAGCGTCCTGAGTCCATTTGTACAATGGCTGTCTCTGGGCAAAAACTCCCAACTCCTCCAAATTCCATCTTTGAAATGGACCTTTAAATACTCGAGTTGAGATTATGTCAGGCAGGTCCGCACCACGCCCGGTGCCGCGCATTCGATGTCAAACCCGGAAGCAAAATGATAATGAGGTAGCCATGTTAAAATTCCACAGACAGAGATGCTGAAATTCCTTCCTGATTTCCCACCCGACGTTGCACATCCCGCTCCAAACACACCGCGGAGTTATTATTGGGGCCATTGTCTCAGGCTGATCCAAAATGTTCCAAACCTCAGCATTCTATTAGACCCCGACTTCAGCTTCCAACCCCATATCTTTTCCATCGCGAAGACTGCCTACTTCCACTTCCGTAACATCACCCACCATGTGCTGCTGAAACCCTCATCCATGCCTCTGTCCCCTCCAGACTCGGCTGTTCTCCTGCCCGGCCTCCAATGTTGCACTCTCCATAACCTTCAGCTCATCCAAATCTCTACTGCCCATATCGTGTCCCACATCCCAAGTCTCACTCACTCATCACCACTGTCCTTACTGAACTACATTGGCTCCAGGTCCCCCAATCCATTCATGGCCCAGCCTTTCCCTATCTCTGTAACCTACTTCAGCCCTAAAACCTGAGCTTTCTCCTTGTCCTCCCTACAATTGTGTTGTGTGTTCAGAACTCTCAAAGGAATACACATCCTCACCTCGTGTGAGGAAACATCAAAGTCAACAGCAAGCAAGAATAATGATGGTGATGCGACCATTAGTCTATTCACGGTATCATTAAACTCCAAACTGGTATCAGAACAGCCTCTTAGCTGCCATTTGTGTACAAGCTATTCTAACCTGTGCCACGGTGTGTTTCTGGGTTGAGAGCTAAAGCTGTCTTTCCATTTCAGTTCCACAGATGTTCAGTGAAATGAAAGCGTCATTGGCCAATTTCAAGATGGAACTTTCCCAGATAAAGAGTAACAGTAAGTGTTAAATGCCAGTCAGGATCTCCAGTTCAAAGGGCTCTCTAGTTTTTCAGATGGTCTGCTCATTCTTCGCGGATTGATCTCCAGTGCATTTCACACTGGAGTGTTTGGTTTGGTTCGAATTTTGAACCAATCAAGTATAAGTGGATTTGATTGGTTCACATTTCCCATGGGCCCATTATAAAAGCAGTACAGATTTTTATGTTGTGAACACATTGGGGGAATTCCCAGAGAAGAAAATTAAATAGATAATAAATGAGTGTACATGTACTGTACAGTTAAAATCAATAGAATCTTACAGCACGGAAGGAGGTCATTCAGCCCATCACGTGTGCTGGCTCTCTGGGATTACAACAGTGACTACACTTCAAAAGTACTTCATTGGCTGTAAAGCACTTTGAGACGTCCGGTGGTCGTGAAAGGCACTGTATAAATAAAAGTCTTTCTTTTTTTCCGACATTATTTCTGGTTTGCCATTCCATGTCTTAAAAACCGTTTGTATAAAACAATTCCTAACCTCTCCCTTCATTGTGTTGCTGATCATCTTCAAATCTTCAGTTGATGCCCTCCGGTTACCAACTCACCAAACAGTGGAAGCAGTTTTGTCTGTTTTCTCCTGTGAAAATCTCTCGTGTTCGAAAGCAAAATTGATCTTGTTCTACAAACAGTGCCACACGATCTCAAGTGTTGTTCCTCTTTCAGTTACAGGAACGTCTGAGGAGACAAGAAGCTCAGTCGCTGAACTTAGGACTGACATTTCACAGCTGAAGGAGAGTAAGTTTAATAACCATCAGGGAGACCTTTGATCTCCAATTATTCATACTGGAAACTATCAGAATGGTGACACTGGGATCAGGTGGATTGTAAATACTGCACAGATACTGATCACTGGCTCTGGTTACTACAGACATTTATATTGATGCACAGAGTGGGATTAAACGGAATGGAATGAACAGAGTGCTTTATTTGGGAGTTTGGAAAGAGTGGAAATTTGGAGAAGAGGGGGAAGGAGTTGCTGCTTCTTGCCTACGCTACTTGTAGTGCTTTGTGTTACAGGCAGATATTTAATTTCAGTACCCTTAACTTAATCTAGATCAAGTAAGCAGTCAAGAAACTACACTATAAACTAAGTTACCTAAATACAAATTTATTAAATAAAACAAGGTCATATTGGGATGGCAGTGTAGGCGGTGTGCCGCAACTGCAGCATGTGGGAGTTTGTGGAGAGCTTTGTGATCCCGGACAACCACGCTTGCAGTAAGTGCCTGCATCTTGAGGAACATCAGCTCAGAGTTTTTGAGCTGGAGTCTGAGGTACAGACATTGCGGGGCATCAGGGATGGGGAGAGTTACCTGGGTACTTTGATCCAAGAGGCAGTCACACCCCTTAGGTTAGATAGTGGTACAGGTCTGGTTAGTGGTCAGGGACAGGAGGGTGTGATTGCAACTCAGGCAGGTAAGGGGACTCCAGGTACAGTGCTGGAGGAGCCTCGGCCTTTGCCGTTGTCCAACAACTATGAGGTTCTTGCTCCATGTGTGGATGAGGGAAAAGCCTGCAGGATGGATGAGCAAGCTGACCTGGGTGGGTAAGGCATCCTGTGCCGACGCCTGTTGGCCCTTCTCCATCTGGCCATGACTGGCACTGGGGACGCTGCACAGAGAGGGGCCAGCAGATGGGGCGCTGCACAGAGAGGGGGCAGTAGAGGGGGCGCTGCGCAGAGAGGGGGCAGTGGAGGGGGCGCTGCACAGAGAGGGGGCGCTGCACAGAGAGGGGGCAGCAGAGGGGGCACTGCACAGAGAGGGGGCAGTAAAGGAGGTGCTGCACAGAGAGGGGGCAGCAGAGGGGGCGCTGCACAGAGAGGGGGCACTGCACAGAGAGGGGGCAGCAGAGGGGGCGCTGCACAGAGAGGGGGCAGCAGAGGGGGCGCTGCACAGATGGGGCAGCAGAGGGGGCGCTGCACAGAGAGGGGGCAGCAGAGGGGGCGCTGCACAGAGAGGGGGCAGCAGAGGGGGCGCTGCACAGAGAGGGGGCGCTACACAGAGAGGGGGCAGCAGAGGAGGTGCTGCACAGAGAGGGGGCAGCAGAGGGGGCGCTGCACAGAGAGGGGGCAGCAGAGGGGGCGCTGCACAGAGAGGGGGCAGCAGAGGGGGCGCTGCACAGAGAGGGGGCAGCAGAGGGGGCGCTGCACAGAGAGGGGGCAGCAGAGGAGGTGCTGCACAGAGAGGGGGCAGCTCACAGGGGGCGCTACCCTCGACACAGGGCGTACAGGCTGAGGCTGAGTTTCCTTGACATGTCCGAACAGCAGTGTTTCAGGAGGCTCAGGTTGTCATGTCAGGTGGTGGCAGACATCTGCAGCCTCCTAGAAGAAGACCTGCTCCCTTCTGGACCTGGTTGGCCACCAGTGGCTGTAAAAGTGACCACAACCCTCAACCTTTTTGCCTCCGGATCCTTCCAGGACACGACCGGAGACATATCCAGGATCTCCCAGTCGGCAGCCCAACAATATATAAGAGAGGTGAGTGATGGCCTGTTTGCCAAGGCTGGCAATTGTGTCGACATCACCTGAGGTGAGGCTAGTCAGAATGAGCGGACACTCGGGTTTGTATCTCTGGCTGGCTTCCCACAGGTGCAGGGCATCATCGACTGCACGCACGTTGCAATCCGTGCACCCCAGATCAACCAGGAGTATTCGTCAACCACAAGGGCTTCCAATCCATCAATGTGCAGCTGCTGTGCAACCGCAAGGTTCCCGGGGAGCTGCCATGGTGCTTTCATCCTGCGGTAGTCCAAGCTCTCTGATGTCTTTGGAGCTGCAAGCAGACTTAAGGCATGGCTGCTAGGAGACAAAGGTTACCCACTTCAAACTTGGCCGATGACACCCGTGAAAACCCACCAATGAAGCCCAAGAGCAGTACAACAAAAGCCATATGACAACCAGATGTGTCACTTAGCAAGCAATCGGCATGCTCTAGATGCGCTTCAGGTGCCTGGACACATCTGGAGGCGCCCTTCATTATGCACCAGCCAGGGTGTCCAGAATGATCGTGGTGTGCTGCGCTCTGCACATCATTGCGCAGGATAGGCTCCACAGGAGGAACAAGGCGCTGAGTGCACACCATCTACAGGTGGATCCGAGGAGGAAGAGGAGCAGGAGCAAGAGGAATATGGCAACCCCAATGCAGCACCAGCCACTCACATTGCTGTCCGGGTGCCAGGGATTCCCTTATGGCTGTAAGGTTCAGTTAGATGCCAGCACTGGACCGATGTAGCAATCACACCCAACAGCCACTCTCCTCGCTCCTCTCCTCAATCCCACTAAAACAAAGCAGTTCTATAGACAACCAATCACCTATTACACATCCATTGATCTGTCATCCTATTTAAGGTATCCAGAGACGTTGTGATCAAGGGCTGCATGGTCTCATTTGATTGCTGTGATTGATGTTCCATGAGGAATTGTACTCACCCTTCCTGACCTGGTTAGGTCATTATAGCGCTTCCTGCACTGAATCCAGGAACGTGGCACAATGCTCCTGCTGCTCACTTCCTGGGCCACCTCCAGCCATGCCTCCTTTGTGCCAGCAGCAGGTTTCTTCTTCCCATTGCTGGCGAAGAGGATCTCTCTCCGGCTCCTGACAGCATTCAGCAGTACATCGAGCGATGCATTATTAAAGTGGGACGCAGCCTTTGAGCGTCCTGAGTCCATTTGTACAATGGCTGTCTCTGGGCAAAAACTCCCAACTCCTCCAAATTCCATCTTTGAAATGGACCTTTAAATACTCGAGTTGAGATTATGTCAGGCAGGTCCGCACCACGCCCGGTGCCGCGCATTCGATGTCAAACCCGGAAGTAAAATGATAATGAGGTAGCCATGTTAAAATTCCACAGACAGAGGTGCTGAAATTCCTTCCTGATTTCCCACCCGACATTGCACATCCCGCTCCAAACACACCGCGGAGTTATTATTGGGGCCATTGTCTCAGGCTGATCCAAAATGTTCCAAACCTCAGCATTCTATTGGACCCCGACTTTAGCTTCCAACCCCATATCCTTTCCATCGCGAAGACTGCCTACTTCCACTTCCGTAACATCACCCACCATGTGCTGCTGAAACCCTCATCCATGCCTCTGTCCCCTCCAGACTCGGCTGTTCTCCTGCCCGGCCTCCAATGTTGCACTCTCCATAACCTTCAGCTCATCCAAATCTCTACTGCCCATATCGTGTCCCACATCCCAAGTCTCACTCACTCATCACCCCTGTCCTTACTGAACTACATTGGCTCCAGGTCCCCCAATCCATTCATGGCCCAGCCTTTCCCTATCTCTGTAACCTACTTCAGCCCTAAAACCTGAGCTTTCTCCTTGTCCTCCCTACAATTGTGTTGTGTGTTCAGAACTCTCAAAGGAATACACATCCTCACCTCGTGTGAGGAAACATCAAAGTCAACAGCAAGCAAGAATAATGATGGTGACGCGACCATTAGTCTATTCACGGTATCATTAAACTCCAAACTGGTATCAGAACAGCCTCTTAGCTGCCATTTGTGTACAAACTATTCTAACCTGTGCCACGGTGTGTTTCTGGGTTGAGAGCTAAAGCTGTCTTTCCATTTCAGTTCCACAGATGTTCAGTGAAATGAAAGCGTCATTGGCCAATTTCAAGATGGAACTTTCCCAGATAAAGAGTAACAGTAAGTGTTAAATGCCAGTCAGGATCTCCAGTTCAAAGGGCTCTCTAGTTTTTCAGATGGTCTGCTCATTCTTCGAGGATTGATCTCCAGTGCATTTCACACTGGAGTGTTTGGCTTGGTTCGAATTTTGAACCAATCAAGTATAAGTGGATTTGATTGGTTCACATTTCCCATGGGCCCATTATAAAAGCACTACAGATTTTTATGTTGTGAACACATTGGGGGAATTCCCAGAGAAGAAAATTAAATAGATAATAAATGAGTGTCCATGTACTGTACAATTAAAATCAATAGAATCTTACAGCACGGTAGGAGGTCATTCAGCCCATCACGTGTGCTGGCTCTCTGGGATTACAACAGTGACTACACTTCAAAAGTACTTCATTGGCTGTAAAGCACTTTGAGACATCCGGTGGTCGTGAAAGGCACTGTATAAATAAAAGTCTTTCTTTTTTTCTGCCACTATTTCTGGTCGGCCATTCCAGGTCTTATAAACCGTTTGTATAAAACAATTCCTAACCTCTCCCTTCATTGTGTTGCTGATCATCTTCAAATCTTCAGTTGATGCCCTCCGGTTAGCAACCCACCAAACAATGGAAGCAGTTTTGTCTGTTTTGTCCTGTGAAAATCTCTCGTGTTCGAAAGCAAAATTGATCTTGTTCTACAAACAGTGCCACACGATCTCAAGTGTTGTTCCTCTTTCAGTTACAGGAACGTCTGAGGAGACAAGAAGCTCAGTCGCTGAACTTAGGACTGACATTTCACAGCTGAAGGAGAGTAAGTTTAATAACCATCAGGGAGACCTTTGATCTCCAATTATTCATACTGGAAACTATCAGAATGGTGACACTGGGATCAGGTGGATTGTAAATACTGCACAGATACTGATCACCGGCTCTGGTTACTACAGACATTTATATTGATGCACAGAGTGGGATTAAATGGAATGGAATGAACAGAGTGCTTTATTTGGGAGTTTGGAAGGAGTGGAAATTTGGAGAAGAGGGGGAAGGAGTTGCTGCTTGTTGCCTACGCTACTTGTAGTGCTTTGTGTTACAGGCAGATATTTAATTTCAGTACCCTTAACTTAATCTAGATCAAGAAAGTAGTCAAGAAACTACACTGTAAACTAAGTTACCTAAATACAAATTTATTAAATAAAACAAGGTCATATTGGGATGACAGTGTAGGTG
Organism: Somniosus microcephalus; assembly: GCF_052327205.1. NCBI lineage: Eukaryota > Metazoa > Chordata > Chondrichthyes > Squaliformes > Somniosidae > Somniosus > Somniosus microcephalus. The sequence goes on along the minus strand of NC_141017.1, from coordinate 9,108,155 downwards.
GTGTGCCGCAACTGCAGCATGTGGGAGTTTGTGGAGAGCTTTGTGATCCCGGACAACCACATTTGCAGGAAGTGCCTGCATCTTGAGGAACTTCAGCTCAGAGTTTTTGAGCTGGAGTCTGAGGTACAGACATTGCGGGGCATCAGGGATGCGGAGAGTTACCTGGGTACTTTGATCCAAGAGGCAGTCACACCCCTTAGGTTAGATAGTGGTACAGGTCTGGTTAGTGGTCAGGGACAGGAGGGTGTGATTGCAACTCAGGCAGGTAAGGGGACTCCAGGTACAGTGCTGGAGGAGCCTCGGCCTTTGCCGTTGTCCAACAACTATGAGGTTCTTGCTCCCTGTGTGGATGAGGGAAAAGCCTGCAGGATGGATGAGCAAGCTGACCTGGGTGGGTAAGGCCTCCTGTGCCGACGCCTGTTGGCCCTTCTCCATCTGGCCATGACTGGCACTGGGGATGCTGCACAGAGAGGGGGCAGCAGATGGGGCGCTGCACAGAGAGGGGGCAGTAGAGGGGGCGCTGCACAGAGAGGGGCAGTAGAGGGGGCGCTGCACAGAGAGGGGGCAGCAGAGGGGGCGCTGCACAGAGAGGCGGCAGCAGAGGGGGCGCTGCACAGAGAGGGGGCAGCAGAGGGGGCACTGCACAGAGAGGGGGCAGTAAAGGAGGTGCTGCACAGAGAGGGGGCAGCAGAGTGGGCGCTGCACAGAGAGGGGGCAGCAGAGGGGGCGCTGCACAGAGAGGGGGCAGCAGAGGGGGCGCTGCACAGAGAGGGGGCAGCAGAGGGGGCGCTGCACAGAGAGGGGGCAGCAGAGGGGGCGCTGCACAGAGAGGGGGCAGCAGAGGGGGCGCTGCACAGAGAGGGGGCAGCAGAGGGGGTGCTGCACAGAGAGGGGGCAGCAGAGGAGGTGCTGCACAGAGAGGGGGCAGCTCACAGGGGGCGCTACCCTCGACACAGGACGTACAGGCCGAGGCTGAGTTTCCTTGACATGTCCGAACAGCAGTGTTTCAGGAGGCTCAGGTTGTCATGTCAGGTGGTGGCAGACATCTGCAGCCTCCTAGAAGAAGACCTGCTCCCTTCTGGACCTGGTTGGCCACCAGTGGCTGTAAAAGTGACCACAACCCTCAACCTTTTTGCCTCCGGATCCTTCCAGGACACGACCGGAGACATATCCAGGATCTCCCAGTCGGCGGCCCAACAATATATAAGAGAGGTGAGTGATGGCCTGTTTGCCAAGGCTGGCAATTGTGTCAACATCACCTGAGGTGAGGCTAGTCAGAATGAGCGGACACTCGGGTTTGTATCTCTGGCTGGCTTCCCACAGGTGCAGCGCATCATCGACTGCACACACGTGGCAATCCGTGCACCCCAGATCAACCAGGAGTATTCGTCAACCGCAAGGGCTTCCAATCCATCAATGTGCAGCTGCTGTGCAACCGCAAGATTCCCGGGGAGCTGCCACGGTGCTTTCATCCTGCGGTAGTCCAAGCTCTCTGATGTCTTTGGAGCTGCAAGCAGACTTAAGGCATGGCTGCTAGGAGACAAAGGTTACCCACTTCAAACTTGGCCGATGACACCCGTGAAAACCCACCAATGAAGCCCAAGAGCAGTACAACAAAAGCCATATGACAACCAGATGTGTCACAATCGGCATGCTCAAGATGCGCTTCAGGTGCCTCAACAGACCTGGAGGCGCCCTTCATTACGCACCAGCCAGGGTGTCCAGAATGATTGTGGTGTGCTGCGCTCTGCACATCATTGCGCAGGATAGGCTCCACAGGAGGAACAAGGTGCTGAGCGCACACCATCTACAGGTGGATCCGAGGAGGAAGAGGAGCAGGAGCAAGAGGAATATGGCAACCCCAATGCAGCACCAGCCACTCACATTGCTGTCCGGGTGCCAGGGATTCCCTTATGGCTGTAAGGTTCAGTTAGATGCCAGCACTGGACCGATGTAGCAATCACACCCAACAGCCACTCTCCTCGCTCCTCTCCTCAATCCCACTAAAACAAAGCAGTTCTATAGACAACCAATCACCTATTACACATCCATTGATCTGTCATCCTATTTAAGGTATCCAGAGACGTTGTGATCAAGGGCTGCATGGTCTCATTTGATTGCCGTGATTGATGTGCCATGAGGAATTGTACTCACCCTTCCTGACCTGGTTAGGTCATTATAGCGCTTCCTGCACTGAATCCAGGAACGTGGCACAATGCTCCTGCTGCTCACTTCCTGGGCCACCTCCAGCCAGGCCTCCTTTGTGCCAGCAGCAGGTTTCTTCTTCCCATTGCTGGCGAAGAGGATCTCTCTCCGGCTCCTGACAGCATTCAGCAGTACATCGAGCGATGCATTATTAAAGTGGGACGCAGCCTTTGAGCGTCCTGAGTCCATTTGTACAATGGCTGTCTCTGGGCAAAAACTCCCAACTCCTCCAAATTCCATCTTTGAAATGGACCTTTAAATACTCGAGTTGAGATTATGTCAGGCAGGTCCGCACCACGCCCGGTGCCCCGCATTCGATGTCAAACTTGGAGGCAAATGATAATAAAGTAGCTACACTAAAATGCCACAGACAGAGGTGCTAAAATTCCTTCCTGATTTCCCACCCGACATTGCACATCCCGCTCCAAACACACCGCGGAGTTATTATTGGGGCCATTGTCTCAGGCTGATCCAAAATGTTCCAAACCTCAGCATTCTATTGGACCCCGACTTTAGCTTCCAACCCCATATCCATTCCATCGCGAAGACTGCCTACTTCCACTTCCGTAACATCACCCACCATGTGCTGCTGAAACCCTCATCCATGCCTCTGTCCCCTCCAGCCTCGGCTGTTCTCCTGCCCGGCCTCCAATGTTGCACTCTCCATAACCTTCAGCTCATCCAAATCTCTACTGCCCATATCGTGTCCCACATCCCAAGTCTCACTCACTCATCACCCCTGTCCTTACTGAACTACATTGGCTCCAGGTCCCCCAATCCATTCATGGCCCAGCCTTTCCCTATCTCTGTAACCTACTTCAGCCCTAAAACCTGAGCTTTCTCCTTGTCCTCCCTACAATTGTGTTGTGTGTTCAGAACTCTCAAAGGAATACACATCCTCACCTCGTGTGAGGAACATCAAAGTCAACAACAAGCAAGAATAATGATGGTGACAGGACCATTAGCCTATTTACGATATCATTAAACTCCAATCTGGTATCAGAACAGTCTCTTGGCTGCCATTTGTGTACAAACTATTCTAACCTGTGCCACAGTGTGTTTCTGGGTTGGGAGCTAAAGCTGTCTTTCTAATTCAGTTCCACAGGTGTTCAGTGAAATGAAAGCGTCATTGGCCGATTTCAAGATGGAACTTTCCCAGATAAAGAGTAACAGTAAGTGTTAAATGCCAGTCCGGATCTCCAGTTCAAAGGGCTCTCTAGTTTTTCAGATGGTCTGCTCATTCTTCGAGGATTGATCTCCAGTGCATTTCACACTGGAGTGTTTTGCTTGGTTCAAATTTTGAACCAATCAAGTATAAGTGGATTTGATTGGTTCACACTTCCCATCGGCCCATTATAAAAGCACTACAGATTTTTATGCTGTGAACACATTGGGGGAATTCCCAGAGAAGAAAATTAAATAGATAATAAATGAGTGTCCATGTACTGTACAATTAAAATCAATAGAATCTTACAGCACGGAAGGAGGTCATTCAGCCCATCATGTGTGCTGGCTCTCCGGGATTACAACAGTGACTACACTTCAAAAGTACTTCATTGGCTGTAAAGCACTTTGAGACGTCTGGTGGTCGTGAAAGACGCTGTATAAATAATAGTCTTTCTTTCTTTTTTTCCGCCACTATTTCTGGTTGGCCATTCCAGGTCTTAAAAACCATTTGCATAAAACAATTCCTAACCTCTCCCTTCATTGTGTTGCTGATCACCTTCAAATCTTCAGTTAATGCCCTCCAGTTACCAACTCGCCAACCAGTGGAAACAGTTTTGTCTGTTTTCTCCTGTGAAAATCTCTCGTGTTCGAAAGCAAAATTGATCTTGTTCTACAAACAGTGCCACACGATCTCAAGTGTTGTTCCTCTTTCAGTTACAGGAACGTCTGAGGAGACAAGAAGCTCAGTCGCTGAACTTAGGACTGACATTTCACAGCTGAAGGAGAGTAAGTTTAATAACCATCAGTGAGACCTTTGATCTCCAATTATTCATACTGGAAACTATCAGAATGGTGACACTGGGATCGGGTGGATTGATAATACTGCACAGATACTGATCACTGGCTCTGGTTACTACAGACATTTATATTGGTGCACAGAGTGGGATTAAACGGAGTGGATTGAACAGAGTGCTTTATTTGGGAGTTTGGAAAGAGTGGAAATTTGGAGAAGAGGGGGAAGGAGTTGCTGCTTGTTGCCTACGCTACTTGTAGTGCTTTGTGTTACAGGCAGATATTTAATTTCAGTACCCTTAACCTAATCTAGATCAAGTAAGTAGTCAAGAAACTACACTGTAAACTAAGTTACCTAAATACAAATTTAATTAAATAAAACAAGGTCATATTGGGATTGCAGTGCAGGTGGTGTGCCGCAACTGCAGCATGTGGGAGTTAGTGGAGAGCTTTGTGATCCCGGACAACCACGTTTGCAGTAAGTGCCTGCATCTTGAGGAACTTCAGCTCAGAGTTTTTGAGCTGGAGTCTGAGGTACAGACATTGCGGGGCATCAGGGATGGGGAGAGTTACCTGGGCACTTTGATCCAAGAGGCAGTCACACCCCTTAGGTTAGATAGTGGTACAGGTCTGGTTAGTGGTCAGGGACAGGAGGGTGTGATTGCAACTCAGGCAGGTAAGGGAACTCCAGGTACAGTGCTGGAGGAGCCTCAGCCTTTGCCCTTGTCCAACAACTATGAGGTTCTTGCTCCCTGTGTGGATGAGGGAAAAGCCTGCAGGATGGATGAGCAAGCTGACCTGGGTGGGTAAGGCCTCCTGTGCCGACGCCTGTTGGACCTTCTCCGTCTGGCCATGACAGGCACTCTCTCACGGCGTCTCTGAGCCCTCTGAATGCAATGCAGTAAGCCAACTTTTGCACCCATTACAGTCCCCATTAGATGTATCGAATTAATGCTATGGCACTGAAGTTCCGGTTCGGGGCGCACAAAGGGCGTTGCACCATGAAATGACGTCAGGATCAGCGCGCGCAGCTAAGTGGGCACAACAGTTTTGCACCGCCGCTAATTCTTGACTGAAGTTCGCGAGAGGTGCAGATCGCGCCGCGCCCGGGCGCCAGCCGCCTCGCGCCCCGCTTCTCGGCCTCTTAAGGCGCTAGCGGCTGGCGCTAACCACTGAGTTTCTAGGCCCAAGACTTTTACAGATTTATGTAGGAAATCTAAACAATATGATATAAAAGTAACTAACAATAGATGTTTGGAACAATCTTCCACAAATGGCAGTTTATGCTGGGTCAACTGTTAATTTTAAATCTAACCAAAGGTATTAAGGGATTGGGGTAAAGGCAGGTACATGGAGTTAGGTCAGAGATCAGCCACAATCACATTGAGTGGCGGAAAAGGCTCGAGGGGTTAAAAGGCCTCCTCCATTCCTATGTTCCCTTCCCCATCACTAACTCCATCCGATCCATATCGCTAACTTCATCACTTCCCCATCACTAACACCATCCATTCCCCATTTCTAAAACCATCCCATTCCCTTCACTAACTCCACCCGTTCCCCATCACTAAATCCATTCCTTCCCCATCACTAACTCCATCCCTTCCCCATCACTAAATCCATCCCTTCCCCATCACTAAATTCATCACTTCCCCATCACTAACTCCATTGCTTCCACATCATTAAATCCATCCCTTCCCCATCCCGAACACAACCATTTCCCCATCATTAACTCCATCCCTTCCCCATAACTGACTGCATCCCTGCCCCATCACTAACTACATCACTTCCCGATCACTAACTTCATCATTCCCCATCATTAACTCCATTACAGTCCAATCACTAATTCCATCCCTTCCCCATCACTAAATCCATCACTTCCCCATCACTAACTCCATCCCTTCCCCATCATTAAGTCCATCCATGTCCCATCACTAACTCCATCCCTTCCCCATCACTAACTCCATCCCTTCCCCATCACTAATTCCATCCCTTCCCCATCACGAACTCCATCCCTTCCCCATCACTAACTCCATCCCTTCCCCATCACTAACTCCATCCCTTCCCCATCACTAACTCCATCCCTTCCCCATCACAAACTCCATTTCTTCCCATCACTATCTCCATTCCTTCCCCATCACTAACTCCATCCCTTCCCCATCACTAACTCCATCCCTTCCCCATCACTAACTCCATTCCTTCCCCATCACTAACTCCATCCCTTCCCCATCACTAACTCCATCCATTCCCCATCACTAAATCCATCCCTTCCCCATCACAAACTCCATTTCTTCCCATCACTAACTCCATTCCTTCCCCATCACTAACTCCATCCCTTCCCCATCACTAACTCCATCCCATCCCCATCACTAACTGCATCCCTTCCCCATCACAATCTCCATCACTTCCCCATCACTAACTCCATCCCTTCCCCATCACTGACACCATCCCTTCCCCATCACTAAATCCATTCCTTCCCCATCACTAACTCCATCCCTTCCCCATCACTGACTCCATCCCTTCCCCATCACTAACTCCATCACTTCCCCATCACTAAATCCATCACTTCCCCATCACTAACTCCATCCCTTCCCCATCACTTAGTCCATCCATGTCCCATCACTAACTCCATCACTTCCCCATCACTAACTTCATCCCTTCCCCATCACTAACTCCATTCCTTCCCCATCACAAACTCCATCCCTTCCCCATCACTAGCTCCATCCCTTCCCCATCACTAACTCCATCCCTTCCCCATCACTAACTCCATCCCTTCCCCATCACTAACTCCATCCCTTCCCCATCACTAAATCCATCACTTCCCCATCACTAACTCCATCCCTTCCCCATCACTTAGTCCATCCATGTCCCATCACTAACTCCATCCCTTCCCCATCACTAACTCTATCCCTTCCCCATCACTAACTCCATCCCTTCCCCATCACAAACTCCATCTCTTCCCCATCACTAGCTCCATCCCTTCCCCATCACTAACTCCATCCCTTCCCCATCACTAACTCCATCCCTTCCCCATCACTAACTCCCTCCCTTCCCCATCACTAACACCATCCCTTCCCCATTACTAACTCCATCCCTTCCCCATCACTAACTCCATCCCTTCCGCATCACTAACTCCATCCCTTCCCCATCACTAAATCCATCCCTTCCCCATCACTAACTCCATCCCTTCCCCATCACAAACTCCATTTCTTCCCATCACTATCTCCATTCCTTCCCCATCACTAACTCCATCCCTTCCCCATCACTAACTCCATCCCATCCCCATCACTAACTGCATCCCTTCCCCATCACAATCTCCATCACTTGCCCATCACTACATCCATTCCTTCCCCATCACTAACTCCATCCCTTCCCCATCACTGACTCCATCCCTTCCCCATCACTAACTCCATCCCTTCCCCATCACAAAAACCAACCCTTCCCCATCACTAACTCCATCCCTTCCCCATCACAAACTCCATTTCTTCCCATCACTAACTGCATCCCTTCCCCATCACAAACTCCATCCCTTCCACATCACTGACTCCATCCCTTCCCCATTACTAAATCCATTCCTTCCCCATCACTAACTCCATCCCTTCCCCATCACTGACTCCATCCCTTCCCCATCACTAACTCCATCCCTTCCCCATCACTGACTCCATTCCTTCCCCATGACTAACTCCATCCCTCCCCCATCACTGACTCCATCCCTTCCCCATCACTAAATTCATCCCTTCCCCATCACTAACTCCATCCCTCCCGTATCACTAACTCCATCACTTCCCCATCACTAACTCCATCGTTTGCCCATCACTAACTCCATCCTTTCCCCATCACTATCTCCATCATTTCCCCATCAGTAACTCTATCCCTTCACCATCACTTCCCCATCACTAATTCCATCCATTCCCCATCACTAACTCCATCCCTTCCCCATCACGAACTTCATCCCTTCCCCATCCCGAACACAATCATTTCCCCATCATTAACTCCATCCCTTCCCCATTACTGATTGCATCCCTGCCCCTTCACTAACTACATCACTTCCCGATCACTAACTCCATCACTTCCCCATCATTAACTCCATTACGGTCCAATCACTAATTCCATCCCTTCCCCATCACTAAATCCATCACTTCCCCATCACTAACTCCATCCCTTCCCCATCACTTAGTCCATCCATGTCCCATCACTAACTCCATCCCTTCCCCATCATTAACGCCATTCCTTCCCATCACTAACTCCATCACTTCCCCATCACTATCTCCATCCCTTACCCATCAGTAAATCCATCCCTTCCCCATCACTAACTCCATCCCTTCCCCATCACTAACTCCATCCCTTCCCCATCACTAACTCCATCCCTTCCCCATCACTAACTCCATCCCTTCCCCATCACTATCTCCATCCCTTCCCCATCACTAACTCCATCCCTTCCGCAACACTAACTCCATCCCTTCCCCATCACAAACTCCATTTCTTCCCATCACTAACTCCATTCCTTCCCCATCACGAACTCCATCCCTTCCCCATCACTAACTCCATCCCTTCCCCACCACTAACTCCATCCCTTCCCCATTACTAACTCCATCCCTTCCCCATCACTAACTCATCCCTTCCCCATCACGAACTTCATCCCTTCCCCATCACTAAATCCATCCCTTCCCCATCACTAACTCCATTCCTTCCCCATCACTAACTCATCCCTTCCCCATCACAAACTCCATCCCTTCCCCATCACTAAATCCATCCCTTCCCCATCACTAACTCATCCCTTCCCCATCACTAACTCCATCCCTTCCCCATCACTAAATCCATCCCTTCCCCATCACTAACTCCATTCCTTCCCCATCACTAACTCCATCCCTTCCCCATCACTAACTCCATCCCATTCCCATCACTAACTGCATCCCTTCCCCATCACAATCTCCATCCCTTCCCCATCACTAACTCCACCCTTTCCCCATCTATAACTCCATCCCTTCCCCATCACTAAATCCATCCCTACCACATCACTAACTCCATCGAAGTTACCATCACTAACTCCATCACTTCCCCCTCACTAACCCCTTCCCATACCCATCACCAACTCCATCCCTTCCCATCACTTAATCCATCCCTGTCCCATCACTCACTCCATCCCTTCCCCATCACTAACTCCATCCTTCCCTCATCAGTAACTCCATCCCTTCCCCATCAGTAACACCATCCCTTCCCCATCATTAACTCCATCAATTCCCCATTATTAACTCCATCCCTTCCCAATCACTATCTCCATCCCTTCCCCATCACTAACTCCATCCCTTCCCCATCACTAACTCCTTCCCTTCCCCATCAGTAACTCCATCCCGTCCCCATCACTATCTCCATCCCTTCCCCATCACTAATTCCATCCCTTCCCCATCAGTAACTCCTTCCCTTCCCCATCACTAAATCCTTCCCTTCCCCATCACTAACTCCATCCCTTCCCCATCACTGACTCCATCCTTTCCCCATCACTAACTCCATTCCTGCCCCATCAGTAACTCCATCCCATCCCCATCACTAATTCCATCACTTCCCCATTACTAACTCCAAACCATTCCATCACTAACTCCATCCCTTCCCCATCACTAACTCCATTCCTTCCCCATCACTAAAACCATCCCTTCCCCATCACTAACTCGGTCCCTTCCCCATCACTAACTCCATCCCTTCCCCATCACTAACTCCATCCCTTCCCCATCACTAACTCCATCCCTTCCCCATCACTAACTCCATCTCATCCTCATCATTAACTCCATCTCTTCCTCATCACTAACTCCATCCCTGCCCCATCACTAACTCCATCCCTTCGCCATTACTAAATCCATTCCTTCCCCATCACTAACATGATCCCTTTTCCAACATGAGATCCATCCCTTCCCCACCACTACATCCATTCCTTCCGCATCACCATCTCCATTTCTTCCCCATCACTAACTCCATCCCAGTCCCATCACTAAACCCATCCCTTCCCCAACACTAACACCATCACATCCCCATCACCAACACCATCCCTTCCCCATGACTGACTCCATGCCTTCCCCATCACTAAATCCATCCTTTCCCCAACAATAACACCATCACATCCCCATCACCAACACCATCCCTTCCCCATGACTGATTCCATGCCTTCCCCATCACGAACTCCATCCCTTCCTGATCACTAACTCCATCCCTTCACCTTCACTATGTCCATCCCTTCCCCACCAATAAATCCAACACTTCCCCATCACTAACACCATCACTTCCCCATCACTAACTCCTTCCGTTACCCATCACTAACTCCGTCCCTTCCCCATCACTAACTCCATTCCTTCCCCATCACTAACTCCATCCATTCCCCATCACTAACTCCATGCCTTCCCCATTATTAACGCCATCCCTTCCCCATCATTAACTCCATCCTTTCCCCATAACTAACTCCATCCCTTCCCCATCACTGACCACATCCCTTCCCCATCACTAAATCCGTCCCTTCCCCAACACTGAGTCTATCACTTCCCCATCACTAACTCCAAACCATCCCATCACTAATTCCTGCTCTTCCCCATAACTAACTCTTTCACTTCCCCATCACTAACTCCATCCCTTCCCCATCACTAACTCCATTCCTTCCCATCACTAACTCCATCCCTTCCCCATCACGAAATCCATCCCTTCCCCATCATTAACTCCATCCCTTCCCCATCACTAACTCCTTCGCTTCCCCATCACTAACTCCATCCCATCCCCATCACTAATTCCATCCCTTTCCCATCACTAATTCCATCCCTTCCCCATCACTTACTCCATCCCTGTCCCATCACCAAATCCATCCTTTCCCATCACTTACTCCATCCCTGTCCCATCACTCACTCCATCCCTTCCCCATCACTAACTCCATCCCTTCCCCATCATTAACTCCATCCCTTCCCCATCATTAACTCCATCCTTCCCTGGTCATTAATTCCATCCCTTCCCCATCATTAACTCCATCCCTTCCCCATCACTATCTCCATCACTTCTCCATCAGTAACTCCATCCCTTCCCCATCACGAAATCCATCCCTTCCCGTGCACTAAATCCATCCCTTCCCCATCATTGCCAAAATCCTTGTGAGGCATCAAGCTTTGTAAAGTATCTGGCACCTGACATTTCACTGGTGATTCCTTCTCGCTTGGGAATCTGGTAGTGTTCACGTTTTATGTTTGCATTTAAGTCCTTTGGATCCATGCATATTCTTAAGATCATTGTTCTTTTTCTTTACACATACCATGGAGTTAACCCAGTCTGTTGGCTCTTCAACTTTCCTGATGACTCCTAGTGTGGTCATTCTGTCCAGTTCATTCTTGAGCCGGTCACGCAGGGGTGCTGGAACTCTACGTGGAGCATGTACCACTGGCTGAGCATCCTCCTTTAGCTGGATCTTGTAAGTGAATGGTAGAACTCCAAATTCTTTGAACACATCTTGGAAATTATTCACTACAGAATCCATCGAGTCATCTGGTCTGCTTATGGCACAGTTTATACGGTAGACTCTCTTGACCAGTTCTAAGTCCTCACAAGCTTTGTCACCCAGTAGTGAATCAAGTCTTTCAGCCACAACAGAAAACATGAGGTGATGCACTTTGTCTTTGACTGTCACTTTAAGTCTGCATACACCTAAGCTATCTATTTTCTGTCCATTATAGTCCTTCAGTAGTACTGACTTTTTCTGTATTTTGGGCTTTACTTTCATATTGTTAATGTCACTCATACTGATTAAGTTTGCTTTTGCCCCAGTGTCTAGTTTCAAGGTAACTAATGCTCCATTTACCTGCAGTGGGATCATCCATTTGTCCTCTTTTACTGCATTAACTTTATGTTCAGCATTGTCCATTTCTGAGGGCTGCACATTTTCTGTATCCTTTTTGATATTGTCACATGACACCATTCCTACAAAAAATGTCTCACTTAAATCAGTGTCCTCAATTACATTAACTCATTGCCCTTTCTTAGTTTGTACTTTTGAAAAGCATTGTTTGGCAAAGTGATTCTTTCCATTACACTTTGTGCACATTTTTCCAAACGCTGGGCATTGTCTTAACTGGTGTTTGTAACCACAGCATTAACAATTAAAAATTTCACCCTCCGATTGCTTTTCATTTCTGTTCTGCCCACGTTTCTTCCCCTTGTAGGACACAGCACTGACAGCAGCATTATCACTCATTACAATCGCATCATTATTGATTTCACTGAAAGTCTTCACGTGCTTTCGAGCTATCTCGCTGGCTTGGCATATTTTCACTGCATTTTCCAAATTTAGTTCAGTTTCTCTCAACAGACGTTCCCTGACTTTTTTATCATGAATACCAAACACAATCTGGTCACGAATCATGGATGATTTCAGCTCAGAGAAATTACATGTCTGTGCTTTCAGTTTCAGATCAGTTATAAAGCTATCAAAAGTCTCATTTTGCTGCTGTGTCCTTGAACAGAACATGTATCTTTCATAGGTCTCATTCTTTTTGGGAGAGCAATGTGCATCAAATTTTTTTAGCACATCTTCCAATTTTTCTCTGTTCTCCTCTGGATTAAATACAAATGTATTAAATACCTCTATCACCTGTGGGCCTGCAACCGTAAGCAGCAATGCTATCTTCCTTGCGTCTGGCTTCGTACCGAATCTGATGGCTGCAATGTAGAGTTCGAATTGTTGTTTAAGAGTCTGCCACTTCTAGTCGGTATTTCCTGTGAATTTCAAATGCTCTGGTGGCTTCAAATTCTCCATGTCGCTTTTCACAATTTTCAGCAGATCTTCACCATCCTGGTACCATCTTATGTTCATTAATAAATAGACATTCTTATTATGAACACAGCTAGCTTTTGCTAGACACTTTTATTGAGCACATGTGGACTAGGTACAGTATCTGTAGAGGCATCCATCTTGACTGCTGCCTTGTGGTTAGCCTAGTGCCTCATGGGTAATGTAGTCTTAATATATATACAACTATATACAGCTCTACACAGCTCTACGGCTCCACCTAGTGTCCACTATAGAATGACATGTTATTGATCATTTCAACATCCTCACCTCGTGTAAGAGGAAACATCAAAGTCAACAGCAAGAAAGAATAATGATGGTGATAGGACCATTAGCCTATTTACAGTGTCATTAAACTCCAATCTGGTATCAGAACAGCCTCTTAGCTGCCATTTGTGTACAAACTATTCTAACCTGTGCCACGGTGTGCTTCTGGGTTGAGAGCTAAAGCTGTCTTTCTATTTCAGTTCCACAGATGTTCAGTAAAATGGAAGCGTCATTGGCCGATATCAAGATGGAACTTTCCCAGATAAAGAGTAACAGTAAGTGTTAAATGCCAGTCAGGATCTCCAGTTCAAAGGGCTCTCTAGTTTTTTCAGACGGTCTGCTCATTCTTCGAGGATTGATCTCCAGTGCATTTGACACTGGAGTGTGTTTTGATTGGTTGAGCCAATCAAGTATAAGTGGATTTGATTGGTTCACATTTCCCATGGACCCATTATAAAAGCACTACAGATCTTTATGCTGTGAACACATTGGGGCAATTCCCAGAGAAAATTAAATAGATAATTAATGAGTTTCCATGTACTGTATAATTAAAATCAATAGAATCTTACAGCACGGAAGGAGGTCATTCAGCCCATCACGTGTGCCCGCTCTCTGAGAGAGTTGTCCACTTTGTCTCTTTCACCTGCCCTTTCTCTGTACCCTTCTAAATTTTCGATTTGAAATATCTAACCAAGTCCCTTCTGATCTGGATTCAGCTTCCACCATTATTTCTGGTCGGCCATTCCAGGTCTTAACAACCGTTTGCATAAAACAATTCCTAACCTCTCCCTTCATTGTGTTGCTGATCATCTTCAAATCTTCAGTTGATGCCCTCCAGTTACCAACTCACCAACCAGTGGAAACAGTTTTGTCTGTTTTCTCCTGTGAAAATCTCTCGTGTTCGAAAGCAAAATTGATCTTCTTCTACAAACAGTGCCACACGATCTCAAGTGTTGTTCCTCTTTCAGTTACAGGAACGTCTGAGGAGACAAGAAGCTCAGTCGCTGAACTTAGGACTGACATTTCACAGCTGAAGGAGAGTAAGTTTAATAACCATCAGAGGGACCTTTGATCTCCAATTATTCATACTGGAAACTATCAGAATGGTGACACTGGGATCAGGTGGATTGATAATACTGCACAGATACTGATCACCGGCTCTGGTTACTAACTACATTTGTGTCTGGTGTGATCAACAAACAATTCTGAACAGTGATAAGGAGATGTGGCTTCTAATCTTTAAAAAACACCAGACTCTTACAGATTTACATATCGGTACAGTTGCTGTACTTTTTGTTTAGAAGGTACTGGAGGGGCTGACACTGGTGCAGGGAGTGTGTTGGTATGGCTGTACATTCTGCTATTGTAGCGCTACTGCTACACATTTCAGCACCAGGGGATTTGGATGACAGAGGACAGACAGGGTCTAGCTGTGTAAGGGGCCCTAGAGGCTACACTACTTTGTCGCAACTTAATCCTCTGACACTTGTGACTCATCTGACTGTGGGCCTTTACATTCTGTTAAGGAGGCCCTGGCTTCATTGGAGCCAGAACTACATGGAGAAGAGCATCACGATGACCTGCACTCAGAGGACTCCTCAGTGACTGCTGCAAGGAGCATCAGAGCGCATCTCGTCACTGAAGTCCTCTCTTCTGTAATACTCTGTCTACCTTTGAAACCAGAGCCTGACCTCCTTCTCCCCCACTTTCAGATTAAGGCAATTCCCTCAATACACAAACCATCCTACAGCATGACAACATGTTAGACCTCTTTGCCCCTAAAGCAGCAAGCCAATACTCATCACATGAGTGAATGTCTGCAACAAATGAGTGGAAGCTGAGGGCCAGTATTGGAAAAGGCCATTGGTTGCTCCTGCTCTATTGAAGGGTCATGGGACTGAGGTGGCCCTCCTGTCGTGGCGGCTTGTTCCTGGAATGGAGACGCTGCTGGCTGTATCTCTGGATCTCGGTCCTGGGGAGCCTTGTCTCACCTCCCATGTCTGGCCTGGTGCTCTGAGGGGGGAGGCCAAGGCCTGGCATGTGCTGCTGTCCTGAGAGACAATAGGATCAGACAGGGGGATTCCAGCTGTCCCATTCCACAGGGACCTGGATCTGTCACCCCATTGATCAGCGGAATGAATGGTGTAATGGTAGCTCTGAGACCCTGAAAACCCTGAGAGACAGCAGCCTGTATCACAGCCCCCATGGTCTGGAAGCTGCTATGCAGAGTGATGTCTATTCTCTCTCCTACTGCCACCAGAGCTGTAGGCTGTGCCTCTGCAGAGGAGGAGGCACAGACTAGCCCCTGACTGCTTCTTAGCTGGGGATATACTGCAGGATCCAGTGATGCTGCCACTCGCTCCACTGGTGCCTGTAAGGAAGATAAAGCTTCCTTGATGTTGTCGTAAAGCAGAGACTAGGAACTGTGGAGGAGCGAAGGGCTTTGGGTGTCCATGTATGTAAATCACTGAAAGCTAGTGCACAGGTACAACAAGTAATCATCAAGGCTAATGGGACATTGGCCTTTGTCTCAAGGGGTTGGAATATAAAGAGGAAGAAGTTATGCATCAGTTGTGCAGAGCATTGGCCAGATCCCATCGGGAGGACTGCGTTCATCCTGGGCAGTGCACCTCAGTAAGGCTATATTGTCCTTGGAAGGGGTGCAGCACAGATTCACCAGGATGAGACTGGGGCTTAAAAGGTTAAATTATGTGGACAGGTTGCATAAACTTGGTTTGCACTCTCTTGAGTTTAGAAGGTTGAGGGGTGATCTAATTGAGGTGTTTAAGATGATAAAGGGATTCGATAAGGTAGATACAGATAAACTAGGGTCCACTGGGGAACACCACTTGTCACATCCTGCCAATCAGAGTATGTACCCATTATCCCCACACTCTGTCCCCTACCTCCGACCGATTTCCAACCAAGTCAAAAGGCTAACTCCAATTCCGTGCACTCTCATTTTTGCATCATCTCTTGTGATGAACCTTATCGAATTCCTTCTGGAACTCCATATAAATAACATCCATAGACACTCCTTTATCTACCTTATTAGTGACCTCATTAAAAAATGTAACTGGTCAGTCAGACATGACTTGCCCTTAACAAAACCATGCTGGCTCTCTCATATCAGCTCATAATTGGTCAAGTGCTCAGTCACTCTATTCTTAGTGACAGATTCTCATCGCTTCCCCACAATGGATGTTCTTCATTCTCTGACTTGTGAATCAGAAGCTGTGACTGATCAATGACAGGAGGCCATTCAAGTAACCAGTGGGTCTGCAGACAGGACAGTCTCACCAACCTGAAGCTGACAGCTCTCCTCCAACGGCTGCATCTCCCACTGCCTCCCTGCTGTGTCTGCCCAGGAGATACAGAGCTTCCTCCTCATGGCTGCTGAGGGCTCTGAGGAATGCTGGCCATTCCTCCCTCTGTGATGCTTCAATGCAAAGAATAAATATGAGCACAACCAGAGGCAAAGATTTCAACATGCTGCAGACTAATTCACAAGGGTCCCGACGTTAACGGGGAGGCGGGGAAAGTGTGGGGGAGCGTGGTGGCGCGGGGGGGATACTGAGTAGTGTAGAGGAACAGAGGGACCTTGGAGTGCATGTCCACAGATCCCTGAAGGTAGCAGGACAGATAGGTAAGGTGGTTAAGAAGGCATACGGGATACTTTCCTTTATTAGCCGAGGCATAGAATATAAGAGCAGGGAGGTTATGCTTGAACTGTATAAAATGCGAGTTAGGCTGCAGCTAGAATACTGCGTACAGTTCTGGTCACCACATTACAGGAAGGATATGATTGTGCTAGAGAGGGTACAGAGAAGATTTACAAGGCTGTTACCAGGAGTGGAGAATTTTAGCTAGGAGGAAAATTGGATAGGCTGGGGTTGTTTGCTTTGGAGCAGAGGAGGCTGAGGGGAGCCTTAATTGAGGTGTATAAAGTTATGAGTGGCCTAGATAGAGTTATTTTTTTATTCATTCATGGGATATGGGCATCGCTGGCAAGGCCAGCATTTATTGCCCATCACTAGTTGCCCCTGAGAAGGTGATGGTGAGCTGCCTTCTTGAACCACTGCAGTCCATATGGTGAAGGTACTCCCACAGTGCTGTTATGGAGGGAGTTCCAGGGTTTTAATCCAGTGATGATGAAGGAACGGCAATATAATTCCAAGTCAGGATGGTGTGTGACTTGGAGGGGAAATTGGAGTTGGTGGTGTTCCCATGCGCCTGCTGCCCTTGAAAACTTCTAGGTGGAAGAGGTCGCGGGTTTGCGAGGTGCTGCTGATGAAGCCTTGGCAAGTTGCTGCAGTGCCATCTTGTAGCAGCCACGGTATGCCGGTGGTGGAGGGAGTGAATGTTTAAGGTGGTGGATGGGGTGCCAATCATGCAGGCTGCTTTGTCTTGGATGGTGTTGAGCTTCTTGAGTGTTGTTGGAGCTGCACTCATCCAGGCAAGTGGAGAGTATTCCATCACACTCCTGACGTGACCCTTGTAGATGGTGGAAAGGCTTTGGGGAGTCAGGAAGTGAGATACTCACTGCAGCATACCCACCCTCTGACCTGCTCTTGATACTACAGTATTTATGTGGCTGGTCCAATTAATTTCTGGTCAATGGTGAACCACAGGATATTGATGGTGGGGAATTCGGCGCTGGTAATGCCGTTGAATATCAAGGGGCTGTGGTTAGACACTTGCTTGTTGGAGATAGTCATTGCCTGGCACTTGTGTGGCAAGAATGTTACCTGCCACTTATCAGCCCAAGCCTGAATGTTGTCCACAGGTCTTGCTGCATGTGGGCATGGACTGCCTCATTATCTGATGAGTTGCGAATGGCACTGAACACTGTGCAGTCATCAGCGAACATCCCCACTTCTGACCTTATGATGGAGGGAAGGCCATTGATGAAGCAGCTGAAGATGGTTAGGCCTAGGACATGCCCTAAGGAACTCCTGCAGCGATGTCCTGGGGCTGTGATGATTAACCTCCAACCACCACAATCATCATCTTTTGTGCTAGGTATGACTCCAGCCAGTGGAGTGTTTTCCCCCCATTCCCCATTGATTCAGTTTTACTAGGGCTCCTTGATGCCACACTCAGTGTCTTGATGTTGACATCAATGTTTGGACCAAGGTAGTAATGCGGTCTGGAGCGGAGTGGTCCTAGCAGAACCTAAACTGGGCATCAGTGAGCAGGTTATTGGTGATTAAATGCTGCTTGATAGCACTGTCGACGACACCTTCCATCACTTTGCTGATGATTGAGAGTAGACTGATGTGGGGTAATTGGCCGGATTGGATTTGTCCTGTTTGTGTGGACAGGACAAACCTGGGCAGTTTTCCACATTGTCAGATAGATGCCAGTGTTATAGAGTGGATAGGAAGGACCTATTTCCCTTAGCAGAGAGGTCAATAACCAGGGGTCATAGATTTAACGTAATTGGTAGAATGTTTGGAGGGGAATTGAGGTGAACTTTTTTCACCCAGAGGGTGGTGGGGTCTGGAACTCACTGCCTGAAAGGGTGGTAGAGGCAGAAACCCTCATCACATTTAAAAAGTACTTGCATAAGCACTTGAAGTGCTGTAACCTACAGGGCTATGGACCAAGAGCTGGAAAGTGCGATTACGCTGGATAGCTCTTTTTCGGCCAGCACATGGGCCGAATGGCCTCCTTCTGTGCCGTAAATTTTTATGATTCTATGAAAACCCAGCAAGGCCCCACTTAAATGAAAGTTTACAGACTCCCACCTGACAGCCGGCCAAATTGGCAGCTTGGCTGGCAGAGCAGGAGCGGGAATCTGCGGATGGCCTGAAGGGGTGTTCAGGAGCAGGAGCAAAGCTAGAGTCAGCACAGAAGAGGTTGCTGGCTATCCGGGCGATGGCACATGTGGCCCCTTTAAGCTCTGGAAATTCCCACAGGTCCCCAGTAGCTCATGAAGGTATTGCCGCGATCGGGAGGGGAGGAACTGGATGCGATTGAGAAGTGGGGGTCTGGCTGTGATCGGAGGGAGGTGGGACCACGGTGCAATGAAGGCCTAAATTTCCTAGTGAGGCCTGGAGGAGCAGTCCAGCCCCACAAGGAAACCTGAAAAATTAAATTAAAACTTCACTTCTGAGCCTCTTCTTGCCCAGGTATGTTTTGTTCAGGAACCGGCTCCAGGTTTTGCCCAGGATCCGGCTCCAGGCTTGGCTCAGGATCTGGCTCCAGGTTCTGCCCAGGTTCCGGCTCCAGCTTTTTTCCAGGATCCGGCTCCAGGTTTGGCCCAGGATCCGGCTCCAGGTTATGCTCAGGCTCCGGTCCAGGTTCTGGCCAAGGATCTGGCTCCAGGTTTGGCCAAGCATCCGGCTCCAGGTTTTGCTCAGGATATGGCTCCAGATTTTGACTGGGATCTGGCTCCAGGTTTTTACCCAGAATCCGGCTCCAGGTTTTGCCCTGATTTTTGTTCTTCAGTTCATAGAAACATAGAAACATAGAAGATAGGAGCAGGAGTAGGCCATTCGGCCCTTCGAGCCTGCTCCGCCATTCAATGAGATCATGGCTGATCATCCAAATTCATTACCCTGTCCCTGCCTTCTCCCCATATCCCTTGATCCCTTTAGCCTCAAGAAATATATCCAACTCTTTCTTGAATATATTTAATGAACTGGCCTCCACCGCCCTGTGTGGCAGAGAATTCCACAGTTTCACCACTCTCTGGGTGAAGAAATTCCTCCTCATTTCAGTCCTAAATGGCTTACCCCTTATCCTTAGACTATGACCCCTGGTCCTGGACTCCCCAGTCATCCGAAACATCCTTCCTGCATCTAGTCTGTCCAGACCTGATAGAATTTTATAGGTTTCGATGAGATCCCCTCTCAATCTTCTAAACTCCAGTGAGTATAAGCCCAATCGACACAATCTCTCCTCATACGTCATTCCTGCCATCCCAGGTATCAGCCTGGTGAATCTTCGCTGCACTCCCTCCATGGCAAGAACGTCCTTCCTCAGGTAAGGTGACCAAAACTGCACACAATACTCAAGGTGCGGTCTCACCAAGGCCCTGTACAACTGTAGCAAGACACCCTTATTCCTGTACTCAAACCCTCTTGCTACGAAGGCCAACATACCATTTGCCTTCTTAACCGCCTGCTGCACCTGCATGCTTACCTTCAGCGACTGGTGCACCATAACACCCAGGTCTCTTTGCACTTCCCCTTCTCCCAATCTATTGCCATTGAAATAATAATCTGCCTTCCTGTTTTTGCCACCAAAGTGGATAACCTCACATTTATCCACATTATAGTGCATTTGCCATGTTTCTGCCCAATCACCCAACCTGTCCAAATCGTACTGGAGTTTCACGACATGCTCCTCACAGCTTACCCTCCCACCCAGCTTTGTGTCGTCTGCAAATTTGGAGATACAGGTAGACTATCCTTTATCCGAACTTCCGAAAACCGGAAACCTCTAAATACCGAAAGTTTTTTCGTTCAGCGTAAGTCGTGCGCACGACATGACCAGAGTGGCGCATGACTTACGCTGAGCAGGGCAGAGGGTCACAGAGTTCCCTCCTGGGCAGGAGATTGCAGGCCGAGCCAGGCAGTGTGAAGGAGGTACCGGGAGAGTGAACCCAACAATACAGCGGCCGGTCCGATAGCTGCAGTGGCCCTTCCGATATTCTTTTCTCCCCCGACCTGACCCACGGCCTGTCCGATATTCTTTTCTCCCCCCCCCACACCCGATTCGACCCGACCCCCGACCCGTCCAATATTCTTTTCTCCCGACCCGACCCGAACCGCGGCCCGTCCGATATTCTTTTCTCCCCCCTGACCCCACCCGGGCCCCCCCCGACCCCGACCCCCCCCGACCCAACCCCCCCCGACCCCGACCCCCCCGACCCCCCCCAACCCCCCCCCCGGACACCCCCGACCCCGACCCCCCCGACCCCGACCCCCCCGGACCCCCCGACCCCGACCTGAACCGCGGCCCATCCGATATTCTTTTCTCCCCCCCCCACCCGACCTGATTTGCGTGCCAGCTTAGTAGGAGTCAGCCGATATCCGGCTTTCCAGAGAAGCAGGAAGGGGAATGAGACACAGAACAGTTGCAAGAGGTAGCCTTAACTTTTAAAATTTATATTAAATACAAATTTCCCAGTCTTATAATAATACCTTCTGAAATCCGAAAAATTCCGAAATCCGAAACTCAGCTGGTCCCAAGGCTTTCGGATAAGGGATAGTGTACCTGTATTACATCCAATTCCCTCGTCCAGATCATTAATATATATTGTGAACAGCTGGGGTCCTAGGACCGATCCTTGCGGTACCCCACTAGTCACTGCCTGCCACTCGGAAAATGACCCGTTTATTCCAACTCTTGGCTTTCTGTCCGCCAACCAGTTCTCTATCCAAGTCAATACCTTGCCCCCAATCCCATGTGCCTTAATTTTGCATGCTAATCTCTTATGTGGGACCTTATCGAAAGCCTTCTGAAAGTCCAAATACACCACATCCACTGGTTCTCCCTTATCTATTTTACCAGTTACATCCTCAAAAACCCATACAGCATCATTTTTCAATTCAATTTTTATTTGCCATATGTAACCAGTACAAGTACAATTACAATGGAATGCTTACTCCCCGTAGGGACGCGTCAGCGATTCATACAGCACCACGTTCAGAAAGTCAATACAATGGCTTCCCGTGGCAGTGAGAGGACGATGTCCCTCAGCCGCTCCGTCCTCCTCGTCACTGCGGCCTCCTCCTCACTGTTGCCGGCTCCAAGTGGTGGCCTGCTATCCCACTCACAATCTGACCTCTGGCCGCCATGCCCGGCTCCCCTCCTCCCAGTCGGACTGCGAGCTTCCCGCCATGGAGCTGCCGGCCGACGTGCTGCAGCGGGTCATCGTGGCTGCTGCTGCTGCTCATTGCGCTGCGCTGCCTTCGCCCGACTCGACGAACACATCGTCGGGATGTGAATGCTCTGGTCGCCGCGGCCTCCTCCTCACCGTCGCCGGCTCCACGGTCCGATGGCCCGGGCCTGCTTCTCCCTCTCACGGTTCGGCCTCTGGCCGCCATGCTCGGCTCCCCTCCTCCCAGTCAGAATTCCTTCCCGCCGAGGAGCTGCCGGCCGACGTGCTCCAGCGGGTCGACGTGGCCGCTGCTGCTGCTCACCGCGCTGCGCTGCCTCTGCCCGACTACCTCGCTCCGGTTGCGGGAATGAGTGGCGAGAGCTGGCCGCCCGAAGCAGGGAGAGCGCGCTCAGCACCGGACTGTCTCGGCCACCATCTTGACTTTGATGATCCTTCTAACATATTATCCCCCTCACAGCTGTAATTGTTTCTTTAAACAATATTGTGACACCCCTACGATGATAGCAAAATACTGCAGATGCTGGAAATCCGAAATAACAACAGAAAATGCTGGAAACGCTCAGCAGGCCATGCAACATCCGTGGAGAGAAAATTGAGTCAACTTTTCGGGTGAACCCTTTGTCAAGACTAAAGAAGCACAGGAAATGAAATAGATTAAGAGGCCAGGCTGTGACACCCCTCCTTTTTTATCCCTCTATCTCATTTGAAAATCCTGTAACCAGGAATGTTGAGCTGCCATTCCTGCCCTTCTTTCAGTCATTTATCAGTAATAGCTATGATATCATACTTCCACATGTCTATCTGTCCCCTCAGCTCATCTGCCTTATTCACTAGACTCCTTGCATTGAAGTATATACCATTAAGCACTGACAAACTCTTTTGTTGTCTATTTACTACCATTTGTTTCCTCTGCCTTCCAAATTCACTTACTAATTCATAGAATGGTTACAGCACAGAAGGAGGCCACTTGGCCTGTTGAGCCCGTGCCAGCTCTCTGCAAGAGCACTTCAGCTCGTCCCACTCCCCCGCCCTTTACCCGTAACCCTGCAAAAATTTTTCCTTCAGGTACTTATCCAACTCACTTTTAAAAGCCACGATTGAGCCTGCCTCCACCACCCTTTCAGGCAGTGCATTCCAGATCCTAACCACTCACTGTGTAAAAATGTTTTTCCTCATGTTGCCTTTGGTTCTTCTGCCAATCACCATAAATCTGTGTCCTCTGGTTCTTGACCCTTCTGCCAATGGGAACAGTTTCTCTCTCTCTACTCTGTTCAGACCCCTCATGATTTTGAACACCTCTATCAAATCTCCTCTCAACCTTCTCTGCTCTAAGGAGAACAACCCCAGCTTCTGTAGTCTATCCATGTAACTGAAGTTCCTCATCCCTGGAATCATTCTCATAAATCTTTTCTGCACCCTCTCACATCCTTCCCAAAGTGCGGTGTCCAGAATTGGACACAATACTCCAGTTGAGGTCGAACCAGTGTTTTATAAAGGTTCATCATAACTTCCTTGCTTTTGTATTCTATGCCTCTATTTATGAAGCCCAGAATCCCGTATGCTTTTTTAACTGCTTTCTCAACCTGCCCTGCCACCTTCAATGAGTTGTGCACACATACCCCCAGGTCTCTCTGTTCGTGCACCCCCTTTAGGATTGTACCCTTTAGTTTATATTGCCTCTCCTCGTTCTTCCTACCAAAATGTATCACTTTGCACTTTCTGCATTATATTTCATCTGCCACATGTCCGCCCATTCCACCAGCCTGTCTATGTCCTCTTGAAGTCTATCACTATCCTCCTCACTGATCACTGTACTTCCAAGTTATGTGTCATCTGCAAATTTTGAAATTGTTCACTTTAACCCGTCATTAACATATAATAGGAGAAGCAGTGGTCCTAATACCGACCCTTGGGGAACACCACTGTATAACTTCCTCCAGTCCGAAAAGCAACCGTTCACAACTACTCTCTGTTTCCTGTCATTTAGCCAATTTTGTATCCGTGCTGCCACTGTCCCTTTTATTCCAGGGGCTTGAACATTGCTGGCAAGCCTATTATGAGGCACTTTATCAAATGCCTTTTGGAAGTCCATGTACACCACGTCAACTGCATTGCCCTCATCAACCCTCTCTGTTACCTCACCAAATAAATTAACCCAGAAAAGTCAATCAAGTTAGTGCCTTCCATTTTTAGTTTGCATTCTCTCCCTTCTGAATCTATGCTCAGGTACCCATCCCCCTGCCAAGCTAGTTTAAACCCTCTCCAAAAGCAATAGCAAACCCCCCACGAAGATATTGCTTCTGGTCCTGTTGAGGTGCAACCCAGCCAGCTTGTACAGGTCCCACCTCCCGCAGAACCAGTCCCAATGACCCAGGAATCTAAAGCCCTCCCTTGTGCACCATCTCTCCAGACATGCATTGATCTGTTCTATCCTCCTATTTCTTTACTTCACAGATCTGCCTTGTTTGCTGAATCCTGACCATTGGCGCCCATTCAAGCAAAAACTTTATTATTTTTCATCAAGTAAAACAACTTGGGATGAAGCCCAGGAATCCTGTAAATCAAGGAATGCCAATCTTGTTGTCATTAACAGTGATGAGGAGCAGGTAGGAGCTATCTGTTTATTATATTCACTGGCTGTCATATTTCAGTCTCATTTACGGCAGATCGTTTGTTACAGTTGTTAATCCTACATTGTAAATAATGGGCTGAAATTGCTGGGGGTTCGCGCTAGTAATGATGCATTCATGGCGTACACCATTATTTCAATGTAAAGAATCCAGCAAATAATAGCACAACTGAGATTGACCATCAGGTGCAACCTTCATAATTTGCTGGATCATTTGTGAAACTTTGTTAAAGGTTTGTTCACGCCACTCAGGCCACGGCGATCGCCAATTTGTTGGATTCACGCCTGGATCTCTCTTCTGGTCCAATACATCAAATACATTCCCATTTATCCCATAATCTAAATCAACCAATGCCACTGGGATAAATCTCATAACCTTACATTTCTCTGTATTAAACTGCATCTGCCATTTGTCTGCCCACTGATCGAGCTTGTCAAGATATTTTTGAATTTGTGCGCATTGATTATCATCATTTTCCTCCTCTTAATTTGGTACTGTCTGCAAAGTTGGACACTTTGGACACAATTCCTCCCTCAAAATCATTTAGAAAAATTCCAAACAACAGTGGCCCCAACACTGAACCTGCTGGCATCCACCGGTAACTGGCTGCCAACCAGATACCTGTCCATCCACTACTACTCATTGTTGTCTACCCACCATTTGCCATTCCATTTTAGTACATTCCCATCCATCCCATGGCCTTGGACCTAATGTAGTAGCCTATTCCGTGTCAAAGGCCTTTGTCATATCCAAGTAGATAACATCCATGGCCTCTCCTATCTACTAGGTCTGCCATCTGCTAAAAGAATGTCAATAAATTAGTCAAGCATAACATCCCACTCCTAAAACCATGCTGACTATCTTGGATTGTGTCTTGCCCCTCAAGATACTCCCTTATGTTATCACTCATAATACATTCAGACACTTTCCCAACAATGGAAGTAGGACTTACATGTCTATAATAGAGGTGGTGCTTCACCCCATTGCTTGGAGATTTTAGCCACGTTTGCTATTTACCAGTCCTCTGGGATTTAGCCTGAATCCAGCAAACTCTGAAAAATATTTATAGTAGACTCAGAAATGTGTGAGCCAATTCCAGTGTGCTAGACATATAGGCTTGATATTAGCTCGGAGGTTGGGAGGAACCGGGGTGGGGGGGTGCTGTTTTGCTTTCGGGAAACCAGGAAGAACGGGTTTCCCCCAGACTTTGCCGAATTTAACGGCAGAGCCTTATTAACATTTTTTGTCTCAGTTTCCTGGCCGCAGCCCGCTAGGTTGAGAGGCTGCATGTCGGGCGGGATGGCCTGCGGCACCAGGCCACAGCCGGGGAGTGGAGAGGAGGGAGGGAGGGATCGTGGGTCGGTGGCCGTGGATCGATCGGGAAGTCGGAGACATTGGGGGGGCTGGAGACACATTGTGGGGGTGGGGGTGGGACGCGGAATCATAGTTGGGGGTGGGCATCAGTGGGGGCGCAGACACATTGGGCAGTATTATGTCCGTGTGTAATTGAGACACGGACTGCAGGAGTTGGTTATAACGGGTCTTTACTGAGTGGAGACAAACAGGAACTAACTATGCAAAGTTACTACACAGGCTTATATACAGGGGTGGTCACTACTGGTACTGCAGTATACAGGGGCTGCAGAATATAGTTCCTTCTGCAAAGTACATACACTACAATTCCTCCCCTTTTAGCTAAACAGTACATAACATTCGATTAATAATTAAACAACATATTTACAATTACAGTTGTCATATACATTAGCTGAAGTTAAGCAATTATAAGTTCAGTCTTTGAGGAGGCTTCCTGATTCTGTCTGGATAACGCCTCTTTGGGGTATCAGGTTCTCCTGGCAGAGTTGATTCGGAATCAACGTCGTTGTTGGGTTCGTCTGCTTCCAATATTCCCGATTCTGAGGTCGATGCAATTGGTACTTCGGTTTCATCACCAGGTGTATCGGATCGTGGTGTGGAATTGACGTTTTCCAGTGACTCTAGAATCTGGTCAGCATGGCATCTTACAATGCTCTCTCCAACGTCCACGGTATACATTAGAGGTCCTTGCTGTGTGCAGATCGTTCCTGGCTGCCATTTCTCTGTGCGGTAGTCCCGGGCCAAAACTGGTTGACCTATCTTAAAACTCCTGGTCGGCCTTTCATTCATATTCTGAAACTGCCTGTTCTCCACATCTCTTCTGATGTTTGGCTTAACCAAATCCAAGCGGCATCGTAGTCTTCGATTGAAGAACATCATGGCTGGAGTTTGGTTGGTAACCGCATGTGTCGCATTCTGGTAGGCAAACAAGAAGTTATCCACCTTGTGTTGTAGGGGTATGTCTTCATTACACATTGCCTTGATAGCCTTCTTGAATGTTTGAACGAACCTCTCAGCCAATCCATTGGTGGCTGGATGATATGGGACGGATGTGTAATGCTTAACACCATTGTTCTTTAAGAACCTCCGGAATTCTTCAGACACAAACTGTGGTCCGTTGTCGGAGCAAATCTGTTCAGGCAGCCCATTTCTGGCAAATATGGTTTGTAAGACTGTGATAGTTTTTTCTGTGGTGGTTGAGGACATTTTTATTACCTCTGGCCACTTTGAATGTGCATCCACCACAATTAAAAACATCGAGT
Source organism: Somniosus microcephalus (assembly GCF_052327205.1). NCBI lineage: Eukaryota > Metazoa > Chordata > Chondrichthyes > Squaliformes > Somniosidae > Somniosus > Somniosus microcephalus. Next base: position 9,080,798 of record NC_141017.1, on the reverse strand, counting down.
CCATAAATGGATCAGCAAAATCAATGTGCACCCTTTGCCATGGAGATGAGGGCCACTCCCATGGATGTAGAGGGGCTTGTGGTGGGGCGTTTTGGACCTTCTGACATCCTGTACAGCTCTTGATCATCTCTTCGATTTCTCTATCGATTCCCGGCCACCACACAAACGCTCTGGCTAAGTTCGTCATTTTTACCCCTCCCAGATGACCCTCATGAAGCTCATTGAGCACTCTATCCTTCAATTTGGGTGGAATTACTACTCTGGATCCACACATCAAGGTTCCTCTACACACTGACAGCTGTTCTCTTCTCGGCGAGAATGCTGGCAACAGTGGTTCGCCATGTGCTGGCCATCCCTTCACCATTAAATCATAGACCCAGGAGAGTGTTGGGTCATTTCGTGTTTCCTTTTCTATGTTTGCATTCGTCACAGGTAGACATTCGACTATGGTCGAGTGGAATATCTCCACTGGATCCACTGCAGGTGCTTCTTCCACCGTCGGCAACGGTAGGCGCGACAATCCATCAGCATTCCCATGCTGTTTAGTTCCTTTGTACTCGATGTCATATTGGTGTGCCCCTAGGAAAAGGGACCACCTCTGTAGCCGTTGTGCTGTCATTATCGGGACGCCCTTCTGAGAGTTGAAAATGTAGAGAAGAGGTTGATGATCAGTTAGTAGAGTAAATTTCTGACCGTGCAGGTAGTGATTGAACTTCTTCACCCTCCCACACCAGGCTGAGGGCCTCTTTGTCAATCTGGGCGTAGTTACGCTCGGCTGAAATTAACGAGCGTGACGCAAAAGCTATCGGCCTCTCTGAACCATCAAGGAATTTATGTGTCAGTACCGCTCCAATGCCGTAGGGAGACGCATCACACGCCAGTCTTATCGGTAGTGATGGGTTGTAGTGAGCCAATACTTCTCTTGAAGTGATTAGGTCTTTACTCTTCTGAAAGGCCCACCTACATTCATCGCTCCATTTCCATGCTACTCCAGTTTGTAGTAGGGCGTTCAGTGGGTGCAGAATTGTGGACAAATTCGGCAAAAACTTATGGTAGTAATTCACCAATCCGAGGAATGACCTCAGTTGCGACACATTTTCAGGTGCTGGAGCCTTAACTACCGCTTCAATTTTGTCAGGGGACTTATGTAACCCCCCTTCATCAATCACGTGGCCACAATATGATATTTGTTTCTTAAAAAACTCGAACTTGGGCGATTGGCTCGTAGCCCATGTTCTCTTAGTCTAGTGAGCACCTGCTCTAGGTTGGCAAGGTGTTCACTGTCATCTTCACCTGTCACTAGGATGTCGTCCAAGTAACACTGAGTCCTCGGAATCCCTTGCAGGACTTGTTCCATCGCTCTTTGCCATATCGCCGGAGCTGATGCTACTCCGAATACCAGTCGATTATACTGGTAAAGACCTTTGTGAGTGTTTATCGTGAGATACTTCCTAGAGGATTCTTGAACCTCCATCTGCAAATATGCTTGTGCTAGGTCAATTTTTGTAAAACGCTTCCCTCCAGATAGTGAGGCGAAAATATCTTCTATCCTCGGGAGAGGATATTGTACTGTGTGACGGATTGGGTTCACCGTCACCTTGAAGTCCCTACAGATGCGAACCTTCCTTGGCTCCTCAGACTTATTGTTTAACGTTTTCTTCATGACAGGAATGATGGGTGTCGCCCACTCGCTCCAGTCTACCTTAGATAACACGCCTGCATTCTCCAGATTCTCCAGCTCTGCCTCGACGGCTGGGCGAATTGCATATGGTACCGGTCTTGCTTTGAAAATCTTGGGAATTGCATTCTCTTCTATTTTTATCGAGGCGGTTACGCGTTTAAGAGTTCCCAGTTCCTGTTGAAATACCTCTTTGGCGTTAGCAAAGATTTTTGACAATCGGCCAGGTGTGCCGTCGTCATCCTTTTTACCAGCCACCGTCAGTGCCTGAATGGAATGCCAGTCTAAAGTTATCTTTCTGATCCATTCACTTCCCAATAACGGTGGTCCACCATCTTGCAGTATGTACAGATACAATTTCTGTATTTCCTTGCCGTTGTATTCGACAGGCACCCTTATTTTCCCTCTGGGGTATACTTTTTGCCCCGTATACGTCTTCAAGACAATGGATGTCTCTTTCAAGGGTATGTGTGAGAATAGCCGCTCGTAGTCTCGTCGATTCATGACGGTCAGGGCTGATCCTGTATCCAATTCCATTTTGACTTGGGACCCTGCTATCGTGAGGGTGACCCAAATGGTTCGGTGATCCTCTTTTGCGATTACGTTGTGAAGTTTGAGACAGCTTAGTCTCTTGTTCCCGGATTCACTATCGCTCATCTGGTCTTCGCAATTACTGTCCATCATCTTTTGTACATTCCTGTACTGTTCCTTAGTAGCCTTTTTGTTGTCGTTAGTCTTCTTCCCAGACCTGCAAACTCGTGCAATGTGTCCCATCTTTCCGCATTGCCTGCATATTTTGTCCTTGGACCAGCAGTCCTTCTGGTCATGGGTTGTTCTGCCGCAGCGATAACATTTTTCAAATCCCCGTGTCATTTCGTGGGTGCCGTATTCCTGTGGCTTTTGCTGTATTTCTGCAGCTCCCCTTGCTGCTGCTTCGTATGATACTGCCATGCTGAAAGCCTTATCTAGCATCAGCTCTTTCTCTGAGAGTAACCTCTTCTGGGTTCCTTCACTCAGGAGTCCACAGACAAATTTGTCCCGTAGAGTATCTGTCAGTCCTGCTCCAAACTGGCAGTGCTTTGATAGCTTGTGTAGTTCCGTAAGGTAATCAGCATTGCTCTCATCTTTATGCTGATTTCTCCTGTGGAATTTAAATATTTCTGCTATCAGCAGCAGTGTAGGATTCAGGTGTTCCTGTAGGATATCAACAATTTCGTTAAAACTCTTCGCTATCGGTTTGGCTGGAGTAATCAGGTTCCGCAATAGGCCGTACGTTCTTCCGCCCATTAAGTTTAGTAGTACCGATTCCTTTTTCTCATCGGCTACTTCGTTTGCCTCGCAATATACTTCGACTCTTTCCACATACGTGGTCCAGTCTTCTATTGCATTATCGAAGGCAGTGATATTGCCAGTCTTCGGCATCTTGGAAATCTAAGATGGCGCCTCCCGCGCTTTGCCTTCTTCACCAATTTAACAAAATGGCGCCTCCCGCACTTTCCGTCTTCTCCGCCGCTGCTAGTGCTGTTGCTGGCGTTTTATGCCTTGATGGCGACGCCCTATGGTCTTCGCGCACTTCCCCCCGCGCTGCTGCTAACGCCGCTCTCCGCGGTTCCCGTGGCAAACTGCAGCTCCTCGCGGCTTTCTGCGCTTCTCATTTCTTTTTCCCCGTCGTCGGAGCAACCCTACGGGACACTTTCCTCCCTCTTCTCGGGTCTGTACGCTGCCCGGCTTCGTAGTACCGGCCGCGCCCTGTGTGCTCCACCCTCTCTCTCTCTCTCCTCTTCCCGACAACGCTGCTCGGCCCCGTTGAAAAGCCACCCGATCGAGCTCTAGCCCGCCGCAGCCCAGGAAGGATCAGTGTACTACCTGCCACCAGCCCGATTAGCTGGAACACCATCGACAGGATAACCAAGCCCCGCTCTCAACAGCCTCTCCTGCAAATCTTCAACTCCGATGAATCAGAGGCGGTTGCCCACAGTCGACGCCCGTTTCTTCTGTTTGTTTTGTTTTTCTTTCTTCCTTCTGGCCTCGACCTCTGGCAACTTCGCTTCAGGGATGGATCCCCATGAGATGGTGCAGACTGTAGGTAAGTTCGGATCTGCTCGTCGCCAGTATTATGTCCGTGTGTAATTGAGACACGGACTGCAGGAGTTGGTTATAACAGGCCTTTACTGAGTGGAGACAAACTGGAACTAACTATGCAAAGTTACTACACAGGCTTATATACAGGGGTGGTCACTACTGGTACTGCATTATACAGGGGCTGCAGAATATAGTTCCTTCTGCAAAGTACATACACTACAGGCAGGTTGTCCAGAGGTACATCGTGGGGCCAGAGGGAGGGATCACAAAGTCCGGGGGGTGGTGATCCGAGGCCGGCGGGGAGATCGCAGGCACTGGGGAGTGTGGGGAGATCGGAAGGGTCAACTTGGTGGGAGCTTGTGGCTGAAGGGGGGTGTTCAATCGTGGGGGGGTAGGAGGTATGGGGAAGTAAGTGAGCTGGATCCAGCAGGTAATTAGAAAGGCACTTGTAAGGCATTTACCTGCTGGATCCAACAGTCCTCGCCTCCCTTTAGCTACCACGTTAAATTTAAAATGGAGATTAAATCTAAGGCATGCAGCCTCATTATAATATTTAAATGATCAACCCACCTCCTGGGAGCCTCTGTTAAACCCAGAAGTGGGCGGGTTTGAGGCGTGTTTGGTTCAGGTTTGTGATTTGAACATTTTAACATCCCACCTGACCCAAATCCACCTGTTTTTGGGGGTTAAAATTCCAAGAGATGCACAGGACACTCGTAGAAATGGCTATAATGATAATAAAGGATGGGATATAGACAGTAGAGAGAAGGATCGTAGCTCGTAAAATCAAGATGTAGAATCACTTTGAATGGCGCTAAGGAACAACAAGGGTCAGAAAACACTGGTGGGAATAGATTATGGGCCCCTGAACAGTAGGTTTAGCGTTGGACAGAGTATAAATCGGGAAATTAGAGGTTCATGCATCAAGGGTAATATAGTAATCATGGGGGACTTTAATTTTCATATAGACTGGGCAAACCGAATTTACAGTAATACTGCAGAGCATGAGTTCATGGGATGCATTTAAGATAGTTTTCTATACCAGTATGTCGAGGAACCAACAAGGGAACAAGCTATTTCAGATCTAGTATTGTGCAACGAGACAGGGTTAATTAATAACCTTGTAGTAAAGGAGCCTCTGGGGAGAGTGATTATAATATGACAGAATTTTATATTGAGTTTGAGAGAGGTTTAGTTAAGTCCCAGACTAGGATCTTAAATCTGAACAAAGCAAACCATGTAGGTATGGGGACAAGTCGACGAAGATAGATTAGGAAACTAGGTTCAAATATTTGACGGTAGATAAGCAATGGCAAACAATTCAAAGAAACCATTCATAATTTGCAACAAATATACATTACCTGAAGGAATAAAAACCCCACAGGCAAATTGGTTCAATCGTGGCTAACAAGAGAAGTTAAAGATAGTATTAGATGAAAGGAAGAGGCTTATAATATTGCCAAAAAGTAGTAAGCCTGTGGATTGGGAGGATTTTAGAGTTCAGCAAAGGATGACCAAGAAATTGATAGAGAGACAAAAGAGAACATGAGAGTAAACTAGCAAGGGTCATATAATCAGGTTGTAAAAGCTTCCATAGGTATGTCAAAAGGAAGTGATCAGTGAAAGTAAATGTGGGTCCCTTGCAGGCAGAGAAAGGAGAAATTATAATGGGGAATAAGGAATTGGCAGAGACTTTAAACAAATACATTGTATCTGTCTTCATGGAAGGCACAAAAAACATTCCATAAATAATGGGAAACCAAGGGTCTAGTGAGAATGAGGAACTTAAAGAAAGGAGTATTAGCAAAGAAATAGTACTAGAGAAATTAATGGGACTAAAAGCCATCAAATCCCCTAGACCTGATGGCCTACACCGTCGGGTTTTAAGAGAGGTGGCTATAGAGATAATGGATGCATTGGTTTTGATCTTCCAGAATTCCCTTGATTCTAGAACAGTCCCCACGGATTGGAAGGTAGTAAATGTAACCCCGCTGTTCAAGAAAGGAGGGAGAGAGAAAACGGAGAACTACAAACCAGTTAGTCTGACATCAGTAGTAGGGAAAATGCTAGAATCTATTATTCGGGACGTGGTAACAGGGTACTTAGAAAATCATAATATGAGTGGGTGGAGTCAGCACGGATTTATGAAAGGGAAATCGTGTTTGGCAAATCTGAGTGTTTTGAGGTTGTAACTAGCAAGGTAGTAGATAAGGTGGAACCAATGGATATAGTGTATTTGGATTTTCAAAAAGCCACACATGAAAATTAGGGCTCATGGGACTGGGGGTAATATATTAGCATGGATTGAAGAATAGTTATCGGACAGAAAACAGAAAGTAGGAATAAACAGTTCATTTTCGGGATGACAGACTGTAACTAGTGGGATACCGCAAGGATCAGTGCTTGGGCCTCAGCTATTTACAATCTACATTAATGACTTAGATGAGAGGACCGAGTGTACTGTATCCAAGTTTTCTGATGAAACAAGGCTAAGTGGGGAAGTAAGTTGTGAGGAGGACACAAAGAGGCTGCAAAGGGATATAGACAGGTTAAATGAATGTATTCCATCTGCCATGTTCTGGCCCAATGTGGAGAAATGTGAAGTTATTCACTTTGGTAGGAAAATTTGAAAAGCAGAATATTTTTTAAATGTTGAGAGATTGGGAAATGTTGCTATTCAGAGGGACTTTGGTGTCCTTGTACACGGATCACAGAAAGTTAACATGCAAGTACAGCAAGCAATTAGGAAAGGAAATGGTATGTTAGCATTTATTACAAAAAGGATTGGAGTATAAGAATAAAGAAGTCTTACTGCAATTATATAAAGCCTTGGTAACACCACACATGGAGTACCATGTACAGTTTTGGTCTCCTTACTTAGGAAAAGATATACTTGCCTTACAGGGAGTGCAATGAAAGTTTACCAGACTGATTCCTGCGATGGGAGGATTGTTCTATGAGTAGAGATTGAGGAGACTAGGCCTATATTCCCTAGAAGAATGAGAAATGCATAAAATTCTTAAGGGTTTTGACAGGGTACATGCTGAGAGGATGTTACCCCTGGCTGGGCACTCTTGAACTATGGGTCACAGTCTCAGAATAAGGGGTCAGCTATTTAGGACTGAGATGAGGAGAAATTTCTTCATTCAGAGGATTATGAATCTTTGGAATGCTCTACCCCAGAGAGCTATGGATGCTCAGTCGTTGAGTGTATTCAAAACAGAGATCGATAAATTTTTGGATATTAAGGTAATCAAGGGATAAAAACAGAAAATGCTGGAAATACTCAGCAGGTCAGGCAGCATCTGTGGAGAGAGAAACAAAGTTAACGTTTCAGGTCAATGACCCTTCGTCAGGACTGGAAAAAGCTGGAGATGGAACAGGTTTTTAAGCAAGTGTAGGGGCAGGGAAAGGGGGAAGGGGAGGAAAGAACAAAAGGGAAGGTCTGTGATAGGATGGAAGGCAGGAGAGATTAAGAGACAAAAGGGATGATGGTGCAAGGCAAAAGGAGATGGTAATGGGACAAGTTAAGAAACAAAAGATGGCTCTAGATGAAGTGTAAATGGCGATGGCAGAATGAAAGACAGCTGCTGCGTGAGAGAGAGAAAAAATGGGAAAAAAAGGAAGATGGGGCAGAGGTTATGGTCTGAACCCGCATGTGTCCTAGCTATGCCTGCCTTTTCGTGGTTTATGTGGAACATTCTTTGTTCCAGTCCTACTCAGGTCCCCTCCCTCACCTCTTTTTCCGGTACATTGATGACAGTATCGGTGCCGTTTTCTGCTCTCACCCTGAACTAGAAAATTTCATTCACTTTGCTTCCAATTTCCACCCTTCCCTCACCTTCACATGGTCCATCTCCGACTCTTCCCTTCCCTTCTTCAACTTCTCTATCACCATCTCGGATGATAAGCTAATGACAAACATTCACTACAAGCCCACTGACTCTCACAGCTACCTGGACTACACTTCCTCCCACCCCACTTCCTGTAAGGACTCTATTCCATTCTCCCAGTTTCTTCATCTCTGCAGCATCTGCTCAGACGATGCCACCTTCCATGCTAGTGTTTCCGACATGTCTTCCTTTTTCCTCAACCAAGGATTCCCCTCTACTGTGGTTGACACGGCCCTTGACCGTGTTCATTCTATTTCCCGCACTTCTGCTCTCACCCCTTCCCCTCCCTCCCGGAACCACGCTAGGGTTCCCCTTGTCCTCACCTTTCACCCCACCAGTCTTCACATCCAACGGATCATCCTCCGCCATTTCTGCCACCTCCAGTGTGATCCCGCCACCAAACATATCTTCCCCTCACCTCCCCTTTCAGCGTTCCGAAGGGACCGCTCCCTCCGTGGCACCCTGGTCCACTCCTCTATCACCCCCAACACCCCTTCCCCTTCGTCCAGCATATTCCCGTGCAAGCACATGCCCTTTTACCTCCTCCCTTCCCACTGTCCAGGGCCCCAAACACTCCTTCCAGGAGAAACAGCGATTTAGTTGTACTTCTTGCAATCTAGTATACTGTATTTGCTGCTCACAATGCGGTCTCCTCTACATTGGGGAGACCAAACGCAGATTGGGTGACCGCTTTGCAGAACACCTCCGTTCAGTCCGTATGGGTGACCCTGAGCTTCCGGTCGCTTGTCACTTTAATTCTCCGCTCCACTCCCACTCAGACCTCACCGTCCTCTGCCTCTTGCACTGTTCCAATGAAGCTCAACGTGAGCTCGAGGAACAGCACCTCATCTTTCGATTAGGCACTTTACAGCCTTCTGGACTCAACATCGAGTTCAACAATTTCAGATCATAACCTCTGCCCCCATTTTTTTTTTCCCCATTTGTTTTCTCTCTCTCACATGGCATCTGTCTTTCATTCCGGCATTGCCATTTACACTTCATCTCGAGCCATCTTTTGTTTCTTAACTTGTCCCATTACCATCTCCTTTTGCCTTGCACCATCATCCCTTTTGTCTCTTAATCTCTCCTGCCTTCCCTCCTATCACAGACCTTCCCTTTTGTTCTTTCATCCCCTCCCCCCTTTCCCTGCCCCTACATTTGCTTAAAAACCTGTTCCATCTCCAGCTTTTTCCAGTTCTGATGAAGGGTCATCGACCTGAAACGTTAACTCCGTTTCTCTCTCCACAGATGCTGCCTGACCTACTGAATATTTCCAGCATTTTCTGTTTTTATTTCAGATTTCCAGCATTCGGAGTATTTTGCTTCTGTATTAAGGTAATCAAGGGATATGGGGATAGGGCGGGAAGGTGGAGTTGAGGTAGAAGATCAGACATGATTTTATTGAATGACAGAGCAGGCTCGAGGGGATGAATGGCCGACTCCTGCTCCTATTTCTTATGTTCTTAAATGGCTGTTTACACCATTTCTTCAAGATTTTCACCAAACTTCCACCACAGTTACAGCAGGAGACCTGAGAAATTATCCCTTACTTTTAATTAACTCTTGTCAAAACATGCAGTGGGATAAATGTGCTTTAACTATCTCCTGTCATACACTACAATGTGATATGGATATGCTTCGAATTAAGTTCTGTGATAATTTTTTGATATAGATCATTAGAATGTTTCAAGATAATTTAAAAGTCAATCTATCCCAGCATTCCTTTCTTTTAGCATTTTTAGCGGTAGAGCAAATGTGAGAGAAAGGGGAAATCTTAATCTTGACTATACATGAACAACAGACAGTTTGGAAACACAAAGGCAGAGAAGGAATACACCCAGGTCTAGGGAACAGGATAAACATTTGTCCTAAACACTTAGTGTACTATAAACAAAACTTGTAGCACAAAGGCAAAGGCTGAAAGAGATAAGCTGAATAAATGCCTAAAAATGCAAGCTCAGCTAAACGTGCAAACTATATATTGGTACCTACGTATTATGTAGGCACAGGCCAAGGTGGCATTATAGTATAAGAATAGAACCAGGTTCCCTTTAACTTCTTCGTGTTCTCGAGGGTCAGGAGCCAGGACCTGGTGGGCAGGATCTGGTCGCTCCAGGACTTGTGTTGGTCAGAGCGTGCTCTCGAGGTGGTCGGAGCCTGGGAAACAGGTTGAATTATTTGCATGTTATATAATATAAATGGAAGACCAAATCAGTCAGTGTAACAAAGCTTGTTATTATAAAAAAATAATCATGTGTGAATCATAAGCGAAGTTATTGTTGCTGGAATGACAACCCTTTCTTCCGACAGTAACCACTAAGAAATCCGCTAACATAGCTACATTGGTATTTACCTGACAGGTATATTTACAAAGGAATATACAAATTGATCATTGGATTGGACTCCATGACAGTGTTGAAGAAGGGAAGTGGCGCTGGGTGGATGGTACAGATTATGCTTCAACTACCAAGTGAGTAGTGTTTTGCATCACACAGTAAGGTAATTTTCACTCTCACTGCCTGGACAGAAATCTAACAAAGTGCATCGACCACCATATTGAACCTGTCCAAATGTTATCCCATTGCTTTCTTATAATCAGAGCTTTCAGAATTTCTGTCCCAGATCCCCCAGGATCCTTGTCGGTCAGTAAGGTCCTTGGGTTTCAGTAAGTTCTTTAGTACCATCTCTTTTTGAATAGTAATCTCCATTATCTGTCTTACACCCTGTTGTACAGTCCCAAAATTCATCCACCTTGAAAAATCATGCAAAGTCCTAATTTAGTAACTCTGCCCCTCTCTCACTCACACCACCTCCATCTCTTAGTGACCCAACCCCATACTGTCTATCCTCTCCCTCCCAATGTGCCTATAAAAAGCCTTTTACTGCCCTTTATGTTTTAGTTATTTTTCTCTCATACTCCCTCAGTCTTTCTAATCTCTTTTGCCACAGCTTTCCTATATGCTCTATACTTGGCCCAACGGACTTCATTATCTGCCCTGAGAATGCTAAATGCACCTTTTGTAGTTATATAGATTCATAGAATCATATAGCACAGAAGGAGGCCAATCTGCTCTGCATCCTCTCCAAGGCCTTGATATGCTTCCTAAAGTGTGGTGCGCAGAATTAGCCACAATACTCCAGCTGAGACCTAACCAGTGATTATAAAGGTTCAGCATAGCATCATAGAATCAAAGAATGGTTACAGCATGGGAGGCGGCCATTCGGCCCGTTGAGCCCATGCCGACTCTCAGCTATTCCCACTCCCCTGACCTTTCCCCGTAGCCCTGCAAATTTCTTTCCTTCAGATACTTATCCAACTCCCTTTTGAAAGTTGCGATTGAATTTGCCTCCACCATCTGTTCAGGCCGTGCATTCCAGATCTTAACCTCTCGCTGCGTAAAATTTTTTATTCTTACATCACCTTTGGTCCTTTTGCCTATCACCTTGAATCTGTGTCCTCTGGTTCTCGACCCTTCTGCCAATGGGAACATTTTCTCTCTATCTATTCTGTCCAGACCCCTCATGATTTTGAACACCTCTATAAAATTTCCTCTCCGTCTTCTCTGCTCCAAGGAGAACTCCAGCTTCTCCAGTCTATCAATGTAACTGAAGTCCCTCATTCCTGAATCATTCTCGTAAATCTTTTCTGAACCCTTTCTAAGGCCTTAACATCCTTCTTAAAGTGCGGTGCACAGAATTGGACACAGTACTCCAGGGGCCGAACCAGTGTTTAATACAGGTTCATCACAATTTCCACACTTTTGTACTCTATGGGGTCCATTTTCATTGACCCGTGGAGTCGGGACTGGAGGCGTGCGGGGGGTTAAAGTCCCGAATTCGGGGGTCCCGACACCATCCCGCCCCCAACCCGCCTCCATGTAAGTTTCAAAGGAGGCGGGTACCCGCCCCGCACTGGGACCCGCCTACCCGATGCGGGAAGGGATTAGTGCCAATTAACTGCCTGTTAACAGGTAGTTAACAGGCAGTTTTTAGCCTAATCCCTATTTTAAAGCTTGAAGTGTGGGATTCCCGATGGCTCCAAACCATGCCAAGTTAGAGGAGTTGGGCCGTCGGGTTGAAGGACTTGGAGGGGTCGAGATGTCGGTGTTCAGGTGAGTGATGGGTGCATGAGTGCAAAGGTAAGTGTGTTTGGTGTGTCTAAAGTGTGTAAAGAAGTTTAAATTACCTGTACTTACCTTTTCAGCCTTCCTTCCTCTAGGTTTCGGGAGTCCATCATCTAACCGGCACAGAAAGCAGAATGGCTGTGAACTGTCAAAAGTGACAGCCTGCAGCTTTCTGTGCCGGTGAGATTTCTAACTGAGTCTGTGTAGAAGGACTCAGGTTAGAAGTAAGACTGTCAGTGTTTGACAGCTTCAAACAGCTGTGAAACACTGATAATTCATCTGTCAAAATGTCTTGACAGATGAAATTTCAGTCTGACGTCACCTATTGCCGGGTGGCCCTTAATTGGCCTGCTGAGCCCGCTGGGTGGGCTCAACAAGGTCAATCAAGTTAAAATCACGTGGATTGGCCGCATCTCGATGGAGGCAGGACTACAACCCTTGAAAGTTGTAGTTCCGCCTCCTTCCTGACATCTGAATGAAAATCACCCCCTATACCTCTATTCATTAAGCCCAGGATCCCGTAAGCCTTTTTAAATGCTTCCTCAACCTGCCCTGCCACCTACAACGATTTGTGCACACATACCCCCAGGTCTCTCTGTTTGTACACCCGTTTCAGGATTGTACCCTTTAGTTTATATGCGCTCTCCTCATTCTTTCTACCAAAATGTATCACTTCACATTTTTCTGCGTTAAATTTCATCTGCCATGTGTCCGCCCATTTCACCCGCCTGCCTATGTCTTCCTGAAATCTAACACTATCCTCCTCACTGTTCACTATACTTCCAAGTTTTGTGTCATAAGCAAATTTTTAAATTGTGCCCTGTAAACCCACGTCCAAGTCATTAATGTATATCAAGAAAAGCAGTGGTCCTAGAAACGACCCCTGCGGAACACCACTGTATACCTTCCTCCAGTCCGAAAAACAACTGTTCACCAATACTCTCTGTTTCCTGTCACCTAGCAAATTCTGTAACCATGCTGCCACTGTTTCTTTTATTCCAGCTGTGGCCTAACTAGCGTTTTATACAGCTCCATCATAACCTCCCTGCACTTATACTCTCTGCCTCGGCTAATGAAGGCAAGTATCCCATATGCCTTTTTAACCACCTTATCTACCTGTCCTGCTGCCTTCAGGGATCTATGCACACCAAGGTCCCTCTGATCCTCTGTCCTTCCTAGGGTCGTACCATTCATTGTGTATTCCCATGCCTTGTTAGTCCTCCCAAAATGCATCACCTCACACTTTTCAGGGTTAAATTCCATTTGCCACTGTTCTGCCCACCAACCAACCCGTCTACATCGTCCTGTAGCCTGAGGCTTCCCTCCTCACTATTTACCACTCCACCAATTTTTGTGTCATCTGCGAACTTACTGATCATACCTCCTACATTCATATCTAAATCATTAATGTACACTACAAACAGCAAACGACCCAGCACCGATCCCTGCGGTACACCACTGGACACAGGCGTCCGGTCACAAAAACAACCTTCGACCATCAACCTCTGCCTCCTGCCACTAAGCCAATTTTGGATCCAATGTGCCAAATTGCCCTGGATCCCATGGGCTCTTACCTTCTTGACCAGTCTCCCATGCGGGACTTTGCCAAAAGCCTTACTGAAATCCATGTAGACTACATCACCTCCACTACCCTCATCCACACACCTAGTCACCCCCTCAAAAAATTCAATTAAATTGGTTAGACATGATCTCCGCCTGACAAAGCCATGCTGACTATCCTTGATTAATCCTTGCTTCTCCAAGTGGAGACTAATTCTGTCCCTCAGAATTTTTTCCAATAATTTCCCTATCACTAATGTTAGACTCACTGGCCTGTAATTCCCTGGTTTATCCCTACTACCCTTCTTGAATAATGGTACTACGTTAGCTGTTCTCCAGTCCTCTGGCACCTTCCCTGTGGCCAGAGAGGTTCTGGAAATTTGTGTCAGAGCCCCTGCAATCTCCTCCCTTGCCTCACACAGCAGCCTGGGATACATCTCATTCGGGCCTGGGGATTTATCCACTTTTAAGCCCGCTAAAACCGCTAGCACCTCCTCCATCTCAATACTAATTTGTTCAAGTATATCACAATCCCCCTACCTGATTGCTACGCCTACATTGTCCTTCTCTAGTGAACATAGATGCAAAATATTCATTTAAAACATCACCCGCATCTTCCGGCTCTACACACAGATTGCCACTTTGGTCCCTAATGGGCCCTACTCTTTCCCTGGTTATTCTCTTGCCCTTAATATACTTATAAAACACCTTGTGCCTTGTAGATGGCAGAAAGGCTTTGGGGAGTCAGGAAGTGAGACACTCGCCACAGAATACCTAGCCTCTGACCTGCTCTTGTTGCCACAGTATTTATGTGGCTGGTCCAGTTAAGTTTCTGGACAATAGTGACCCCAAGGATGTTGATGGTGGGGGATTCGGCGATGGTAATGCCACTGAATGTCAAGGGGCAGTGGTTAGCCTCTTACTTGTTGGAGATAGTCATTGCCTGGCACTTCTATGGTGCGAATGTTACCCACCACTTATCAGCCCAAGCCTAAACGTCGTCCAGGTCTTGTTGCATGTGGGCATGGACTGCTTCATTATCTGAGGAGTTGTGAATGCCACTGAACACTGTGCAGTCATCAGCGAACATCCCCATTTCTGAACTTATGTTGGAGGGAAGGTCATTGATGACCATCTGCAAACTTTGAAATTGTGCCCTATATAGTTTGGACCCCAGTTTTCGATACACTTACGAACATATGAGCAATGATGGAGAGGTAAAGGCCTGCTGGTCCATCCAGCCTGGCTCACACAATTGCGATACCTTGTGTGTCACAATATATACACTCCCCACCTCACCCGAACCCATGTGATCTCCTGGGAGAGGCGATAAACTCCAGGCCAATTTGGAGGGAAAAAATCTGGGAATTTCCTCTCCTACCCATGTAGGTGATCGAAACTAATCCTGGAGATCACTGGCCTTGAATTCCCAGCAGCACCTACCTTTTGTAAGAGGTGATCTCCGCTCCACCCAGGAACAGGTCCAGCTCTCGCTTGAAGGAATTCAGTGAATCAACGTCAAACAACGCACGAGCTGGCAGCCTGTCCCAGAGGTCCCCTATTCTCTGGGAAATGAACCACCTCCTGACATCTAACCTAGATCTGGCCTTGTACAACTTAAAATTGTGACTCCTGGTCTTGCCAAACCTGTTTAATTGGCACAAATGTCAGCTGGAACACAATCTATTCCCTTCATCATCTTATAAACCTCAATCAGTCCACCTCTAAGTCTCGCTCCTCTAAAGTGTAGAGTCCCAAATCTTTTAGCCTATCTTGATCACTAAGATGCTTTATACAGGGAATTAGTCTAGAGGCCCTCCTCTGCACCCTCTCCAAAGCCTCAATATCACCCACAATGTGAGGAGACCAAAACTGGATTCCTTGTGAGGCCTGGTCAAGGTCTTGCACAAGGACAAAATAGTAGGCCTCATCTTATACGCAGTTGTTGTATGAATGCACCCCAACACTCTATTCACTCTAGCTAGCGCTTCACGGCATTGCTCATATACATTTAGAGCTGTATGCACGAGAATGCCCAGATCTTTTTCTTTCTCCGCCTTCTTTAATGCATTTCCCTGAAGGGTATATGTATGTTGAGCATTCGCCCCATCCACACGCATAACAATGCACTTTTCCAAATTAAACATAATTTGCCAGTCATGAGCCCAATCTCCCAACACATTAAGAACCGTCTGAAGCAGACGAACATAATCTACAGTCTGAACACTTGCACAGATCTTGGTATCATCTGCAAATTTGCAGATCGTGCCCCACCACCTACATCCAGATCATTAATAAAAAGTGAAGAGCAATGGTTCCAATACTGATCCCAGTGGGACACCACTGGTGAACAAACAGATCCAGATCCATCTATAACTACTTTCTGCCTACGTCCTTCCATCCCGTTCTCAATCCAGCTCAATATATTACCACTAATACCAGAGGCTTCAATCTTGTAGAGAAGCCTCTTGGATGGTACCTTATCAAACCCTTTTTGGAAGTCTAAGTAGGTAATGTCTACTGGGCTTCCCTCGTCCACCATCTTCATGACTTCTTCAAAAAATACAATCAGATTTGTAAAACAGGACCTCCTTTTTATGAAACCATGTTGGGTGACCCTAAAATGACCCTCTCTATCCAAGCAATCATATATTGCATCCCTAATCATTCCCTCAAGCATCTTTCCTATTGCTGATGTTAAACTAACAGGCCGATAGTTACCTGTGTCCGTCTTGTCAACTTTTTTAAAGATGGGGACTATATTAGCCTCCTTCCAGTCTACAGGAACCATCCAGAGTGCAGTGAGCTATTAAAAATACAGGCTACGGGCTCACACAGCACGTGTCCCATCTCCCTGAAGACCCTTGGCTGAATATTATCTTGCTTGGCTGCTCGATCTATGTTCAAGTTCTTAATTCTACCTAAAACACTATGGCCTAGAAATTCAGTTGGGCGTGCCAGCCGTTAGCGCCTTAGGAGGAGTAGATCTCGAGCGCTAGGCGCTTATCGCCCGGGCACAGCGCGATCTGCGCCTCTCCCCAACTTCAGGACACATTTAGCGCCGGCGCAAAGTCTTAGCGCGCGCGCCCTGCTGCGCGCGCAGATCATGACGTCATTTAATAGTGCAACGCCCTTTGTGCGCCCCAAACCGGAACTTCACTCGCGCCGGCCCATTGTGCGCCGGGCGGCCCGAGCGACTGTGACGTGGAACGGTACACAGGCCAGCCGGGCCGCGGGGAGCGCAAATTAAAGGGCACTTACCCAGCAGTATAAAGGCCAGCCATTTTGCAGCATTCACTCTTGTGCAACGGTTTTTTGGACAGAGACCAAGGAGGAGAGTTTACTGGTTTGGACCAACACTTGGACAGGTATTTTTGGCTCAGGCCAGAGCTTACCAATTATCTTTGCCTTCATTCAGAGCTCAGTGTTTGCCAGCATATAATGGGGGCTGCATTGGGTGGCAACGCTGAATTTCAGCCTTATGCCAGAAGGGCTTACAGACGCCGTGAGAGAGTGACAGCCCTGGCTAGACGCAGAGGGGGCAACAGGCGTCGCCAACTGAGGCCTTACCCACGCAGGGTATACCGCCAGCAGACCTCCTATCTGACCATGTCTGCCGCGATGTGTGTTAGGAGGCTGCGATTCCGAAGGGAGGTGGTTGCAGACATCTGCCAGCTGCTTCAGAGAGATCTGCAGCCACAGCTGATGCGCAGGACGTCTCTGTCGGTGGCAGTGAAGGTGACGGTGGCTCTCAACTTCTATGCCTCCGGCTCCTTCCAATCCGCTACTGGGGACATCGCTAACATCTCCCAGTTCGCCGTGCATTGCTGCATCCGCCAGGTGACCGAAGCCCTTTTCAGAAGGAGACATCAATTCATCTCCTTCCCCATGACCCTGGACAAGCAGCAGCAGCGTGCAGTGGGGTTTGCAAGAATAGCGGGCTTCCCCATGGTGCAGGGCGCCATTGACTGCACGCATGTGGCTTTGCGGACACCTCTTGAGCATGCCGAGGATTACCGCAACCGGAAGGGCTACCATTCCTTCAATGTACAGCTGGTGTGTGACCACAGGCAGCGCATCCTAGCTGTCAATGCCCGCTTTCCAGGCAGCAGCCACGATGCCTTTATCCTGCGACAGACAACTGTGGCTGACATGTTCCAGGCACAGCCTCCCCCAAGAGGATGGCTTATCGGGGACAAAGGCTATCCTTTGTGTACCTGGCTCATGACCCCGCTCCGCACGCCCACGACCCCTGCTGAAGAGGCATACAACGAGAGCCATCAAGCGACGAGGAACCTCATAGAACAAACAATCGGCGTGCTCAAGCAACGGTTCCGCTGTCTCGATCGCTCCGGGGGAGCCCTCCAGTATTCGCAGGATCGAGTCTCCCAATTCGTCGTTGTTTGCTGCATGCTGCACAACCTGACTATCCGCAGGACTCAGGCACTGCCACCTCACGTTGGACCACCACCTCAGGAGGAGGAGCAGGAGGAGCATGAGGACGACGAGGACGAGGAGTACCAGCCCAGGAGGGACGCACAAGGTCCAAGGGCCGCCCGTCGGCGGCTTATTGAACGTCACTTCTAGGCCCCCTGTCAGGGAATGGCTTGTGCCAATGATAGAACATGATTGCAGCCGCTCCGCAAGCCCTCAGCCGGTTAAGGCAACAAACACTTCAAAGATCAAACATGGACAATGTGAATAAATGAAATGCTTTATTGTACAAACTCTGGGCCCTTCCCACATGAAAACCAAAAACAGACGAAACCCCCAAAAAACACTCAAACACATTACTCGCTCCCACAACCTGGAGAGGATTAACAAAATAGGGCAACTAAAATGGCCGTCATTCTCGGCCTTTGTCAAAAACAAACATCACATCATCGGCCTTCAAAAAACAAACATCCAATTCTCGGCCTCAAGAAACAAACACAAATGGCCACACATTCGACTATTTGGCCCGCTAGGGCGATGCCTTGGCCATCTTTGGGTGGCCCCTGCCCGCCCTGCTGCTCCACCTCAAAGTAAGGCCATTGGCTGCTGCAAGGCTGGGGGCAGGCTCCTGAGGGGCACATGTCGTGACGGCAGAAGCCCTTGGGGGTCGGCCTAGTCGAGGTCTGGCCGTCGAGCGGGCGGCTGTTGATTGCTGCAGCTGTGGCTGGCCAGCATCAGTCGCTGCAGCAGCTCCTGGCAGCTCCACTGGGGGAGTGGCAGTGGCGGCTGGAGGAATGGCGGCAAGCTGGCGGATGGCAGGTGCTCGCTGGTCGCCTGAGACACTGGCAGTCGCCCGGGCCAGCACTGCAGCATGCGCACCAATCTGCCGAGGGACAGACCGCTGTGCTGCTGCAGTGCGCCGGGTGCCCTGGCGATGCCTGGCTGACACAGCGAGTGTGGCAGCAGTGAGTGCCCATGTTGACCTGTTCACTGACCGCAGCAGAGCAGCCAGTGACTGGATGGCACCACTGATCACCTGGCCAGTCGCTGACAGATCTGCCCGGTATTCCGCCCGACTGGTGGCCTCTAAGGGCCCGAACTCAGCCACACTCCGAGAGAGGGAATCGATGGACTCAGGCAACCGTGCCACTGCCGCCATGAGCTCCGTGTGCCGGCGCTCCGAGTCCGCGGACAAGTCTTCGAGGCGTTCCATCTCCTCGGCGAAGAGCATCTCCTGACTGGAGGCCGGACTCTCCCTCTGGGGAGAAGGCCGCCGAGCTGGCCGACCCATCCTGCGTTGCTGGAGGCCGCTGGGCCCAGCAATTGGACTCCTCTCCGACGCATCCCCCCTCTGGGGAGAAGACCGCCGAGCTTCCACCCACCTCCCGCCTTTCTGCAGCACGCAGGTCCCAGGAGCTCCCCTCCCCTTCGACACTTCCGCCACGCTGCCCTCCAGGGAAGACGTGTCCCCTACATTGGCCTGGGTGGCCGTGGCTGAGGGTTCCCCTGATGGGCCGCCTTCCTCTTGCTCCTCCTCCTGCTCCTCCTCGGAGGGTCTGTCACTGGCAAGTTGAGGGACCTCCTCTTAACCATCTGAAAGCAGGAAGGCACAAGAGTAGCTTTAGAGTGAGGAGAGGGCGTCAGTGCGGGATGCATGAGTGGTGGCATTCAGCGCATTGGTCGGACAGTGGCAAAGGATGTAGATCTGATGCACAAGTGGGACGAGAGAGGTGCAAAAGGTGATGTCCTTACCATTGGTGCCCAGAACAGGGTCGGCATCTCCACATGCAACGGGCCCAATCACCCGGCCACCCATGAGGCGCTCCACGCGATGTTGCAGGTCGGTGAGTGGCTGGATATGGGGTCGGCCTCCCCCGGTCGCAGTCCGGCTCTTGCGATTATTCGCCAGCTTGGCCTGCAAGAGAAAGGACGGCCTCTAAGTACAGTGTGTCGCCGTGATCTTGTGTGCACTGCCTCCCATGGTGGAATAGCTTGGCCAGTGTGTCGCCATGATCTGGTGTGCACTGCCTCCCATGGTGGAATAGCCTGGCCAGTGTGTCGCCATGATCTGGTGTGCACTGCCTCCCATGGTGGAATAGCCTGGCCAGTGTGTCGCCGTGATCTGGTGTGCACTGCCTCCCATGGTGGAATAGCTTGGCCAGTGTGTTAAGTGCAGAATGTGCAATTGATGCTCATGCCTGTCCCATAGCTGCTGGATGAAGGCTGGCCATTAGAGCTTTCAGGTCCCTTTGCCCATAATGTGAGGTGCACATGCAAGGATGAGGAGGTCATTGGAAAGGGTACTCACCCTGACAATGCGTGTGAGGTCATTTAACTTTTTGCGGCATTGGGCACCGGTCCTGGGGACGTCGCTGTTGGCTGACAGCTTGCTGGCGACATGCCTCCAGGCTCTCCTGTAGACGCGGACCATCGCCTTCTTGCCATTGTCCGGGTACAAAACATGGCGCCTCTTCTCCACAGCAGCAAGCAGCACACTCAGATCACGCTCTGAGAAGCGCTGCGCACGTTCACGGGCCTTCTCCATGTCTTCAGGCGCTATTTGGGTCCAGCAGCAGTGTTCAGGCCTAGCTGGAGGGCTCCACTATCCAGGGCGTGGCAGCAGACACAGTCGACCCATCCCCCTTAAGAGCTGGCCGGCGCCAGGGTGTCTGCTGTCAATCACGAGATGGCCGCACCTGCGCTGCGCCCGGCCTCGGCGCTATCAATCACCACCTCCGGCTTAGCGACCAAAGAGAGGCGTCCAGCAGCAGTTTTAGCGCTCGCCCGAACTAGTAGGGCGAAGCTAATGAATATCGGAGAAGTGGCATAGATTTGGCGGCGGCCGCAAACTTTAGCGGACGCCCCACTTTAGCGCCCCAAAAGTGGCGTCAATGAATTTCTAGGCCTATGTTCATCTATTTTAATATGACTAGTTTTATTATTAAAATCATTCAATTCGAGTAGTTCAGCATCGTCTTCAAGAGAGAAGGCCGATGCAAAGTTCTCATTTAATATTTACGCCATGCCCAGTGAGTCCTTCGTAACCTGTCCTTGAACATCCTTCAATGGCCCAATACAGTCTTTGACAGATCTGCGAGTCTTCACATAACTGAAAAAGCTTTTCCCATTACATCCACAAATGTCGGCGATCCTTTTCCCATTAGCCTTTCAGCTGATCTAATAGCAGCCTTTGTATCTCTGGCTCTTCCTTATACTCAACTCTGTTTAGTTGAGTATTAGATGCCTTTAATTTATAGAAATATTTTTGTACATCTTATTTGTCTTTGTACATGACCAGTCAGCCACCTTGGCTTTTCCTTACCACATTCCCTTCTTTTGACCTTGGGTACATTTTTGTCTTCCATAGTTTTTAATCTTGTTCTTAAAAACTTTCTATTTGTATTCTACATCGGTCTCATCACCGCCCAGTAGGGTTAGCCAATTAACACGTTCCAAATCATCTGCCATTTAGTGAAAGTTGCTCTTCTGAAATCGCTTACGAGTTGTTGATTCTCAGTACCTTTAGTTCTACCAGCCAATTGAAACTGTATAATGTTGTGGTCACTTTTGCCCAGCTGTTCCCCCACATGGAGATCCAATACGAGATCAAGCTCACTACTGAACACAAGGTCTAATACATGATTGTTCCTGGTTACTTCATTAACATGTTGAGTCAGCAAATAGTCTTGTCTATTTTCAATAACATTTCAGCTTCCCTCTTCTCTTCCTGGAATGTACTTGCTTTGTATCATTTCCATCTCCTGTTTAAATATTTATCATTGTTGATCTAAGGAGGATCTTAACTCGCTCCGCCCAGCGGATACTGGACGGTGCGGGAGTTAAAATCAAAGCGGGAGATTTGCCTCTGGTTTTCTGCCCCACCACCATCTTCCCATCGCTGGTTTAATAAGCGACTGAGGTGCCTACGTGACTCGGGCAGAGCCTCATGAATACGTTGGTATCGGGCCGAGTTACGGCAATAAGACCCAAAGCCATGTTTACATTTTAACTTGGGTACAGGGAGAACAATCTTAAAAGTTTCTGACCACACTAAAGTAGCAGGTTTTGCAAACAGCGAGGAGGACAGAGAAAGACTTAGAGAGACAGGTTAGTGAAATAGGCTGGCCCTCATGCTGTGCCTGGCTATTTGAGGTCACTTTCTGCCTTTTCCCATTGCTTCCACACTTGAACAAACATCATTCCTGCAGTGTGGGAATGAAGCCTAGCCTGAGTAATTCAGAATGAACCCAGTTAATTGTTGATTAAGAAGCTTGGCTCTGTGTGTTAATCTGTCCACCATTTGGCCGTCAGTAGAACTTCATGTGTGAGTGGAAAGAAGAAGTCACCTTACATTAGTGCAGTGCACAAAATGGCAGCAACTTAATAAATGGATGTTTGTACCAGCTGATAGACACAGCAAATTCCCTGGCCATGTGTTGAATCATGATCGTACTGTTATAGAGGTTACAATGACTCTGTTAAATGTTGAACCATCGGTTTATTGTGGAAACTCTTGTGGCAGTGTGTACATTAGAAAGGGTGACCATATTTTCTAAATTGAATCTGGGGCACACAGGGTGGGAGAACAGCAAAGTAGCCAGGATGGAAAATGTAGGTTGAGCAGCTTAGCGAGGCAAAACTTTTTGGTTATTCTGAATCGGCAAAATGCAGCGCTAGATCTTTCCGCCTGAATAATGTGGCTGCTGTTCACAGCATCTGCCGGCCGCAATCACGGGCTCCTCCCCCCCCTCACGGTCTGACACTCGCCCACACCATCCGGGCACCCGGGACATCCACATGGCCCGGCTCCAGCCGACGCTCATTAGTCTGGTTACCAGCGGCCCCCCACTACTCGGACATTTTGCCTCCAGGACCAATTTCTCTTCAACCGAATTCCGCAGGACGATCCGGGGATCTGGTGGGGGTGGGGGGGTCGGGGGTCAGGGGGTTAGGAGTTGAAGGGGTGGGGGGGCGGAGCATGCGTAATACGGGGCCACAGAGCGCAATCTCTGCATAAAGTAAAGTCCCTCAGTAAGTCCACCCGTTCTACTGGTTGAAAACAGGAGATTGACACCCATCTCACCAATCAGAATCTGCCCTGCCACACAGCCCCGCCCACTTTATTGACCAACCGCATTGCAGCTCGTGGTCACGTGGCTCCTGATTTGAACCCGTGCGTATTTGGGGATGAGTTTCCTGAACCAGGGACTCTTCCAGGGAGGTTGTCTGCCTGAGGACACAGTCCCTCATCCAGGAAAATGGGGACGTAGGGCCACCCTCACATTAGAAAGGGTCCTTGCACGAAACTTAGTGTCCAACAGTCCATTCATTCTGTTCTATTCATCTCTTTTCTCATTCAGGTTTTGGGAGAGTGGACAGCCAAATAATAATGCAGATGAAGACTGTGTCGTGGCCTCTGTAACTGGAGCATGGCATGATTGGCCGTGCAGTTCCAAACATTCCTCCATCTGTGAAAAATCACCATAATGCTATTTTGCTTATCGTTACAGTCAGTGCTAAGTGGAAAGTGAATCTATATTTAAATGTTCAGTACATGTACAATCGGCAAGCAGCCCTGAGCTGGTGTCGGTATGGTGGGTGTGTGGCCAGGGCTCTCCCTCCCTCCTCTCCTGATTGGAACTGTCCCAAAGCCCACTGGACACTCAGTTTTGCCCCTTTATCTTAATCCAGCAATGCAAAGACCCACGTGGTAGAATGTCCCTATTGTCCTGTACTGTGGTGAACCAGATCCAGTTTTGCGGAATGTTGAAAAGTGCCAGTGCAGTGTTTGTACACCAGCGGGTTCTGCTTCCTCACATCCCTCCAGCTCAGACCCATTGGAGCAAAGCTGCTCCGGGAATCTCAAACTCGCAGTGCCATTTGGAAACCGTGCAATGCCTCCTCCTCCTGTGAGGGATGTAGTGGGTTTTCAACAGTTCCTGCTCTCTGCAGCATTCAGAGTGTAGACAGAAAAGGCTGTGGCCTTTGGTTCACTCAAATTAAATTACTCAATCACTCCACCCCACCTCCCTGGCAAAAGAACCAGAGGCGACATGAGGAGACATTTTTTTACGCAGCGAGTTGTTGTGATCTGGACAGCACTGCCTGAAAGGGCGGTGGAAGCAGATTCAATAGTAACGTTCTAAAACAAATTGGATAAATACTTCAAGGGAAAAAAATTACAGGGGAAAGAGTGGGGGAATGGGATTAATTGGACAGCTCTACCAAAGAGCTGGCACAGACATGATGGGCCGAACGGCCTCCTTCTGTGCTGTATCATTCTATGATTGTATGATTCCATGAAATCTGATCCTAGACAGGCGAGCTACCAGCCCAGGTCCATTCCCTTCCGTGTCTGCCCCACCCCTCCCCTACCTCCCTCTGTCCCTCCCTGCTCCCCCTCCGCCCCACAACTTTCACTCCCTTTCACTCTACGTCCGCTCCCACCTCACCCTCCACTCCCACCTTCCACTCCCCCAGCTTCCCCTCCACCCCGACCCCACTTCTGTCCCATCTCCCCCTCATAGCTCCTCCTCTGCCCCAGCTCCCCCTCCACCTCCACCTGCCCTTCCTCCTCCCCCTCCGCCCCATTTCCCCTCCCAGCTCCCCCTCCACCCCCCCACCTCCACCTGCCCTTCCTCCTCCCCCTCCACCCCCCTCCTCCCCCTCTACCCCACCCCCTGCCCAGGGCCGGCTGCGTGTTGAAGGCTCTCGGGATTGGTCAGGCTGTGACTGGCGAGATGTATTGGGATACCCGACTAATGTCCCCAGCTCACCGTTTTAGAGTGAGCGAGGCCAGAGTTCCAATTCTGATCGAGCCACAGGGCGCCGAGACCAGCACACAAACCAACCCCTTCCCCATTTTTGGCCAATTTCTCAGTCCTCTCTTTGCAGCTAATGGGCTCCGACCATATTAAAGGATCTGGCTGGTCCAACTTGAACCCTTAACCCTCGGACACACAGCAATGCTGTAAACATACGGACATAAGAAATAGGAGCAGGAGTCGACCATACGGCCCATCGAGCTTCTCCGCCATTCAAAAAGATCATGGCTGAACTTCTACCTCAACTCCATCTACCCACATTATCCCCATATCCCTTGATTCCCTTAGTGCCCAAACATCTATCGATCTCAGTCTTGAATCTACTCATCGACTGGACATCCACAGCCCTCTGGGGTGGAGAATTCCAAAGATTCACAACCCTCTGAGCGAAGAAATTTCCCCTCATCTCAGTCTTAAATGGCCGACTCCTTATCCTGAGACTATGTCCCCTAGTTCTAGACTCCCCATCCAAGGGAAACAGCTTCTCAGGATCTACCCATCAATCCCCCTCAGAATCTTATACGTTTGCATGAGATCACCTCTCATTCTTCTAAACTCCAGAGAATACAGACCCAATCTATTCAACCTCTCCTCATTGGACAGCCCTCTCATCCCAGGAATCAGAGTAGTGAACCTTCGTTGCACCACCTCTAAGGTGAGTATATCCTTGCTTAGGTAATGAGACCAAACCTGTACACAGTACTCCAGGGGTGGTCTCACCAAAGCCCTATTCTGCTTTTCCATTCTTCCTACCAAAGTGGATAATTTCACACTTTCCCAAGACAAAATTTAATGAAATCTGATCCCTTGTGACAGGTTAACGATCTGTCCATTTCCAGAACTTGCGAATCTACAATGATTCTCACCAGTGGCTGGTGAGAGACACCTGCACAGTGAGGGAGTGGGGTAGAGATTTGAGCAGATCAATGTCCCTAGGTATGTAAATGCTTAGTCCAAGGGAGCTGTCAGACTTCTGTTTATGTGGGTGGATTAACAAATAACAAAGACACAAAGTCCAACCTCATTATAGAAATATACAATATTGAGCACTGGGCAACGCATCACTCGTCCTGCCTGTGGCATTTACAATCATCTCATCAGGAATCCTGCAGTAAGACTCTCGCAGTTTGTCTTTGCCTTGAAGGTGTGTGAGCTGCTCGCCTGGTTTCTGGGAGACTACCTGGTACCAGGGCCACCTCATTAGATTGATGGGTCTGTAACTGCAAGATTGTTTTCCAGTACTTTAGGTATTATAATCTAGTGAAATCTGCTGCTTGCTTTAATTTCTGGCAACCTTAATTCTTAATAAACGTGATTTGTATTTCTGAGTCTGATGGTCAATCAGTGTGTTGGTTATCTGCAGTCGGAGAGATCAGGAAGGGACAGTGAAATTCTTATTATTCCTAATGTCCATCTTAATGGTACAAGGGGTTTGTTGTTCACCCTGAGGCCTGCAGCACCAGCATAATTTGTGCAGTAGGTCATGTTTCAGTCCAGAGCAAGCAAGCGCTCACTGGGGAAATAAATTTTGAATTGGGTATGAGAAAAATTATCTCAAGTGAGATTGAATCAGAACAGAAATCACTTGCTGGCTGCTTTTGTGATTATGTTTCTTTTAAGGTGCATCATGGCAATTCTTTAGTAAGTCTGGTAACACTACAAGCGCACAAGCCTATTTTATGGATGCGAGAATCCCCACAGTTCACTGACTTTCTGATTTAGTGGTTATTTTAAACGTTTATTTGTAGGTTGAGTTAGGAGTGGATAGTATGGGATATTTCAGCACAGATTAGGTCATGCACAGCAAAGGAATTTGATGTAATTGTAATATATTTTTGAAAGACAATAATTAATTGAAACAAAAAAGAAAGGATATAATAAGGTGAATGGTAACGCAATATAGATATCATTGTAAATTCAATGATCCCTCAATCCCAGTGAAGCAAGGTGAAAGGGGTACAACACTGTAGCGCTGTCTCCTCACAGGCAGTGTAGAATCCTTGAATTTACTGTACGCTAACCACAGTCTGATTCAGAAGTTCAACAGTTCCAAGTCTCTGGGGGAAAAATTCGGTACCTTAGCGCCAGCAGATGGCACTAATGGGGTGCTAGCGCATTATCACCGGGGCGAGGTGAATCCAACGTCGCCATTAACAGTTATTGCTGGGAGCCACAGCGCCAGGTGGATTGTGACGTCAGTGAGTGTGCAACGCTCACTGACCGCCCGATCTGCAAAATTGATTGTCGCCACCTACTTTAGCGCCTGCAGTAAACAGTGACAGGGAGAGCTGGCATGAAGCACGAGGAAACTGGCTCCAGGGAAGTTATTTAAAGGGATCATCAGTAATACATAGATACATAGATACATAGAAGATAGGAGCAGGAGTAGGCCATTCGGCCCTTCGTGCCTGCTCCGCCATTCAATGAGATCATGGCTGATCCTTTAATTCAGTATCCCGTCCCCGCCTTCTCTCCGTAACCCTTAACCCCTTTTGCCCGTAGAAATATATCTAATTCCCTCTTAAATATATTTAATGAGCTGGCGTACACTGCCCTCTGTGGCAATGAGTTCCACAGGTTCACCACTCTCTGAGTGAAGAAATTCCCCCTCATCTCTGTCCTAAATGGTTTAGCCCTTATCCTTAAATTATGTCCTCTAGTTCTGTTCTCACCCGCCAAGGGAAACATTCCTTCTGCATCCAGTCTGTCTAGACCTGTCAGAATTTTATACACTTCTATGAGGTCCCCTCTCAATCTTCTAAACTCCAGTGTGTACATCCCTAAACTACATAGTCTCTCCTCATAGGTCATTCCCGCCATTCCTGGTATCAGCCTGGTGAATCGCCGCTGCACCCCCTCCATGGCAAGAACATCCTTCCTCAGATGAGGCGACCAAAACTGTACACAGTACTCGAGGTGTGGTCTCACCAGTGCCCTGTACAGCTGCAGCAAGGTATCCCTGTTCCTGTATTCTAACCCTTTTGCTATGAAGGCCAGCATACCGTAATGAGTCGCAGCTGTAGGTTAGCGGAGTTTCAGTGCTTTCTTGTCAGTTTCACATAGTCCAACAGTCTCATTCCGTAATTTCAAGGTTATTTTGTACGAGGAATTTTGTGGCAACTAAAAAGTAGCTACATTTATTCTTAAAAAATTCAAACTGCTACACTTGGTTACATTAATGGGGGCTGTACTGGCAATTGACCTGGTCCTCCAGGGTCTACGGTGGAGGGAGCAGAAACAGTGAGAAAGACTGGAACATGTGCCCAGAGGGAGGAGGAGGGCCATCAGGGTTCTCAACAAGAGGCCTTACCCTCCAAGGATATTCCCAGAGCATTTCTCCTAAGTCCAATTAAGCGAGGAGCAGTGCATTAGAAGGCTCGGCTTCACCAAGGAGGTAGTCACATAACTCTGCCACCTCCTCTAACCAGACCTCCAGCCTCAGATCAGGGCAACCACGGCTCTCTCAGTTGCAGTCAAGGTCACCGTCGCCCTCGATTTCTACGCTAGCGGATCCTTCCAGTCTGCAACAGGAGACATAGCTAACATCTCGCAGTTCGCCATCCATTGCTGCATCCAGGAGGTCACAGAGGCTCTCTACAGTAGGAGAAGGGACTACATTTCCTTCCCCATGACCAGAGAGATGCAGGATGAGCATGCATGTGGCTTTGCCAGGATAGCGGGCGTCCCCCTTGACTGCACCCACGTGGCTTTGCGGGCACCACATAACAATCCTGAGATCTTCCATGACAGCAAAACTACCACTCACTTAATGTCCAGTTGTTGTGCGACCACAGCTAATCCTCAATGTGAATGCCCGCTATCCTGGCAGTAGCCATGATGCCTTCATCCTGTGCTAGGCTGGTGTGCCACCACTCTTCCAGCCACCACGTCAAGCTCAGTGCTGGCTGCTCGGAGACAAGGGCTATCCACTCTCCATCTGGCTCATGACTCCCCTCCAGATCCCCAACACTCCTGCCGAGCTCTCATATAATGAGAGCCATGCCGCCACCAGGAACATCATCAAGCAGATCATCAGGATGATCAAGCAACGGTTCAGCTGCTTTGACCACTCAGGAGGAGCCCTCCAGTACTCGTCGGAGTGGGTTTCCCATTTCGTGATGGTCTGCTGCATGCTCCACAAATACCAGGGATTGCGGGACCACCTCAGGAGGAGGAGGAGGAGGAGGAAGAACAGGAGCGAGGGAGGAGGCATCCACTCAATCGGCCATCCAGAAGGTCCATGACCGCCTCATCAGACTGCGGTTCCTATAAATTAAACCCCAGATCCCCAGTTGCTCAGCACATCCCCATCATTCCAATCATGTCACAGGCCATATCACAGCGCAAAGCTGAAATGAGACACACCACAAAATCATCCAAACTGAATTAATAAATTTATTAAAATTCAGTGAACACATATTTACAACAACAATATTAGCTATTCATCCTTGTGCAATCCCTTAGTGCCCTTTGTTACTGTGCCTTTGCCTACTCCAGTGCTCCTACAAAGTGTTGGCCCAGCAGGGTGGGTGGAAGGCTGCTGAGTGTCCGTGCGGGAGACTTCAGATGGCCTTGCAGGACATCCTCGACCAGCTCTGGGCCTGGAAGGCCCGGCTGTAGACTGCACCACCTCAGGCTGGGTGGCAGCAGTCTGGGCTGGCTGGATGACAGGCAGTGACAAGTGCAATGGCGGAGTGCCAGTGGTGGGAGCAGGAATGCTGTCATCCTGAGAGAGGACAGCAGCTTCCTGCTCCACTGACCCACTGCCACGCCCCTGGGGCAGTACCTCAGCATCCCTACCAATCTGTTGGAGCACAGATTGCTGTCCTGCTGCGACACCGTGAAAGCCCTGGTGGACTGTGGTAGACCCAGCCACGATGGCAGCAGTCAGAGCTTGCATGGCATCAAGCTGAGATTGCATGAGAGCAGTCTGAGACTCGATGACACCAAGCATAGACTGCATTACAGCACTAAGACGTTGCGTCCTTCCGCCTGTGCTGCAATGGAAGCTGCAACATCGCCCATCACACGCGGCATCAGGTCTGGGACCCACAGTCTCTCAGGGAGTCCACCATCCTTTGCAGACTACCAAGGATGGGCTCCATGGTGTTGGAGTTGCAATGTTGGAGGCGGACTCCTCCACGCTCCTTACCATTGCCGAGAGACTCTCAGGCACCCTTGCCATTGCTCCTATGATCTCGGTGTGCATGGCCATCACCCTTCTTCTAAAGGCCTCCCCATCGAGGTCCTCATCTGAGTCCTGTGCAGCAGAACTCGTGTGCGAACTTGCCCTCCGGGGAGCTGACTCCCGAGCTACCCTTTCCCCCTGGCCTTGCTGTAGCCCACTTGTCCCTGGTGCATCACCCAGTGCAGACCCCGCTACTAAACTTGCCTCTAAAGATCACGTAGTGCCAGTATCTGAGCTGTTGCCGGCGGGTGGGACATGCAGTGAGGCGGTGTGTTCTCCCTCCTCCTTTCTCCCCCCTCGCTCTCTGCGGTGCCCTCGGACAGGCTGCTCAGCTGCTTGCTCATTGTCTGAAAGCATAAAGGCACAAGAGTCGGGTTAAGGTGAGAGGAGGGGGGCAGGAAGGGAGAAAGGCACAAGAGTCGGGTTAAGGCGAGGGGAGGGGGGCAGGAAGGGAGAAAGGCACAAGAGTTGGGTTAAGGTGAGGGGAGGGGGCAGGAAGGGAGAAAGGCACAAGAGTTGGGTTAAGGTGAGGGGAGGGGGGCAGGAATAAAGGCACAAGAGTCGGGTTAAGGTGAGGGGAGGGGGCAGGAAGGGAGAAAGGCACAAGAGTCGGGTTAAGGTGAGGGGAGGGGGGCAGGAATAAAGGCACAAGAGTTGGGTTAAGGTGAGGGGAGGGGGCAGGAAGGGAGAAAGGCACAAGAGTCGGGTTAAGGTGAGGGGAGGGGGGCAGGAAGGGAGAAAGGCTCAAGAGTCGGGTTAAGGCGAGGGGAGGGGGGCAGGAAGGGAGAAAGGCACAAGAGTCGGATTAAGGTGAGGGGAGGGGGCAGGAATGCAGAAAGGCACAAGAGTCGGGTTAAGGTGAGGGGAGGGGGGCAGGAACGGAGAAAGGCACAAGAGTCGGGTTAAGGTGAGGGGAGGGGGGCAGGAATGGAGAAAGGCAAGCACTTGGGGGGTGGATGAGGGAAATGCTGTGGATGTGGTTTACATGGACTTCAGTAAAGCTTTTGACAAAGTCCCGCATAGGAGACTGGTCAAGAAGGTAAGAGCCCATGGGATCCAGGGTGCCTTGGCGCGTTGGATCCTAAACTGGCTGAGTGGCAGGAGGCAGAGGGTGATGGTCGAAGGTTGCTTTTGTGACTGGAAGCCTGTGTCCAGTGGGGTACCTCAGGGATCGGTGCTGGGTCCCTTGTTGTTTGTGATCTACATAAATGATCTGGATGAGAATGTAAAAGGTATGATCAGTAAGTTCGCAGATGACACGAAAATTGGTGGGGTGGTAAATTGCGAGGAGGAAAGCCTCAGGCTACAGGACGATATAAACAGGTTGGTCAGATGGGCGGAAAAGTGGCAAATGGAATTTAACCCTGAAAAGTGCGAGGTGATGCATTTTGGACGGACAAATAAGGCAAGGGAATACACAATGAGTGGTAGGACCCTAGGAAGTACAGAGGGTCAGAGGGACCTTGGTGTACATGTACATAGATCCCTGAAGGCAGTGGAACAGGTAGATAAGGTGGTTAAAAAGGCATATGGGATACTTGCCTTCATTAGCCGAGGCATAGAATATAAGAGCAGGGAGGTTATGATGGAGCTGTACAAAACGCTGGTGAGGCCACAGCTGGAGTACTGTGTGCAGTTCTGGTCGCCTCACTATAGGAAAGATGTGATTGCTTTGGAGAGGGTGCAGAGAAGATTCACCAGGATGTTACCTGGGATGGAGCGCCTCAGCTATGAAGAGAGGCTGGACAGGCTGGGGTTGTTTTCATTGGAGCAAAGAAGGCTGAGGGGGGACCTGATTGAGGTGTACAAAATGATGAGGGGCATAGATAGGGTAGATAAAGAGGAACTTTTCCCCTTAGTAGGGGGGTCAATAACAAGGGGGCATAGATTCAGGGTAAGGGGCAGGAGATTTAGAGGGGATTTGAGGAGGAACTTTTTCACCCAGAGGGTGGTTGGAATCTGGAACTCACTGCCTGAAAGGGTGGTAGAGGCAGGAACCCTCACAACATTCAAGAAGCATTTGGATGAGCACTTGAAATGCCATAGCATACAAGGCTACGGACCAAATGCTGGAAAATGGGATTAGACTGGACAGGGATGGATGGGCGGCGCAGACACGATGGGCCGAAGGGCCTCTTTCTGTGCTGTAAAACTCTATGACTCTATGACTCACACAGCATGATTAGCTGGAAAGTGGGAAAGGCTTGTAGGGTGAGCGGGAAGTGCAATGTGCGAAGAAGGAGTAGGGATGAACATACCGTTGTTGTCCCCAAGGGGTTCCTGGGGACCACAATGCTGCCCGAGAAGTGCTGCGCTACCTCCCTCCACATGATACGGAAGACTTGTGGCGAGGGCCTTCTGCCACTTGACAGGTAGAGCACCGCCCTCCTTCTCTCCACAATAAACACCAATGCCTCCGATGCTTGATCGCAGAATCTGTGGGCTCTCTCCCTGGGGCGTGGATCTGCCATGAGTACAGCTGCTTCAGTGCTCCGGCTCCTTCTCCTTGACCTGCTGTTGCTTGCTGAGGCAACTGTGCAGCCAGCAATGCTGAGATTGAGGTTCTGCAGCATCAATGAACTTCCTCTTTATTACTGAAAAAAGCCTGTAGCAATCATGACTTGCAATTAGACTGCACCTGATATTGGTCCACCCTTTGAGTGTAACGCCAATGAGCTTGGGCTTAAAGACTTGAATTAGGACTCCAATCATTTCTTTGAGCAGTGAGCACGAATTTTGCGTGCAGTCTAAAGCATTAGCGCCTGGTGCTAATTCTCCAACATTTCTAATGATACCGCCCATTCCTGGGCTGTACTGAATTTCTAGCACTCTGACTTTTAAATTAGTTTTGATCACAGTATCACTGAGTGCAAGCTCTCTATGACCAAAATTGGACTTTTTGAAACATGTTGCTTTCGAAGGCAGTATTTATTCTCAGACAGTTCTCCTTGTTTGCAGACACCCACAAAATGAAGGATTGCTTCCCGGGGAACTGGGGATGATACCCATTACAGCCCAGGCTCAGGACACCTCTGCGCCACTCTCAAACTGTGACACAGACTGAATGTAGTGATGACCAGGCTTCACCACATCTCTCCTGCAGAATACAAACGGCAGTCTGAAGAAGATTTTCCAGGGCCTTCCAGCTCTAGCATCCAGTTAGTGCC
This sequence comes from Somniosus microcephalus, assembly GCF_052327205.1. Taxonomy (NCBI): domain Eukaryota; kingdom Metazoa; phylum Chordata; class Chondrichthyes; order Squaliformes; family Somniosidae; genus Somniosus; species Somniosus microcephalus. The sequence continues at coordinate 9,047,848 of NC_141017.1, read as the reverse complement.
CAAAGCTAGGTGGGAATGTAAGTTATGAGGAGGATGCAAAGAGGCTGCAAAGGGATACAGACAGGCTAAGTGAGTGGGCAAGAACATGGCAAATGGAATATAATGTGGAGAAATGTGAAGTTATCCACTTTGGTCGGAAAAATAGAAAAGCAGAGTATTTTTTAAACGGTGAGAGATTGGGAAATGTTGGTGTTCAGAGGGACCTGGGTGTCCTTGTACACGAATCACTGGAAGTTAACATGTAGGTACAGCAAGCAATTAGGAAAGCAAATGGTATGTTGGCCATTATTACAAGAGGATTAGAGTATAAGAGTAAAGGGGGGAGAAATTTGGTTGATAGCGCCACCGATTAACACCTAAAGAGGCCGAGAAGTGGGGCGCTAGCCAATTTCCGGGTGGGCGCAAGGCGCCTAGTGCCTCGCCCCATATTGAGCATGCATTTAGCACCGGCGCTAAATCTTAGCGCCCGCTCATGGGCGCAGGCTGATTATGACGTCATTTGAGTGTGCAACGCCTTTTGGGTGCCCCGGACCGGAAATTCAGTGGCGCCCCCTCCGTAGCGCCTGGCGCTAATAGTGACATCTTACCTGGGCCTTACCAAGTCGCTCTTGGGCTGGAGGAGCGTTATTTAAAGGGGACTGGTGTGGTTTAAAAGCGGCAGCCATTTTTGGATCATAACTTCCTCGAGAGCTACAAAGAGTTGCTGAGCTGCACACTGAGAGCCATTTGACCACTGAGCCAGCGCAGGCAGACGATCTTCAGCCTTTTGACCATCACCTTGCTGTTGGTGAGCCTTGACAACGGGGAACCTTCCTGTGGGCACTTATTATGGGGGCTGCATTGGAGGGGAACGTCCTGCTGCTGAATCATCTGGAAAGGGCACTGAGACACAGGGAGAGGGGGGCGGGCATGGCCAGACGGAGGAGGGCCAACAGACATCGCCACACGGCCCCTCTCACAGAATGCTTGCTGCCATTCCAAGAACAGGAATGGAACCGGTCTGATACCCCCAAGCCTGTGAAGGGCAAAATGCATGTAAATAGCTGGCAGGGTTATCCGACAGCAGTTTTCCTACATGAGCATGCCGGAGGAGCAGTGTGTCAGAAGGCTGCGATTTAGAAAGGAGGTGGTGACTGAGCTGTGCCAGCTGCTTCAGCCAGATCTGCAGCCTCAGATACGGTGCAGGACATCTCTGTCGGCGGCTGAGAAGATGGCTGCTGGCCTGAACTTCTACGCGAGCGGCTCTTCTCAGGCTGCGCATCAGAGGCTGATCAGAAGCAGCTTCTAGGCCCCTCTCACGGAATGCTTGCTGCCATTCCAAGAACAGGAATGGAACCGGTCTGATACCCCCAAGCCTATGAAGGGCAAAATGCATGTAAATAGCAGGCATGGCCATTGTAAATGAAGAAAGTGTTTCATTACACAAAATGTGGTTCCTTCAAACATGAGAAAGTTATGGCAACAGAAAGCGAAACTAATACACTGACACATAACTGACTCTCACACCTAGGAGACTGTCCAAAACATAAATCACATTCCGACCATCTTCCTTGGCCTTGATTCCACTGCACCAACCAAAGCCCCATCAGTGAGGCGTTCAGCCCTCTGCCTCACCCTTTCCATGTCTTGCTGTGCTGGTGCACCACAGGTAGGCTCCCACCGCCTTGAAGGCCTACAAGGCAGTGAATATGTCTGGTGATGCCAATTGACCTGCCCCTTTAAGAGCTGGCCGGTGCCACTGTGTCTCAGGGAAAGTGATTATTGACAGCACCCTCGCTGCGCCCCGCCGCCGCGAAATTGGGTTGCGCCGCCGGGTTAGCGCCTTAAGTGTAGCGAGCAGCGCCTGATTTAGCGCCGCAATCACCTTTAGGGGCGCTGCAACCCAATATCGCGCTAGGTGGCGCTAAATTGCGCCTGGCGCTAAACTTTGCGCATCACCAGGACAAGCGCCCCAAACGCGGCTATACCAAATTTCTAGGCCAAGATGTCTTACTGCAATTATATAGGGCCCTGGTGAGACCACACCTGGAGTATTGTGTACAGTTTTGGTCTCCTTACCGAAGGAAGGATATACTTGCCATAGAGGGAGTGCAACGAAGGTTCACCAGACTGATTCCTGGGATGGGGGGTTTGTCCTGTGAGGAGAGATTGAATAGACTAGGCCTATATTCTCTAGAGTTTCAAAGAATGAGAGGTGATGTCATTGAAACATACAAAATTATTACAGGACTTGACAGGGCAGATGCAGGGAGGATGTTTCCCTTGGCTGGGGAGTCTAGAACCAGGGGTCACAGTCTCAGAATAAGGGGTCGGCCATTTAGGATTGAGAGGAGGAGAAATTTCTTCACTCAGAGGGTGGTGAATCTTTGGAATTCTCTACCCCAGAGGGCTGTGGAGGCTCAGTCGTTGAGTATATTCAAGACAGAGATCGAAAGATTCTTGAATATTAATGGAATCAATGGATATGGGGATAGTGCAGCAAAGTGGAGATGGGGTAGAAGTTCAGCCATGATCTTATTGAATAGTGGAGCAGACTCAAAGGGCCAAATGGCCGACTCCTGCTCCTATTTCTTATGTTATCTCTAGTGTGCTGTGTGTTGCACAACATCAACTGAGGCGAAGACCTGGAGGAGCGTCAACAAGAGGAATAGGAGGAGAGACCTGAGAACTGGAAGATGATCGGGAGGCTCTAACAGAAGACAACCTGAAAACTGCAAAATGTGTTCGTCTGATATTAATCAACGGAACACTGTCTGAAATTCTCTCACAGCCAATTCTGTCAGGAACAAAGCAGGTCAGTTCAGAGCCTCCAAACTGTGCACCTGACTGAAGCAGCTGCAATTCCTTCCCACTCAAACCGCAATTTTCCCATTGCCGAGCGTGCAGGTTTGGGGACGGGTCGGCCATAAAAATCCCGGAAATAGCGAGCGCGTCAGGAACCCGCCGTCATCCCGCCGTCATCCCGCCACCTCACGCATTTAACTCGGGCGGCTTTGAAGGCTCGACACGGGCCCAATTGGCAGACCTCACTGAAGTCATTAACTGCTTGTTGAGAGACCCTTAAGAGGGTTCTTAACGCCAGATTTTGACTTTTACTGCAGGAGCACGGGATTCGCGGAGCTCCGGTACCTTGCATGTGAAGGGGAGGTGGAAGCTCAGTGGCCATTGTGCGAGTTCATTCATTGAGAGCTGGGAAAAGCACCTAAATACTCCCACATTACACCTCATTATTGCCTCATGGAACAGTTCTTGCTCATTCCATTTTATCCACAGATTTCGATGTCTGCAGTTTGCAGGTCATTTCTGAAAACTCAGAAGCCACTCTCACCACATTGCTACTCACTATCGCAGCATTGAGGGATTGGCCCTCTCATCTCCACTTTACCTGCCATCTACTACATCAGCATGGGTGCCACTTATATTTTCTCACCTTGGTCCTCAGAATCGGACCAAGATGAGCACCACCACCAACAACACCAACCACACCACCAACAACAGCAACCACAACAACAGCGTTCTCCTCAACGACCTGATGCTCCACAGGAGAGTGGGGGTGGGGGTGGGGGCACCACAGGGCTGCACTACGCTGGAGGCGATACCCCCAACACAGGGTATACAGGCAGAGGATGATCTTCCTCAACATGACTGAGCAGTAGTCCTTCAAGAGACTCAGGCTATCACACCAGGTCGTCGCAGATATTTGTAGCTTGCTGGAACAAGACCTGCTGCCCAGCGGTCCTGGTGGACACTCCTTTCCAGTGGCTGTCAAAGTCACCACCATCATCAATTCCTTCACCCCAGGCTCCTTCCAGGAATTTGCAGCAGACATTTGCAAGATCTTGCAGTTGGCTGCCCACAGATGCATTGCCCAGGTGACCGATGCCATGTTTCACAAGTCTTATGTTAATTTTGCCACTGATGAGGCCAGCGTTACTGAGCGGGTGCTGGGCTTTGTGGCTCTGGCTGACTTCCCACAGGTGCAGGGCATCATCGACTGCACAAATGTGGTCATGAAAACACCCCATCATCACCCAAGAGTGTTTGTGAACCACAAGGGCTTCCACTTCTCCAATGTGCAGCTCATCTGCAACCACAAAAAGATGATTTTGCAGCTTCCCTGGCAGCTGTCATGACTCTTTCATTCTGCTCCAGTCCACCCTCCCTCAGCTCTTCGCACCACCAAACAATGGGCAGTAAGGTGGCAGATGGAGTATAATGTAGGGAAATGTGAGGTTATTCACTTCGGTAGGAAGAATAGAAAAACAGAATAATTTTTAATGGTGAGAAACTTTCAAATGTTGGTGTTCAGAGAGATTTGGGTGTCCTCGTGCAAGAAACACAGAAAGCTAGCATGCAGGTACAGCAAGCAATAAGGAAGGCAAATGGCATGTTGGCCTTTATTGCAAGGGGGTTGGAGTATAAGAGTACAGAAGTCTTGCTCCAATTGTACAGGGCCTTGGTGAGACCACACCTGGAGTACTGGGCACAGTTTTGGTCTCCTTATCTAAGGAAGGATATACTTGCCTTGGAGGCGGTGCAACGAAGGTTCATTAGATTGATTCCTGGGATGAGAGGGCTGTCCTATGATGAGAGATTGTGTAGAATGGGCCGATACTCTCTGGAGTTTAGAAGAATGAGAGGTGATCTCATTGAAACATACAAGGTTCTGAAGGGGATTGACAGGGTTGATGCTGAGAGGGAGTGTCTAGAACTAGGGGGCACAGTCTCAGGATAAGGGGTCGGCCATTTAAGACTGAGATGAAGAGGAATTTCTTCATTCAGAGAGTTGTGAATCTTTGGAATTCTCTGCCCCAGAGGGCTGTGAATGCTGAGTCTTTGAGTATATTCAAGGCTGAGATAGATAGATTTTTGGACTCTAGGGGAATCAAGGGATATGGAGATCTGGCGGGAAAGTGGAGTTGAGGTCAATAACCAGCCATTGTAGGAATAGGTGTATTCCTAACAAATAACGGAGCTTGACTCGGAAGAACAACAAACAGGATTTTAATTTTGAATTAGATGAAGTACAGCAAACAACGTAGAACGGTGCAGGAGAGTCGTGGAACAGGTCATTCCCCAGTGGGGACGCCACGAGGACTGACTCGGCAGTCCAGAGGTTTGCGCGATGACATCATCGCGTTTGCGTCGTGACCTCATCGTGTTGCTCACGTTTCCCGCGCTTGGGGCGTCACGTGACTTGCGACGTGACATCATCGCGTTTACACGGCACCCGGCATTGGAGCTGGCCATTGCGGCCGAAGTCGCGGGAGCGGGAGGCCGAGCTGGGCCGGCGATTGTCGCGGGAGCGGGAGGCCGTGCCGGGCCGGCAATTGCCGCGGGAGCGGGAGGCCGAGCTGGGCCGGCGGTTGCCGCGGGAGAGGGAGGACGAGCTGGGCCGGCTCGCGGTTAGGTGAGTCACGTGATGCGCGATGTGACGTCATTGCGTTAGGTCGCGTTCTTAAAGGGGCAACGGCCCGAACAGGTAAACTATATATCTACATAGGTAAGTTAAAGGGAATTATGTATAATAAGTAAGGGACATTTCCTTGCGGGGAGGTTTGCTAGCACTGTTGGGGGGGGTTTAAACTAACTTGGCAGGGGGATGGGATACAGAGGGGAGCTGAAATAGGGGGTGATGTGCTGCCAATTATAGAGAAAAAAACAAGTCAGCTTGGTAGACAGGGCAAATATATAAGGGCAAGGCTGGATGGCATCTATTTTAATGCAATGAGTCTTGCAAATAAGGTGGATGAACTGAAGGTGTTGATAAACACATGGGAGTATGATATTGTTGCTATCACGGAGACATGGTTGAGGGAGGGGCAAGACTGGCAGCTCAATATTCCGGGGTACAGAATCTTCAGGCGAGACAGAGGGGGAGGTATAAGAGGAGGGGGTGTCACAATATTAATTAAGGAGTCAATTACTGCAGTAAGGAGGGATGATATATTAGCAGGTTCCTCTAATGAGGCCATATGGGTGGAGCTTAAAAACAAAAAGGGGGCAAGCACTTTGCTGGGAGTGTACTATAGGCCTCCAAACAGTCAGGGGGAGATAGAGGAACAGATATGTAGGCAAATCTCAGAGAAATGTGCAAATAATAGGGTAATAATAATGGGGGATTTCAACTTCCCCAATATTAACTGGGATAGTCAGAGTGTGAAAGGCTCAGAGGGTGTAGAATTCTTAAAGTGCATCCAGGAGAGCTTTTTGAGCCAGCATGTAGAAAGTCCTACAAGAGAGGGGGCGGTACTGGACCTAATTCTAGGGAATGTGGCCGGCCAAGTGGAAAAAGTGCTAGTAGGTGAGCACTTTGGTGATAGTGACCATAATATGGTAAGATTTAAGGTGGTCGTGGAAAAGGACAGGGATGGGCCAGAAATAAAGGTTCTAAATTGGGGGAAGGCCGATTTTAATAGGATTTTAATAGGATAAGGCAGGATCTGGCCAAAATGGACTGGGATCAGCTACTTGTAGGAAAATCCGCATCGGAGCAATGGGAGGCTTTCAGAAGGGAGATTGAGATCATACAATGGCAACATGTTCCCGTAAAGGTCAATGGTGGGTCCAAAAACCACAGGGAACCTTGGATGTCAGGGGATATACGAGAATGGATTAGGAAAAAAAGGAGGGCTTTTGGTAGATACAAAAGGCTAAAGACGGAGGAAGCCCTAGAGGAGTACAAAAAGTGCAGGGGGATAATTAAAAAAGAAATTAGGAGATCAAGGAGGGGCCATGAAATAACACTGGCGAGCAAAATAAAGGAAAATCCTAAGATGTTTTATAAGTATATTAAGGGTAAGAGGATAACTAGGGAAAAAATAGGGCCCATTAGGGACAAAAGTGGCAATCTGTGTGTGGAGCCGGAAGATGTAGGAGGGGTTCTAAATGAATTTTTTGCATCTGTTTTCACTATGGAGAAGGACGATGTAGACATAGAAATAGGGCGGGGGGACTGTGATATGCTCGAACATATTAACATCGAGAGGGAGGAGGTATTGGCGGTTTTAGCTGGCCTAAAAATGGATAAATCCCCAGGCCCGGATGAAATGTATCCCAGGCTGCAGTGTGAGGCAAAGGAAGAGATTGCGGGGGCTCTAACACATATATTCAGGACCTCTCTGGCCACAGGGGATGTGCCAGAGGACTGGAGAACCACTAATGTAGTACCATTATTCAAGAAGGGTAGTAGGGAAAAACCGGGGAACTACAGGCCAGTGAGCCTAACATCAGTGGTAGGAAAATTATTGGAAAAAATTCTGAGGGACAAAATTTGTCTCCACTTGGAGAGGCAAGGATTAATCAGGGATAGTCAACATGGCTTTGTCAAGGGAAGATCATGTCTGACTAATTTGATTGAATTTTTTGAGGGGGTGACTAGGTGTGTGGATGAGGGTAACGCAGTGGATGTGGTATACATGGATTTCAGTAAGGCCTTCGATAAAGTCCCGCACAGGAGACTGGTCAAGAAGGTAAGAGCCCATGGAATCCAGGGTGCCTTGGCACATTGGATACAAAACTGGCTTAGTGGCAGAAGGCAGAGGGTGATGGTCGAAGGTTGTTTTTGTGACTGGAAGCCTGTGGCCAGTGGGGTACCACAGGGATCGGTGCTGGGTCCCTTGCTGTTTGTGGTCTACATTAATAACTTGGATATGAATGTAAAAGGTATGATCAGTAAGTTCGCGGATGATACAAAAATTGGTAGGGTGGTAAATAGCGAGGAGGGTAGCCTCAGTCTGCAGGACGATATAGATGGGTTGGTCAGATGGGCGGAACAGTGGCAAATGGAATTTAACCCGGAAAAGTGCGAGGTGATGCACTTTGGGGGGACTAACAAGGCAAGGGAATACACAATGAATGGAAAGACCCTAGGCAAGATGGAGGGTCAGAGGGATCTGGGTGTGCAAGTACACAGATCCCTGAAGGCGGCGGAACAGGTGGATAAGGTGGTAAAAAAGGCATATGGGATACTTGCCTTCATTAGCCGAGGCATAGAATATAAGAGCAAGGAGGTTATGATGGAGCTGTATAAAACACTGGTTAGGCCACAGCTGGAATACTGTGTGCAGTTCTGGTCGCCACACTACAGGAAGGATGTGATCGCGTTAGAGAGGGTGCAGAGGAGGTTCACCAGGATGTTACCAGGGCTGGAGCGCTTCAGCTATGAAGAGAGACTGGGCAGATTGGGTTTGTTTTCCTTGGAGCAGAGGAGGCTGAGGGGGGACATGATTGAGGTGTACAAAATTATGAGGGGCATAGATAGGATGGATGCTGAGGAGCTTTTTCCCTTAGTAGAGGGGTCAATAACTAGGGGGCATAGATTCAAGGTAAAGGGCGGGAGGTTTAGAGGGGATTTGAGAAAGAACTTTTTCACCCAGAGGGTGGTTGGAGTCTGGAACTCACTGCCTGAAAGGGTTGTGGAGGCAGAAACCCTCACAACATTTAAGAAGCATTTGGATGAGCACTTGAAATGCCATTGCATACAAGGCTACGGACCAAATGCTGGAATATGGGATTAGATTAGACAGGGCTTGATGGCCGGTGCGGACACGATGGGCCGAAGGGCCTCTATCCGTGCTGTATTACTCTATGACTCTATGACATTCGGTGGTACCGCTACACCATGATCTTATTGAATGGCGGAGCAGGCTTGAGGGGCCGTATGGCCTACTCCTGCTCTTATTTCTTGTTCTTATGTACTCACTGCTTAAACCCACTGAGTCAGCGGGAGAGTCTGGATACAAGTTTATTCAGTGATCCTGCCTTTTCAATTGATCTACTGCTCCTCCAGCCTGCTGTCTCTCTCCAGCCAGAGCGGCCTCTAATTTCAAAGGACTCGGTTTAAAGTTATCCTTCCACTGGTGGCGGGTTTCCTTTCAGAGTTGGAATTTGAGCTGGAGTATATTACACATGTAGCTTCTGTTTCACTCTCAGTTTCCACTATGACACTTTGCTGTTCCCATACAGATTGGCAAAGGTTTACTGTTTCTGCTCGAACTCCTGTACTTGTCATTCTACAAGCTTAACATTGCTTACATGATATCTGGCACATTGATTCTAAAATCATTTGCCATTTGATAGGCAGTGAACTGATTAAATTTCCAACATATCCTAATCTTTATATTTTAAAGCGCTATGTTTACAATGGGTCCCAGCCCTCTCTACCTGTTAAGTGTTCGGAGATGCATTTGTACTGGACAATAGTTTTAACCCCCACTGGTTGGGGAGTCAATGAAGAGGGGCCATCAATTTATAATTGTCGCGAAGAGAGTGAGGAGAGAGGCTCGGAGAAATGTCTTTGCAGAGGGTTGTTAGAGCAAAGAATGCTTCATCACAAGGAGTGTTTGAGGCAGAGATCCTCGCAACTTTTAAAGGGAAGGGTATTTTGAGGAATGAATGTTGGCCGGGACACCAGGAGAACTCTGCTCTTCTTCAAACAGTGTAACTTTTGCATCACCTTGTTGGGCATTTAGTGATGTATGGGACAGCCAGCATGGTGCTGTAAAAGCAAGTCATGTCGCCAAATGTAATCGAGCTTTTGAAGGCGATTGGATAGATCAAGGAAATTCAGTCGATGTGATGCTAATGGATTTTGAGAGGGTGTTTGATAAGATGTCTCACAGGGAGCTTCTCACAAATATCAGTCATATGGTATAAAAGGGAAGGTAGCAGCGGGGATAGAAAGTCGGCTGTCAGACAGGAAAGGAGGAGGTCAACCACTGAACCACGAAAGCCGCAGATCCAGATATGAATTGGAGGTAAGTGGCTGAGGTGCTGTTGCGTTGCATTGTTCATTTCGTCAACATGACGTGTAAGATTTGCAAAATTTATGCATCTCCCCGAAGGTTATTATTAATAAAAAGGGACCCTGCATGGACATTTTAAATTAAAAAGGGTACCCAAGATGGCGTCCGTGCCTCGTGGCAGAAAGCCTGTGGGATTCCAAAATGGATTCTGCAGCGCAGACAGCTTGGGAGAAATCAAAACTAAGGATGTAGGCTTTCTGTGAAGAGAACTTTGTGTTTTGGAACAAGACAGAACTTTGAATTATGTATTAGACCGAATCAGTGAGGCCTATAGTTAAAGCCATCAAACAGTCTGCATACATAATCGGAAACAGATTAAACACAGCCATCGAGGCTGGACAAGCCCATCAAAGAACTTTCAGGACAATACAAGTCAATTATCGGGCCGGTAAATGCAATTACTGGCCATCTAAAAACAGTTAGCATGGATTACTACCATTATTGAAACTAGCCCGCCAAAATTAAGACAAAGAACTAACCTGATTTGGCGCGCAGATAAGGGTTTTTCAGAAAGGTATAACTAGAGGCCCCAGGTAGCAATCTGGGTCGTTGTTCGTGGGTTTGCGCTCTTGCTCTTGCCTTTGACCCTACTCTCGTGGCTCCGGCCTCTTGGGCTGCCGCTCGTACATGTGCCCTGGCCTCGTGGCGGGTTCTCTCCCCGGAGCAGATTTTCAGCAGCCAGAGACACCATGCCAACTGCTGGGAAGGGGAGCGAGGCCCAAGTCCAAGCCATCCAGAATGCCCAGGCCGCAGAAAGGGGCGAGACGAAGTTGAGCAGGTAGCCCAGGACTCGTAGAGTAGTCCGACGAGATGAGACGAGACGAGACGAAGAAGACGATAATAACTCGATAAGGGCAGAGCAGGGCAGCGAAAAACGCATTGATAATTTAAAACCAAGCGCCTAGTTATAAGCTGACGCTTGGGGGGGAAGAAAGTCCTTGAGGATGGTGAAGACAAGCATCTTGGACACTGCAAATAAACGCAGGTGTCCACACCTTGACGAATAAACTGGTGTTCGAAGGATGGGTAGTAAAATCTAAGCAGTGAAAACTGCTAATCGTCTCATCGACGTAACGTTATCGCCGACAACCGCCCGAGGGAGAAGAAGAGGAGAACCCATCGGGACGAGATGACGACGATAGCGGAGGAGGAGAAGGTGTGTCACCGCAGCAGCTCCAGCAACGCGCTTCTGAAGACCACGTGGCGACGGGGTACCTAAGAGGACAGAGAGCAAAACCTCAAAACCTGTTTTTCCTTTCAACAGTTGGCTTTGATTTTGGATTGGTGAGCATGAATTCTGACCCCACATAGCTTAATCTAGTTAGGTATAGGTGTGGGATAAGGATAAGGGGATTGTTAAGATATTTGTTTCCCTTCGATGTGCCGTGTGTTCCCCATTCCCTGTATAAGTGTATTTGCCTGTAACGCTATCGTAGTAACTTTCTTTTAAGACTGTATTAATTTTTCCTGTTCAATAAAATCTTGGTTTTGCTTGCATCCGAGCCACCTGTCTACTCGAGTTTTCTGTATCGCTGCCTGTACCTAAGTCCGGTGTCTAGAACCCAGGGGCGTGGGAGCGATTTGAACTATTCACAAACAGTCAGGGGCATAACTGACTGGGCGCACGCGCCACACCCGCCACCCCCTACAGAACTGGCGACCGCAGCAGGACACTGGCACCAAGGTTGCGATATGGGAGACAGTGGTTCGGATGAGCGAACCGTTATGGAGGAAAAGATTTCTGATTATATGTTTAGCAAGGTGAATATCACTAAGAAGTGGATCACCACTCTGTTAAAGGCTGGGCATCCGGTAGATGCAGCAGCTAAATGGACAGAGCGAAAGGAACACAAGAAGTCCTTAGAGAAGGCTGTTTGGCTGATGTGCGTTAAAAAGCAGATCCAGCTTCTAGACAGGCTCATTGCCGCACAGGCAATCGAGTTAAGGGAGTCAGCCCTGGAGATCCAGGATAAGGCTCTCGCAGGGGAAAAGTTGTTAGTAGCTTTGCAGGCTTTGAACCAGGAAAGAGTGCATCTAGTGAGAGAACACAAGGCCCAGTTGGAATACCTACGGTGCCAGGTCATCGAGGCCAAGGAAAATGAGTCAAGGTTGCGGGAGAAAAACGCCCGCATGGCAAGGCAGGTTAGGGAACAGGAAGAGAAAGTGCAGGAGGTAAAAGCCGCTTACAAGCTAGCGAATGAACAGGGGTTTGAGGAGGCAGACCACGGCCCCTGTAAAGAGAGGATAGAAAGTCTGAGCCGGGCCCTCCAGAAGGCAAAAGGCATGGTATGCCTCATAAGCCCGAAGGCAGGTCAGGCAGATTTTATGGGGAACGAGGGGAGAACAGTTCCAATGTCACCGGTAGTGCCTAGGGACGACCCAGTTGAGAGAGAGGAGACCTCATGACCACCACCCATAGCGTCAAATTTCAGCGAGGTTTGGCAGCAAGGGGGGATGGAACCCAGAGTGGAGCCAGAGGTGGAGGCGGAGGTAGAGCAACCACCGCCCGAAAAGTCAGAACCGGAACCGATGTGCCCAGCACGGCATCGGAGGTTCGGCCCACCCGCCAATGGCGAAGATGAGGGACCCCTCCAAAACCAGTTCGTATTACCCTTTAACACCCAACAGCTTAGGGTTATGGTCAACGATATCACGAAGCTTTCCGCCAAGGGAGACCCCTCGATCCACTTCAAGGAAATAGAGCAGGCCGCCAGCGTCAACAACTGCGATGACGCTGAGAAGGCCAAGATGCTGCTATTCTCCCTGGAGAGTAATCTCCTCCAATCCCTCTCTGAAGAGTGTAAGAGGGGACAGAGCGGGCACGAGGAGCTTAGAGACGCAGTCCTGGAGGCCATGGGGATGGATGGGCGAAGTCCTTTCTCCCGCGTGGAGAAGACGGTACAGCTCTCAGGGGAGACCCCGCAGGCTTTTGCGGACCGGCTGTAGCCGGTGTACCGGAAGGCTTGCCCAGGAATGCCCGGCCGGACGTTCCTGAACGGGGATTCTCTGACGCATTGGCTCCGTTGTCTAGTGGCGAACAGCTTGCCACAGATCCAGGCCAAGGCAGAAGCCTGGTTCGACCCCAAAGATCCCCAGACCGCAGAGATCACGGTAATTAGGCAGCTCACTCTGGCCTATAAAAACGGTCGGGGAGCCGATGCACAGCCACCCGCCCAAGGGTAAGCTGCATGAGGTAAAACCCGGACCGGGTAGGAAAGAGTGGCACCAGGAAGGGAGTAACCCCCCCAACACAAAGACCAATTGTTACGGGTGTGGGAAGGATGGTCACTGGCGGAAGGAGTGTAAGAACCCTTGGAAGGATAACAAGGGAAAGCATTCCACAGCCCCAGCCCAAAAGGCGGGGGCAAGGACCCCTTCTGCAGAGGTCGAGTCGCTTTTGGATGCCATGAGGTCCTTACTGACTGGCCAGGGGAGAGTAGCAGCCGCCACCGGTGCTCTCACACTGTCAGCCCCATCCAACCCACAGCCGTGACTAGAGCCGGCGCAGCCTGTGTATCTGTGTTCGCTCCGATATGATGAGTGGAGGAGACCCATGATGGAGATGGAGGTGGAAAAGGTGGCGGGGACCTATCTGTTGGACACGGGGGCATTGCGCACCGTGATCTACTCAGCTAACCCCACCACCTCACCTCTCTCTAGTGGGGTCCCATACAGTCTATCGGGGTTCACGGGTAAGGAACAGGCTGGCTCGATCTCCATCCCGCTCGCCATTCGGATAGGACCGCTCCGCTCCAAGTGGACGTGTGTCCTGATGAATTGGGATGTGGAGGGTGGAAGAGGGGTCCTGGGGGCTGACTTTATCGTAGGCCATGGGATCCTGGTGGATTTGAGGAATCATTGCCTCTGGGGGGCAGGAAAGGTAAAAAACGGTGAGATTATAGTTATCCCGGGTAAGGAAGGGAAGGGGACCCTCTGCACCATGAAGCCCAAAGAGGATTATAACCTCGGGCTCATGGTCAGCAACACCCCACCAGAGTTCCAGGCATTTGTGCAGGCCCACCTGGCCGCATTTGCCACTCACAAACATGACTGCGGGAGGGTCACAGGGTTTGAGGTCAGAGTAGACGGGGACCCCATGGCCCGACTGTTAGATCCGTGGTTCAGTGGATAAATAATTACACGGATGCTGTACATAAACAAATAACAGGTCTTTACTGGAGGAGGGTAATCTCTAGACTGGGGTACAAAGGCATGCGCACAGCTTATATACCGGTGTGGTCACTGCCGGTACGACAGTATACAGGAGCTGTAAAAAGTAGTTCTGACTTAAAGCACATACACTACAATTCCTCCCTTTTTAGATTAATACCCCCTTAGTATTCAAATAACAATTACATTTTTACATGTAACTTCAATAACAAAAGTCCATTTATAGATTCAGTCTTTGGGGCGGCTTCCTGACCCTTTCGGGATAGTGCCTTTCCGGAGGTTCTTGTTCTTGGTGCAGAGGCGATTCTGACCCTCTTTCATCGGGTAGTTCATCGGGTTCCACTGCTACTGGGTCTGAAGTAGATACTACCGGTATGTTGGGTTCATCCCCAGGTACTCGAGACATGGGGTTGACGCATTCCTGTGATGCTAAGATCTGATCGACGTGGCGTCTCACAATGTTCTCCCCGACATCCACTGTGTACATTAATGGCCCCTGCCTTATACATATCGTTCCAGGTTGCCACTTCTCCGTTCGATAGTCCCGGGCCAAGACTAGTTGCCCTACATTGAAGCTCCTTGTCGGTTTCTCGTTGATGTGCTGGAATTGTTTGTCCTCAACATTTCTTCGCACATTTGGTCTGAGCAAGTCCAGATGAGATCTCAACCTTCGGCTAAAGAACATCATGGCCAGGGTCTGGTTGGTAATTGCATGTGTCGCGTTTCGGTAGGCTAATAAGAAATTGTCCATCTTATGCTGTAGTGGAATTTCCTCATCGCAAATGGCCTTTATCGCCTTCTTAAAGGTTTGTACGAACCTCTCAGCCAATCCATTGGTGGCTGGATGATACGGGGCGGATGTGTAATGCCTTACCCCATTCCTTTTCATGAATTTTTGGAACTCGTCGGACACAAACTGTGGTCCATTATCAGAGCAGATCTGCTCTGGCAACCCGTTTCTGGCAAATATGGTCCGTAGGACTGCAATCGTTTTCTCTGTAGTGGCTGAAGACATCTTTATCACCTCAGGCCACTTTGAATGAGCATCCACTGCTATTAAGAACATTGAGTCCATGAATGGACCAGCGAAATCAATGTGCACCCGTTGCCATGGAGAGGAGGGCCACTCCCATGGGTGTAGAGGGGCATGTGGTGGTGCATTTTGGACCTTCTGGCATCCTAAGCAGCTCTTAGTTAGGTCTTCGATTTGTTGATCGATTCCTGGCCACCACACATAAGCCCTAGCTAGGCTTTTCATTTTCACTCCCCCCAGATGACCTTCATGTAGCTCATTTAGCACTCTCTCCCTTAACTTGGGTGGGATCACCACTCTGGATCCACACATCACTGTCCCCTGGCATACTGACAGCTGTTCTCTTCTGGATGAGAATGCTGGCAACAGTGAGTCGCCATGTGTTGGCCATACCCTCACCGTCAATTCATATACCCGTGACAGCGTCGGACCATTGCGGGTCTCCTTCTCTATATCCGCGTTTGTTACTGGCAATCGTTCAATTATCGACGAATAAAATATCTCGATTGGGTCCACTGCTGGTGCTTCCTCCACAGTAGGCAGTGGCAGGCGTGATAGCCCATCAGCGTTCCCATGCTGTCTCGTGCCTTTATATTCTATTTCATATTGATTCGCCCCTAGAAACAGGGACCATCTTTGTAACCGCTGTGCAGTCATTACTGGCACGCCCTTCTTAGGATTAAAGATGGAGACAACTGGTTGGTGGTCAGTCAGCAAGGTGAACTTCTGTCCATGCAGATAGTGGTTGAATTTTTTTACTCCCCATGCTAGGCTGAGGGCCTCCCTGTCAATCTGGGCATAGTTGCGCTCAGCTGAGGTTAGTGACCGAGACGCAAAGGCTACTGGCCTCTCCAGCCCATCTGGGAATTTGTGCGACAGCACCGCTCCAATGCCGTAGGGTGATGCATCACATGCCAAACGAATTGGTAGTGCTGGGTTGAAATGGGCCAACACCTCTTTTGATGTGATCAATTCTTTACACTTCTGGAAAGCTCGTCTACGTTCGTCATCCCACTTCCATGGTACCCCTGTTTGCAGTAGGGTGTTCAGCGGGTGTAATACCGTAGCCAAATTTGGTAAGAACTTGTGGTAATAGTTTACCAGCCCGAGGAACAACCTCAGTTGTGACACATTTTCCGGTGCTGGAGCCTTGACTACTGCCTCTATCTTGTCAGGGGACTTATGTAACCCCTCTTCATCAATGACGTGGCCGCAATACGAGATCTGTTTCTGGAAAAACTCGCACTTGTGGCGATTAGCTCGTAGCCCATATTCCTTTAATCTGGCAAGCACCTTCTCCAAGTTAGCGAGGTGATCACCGTCATTTTCGCCGGTGACCAAGATGTCGTCCAAATAACACTGGGTCCCTGGAATCCCTTGCAGGACCTGATCCATCGCCCTTTGCCAGATAGCTGGAGCCGAGGCTACTCCAAACACCAGCCGGTTGTATTGATGGAGACCTTTATGGGTGTTGATCGTAAGGTAATGTTTCGAAGCTTCTTCTACCTCCATTTGCAAGTACGCCTGGGCTATATCAATTTTGGTGAAGCGTTTACCACCAGATAGCGAGGCGAAAATATCCTCAATTCGTGGAAGCGGATATTGCACCGTGTGAAGGACTGGGTTCACTGTCACCTTAAAATCCCCACAGCTGCAGACCTTCTTTGGTTCCCCAGGCGTATTACTCAACGACCTCTTCATTACAGGAACGATGGGTGTAGCCCACTCGCTCCAGTCCACTTTGGACAGTACTCCTGAACGTTCCAACCCTTCCAGCTCTGCTTCAACCGCTGGTCTGATCGCATAAGGCACTGGTCTGGCCTTCAGAAACTTTGGGCTTGCATTATCCTCTATTTTAATTGTTGCTGTTATTCCTTTTAGTGTTCCTAGTCCCTCCTGGAACACTTCTTTTGCGTCAGTTAGCATTTTTGACAGTCGTCCAGGTGTGACGTCGTCATCCTTTTTGGCCTCCACCTTCAGTGCCTGTATGGAATGCCAATCTAAATGTATCTTCCGAATCCATTCACGTCCTAGCAGTGGTGGTCCTCCATTTGTCAATACATATATATCCATTTTAGGTATTTCCTGACCTTTATATGTCACCTTCACCCTTATTTTTCCTTTGGGGTAGACTTTTTGCCCCGTATACGTCTTCAAGACAATCTCTGTAGCTTTCAAGGGTATGTGTGAAAATAGCCGCTTGTAGTCTCTTTGATTTAGGACTGTTAGAGCTGACCCTGTGTCCAATTCCATTTCCACTTGGACTCCGTCTATCTTGAGTGTAACCCAGATAATCTGGTGATCCTCCATTTCAGTTACATTATGTAGTTTCAGACAACCCAGCTCCTTGCTTCCGGAGTCTGTGTCACTTTTCTGTTCATCTGAACCACTGTCCATCACCTGGTGTACCTTTTTGTACTTCTCCTGTGGAGATTTCTTACTGTTGGTTTTTTTCCCAGACCTGCAGACTCTTGCTATGTGTCCTGCTTTCCCACACTGTCTGCACACTTGGTCCTTGAACCAACAATCTTTCTGGTCATGTGTTGTTCTGCCGCAGCGATAGCACTTCCCTGTTCCATAGGTCATTTCGTTGGTGCCATATTCTTGCGGTCTCCGTTGTATCTCTGCAGCGCCCCTTGCGGCTGCTTCGTGTGATACTGCCATACTGAAAGCTTTGTCCAGCGTAAGGTCCTTTTCTGATAGAAGCCGTTTCTGAGTTCCTTCACTTTGTAGCCCACACACAAACTTGTCCCTTAACGTGTCTGCTAGTCCCGCTCCAAACTGGCAGTATTTAGATAGCTTGCGCAGTTCCGTTAGGCACTCAGCATTGCTTTCGTCTTTGTGTTGGTTCCTTTTATGGAACTTAAATTGTTCTGCTATCAGCAGCGGTGTGGGGTTTAAGTGGTCCTGTAGGATTTCTACTATGCTTTCAAAATTCTTGTTTACCGGCTTCTCTGGGGTTATTAGATTTCGCAGTAACCCATAAGTTTTTGCACTCATGGAATTTAACACAACCAGTGCTTTATCAGCATCTGGCACTTCATTCACCCTGCAGTACACCTCAATACGTTCCACATATGTCGCCCAATCTTCGACTTCATTGTCGAACGTAGAGATACTGCCACTCTTCGGCAGCCTTGGTTGTGTGTTAACTATCACCAATGGCGCCTCCCGCGCTTCCCCTTCTTCTCCGCTGGCACAAAATGGCGTCTCCCGCACTTTCCTTCCTTCCCGCGTTCGCCCGTCTTCTCCGCTGCGGCTTCGCAAAATGGCGTCTCCCGCGCTCTTCCTTCTTCTCCGCGGCTCAATGGCGCCTCCCGCGCTCTCCCTGCTTCTCCACGGCTCAATGGCATCTCCCACGCTCTCCCTGCTTCTCCGCGGCTCAATGGCGTCTCCCCTTGCTTCGCCCCGCGGACCCTGATCAGCCCGTGATCCCTGGCTGTGCTCTGCGCGTTCTTCTCTTGATATTTGTCGATGCCGCTCATTCTAGAACCCGGCTGTTTCTTACCCTCTCTCTCTCCGGTTTGCAGTATTTTTCCTCGACGCCGCTCGGTGATCAACCCCCGGCTGCGCCCTGCTCTCTTCACCCTCTTTCTTACCCCGTCGACGCTGCCCGGCTCTCTCTCTCTGCCGTCGGCCGGCTCCAGCTGCCGCTGCTCGGGAAGGGTCTGCTCTGGACCTGTCGTCGGTCTCTTATTGCTCGTTGTGGCTGGGGAACCAAGCCCGGCTCTCCACAGCCTCCCCAGCGAAGTTGGATCTCTGCCTGACTGCTGGGCGGTTGCTCGCGGTCGACGCCCATGTTCCTGGACTCGACTTTTTTTTTATTATGTTGCAGGTAGATTTGCATCAACACTCGTCGCCACTGTTAGATCCGTGGTTCAGTGGATAAATAATTACACGGATGCTGTACATAAACAAATAACAGGTCTTTACTGGAGGAGGGTAATCTCTAGACTGGGGTACAGAGGCATGCGCACAGCTTATATACCGGTGTGGTCACTGCCGGTACTACAGTATACAGGAGCTGTAAAAAGTAGTTCTGACTTAAAGCACATACACTACACCGACCATAGAAACAGTATAACTTCCCCAGGGAAGCAGAGCCGGACATGGAAGCAGCCATGTCCTCGTTGGTACAGCAGGGAGTTCTGAGGCCGATAGCCACCCATGTAAACTCTCCGTTGTGGCTGGTTAGAAAACCAGACAATTCCTGGAAGGCCACGGTGGACCATCGGGTGCTCAACAGTAACATCCCAGCCTGTGCACCTACAGTGGCAGCAGTTGCCGACCTGATAGGGAGTATTCCAGCATCCGCGACCACTTTCACGGTGCTGGATATTTCCAATGGGTTTTGGTCCATCCCTGTAAGGAGGGAGGATCAGTACAAGTTTGCCTTTACATTTAAAGGGCAACAGTACATGTGGAACTGCTTGCCTCAGGGCTTCCATAATAGCCCCAGCATCTTCCATCAGTGCATGGCAGACAGATTGAAGGACTTTAGTCAGCCCGGGCAGTTGGTACAATATATGGATGACCTGCTCCTGTTCACTGATTAGAAAGAGGAGCATGGCCCACTATTGGCCAAACTACTGGAGCTGTTAGAACAGAAGGGTTTCAAAGTGAATCCCAAGAAGGCGCAGATCGGCCAGCAGGAAGTGAAATCCCTCGGTCTGATCGTGCGCGCTGGAGAAAGGGCCGGAGATAAAACCGTCCCGGTGAGAAAGGAGAAAAGACAGCCCCTAGAAGGTCCGTCTGGGGCAGCGGGCGAGCCTTCGGCACAGTTTTTAAAACAGGCCGCTGGTTATATCAACCAGTGCAAGCTGTTTCAGCCTGAAAGGGAAAACAGCCAGTTGGGGTAAGGTCTGAGGATAATGATCCTCAGCCCGCAGCACGAGTGAGTTCACAGACCACGCAAGCAGGCGCTGTGGCTTGCTTGAAGGGAGGAGCCATCCAGCCAATCGATTGGGACATGCCCCCACTCTTCTGGGATCCAGACGAGGGGAAGGGACCTGAGGGCAAAAACCCCGCCCCTAACCCAGGTGTAGAGAGGGAGGGAGCTGAAGTCGAAAACCCCGCCCCGGACCCAGCCATGGGACCTGGGGGCAGAGACTCTCAGCTCGCAGCAGCAGGCTGTGAAAAGTTACCTGCCCCCAGCCCAGGTTCGGGAGGGGTCAAGCCTGGGGGAGCAGCGGCTCGGGTAAAAGGCCCAGCGGCCAAGAAAGCCCCACCCGCCAAAGCCCCCAGAAGGTCTCCGCGGACGCCTCAGCCGAGAAAGCCATGGTCACCAGCCCTCCAGTTCCCAAGGGCTGCCCCTCGAGCCAGGGAGAGGTCCAGGGACAGAGGTCCTCAGCCAGCAGCCTCGGGCTGCAAGGGACCAACAGTGAAAGACGATGTGGTCACGTCGGGGGTGGCGGCGAGCCGCAGTCCGACCAGGGATTAGCCTGGCCGCCCGGAGACGGGCGGCGGATGTACATAGTTTTGGTTTAAGTTTTAAGTTTTAAGGTGTAATTATTTAGCTTAAGTTTGGGTGTTTATAATTTAAGTTAAATAAGGTGATGGGTAGTTTTAGGTAAGCAATCTGCCGAGAGTGTGTATATTTGGGTCGAGGTCGCGGGATTCGACCATGCCTCACCAAGCCAGAGAATCTCTTCAGGACCTGGCTGCATGTTTTTACATCTTTTTGCAGAAAGATTTTCGGGGTGGAATGGATCGTGATCCTATTTGCCCTGATCGGGATGAGTAAGGAGAGGAGGGGCGATGTCCAAGACTCCCACATCTATGGGTGTTCGGGGGACACGGCGCCCCTGGCGATCGACGGGAGCGGCGAACAGGATGCGGAGGAGACCGCCGTTTACTTCCACGAGGGAAGGTGGCCAGGATGGTTGGGGTCCAATTCGTCTCAGTACTCCAGCCAAACCGGATTCACGTACGGGGAGGCCTCCCTCCTGTGCCCCAGGGTACGGGTCGTTACCACGAGGGTCAGCGTCACCGTTGGAAAGCGAATATGTTTGACATGCAAAGGACACATTCCACTGGATAGGTGGTGGTGGCTCAGGAAGTTCAGCAAGGACATGAGGAACCACGAAGTCGAATGGGAGCGGTTGAGTAACAACACCCATCGGACAATTACCGGGACTCATGGAGGACTAAGCATGTGTTGGGACAAGTGGTGGGAACCGGACCAAGGGATTTATATCTGTATGTGGGGGTCAGAGACGGTCTGCCCCGCGGGCATATCCATTATTTTCCGCCGGCAGTGGCAAGACGCCGGGGATGGAATGAGGTGGGATACCAGCCTGAAGGCGTGCACAGTCCCATTCTCCCCGATCCCGGTCAATGCCACTGAGCTAGTAACCCGCCCCCGTAAGCCCCTGCCCGCGGCGCAGGCGGTGAGGTTATTCAGGGAAGATTGCCCCACCACCACCAAGGGACCAGGGAATGGGTTGGTACTGGTCCCCACCGATCAGATGCTATACCAGGGGGTACACTACGCGGTAGCCTCCATGATCTTAAATCTCACGGAGGTACATTTACTGGAGTGATGCCCCAAAGAAACAGAGCAGTTATACCGGGCCCTATTAAAGGACATATTCAAGAAGTTTTATGAGTTCGATTTTGCTAATACGGACAAGACCGAACTCTACACCACACACCGAGAATTTTTGGGTAACCCAGGGAGACAAAGAAGGGGTGTATGGAATAATGTTTTTACTGCGTTTAATACTGGGTCCTCTGTCATCAACAGCTTGGATGACATAGAGCTGCAGACCCAGATAAACGGTTTAAAAACACAGTTAAAAAGGATATTACTAGATGAGAACAAGGTAGTGGGCTCGGACTTGCATGAGGACCAGGCCATGGCTGTTGTGTATGTAACCTGTTCCACCTTAAGAGAGCTTAAGCCTGTTCCACCTTAAGAGATGTACTACTTTCTCAGGCTGCTGTAGACGTAATACCGGGGGTGAACACACCGGTATATAAGCACTGTGCAGTAATCTTGTATTCAGTGTAGTCCCTACCTCCAACCAGTAAAGACCTGTTTTATTGTTACTGATTAAGTCTGAGTATTAATTACTTGAACAACTCACAGGCTTAACACTGGCGACGAGTCGGTTCGAACCCTGCGGCAGTTATTCCACGGCGGCTTCGTCCAAAGACAGGACGTTGAAGAGAGGTTTCAATCCTCAACACCCCACTCAAAACTGAAGGGCAGCAGAAATCCTGACAGCTTCCAGCGAATGGAAGCGACAGGCATTAGGACCCTGAAGCCTCCATAACCTCGTGGGTAAGCCAGAGCCCGGGAGGGAGCGAGCAAGAGCCGCGCGAGCGGGTGAGCCAGAGGCCGGGAGCCGCTTCAAGTGCGAGGCGCAGCGCGGGCCAGCGATCGGGACCAAAGATAAGGGCCGCACTCGGACTGAAAGGCGCGGCGGCTGCAGAAGCTCAAGGTGCGAGAGCCGCGGTGCACAGCGCGGGCTATCGATCGCACAGAAGATAAGGGCCGCACTCGGGGGCTGAAGGGAGACGGCGTCGGGGGACGGGTGAAGACCGCCAAGCGCGGGAAAACCGCCATTTTGTGGGCGGAGGACGACGGCAAGAGCGGGAAGCCGCCATCTTTGATAACAAGTAAAGAAAATAAAATCTGAGAAATTGCAAATCTACAATGCCTAAACACGGGAATATTAGCACCTTTGATAGTGACCTCGAAGATTGGGCCATATATGTTGAAAGAGTAAAAAATTATTGTAAGGCCAATAAAATTCGTGACCAAGATAAAGCTCTAACATTATTAAATTTAATGGGTGCGAAGACATACAGGCAATTGAAACACCTGTTATCACCAGATGAACCGGCGGATAAGACGTTCGATGAGATTGTTACTGTCCTGAAAGATCATCTAAACCCCACGCCGCTGATGCTAGCGGAACGATTTAAATTTTACGACAGAAGGCAGCTACAGCATGAAAGCAATGCTGAATATTTGCTGGAATTGCGTAAATTAGCGAAATATTGCCAGTTTGGAACGGGACTGACAGATGCACTACGAGACAAATTTGTGTGTGGTTTATTTAAACAGGATACACAAAGGCGACTGCTCGAGGAGAATGAGCTGACGCTTGAGAAGGCGGTCACTATGGCAGCAGCACACGAAGCCGCAGCGAGAGGCACGGCAGTAATGCAGCTACGGTCACCGGAGCTCAGTGCACACAAATTGGGTGTGAGTTCTGGCAAATGTTATCGTTGTGGAAAGACAACGCATGATCAGAACCAGTGTTGGTTTAAAAACCAAGAATGTAGAACTTGTGGTAGGCTTGGACATATAGCTAGAGTATGCAGGTCAGGGAAGAAGACCAGCAACAAGAAGTCACCGCAAGGAAAATACGCAAAAGTACACAAGGTGGCCGAACAGGAGTCCGATTCAGACGCTAGCAGTAATGAACTGGCTGGCTTAAGCAGTATTGAACTGGCTAGCTTAAGAGTACTCAACGCTGGTAAGGGTGCAGACCTCCAGACAATTTGGGTCACTCTTCAGATAGAAGGAGTCCAAGTAAAACTGGAATTGGACACTGGATCGGCATTGACGGTCATAAATAAGAAAGATTACGGAAAGTTATTCCAACATATTCCCCTACAGGATACGGGGATTATATTGAAAACATACATGGGGCAAAGAGTGTACCCCATCGGGAAAATAGAGGTTGCAGTGGTCCACAAGGGCGAAGACAGTCAAATAATGGTCTTATATGTGATATCTGACGGAGGTCCTCCACTACTAGGACGGGAGTGGATTAGGAAAATGAATATGGACTGGCATTTCCTACAAACAATAACGAGTGAGAACTCGGTGAAGATAGTCGGCCCAGACTCTGGAACGGATGATGGTAAGCCCAACTCAGGTGCAAAAGACAAAGTTTCAGCACAGAATTCCACTGAGCAACAACAACATAGTTTAACTGTGGATTCTGAGTCTGGCAAGTCTACTGATGTGCCCATTTCTGAGGGACACTGGGCTCGAACTCAACTCCATTTCAAACTACAACAGCAATTAGAACAAATGCTTCGCCGTTTTGAGCAAGAGTTGAATGCAACGAAAGAGTTCTTTGATATAGAGTTGGAGAATCTGGAAAGACAACAGAAGCAGCTGATGGAGAAAATGGAGCAGGAGCACACAAAACGTCTGATGTCAGAGGAGTTAACGGTCAGCCAACTCCTGCATATGCTGAAGGACAGGACTCTGAAATGGGAAAAACTTGAACACGAACTTCAATATTCAAACGAAAGGGGTTCGGAGCTCTCAAAGGTTATTGGAAGAGCTGAGGTGGCAACACAGACTGAGATGACTGCAACAGAGCAGCCCTTGGATGCCAAAAGTACGCTGACTCACGTCAACGTAGAACAACAGACCGCTGAAACAGCTGCTCCGGTAGAAGGATTGCATAGTCCGATCAATCAATCTCCAAAGGAAGTTGAAGTATTAAAATCACAAATGAGGTCACTAGTAAACGACTTGCTGAAAGCCCAGAAAAAGCTGGATGCAGAGGTACACATGAAGAAGTCTCTTCAGGAAAGATGTCTGGATTTGGAACAAGAGCTGGCTAACGTCCAGCTGGGTATGGAGGAAATAGACGACCCTCTCGCTGACCTGTCGGACGACTCCGAATATTACTATGTCCTGTCCTGCCCAACTTGTAACTTCGACTCCCACCATACAGAAATCATGGAGGAGCACCGAAAGTCTACGGAACATCGGGAGAAGGTGGCTCTACTACGAAAAAAGGAGGAAGAGAAGGAGGAACTGCGCATGCAGCTGGCAGCTGTGGCAGCTGACAATGGAGCCCAGAGAGTCTCCAAGAAGCAGAAAAGGAAAAGTAAAAACAGAAGATGACCCATCTGAACCATTATCACCTCTACCAGATCACACTCGTGGTCCCTCCGAACGGAGCCAAATCAGTTCGGAAGTTCAAGCTGTTAAATCCATGAAAGGACTATTGAATGAGTAACGTGAACCGACTACACCACAGAGATTGAATCTGTGAACTGTTTTCCGCAGAAACTGAATCTGTGATATGTTACGTTAAACATGAAGTTATATATGTATATATGTTATTACGTTATGTTAAATGGGGGGGATGACTATAAAGCTAAGAAGGGAGGAGTGTTGTGTATGTAACCTGTTCCACCTTAAGAGAGCTTAAGCCTGTTCCACCTTAAGAGATGTACTACTTTCTCAGGCTGCTGTAGACGTAATACCGGGGGTGAACACACCGGTATATAAGCACTGTGCAGTAATCTTGTATTCAGTGTAGTCCCTACCTCCAACCAGTAAAGACCTGTTTTATTGTTACTGATTAAGTCTGAGTATTAATTACTTGAACAACTCACAGACTTAACAATGGCGGTCCATTTAAAGGAGATCATAGCCGAGTTGGAAAAGCACACAAAGACGGTAAATGCTCTCATAAGGGAGGACAGAAATGCTTCTGACCAGGCTGCGCAGAATGAGGTTTGCATGTTATACGGGGCGTGGTTACTGGGCGAGGGCCACAGTAACCTGGAGGATTTAAAACAAGGTTTGGTCCCCTCCTGGATTAGCAACAAGCACCTCGCAGCCCTCCAACCTTTTGAGAATGCATTGAGCCCATGCCAACTCCGGCTAGCCTCCGAAGCCTACCCAGTCCCCGTGGATTGTGGACGGTCCAACCACACAATTATGGGAGTAGTAGTTAGGATGCCGGTCATGGGTAGGACAGCCTGACCCACACCGGTATACAGGGTTGAGAACATTGGAGTCATTCAAGGGGGTGCACACATTCGTTTCACAGCGGTCCCGCCTTACGTCATAAAGTGGGAGCACGCTATGACAGGTACCGACCTCTCAGGGTGCCGGAGCCGGGGAGCACACATAATCCTGTGTCCCCAGCACTTGAATGCCTTTTCAAAACCGCAGTGTGGGTTCAGAGCTGCTGACGCGAAGCCTATAAATTGCACCATGGAGGCAATGGCACAAGGCCATGTTCCCCCGCAGGTAGCATATATAGGAGGTGGGACATATTGTGTCACCACCGGCGCATCCCACTACCAGCACGGACAGCATGGCTGGTGTCCGGTCAGTGACAGCAGTTTCTGTTTTAAACCCGAGGCAGAAGTTCAAGTGGCCCAGGAGCGAATTGTCCCCATCCCTGAACCCTCCACTGTTCACCTCACTGTGAAGGAGAATTTTACGAATTTGCAGAAGTACGTAGCGCACTTTGGCTACGAAACTTCCCCCTCTCCCTGAACACTTGACCAAAATTCTAAAGGCCGTTATAGTTTCACAGAAACATTTTTACACTCTTGAGCAGAAAACAGTAGCGATAGGGACTAAGATATTGGATATCGTGACTCCACCCTGGTGGAACCTTTTCAATAATATAGACGTCCCTTCGTGGATCAGACTGGCTTCCCACATTCTCGTGGTTTGCCAGTTAGGGATAGTGTTGTACTTAATTTGCATTCAGTGTAAGGGAAAGGGTCGGTGGTCAGAATTCCGAAACCAGAGCTTTTGGAAAGAACATTACGTAAACGTAGAGGAAGATACGCCGGTTTAAGTCTTTTTCCCTGTATTTTGATTAAAGAATTGTTGTTTCTTTGCGTTTGTTATTTTTAATTTTTTTGCTCACCTTAAAAGTATGATACTTCAAGCAGGTTTTAGTATCACAGGGAGGACTGTAAGATTTGCTAAATATGCATCTCCCCGAAGGTTATTATTAATAAAAAGGGACCCTGCATGGACATTTTAAATTAAAAAGGGTACCCAAGATGGCATCCGTGCCTCGTGGCAGAAAGCCTGTGGGACTCCAAAATGGATTCTGCAGCGCAGACAGCTTGGGAGAAATCGAAACTAAGGCTGCAGGCTTTCTGTGAAGAGAACTTTGTGTTTTGGAACCAGACAGAACTTTGAATTATGTATTAGACCGAATCAGTGAGGCCTATAGTTAAAGCCATCAAACAGTCTGCATACATAATCGGAAACAGATTAAACACAGCCATCGAGGCTGGACAAACCCATCAAAGAACTTTCAGGACAATACAAGTCAATTATCGGGCCGGTAAGTGCAATTACCGGCCATCTAAAAACAGTTAGCATGGATTACTACCATTATTGAAACTAGCCCGCCAAAATTAAGACAAAGAACTAACCTGATTTGGCGCGCAGATAAGGGTTTTTCAGAAAGGTATAACTAGAGGCCCCAGGTAGCAATCTGGGTCGTTGTTCGTGGGTTTGCGCCCTTGCTGTTGCCTTTGACCCTGCTCTCATGGCTCCGGCCTCTTGGGCTGCCTCTCATACTCGTGCCCTGGCCTCGTGGCGGGTTCTCTCCCCAGAGCAGATTTTCAATAGCCAGAGACACCATGCCAACTACTGGGAAGGGGAGCGAGGCCCAAGTCCAAGCCATCCAGGACGCCCAGGCCACAGAAAGGGGCGAGACGAAGTTGAGCAGGTAGCCCAGGACTCGTAGAGTAGTCCGACGAGACGAGACGAGACGACACGAGACGATAATAACTCGATAAGGGCAGAGCAGGGCAGCGAAAAACGCATTGATAATTTAAAACCAAGCGCCTAGTTATAAGCTGACGCTTGGGGGGAAGAAAGTCCTTGAGGATGGTGAAGACAAGCCTCTTGAACACTGCAAATAAAGGCAGGTGTCCACACCTTGATGAATAAACTGGTGTTCGAAGGATGGGTAGTAAAATCTAAGCAGTGAAAACTGCTAATCGTCTCATCGACGTAACGTTATCGCCGACGACCACCCGAGGGAGAAGAAGAGGAGAACCCATCGGGACGAGGCGACGACGATAGCGGAGGAGGAGAAGGTGTGTCACCGCAGCAGCTCCAGTACCGCGCTCCTGAAGACCACGTGGCGACGGGGTACCTAAGAGAGCAAAACCTCAAAACCCGTTATTCCTTTCAACAGTTGGCTTTGATTTTGGACTGGTGAGCATGAATTCTGACCCCTCATAGCTTAATCTAGTTAGGTATAGGGGTGGGATAAGGATAAGGGGATTGTTAAGATATTTGTTTCCCCTCGATGTGCCGTGTGTTCCCCATTCCCTGTATACGTGTATTTGCCTGTAATGCTATAGTAGTAACTTTCTTTTAAGACTGTATTAATTTTTCCTGTTCAATAAAATCACCTGTCTACTCGAGTTTTCTGTATCGCTGCCTTTGCCTAAGTCCGGTGTCTAGAACCCAGGGGCGTGGGAGCGATTCGAACTGCTCACAAACAGTCAGGGGCATAACTGACTGGGCGCACGCGCCACACCCGCCACCCCCTACAGACATTCTGTGGCTTTTTTTTTAACAACCGACTGAAAAATCAGCAAGCAGTTTGGAGTCCCTTAGCTTTCAAAGGAAACTAGAAACCCCAGGGAACGCCAGTAAAACTGACAGGACAGTCTCCGACACTTGTGACGTGACTTTATTTTCAGCACACTTGTAACTTGAACATTTGCAGTCCAGGGAAAGACTAGTTTATTATTTATCCTACCCCCTTGCTGCCAATTGGCAAGACTGTGCTGAATATTACAGTAAAGCCCAAGGTAACTTTGAACGTTGAATTGGTATCACAGCACTGCTGAAACCTGGATTACCTGCACCAGCAGCAGCAGAATGTAAATGCAACATTATTAATGGTCCTTTCTCTCAGCAATGGGAATGTAATATTTAGCCGATTGCTGTCAGTTACTCTGCTAGCACAGTGCTGAGATGGCAAATGCCCTTTCCCCTTTAGACTGCAACTGTTCATGTGACAAGTTTACTGAGAAACGAGATCGGGATGTGTTGTAAGCCTTTCACTTGCTACTGTTCGGACCTTGAGAATTACAAATTAGCTTAACAATGACAGACAAGGATGTGATCAATAAAATTGGTCTTTATTCAGACTATAGTTCAAAATTCGAGTGTGCATAGAAGCACCTGTGGCAATAAATTCAAAGAATTCTTGGCAATAAATATGCCTGCAACTTATTAATTCAAACGTACATAAAAGTATCCCCTTTAACAACAGCTAAGCTTATGTCCGACTTTCATACATACTCCTTTATCTCTGGGTGATCGGCCCAGGGAAATTGTAAGTCGAAACATAGACTATCCAGCTTTCTCAGCTCATTCTTCCTCCTGCTCTGTCTTCTGGGCTTCTTCTGAATCCCTCTTGGTTCCTTTGGTGTTCCTGCTGAATCTTGAATCTCCCGCCCTGGGTTACTTGGTATCTTACTCTCTGCCTCCCTCTGATAGGTCAGTTTCACTGCAAACCTTCCCTGGTTGGAGTTCCTTCCGCATGAGACGTTCCTGTTCCTGTGAGATGTGTGGGGGTGGGACTTCCTTGTCAATCATGTTCTTCCTTCTTGTCCATGTGGCCTCTCAAAGGGCCATATGCTGACCACCAGGCAGAGGACCCCCTGCTGACTTCTGCCATTTTGTCTCTTCACAAACAAAGAACACATGCTGATTTCCTACATTTTGAATCCATCTGTTATCATGTCACAATCCGTTCGCAATTTCGATCTCCACACGGTAGCAGCAGTTTTAGTACAATTTTCAGAATCTTACAGTGTACTGGGGTCAAAGGGGTGAGTTTTAAGCAGGGTTTTATAAGAGGAGATGGAGGAAAGGAGGTGGAGAGGGCTAGGGAGGAAATTCCAGAGTGAGGGACCTGGATAGTTGAAAGCACGGCCACCAACAGTGGGTTGAAGAGATTGGGGCTACAGAAAAAGTCAGGGTGAAGGGCGTCCTGCAAGATCACCTGTAGTCTCTGGCACCGACACTCAGCAGCCTTCCACCAGCTCTACTGTAGCCACTGGGGAGACACCACGTAGGAGCACTAGATTAGGAAAGGGGGCTGTAAAGGGGGAAGTAAGGGTTTGCACAAGGATGATTAGTTAATATTGTTGTTGCATATATGTGTTTATTGAATGTTGATAAATTAATTAATGGAATGTTGCTGGTTTTGTGGCGTCTCTCATTTCAGTTTTGCACTGTGATATGGCAATCGAAATGGATGGAATGATGGGAATGTGGTCAGCAACCAGGACGTGGGGTAGAATTTATTGGAACCGCAGTCTGATCAGGCGGTCACGAACCGCCTTTCCAGAAGGCCGATTGAGTGGCTGCCTCCTCCCTCTCTGCTGTTCCTCTTCATCCTCCTCCTCCTCTGCCTCCTCGCCCTCTTCCTCCTCCTGAGGTGGTGCCACTATGTCTGGTGGCAATGGCTGGACCCTCGTGATGGCCAAGCTGTGCAGCACCACTGAGTGTCAGTGCCAGAGACTACACCAGACAGCGTGCAACAGATGAACAGGGACACCCGCTCCGGCGAGTACTGGAGGGCTCCTCCCGAGCGGTCAAGGCAGCGGAACTGTTGCTTGAGTGCCCCGATGGTCTGCTCGATGATGTTCCTGGTGGCAGCGTGGCTCTCGTTATATGAGTGCTGAGCAGGAGTGCTGGGGTTGCAGAGGGGAGTCATGAGCCAGGTGGAGAGCGGATAGCCCTTGCCTCTGACCAACCAGCCGCGAGTTTGAGGTGGCGGCTGGAAGAGTGCTGGAACACTGGTCTGGCGCAGGATGAAGGCATTGTGGCTGCTGCCAGGATAGTGGGCATTCACGTTGAAGATTCGCTGTCTGTGATCACACACTAACTGCACATTAAGTGAGTGGTAGCCTTTGCGGTTACGGAAGACATCAGGATTGTTACGGGGTGCCCGTAAAGCCACGTGGGTGCAGTCAATGGCGCCCTGCACCATGGGGAAGCTCGCTCTCCTTGCAAAGCCACATGCACGCTCATCCTGCTTCTCTCTGGTCATGGGGAAGGAAATGTAGTCCCTTCTCCTATTGTAGAGAGCCTCTGTGACCTCTCGGATGCAGCGTTGGATGGCGAACTGCGAGATGTTAGAAAAGTCTCCTGCTGCAGGCTGGAAGGATCCACTGGCGTTGAAATTGAGGGCGGCGGTGACCTTGATGGCCACTGAGAGCCGTGGTGGTCCTGATCTGAGGCTGGAGGTCTGGCTGCAGGAGGTGGCAGAGTTCGGTGACCACCTCCTTGTTGAAGACACTGCTCCTCGGTTAAATTTATGTCGGAGAAGTGCTCCCGGAATACCCTGGGAGGGTAAGGCCTCCTGTTGAGAGCCCTGTCGGCCCTCCTCCCTCTGGCCACATTTTCCAATCGCTGTCTCTGCCTCCGACGTTGATGCTGGAGGGCGATGTCGAGTGCCAGGACAGCCCCCATTAATGTAAACAAGTGTAGGAGATCGAAATGTTAGCACAATGAAAGTGACAAATTTTTAGCAGCCAGAACACTCCTGAAAGTAAGAAGCGTTTACCTCAGTGAAAACGACAGTTACCCTCAGTCAAACTGAGCAGGCAGCATTGAGTGGCGACTAAAATCAAACCGGATGTTGTTGCCTTTAAATACCGCTCCTACAGCGGCCGTCCTACTGCATCACACCTCCTCTTCCTGCCGTTGCTCACGCCCGACGCTAAGGCAGGGGGTGGCAGTCAATTCTGCATCTGGGCTGTTAACATTTAGTGCCTACGCCTTTAGCGGCTGCAGATCATGACACGTTGACACCACGATCTGGCAGCTGCTAAAGGTGTAGACGCTATATGTTATTGGCAGCGCTAAATCCCAGGTGAATGTCGCGTGCGACGTTGGATTCTCCACGCCCCACCGCAAACCCATTAGCGTCCCATTAGCGCCCACCCCCCAGGCACTAACAGGAGGCGCTAACATGCCAAATTTCTCCACCCAAAACTGTAGACTATACTCCAGGTGTGGTCTCACCAGGGCCCTGTATATTTGTAGTAAGACGTCTTTACTCTTATACTCTAATCCTCTTGTAATAAAGGCCAACATACCATTTGCTTTCCTAATTGCTTGTTGTAACTGCATGTTAACTTTCAGTGATTCGTGTACAAGGACACCCAGGTCCCTCTGAACACCAACATTTCCCAATCTCTCACCATTTAAAAAATACTCTGCTTTTCTATTTTCCCTACCAAAGTGGATAACTTCACATTTCTCCACATTATATTCCATCTGCCATATTCTTGCCCACTCACTTAGCTTGTCTGTATCCCCTTAAAGCCTCCTTGCATCCTCCTCACAACTTACATTCCCACCTAGCTTTGTATCATCAGCAAGCAAGGGGACGCTAGTGTAGTGGTAATGTCACTGGACTAATGATCCAGAGACGTAAGTTCAAATCCCACCACGGCAGCTGGGGAATTTAAATTCACTTAATTAAATAAATGTGGAACAAAAAACTAGTATCAGTAATGATGGCTATGAAACTATCAGATTGTCGTAAAAACCCATCTGGTTCACTAATGTCCTTCAGAGAAGGAAATCTGCCGTCCTTACCTCGTCTGGCCTATACGTGACTCCAGACCCACAGCAATGTGGTTGACGCTTAACTGCCCTCTGAAATGGCCTAGCAAGTCATTCAGTTGTAACTAACTGCTACAAAACATAATAAGAATGAAACTGGATGGATTACCCAGCATCGACCTCGGCACTGGCTATGGACACAGCAATGGCACACCCAGCCCAGTCGAACCTGCAAATTCCTCCTCACCAACAGCTGGGGACTTGTGCCAAAATTGGGAGAGCTGTCCCACAGACTAGTCAAGCAATAGCCTGACATAGTCATACTCACAGAATCCATACCTTTCAGCCAATGTCCCAAACTCCTCCACCACCATCCCTGGGTATGTCCTGTCCCACTGGCAGGACAGACCCACCAGGGGTGGTGGCACAGTGGTATGCAGTCAGGAAGGAGTGGCCCTGGGAGTCCTCAACATTGACTCGGGATCCCATGAAGTCTCATGGCTTCAGGTCAAGCATGGGCAAGGAAACCTCCTGCTGATTACCACCTACTGCCCTCCCTCAGCTGATGAATCAGTACTCCGCCATGTTCAACACCACTTGGAAGAAGCACTGAGAGTAGCAAGGGCACAGAATGTCCATCACCAAGAGTGGCTCGGTAGCACCACTACTGACCGAGCTTGCCAAGTCCTGAAGGACATAGCTGCCAGTCTGGGCCTGCGACAGGTGGTGAGAGAAAACTAGGGAAAAACCTACTTGATCTCGTCCTCACCAATCTACCTGATGCATCTGTCCATATAGGTAGCAGTGACCACCGCACAGTCATTGTGGAGACTAAGTCATGTCTTCACACTGAGAACACCCTCTATCGTGTTGTGTGGCACTACCACCATGCTAAATGGGACAGCTTCAGAGCAGGTCAAAACTGGACATCCATGAGGCACTGTGGGGCAGCAGCAGAATTGTATTCTGTTGTGTCCATCAATAGTAAGACACAAGACTGCAGGAGAACGGTACAACAGGTGTTTACTCAACGTGGCTCACTCTGGAACTGAACTATACAGATTACTACTCAGTGCTATATACAGGTGTGGTCACTGCCGGTACTACAGTATACATGAGCTGTAAAAAGTAGTTCCCCCCTTATAGGTATATACATTACAATTCCTCCCCTTTTAGATTAACAGTGCCATAACACTCATTTAACAATTAAATTTCAAACTAATTACGATTAACACTTTTAACATACAACATTAGCTGAAAATAGTCCATTTATATATTCAGTCTTTGGGGAGGCTTCCTGATCCTTTCTGGATAGCGCCTTTCCCGAGTGTCTCGCCCTTGGAGCGGAGGCGATTCTGGCACCCTGTCGTCGGTTGGGTCTTCAGCTTCCGATGCTACTGTTTCTGGGGTAGATGCGACCTGTACGTCGGGTTCCTCACCAGGTACGTATGGGCGAGGCATGGGGTTGACTTGTTCCTGTGACTCTAGGATCTGGTCAGCATGGCGTCTCACGATGTTCTCCCCAACGTCCACTGTGTACATTAGTGGGCCCTGCCGTGTGCATATCGTTCCTGGCTGCAATTTTTCTGTTCGGTAGTCGCGGGCCAAGACTGGTTGCCCTACATTGAAGCTCCTTGTTGGCTTCTCATGGATGTGCTGGAATTGCTTACTCTCAACAACTCTTCGTACGTTTGGTCTGAGCAAATCCAGGCGAGATCTTAGCCTTCGGTTAAAGAACATCATGGCCGGGGCCTGGTTGGTGACTGCATGTGTCGCATTCCGGTAGGCGAACAGGAAATTGTCCACCTTATGCTGCAGCGGAATGTTGTCATTGTACATAGCCTTTATTGCCATCTTAAAGGTTTGTACGAACCTCTCAGCCAATCCATTTGTGGCTGGATGATACGGGGCGGATGTGTAATGACTTACCCCATTCTCCTTCATAAACCTCCGGAACTCTTCGGACACAAACTGTGGTCCGTTATCGGAGCAAATCTGTTCTGGCAAGCCGTTCCTGGCAAAAATGGTCCATAGGACTGCAATAGTTTTCTCCGTGGTGGTGGAGGACATTTTGATGACCTCAGGCCATTTCGAGTGCGCATCCACGGCTATTAAAAACATTGAGTCCATGAATGGACCAGCAAAATCAATATGCACCCGTTGCCATGGAGATGAGGGCCACTCCCATGGGTGTAGAGGGGCATGTGGTGGTGCATTTTGGACTTTCTGGCATCCTGAGCAGCTCTTGGTCAGGTCCTCGATTTGTTTATCGATTCCCGGCCACCACACATAAGCCCTGGCAAGGCTTTCATTTTTACCCCTAACAGATGACCCTCATGAAGCTCATTGAGCACTCTATCCCTTAACTTGTGTGAAATTACCACTCGGGATGCACACATCAAGGTCCCCCGGCACACTGACAACTGTTCTCTTCTTGTCGAGAATGCTGTCAACAGTGAGCCGCCATGTGCTGGCCATCCCTTCACTGTCAAATCATATACCCGAGACAGTGTCGGGTCATTTCGGGTCTCCTTTTCTATACGAGCGTTAGTTACCGGTAGGTATTCAACTATAGTCGAATGAAATATTTCGACAGGATCCACTGCTGGTGCTTCCTCCGCAGTAGGCAGTGGCAGGCGTGATAGCCCATCAGCATTTCCATGCTGTTTCGTGCCCTTATATTCAATCTCATGGTGGTGCGCCCCTAAAAAGAGTGACCATCTTTGTAGTCGTTGCGCAGTCATCACCGGAACGCCCTTCTTCAGATTAAAAATGGAGACAAGAGGCTGGTGGTCAGTCAGCAAGGTGAATTTCTGCCTGTGCAGGTCATGATTGAACTTTTTCACTCCCCACACTAGGCTGAGGGCCTCCCTGTCAATCTGGGCGTAGTTACGCTCGGCTGAGGTTAGTGATCGTGACGCAAAGGCTATTGGCCTCTCTGAGCCGTTCGAGAATTTGTGCGACAGCACCGCTCCAATGCCGTAGCGTGACGGATCACACGCCAACCGAATTGGTAGTGCTGGGTTGAAATGGGCCAATACCTCTTTCGATGTGATTAGTATTTTGCTCTTCTGGAAAGCTCGTTTACATTCGTCACTCCACTTCCATGGCACTCCGGTTTGCAGTAGGGTGTTCAGTGGGTGTAGTATTGTAGACAAATTTGGCAAGAACTTATGGTAGTAGTTTACCAGCCCGAGGAATGACCTCAGTTGTGACACGTTTTCCGGTGCTGGAGCCTTGACTACTGCCTCAATCTTTTCTGGGGACTTATGTAACCCCTCTTTATCGATAACGTGGCCACAATACGAGATCTGTTTTTCAAAAAACTCGCATTTGGGGCGGTTAGCTCGGAGCCCATATTCCTTCAATCTAGTGAGCACCTGCTCCAGGTTGGCGAGGTGATCACTGTCATTTTTGCCCGTGACCAGGATGTCGTCTAAATAACACCGGGTCCCTGGGATCCCTTGCAGGACTTGTTCCATTGCCCTTTGCCAAATAGCCGGAGCTGATGCTACCCCGAATACCAGCCGGTTGTATTGGTAGAGACCTTTATGGGTGTTGATTGTGAGGTATTTTTTTGATGCTTCTTCTACCTCCATTTGCAGATACGCCTGGGCCAGATCAATCTTAGTGAAGCGTTTCCCTCCAGCTAGCGAGGCGAAAATATCTTCAATCCGCGGAAGTGGATATTGTACGGTGTGAAGGACTGGGTTCACTGTTACCTTAAACTCCCCACAGATGCGAACCTTCCTTGGTTCCCCAGGCATGCTGCTCAACGACTTTTTCATCACAGGGATGATGGGTGTAGCCCACTCACTCCAGTCTACCTTGGACAGTACTCCTGAACGTTCCAAACTCTCCAGCTCTGCTCGACGGCTGGGCGGATTGCATAAGGTATCGGTCTGGCCTTAAAAAATTTTGGGCTTGCGTTTTCTTTGATTTTAATTGTTGCTGTCATGCCTTTTAGTGTTCCGAGTCCTTGCTGGATCACTTCTTGCACGTCGGTTAGGATCTTTGACAGTCGCCCAGGTGTGACGTCGTCATCCTTTTTGGCAGCCACAGTCAGTGCTTGTATGGAATGCCAATCCAGCTGTATTTTCCGGATCCATTCATGTCCCATCTTGCAATACATACAGGTTTTGGTGTTTCCTTACCGTTATATATAACGGTCACCCTTATTTTTCCTTTGGGGTAGACTTTTTGCCCCGTGTACGTCTTCAAAATAATTTTTCTGTCTCTCAAGGGTATGTGTGAGAATAGCCGCTCGTAGTCCCATCGGTTTATGACTGTTAGGGCTGATCCTGTGTCCAATTCCATTTTTACCTGGACTCCTGCTATCTTGAGAGTGACCCAAATGGTTCGGTGATCCTCCGTTTTGATCACATTATGTAGTTTCAGACAACTGAGCTCCCTGCTTTCGGAGTCGGTCTCACTCTTTTGTTCATCTGCACTATTCTCCGTCACCTTATGTACCTTCTTGTACTTTTCTTTTGGAGATTTCTATTGCTGGTTTTCTTTCCCGACCTGCAGACTCGTGCTATGTGTCCTACTTTTCCACACTGTCTGCACACTTTGTCTTTGAACCAGCAAACATTGTGGTCGTGTGTTGTTCTGCCGCAGCGATAGCACTTCTCTGTTCTGTATGACATTTCTTTTGTGCCATATTCTTGCGGTCTCTGTTGTATCTCTGCAGTGCCCCGTGCTGCTGCTTCATATGATACCGCAATGCTGAAAGCCTTGTCCAGCGTAAGGTCCTTTTCAGATAAAAGCCGTTTCTGGGTTCCTTCACTTTGAAGCCCACACACAAACTTGTCCCTTAAGGTATCTGCCAGTCCCTTCCAAACTGGCAGTGTTTCGATAGTTTGCGCAGTTCTGTTAAATATTCAGCATTGCTTTCATCCTTATGCTGGTTCCGTTTGTGAAACTTGAATCTTTCTGCTATCAGCAGCGGTGTGGGGTTTAATTGTTCCTGTAGTATCGTCACTATGCCTCCAAACTCTTCTCCACTGGCTTCGTTGGGGTTACTAGATTTTGTAATAAGCCATACGTCTTTGCACCCATTAAATTTAACAATACCGGCGCTTTCTTGTCATCTGACACCTCATTTGCCTTGCAGTATACCTCTATTCGTTCGACATATGTAGTCCAATCTTCGACTTCATTGTCAAATGCGGTGATACTGCCACTCTTCGGCATTTTGGCTGTGGTTTAAAATGGCTTAAAGTGGCATCTCCCGCGCTTTCCTTCCTCCCCCGCTGCGCCGCTCTCGGCGGTCCTCGTGGCAATGGCGGCACCCTGTAGGTTTCGCGCGCTTCTCCTGCGCTGCTGCCAACGCCGCTCTCGGCGGTCCTCGTGGCAATGGCGGCGCCTCGTGGGTTTCTGCACGTCTCTCTCCCTCTCCTCGACGCTGCTCGGCCCCTGAACACCGGCTGCGCCCTGTGCGCTCTGCCCTCTCTCTCATCTCCCCCGTCGACGCTGCTCGGCCCTTTTGCTGTGCCGCTCAGTCGGGCTCTAGCCCGCCACTGTCCAGGAAGGTTCTGCGCACTACCTGTTGCCAGCCCGTTTCGCTGGACCACTGCGACTGGAAAGCCAAGCCTGGCTCTCAACAGCCTCCCCCACAATTCTCGAGTCTCTGCTGGATGACTGGGCGGTTGCCCGTGATCGACACCCGTGTCTCTTGCCTTGACCTCCAATCTACTGGTCTCCAGGAACGAATCCCTGGGAGGTGATGCAGAGTTGCAGGTAGGATCGAATTTGTCTCGTCGCCAATGTTGTGTCCGTCAGTAGTAAGACACAAGACTGCAGGAGAACGGTACAACAGGTGTTTACTCAACGTGGCTCACTCTGGAACTGAACTGTACAGATTACTACTCAGTGCTATATACAGGTGTGGTCACTGCCGGTATTACAGTATACATGAGCTGTAAAGAGTAGTTCCCCCCTTAAAGGTATACGCTTTACATATTCCACCACAATCTGTAACCTCATGGCCCAGCATATCCCTCACTCTACCATTACTATCAAACCAGGGGAACAACCCTGGTTCAATAAGGAGTGCAGAAGAGCACGCCTGGAGCAGCACCAGGTGTGCCTAAAAATGAGGTGCCAACCTGGGGAAGCTGCAACACAGGACTACATGCATGCTAAAAAGCAGAAGCAGCATGCTATAGACAGGGCTAAGCGATCCCACAATCAACGGGTCAGACCAAAGTTCTGCAGTCCTGCCACAAACAGTCGTGAATGGTGTTGGACCATTAAACAACTAACGGGAGGAGGAGGCTCCATGAATATCCCCATCCTCAATGATGGTGGAGCCCAGCACGCGAGTGCAAAAGACAAGGCTGAAGCATTTGCAACTATCTTCAGCCAGAAGTGCAGAGTGGATGATCCATATTGGCCTCTTCCTGAGGTCCCCACCATCACAGAAGCCACTCTTCATCCAATTCGATTCACTCCACGTGATATTAAGAAACGGCGGAGCGCACTGGATACAGCAAAGGCTATGGGCCCCGACAACATCCCGGCTATCGTGCTGAAGACTTGTGCTCCAGAACTAGCCGCGCCTCTAGCCAAGCTGTTCCAGTACAGCTACACACTGGCATCTATCCGACAATGTGGAATTTGCCCAGGTGTGTCCTTTCCACAAAAAGGACAAATCCAATCCGGCCAATTACCGCCCCATCAGTCTACTCTCAATCATCAGCAAAGTGATGGAAGGTGTCATCGACAGTGCTATCAAGCAGCACTTACTCACCAATAAACTGCTCACTGATGCCCAGTTTGAGTGCCGCCAAGACCACTCGGCTCCCTACCTCATTACAGCCTTGACAAAGGAGCTGAATTCCAGAGGTAAGGTGAGAGTGACTGCCCTTGACATCAAGGCAGCATTTGACCGAGTGTGGCATCAAGGAGCCCTCATAAAACTGAAGTCAATAGGAATCGGGGGGAAAACGCTCCACTGGCTGGAGTCATACCTAGCACAAAGGAAGATGGTTGTGGTGGTTGAAGGTCAATCATCTTAGCCCCAGGACATCGCTGCAGGAGTTCCTCAGGGCATTGTCCTCGGCCCAACCATCTTCAGCTACTTCATCAATGACCTTCCCTCCAACATAAGGTCAGAAATTGGGATGTTCGCTGATGACTGCACAGTGTTCAGTGCCATTCACAACTCCTCAGGTATTGAAGCAGTCCATGCCCGCGTGCAACAAGACCTGGGTGACATTCAGGCTTGGGCTGATAAGTGGCAGGTAACATTTGCGCCACAGAAGTGCCAGGCAATGACTATCTCCAACAAATGAGAATCTAACCACCTCCCCTTGACATTCA
The DNA here is from genome assembly GCF_052327205.1 of Somniosus microcephalus. Lineage (NCBI taxonomy): Eukaryota > Metazoa > Chordata > Chondrichthyes > Squaliformes > Somniosidae > Somniosus > Somniosus microcephalus. The sequence goes on along the minus strand of NC_141017.1, from coordinate 9,008,160 downwards.
ACGGCATTACCATCGCCAAATCCCCCACCATCAACATCCTGGGGGGTCACCATTGATCAGAAATTTAACTGGACCAGCCACATAAATACTGTGGTATCAAGGGCAGGTCAGAGGCTAGGTATTCTGCAGCGAGTGTCTCACCTCCTGACTCCCCAAAGCCTTTCCACCATCTACAAGGCACAAGTAAGAAGTGTGATGGAATACTCTCCACTTGCCTGGATGAGTGCAGCTCCAACAACACTCAAGAAGATCGACACCATCCAGGGCAAAGCAGCCTGCTTGATTGGCAGCCCATCCACCACCTTAAACATTCACTCCCTCCACCACCGGCGCACCGTGGGTGCAGTGTGTACCATCTACAAGATGCACTGCAGCAACTCGCCAAGGCTTCGGCAGCACCTCCCAAACCCGCAACCTCTTCCACCTAGAAGGACAAGGGCAGCAGGCGCATGGGAACACCACCACCTCCAAGTTCCCCTCCAAGTCACACACCATCCTGACTTGGAAATATATCGCCGATCCTTCATCATCGCTGGGTCAAAATCCTGGAACTCCCTCCCTAACAGCACTGTGGGAGTACCTCCACCAGACTGACTGCAGCAGTTCAAGAAGGCAGATCACCACCACCTTCTCAAGGGCAACTAAAGATGGGCAATAAATGCCGGCCTTGCCAGCGACGCCCAGATCCCATAAGCGAATTTTAAAAAACGTTGATATATTGGCCCGGAATTAGTGGTCCTGATAACAGTAACTAGCAGCGTTCACCGTCATTTCCCCTCTGAAACTGACCGCATCTTCAGGATTCAGCACATGCGCAGCCTAGTACGGAAATCCTGAAGTTGCGGTCTGTCATTCACTGCCCCCCCACAGGCTGAGGCCCAAGCACTGATCTTTGCGGTACCCCACTAGTTACAGCCTGCCAACCCGAAAATGACCTGTTTATTCCCACTCTCTGTTTTCTGTCTGTTAGCCAATCCTCAATCCATGCTAGTATATTACCCCCAATCCCATGGCCCTAATTTTGTGTAATATTCTCCTGTGTGGCACCTTACCGAGTGCCTTCTGAAAATCCAAATACACCACATCCCCTGGTTCTCCCTTATCTACCCTGTTAGTTACAACCTCAAAAAACTTTAACAGATTTGTGAAACACGATTTCCCTTTCATAAATCCATGCTGACTCTGCCCAATCCTATTATGATTTTCTAAGTGCCCTATTACCACATCCCTAATAATAGATTTAGCATGTTCCCTACTACTGATGTCAGACTAACTGGCCTGTAGTTCCCTATTTTGTGACTCCCTCCTTTCTTAAATAGCGGGGTTACATTTGCTACCTTCCAATCCATGGGGAGCATTCGAGAAGCTAGAGAATTCTGGAAGATCGAAACCAATGCATCGAGTATCTCTGCAGCCACTTCTTTTAGAACCACGGTGGCAGCACGGTGGCATAGTGGTTAGCACTGTTGCCTCACAGCGCCAGGGACCCGGGTTCAAATCCGGCCTCGGGTGACTGTCTGTGTGGAGTTTGCACATTCTCCCCGTGTTTGCGTGGGTTTCCTCCGGGTGCTCCGGTTTCCTCCCACAGTCCAAAGATGTGCGGGTTTAGGTTGATTGGCTATGATAAATTGACCCTTAGTGTTAGGGGGATTAAATACGTGGGGTTACGGGGATAGGGTGGGATATGTGTTGGTGTAGGGGTTACGGGAATCGGGTGGGATATGTGTCGGTGCAGGCTCGATGGGCCGAAATGGCCTCTATCTGCACTGTGGGGTTTCTGTGATTCTGTGATTCTGTGAACCCTAGGATGTAGGCCATCAGGTCCAGGGGATTTGTTGGCTTTTACTCCCGTTAATTTCTCCAGTGCAATTACTGATGCGAATTTCTTTAACTTCCTCATTCTCACCAGACCCTTGGATTCCCACTATTACCGGAATGTTATTTGTGTCTTCTACCATGAAGACAGATACAAAGTATTTGTTTAATGTCTCTGCCATTTCCTTCACCATTTTAAAAGGTAATATTCATATTTCAATATTAATATTTTTATTTCCCCCCTTGCGACCCACCAACTGCTCGAGCTATTAGCGTGTTAACTTTGACATCTGCCTGTGCCCCACTAACAGTGAATCGTCTCTGCATTGCCCACCTGCATTACCAAACCCAGGAACAGCTCCTGCCTCAGGCATTCCAGAGCTGGGCCTCTCCTCTTCAACGTTCAACTCAGCCCAACCTCACTCACACCCAGCACCCCCACCCTCACCCACCCCCACTCCCACCCTCACCAACCCCCCCCACCCCCACCCAACCTCACCCTCCCCCACCCCCCCACCCCCACCCAACCTCACCCACACTCACCCACCCCCACTCCCACCCTCACCCACCCTCCCCCTCCCCCACCCTCCCCCACCCTCACCCACCCTCTCCCTCCCCCACCCTCCCCACCCTCCCCCACCCTCACCCACTCTCACCCTCACCCACCCTCACCCACCCTCACCCACTCTCACCCACTCTCACCCTCACCCACCCTCCCCCACCCTCACCCACTCTCATCCACCCTCACCCAACCTCACTCTCCCCCACCCTCCCTCACCCTCACTCACCCTCACCCACCCACCCTCACCCACCCTCACCCTCCCTCACCCACCCTTACCCACCCTCACCCTCAGCCTCACCCACCCTCACCCAACCTCACTCATCCACCCACCCTCACTCTCACCCACCCTCCCTCTCCCCCACCCACCCGCCCCCAACCTCCCCCACCCTGCCTCACCCTCCGCCACCCTCCCCCACTCTCACCCACTCTCACCCTCCCACACCCTCCTCCACCCTCGCCCACTCTCACTCTCACCCTCACCCACTCTCACCCTCACCCACTCTCACCCTCACCCATCCTCACCCACCCTCACCCACTCTCAGCCTCACCCACTCTCACCCACCCTCACCCTCACCCACTGTTACCCTCACCCACCCTCGCCCACACTCAGCCCCAACCTGCCCTTTATTAATCTGCCCACCTGTTCTGGGCCGGTGCTTCTGCCTGCTCCAGTTTGCCGTCCGCGCCGTTGCTTTAGCCCCGGGCCCTGTGCGAGTTACAGAGTGCTATTAATCATAGGATCTTACACAGAAGGCCCATCCTGCCTGTGCTGGCTCTCTGGTAGAGCTCTCCAATCAGTCCCACTCCACCGCTCTTTCCCCACAGCCCTGCAATTTTCTCCCCTTCAAGTATTTATCCAATTCCCTTTTGAAAGTCACTATTGAATCTGCTTCCACCGCCCTTTCAGGCAGCGCATTCCAGATCACAACAACTCACTGTGTAAAAAAAATCTCTCCTCTGGTTCTTTTGCCAATTATCTTCAATCTGTGTCCTCTGGTTCCGACCCTCCTGTCAGTGGAAGCAGTTTCTCCACATCTACTTTCTCAAAAGCCCTCATAATATTGAACACCTATATTAAACCATCCCTTAACCTTCTCTGCTCCAAGGGGAACAATCCAAGCTTCTCCAACCTCTCCTCGTAACTGAAGCCCCTCATCCCTGGTAACACCCTGGTAAACCTCCTCTGTCCCCTTTCTAAGGCCTTTACATCTTTCCTGAAGTGTGGGGCCCAGAATTGTCCACAATACTCCAGCTGAGGCCTAACCAGTGGTTTATAAAGTCCGAGCCTGATCTCTTTGTTTTTATATTCTGGGCCTCTATTTATAAACCCAAGTAACCCATTGGCTCTTTTAACCACCTGATCAACTTGCCCTGTCACCATTAAGGATTTGAGTGTATGGACACCAAGGTCTCTCTGCTCATCCACACTTTTCATAATCGTGCCATTTATAGTTTACTGTCTTTACATATTCCTCCCAAAGTGCATCACTTCACACTTCTCCACATTGAACTCTATCTGCCGTGCTTCACCCATTTCACCATCCTGCCTGTGTCACCCTGAAGTCTGTAACTATCATCATCACAATCTGCAACATTGTCAAGTTTCGGATCATCTGCAAACTTTATAACGCTGCTCGCTACATGTGTGGAAGGGAGGAAGTCATGCTAGGACATGAAGAAGAAGGCAAGAAAAAAATGTTAGTAAGGGAAATAATTACATTAATTTAAAAAACACATGTTTTTTGTTTGAGCACTCACATAATAGAATTGTGAGCAAAATTAAAGCCCTTGGAATCAATGAGACAATGCTCCAGCTGAGGCCCAATCGTAACCAGAGAATCACCTGCAACGGCTTCTCTTCCCACTCCCGCATCGTTCCCTCTGGTGTCCCACAAGGATCTATCCCTAGCCCCCTCCTATCTCTCATCTACATGTTGCCCCTCGGCTGTAATGATATCAGCAAATAGTGATGGTATTTGCCTGTTTGATTATGATGCCTTACCAGCATAATTGCATGTATTGATTACTTATGCCTGACCAGCAGAGGGCATGTGAGAGACAAGCAGTTTAGTTTAGTTTTAGTTTCACTTTAGATGGATCTCTAACATGATGTCTCCTGTAATGCTGTTAACAGAGTTGAACATACTTTAGATAAAAAGACAATTCTCTTTCATGAATGTGTCGTCATTGAACCCACATACAAGTCAATACATGGTGTCAGAAGTGATTGAAAGAGATGAAGAGGAAAAATCTGAAGTTAAATCAGCTCTCCACATATTAGCAAGCCAAAAGAGAACATCGTTGCTTACCATTGGAGAATAGCTAACGAAGTGAAAAAATGGAATGTGGCATTCCAGATAATGGCCTAAGGAAAAGACTGCTAAGAGAGCAAAATCTAGACCTGGGAAAAGCCATAGCACTGTGTAGGGCTACAGAGACTGTGAAGTCGCAGGCAAAGGAGCTGTTCAGTGACAGTAGCTGCAACGTGGATGCAGTGAGTAAGAACGGACACAAACCATTTAACAAAAAGAGCGCCAATGTGAAAAAAGAGGCGTGGCCAGCGAACAAAAATGAAAGGGGCAATCGAAAGTCATGTAGTCGATGCGGTACACAGCATCCACCAAATAAGTGTCCAGCATATGGTAAAAAATGCAATAGTTGCAACAAAAACAACCATTATGCCCGTTGCTGTAAGAACCAAGCGCAACAAAGCAAGGTCCATGCAGTAGATGAAAGCGAGATAGAAGAGTTCAATGTGGATGTCGTGTCTGAAAACAAGAAAGAAAAAAGAGACTGGATGTTGACACTAAAAGTGAATGACATACACATTACATTTAAATTGGATACTGGAGCACAAGTTAATGTGATATCAGAGACTGATTTTAAGAAAATTAGACCCAGACCAAAGTTACATGGAATAAAAGTGAAAGTGACAGGATACTCAGGTACTGACATACCAGTGAAAGGAAAATGCATTGTCAAAGTAACACACAAGGACAGAGAGCACACGCTAGCATTAATCGTGGTGCCAAAGGATGTGCAAGCCATACTAGGTTTAAAAGCCTGTGAGAGACTGAACCTGGTAAAGAGAGTCCTCGTTGTGGAAAGCGAAGGAGAGACAGTCTATGATGAACTCATGAAAGAGTACAAAGACCTATTTCAGGGTCTAGGCTGCCTTCCAGGAGAACGCATGATCAGAGTAGATAAAAGTATGCCAACGGTCATACATCCATGCAGAAAAGTTCCGTTTGCTCTTCAAAAGCAACTGAAGGCAGAGTTGGACAGGATGGAAAGCCTGAACATGATTCAGAAGATAGATGAGCCAATTGAGTGGGTGAGTTCCCTCGTCATTGTGGACAAAAAGAATGGAAAGCTCAGAATTTGCCTGGATCCAAGAGATCTAAACAGAGCAATAAAGAGAGAGCACTTCAAGCTTCCTACACGTGAGGAAATGATGTCACAGTTTGCAAATGCAAAGTATTTCAGCAAGTTAGGTGCATCATCAGGATTTTGGCAGATGAAACTGAACGAGGCAAGTTCAAGACTGTGCACGTTCAAAAGTCCATTTGGCAGATACAGATTCCTAAGGTTACCATTTGGCATTGCCTCAGCTCCTGAAGTGTATCACAAAACTATCCATATGATCTATGAGCATCTGGAGGGAGTTGATACATCAATGGATGACATCATAGTATGGGGAACCACGAGAACTGAGCATGACGAGAGACTGAAAAAAGTGCTGGAAGCTACAAGGAAAACAAACCTGAAGCTGAATAGAGAGAAATGCCAGCTCGGGGTGATAGAACTGACATTCATGGGAGATATCCTTAGCAGTGAGGGCATCAGACCAGATCCCAGAAAGGTGTCTGCCATTGAGAATATGCCAAAGCCACAATGCAAAAGGGACGTGCAGAGGTTTAATGGAATGATCAATACATGGGTAAATTCATATCCAACGTCTCAGAAAAGATGGCGCCACTGAGAAGACTAACTGAAAAGAACATAGTATGGGAATGGAATCATGAGCATGAGAAGTCATGGAGCGATCTAAAGAAACTGCTCACAGAGGAACCAGTTCTGAGGTTTTATGACCCAGCGAGACCCATCAAGATATCATCAGATGCATCACAGAGTGGGCTCGGTGCCGTTCTTCTGCAAAAATATGACTACTGGCAACCTATTGCATATGCATCGCGCTCAATGACAGACACGGAGACGCGATATGCTCAAATAGAAAAGGAGCTGCTCAGCATCACATACGCCTGTGAAAGATTTCACCAGTTTGTGGCAGGACAAGCAATCAGTGTAGAGACTGACCATAAGCCCTTGATTGCATTGTTCCAAAAGCCACTAAATAGCTGTCCGCTTAGAATACAAAGAATGATGATCAGGCTGCAACGCTATATACTGAATGTTGCGTACACACCGGGTAAGCTGATGTATACAGCAGACACGTTGTCCAGAGCTGTTGACCCAAGTGAGCCCGCAAACACCAAAATGGATGAAAAAGTGAACGCCTACGTGGACATCATCACAAGTGCACTGCCCATAGCAGATGCAAAAATGGAGCTCATAAAGACTGAGACAAACAAAGATGAAACAATGAGACGACTGAGGAAAAGCATCTTGGATGGATGGCCCAACATGAAGCAAGACTCCTCACCTGACATGGCAGAGTACTGGAACTGCAGGGCGGAACTATCAGTGGTCGAAGACATCATCTACAAAGGAAGTAAAATAGCTATCCCAAAGAGTCTGAGAAAAGAGATGCTAAAAAGGATCCATGGAGGACATCTGGGAATTGAAAAGTGCATGGAAAGAGCACGAGAGGTGATGTACTGGCCACGAATCAACCAAGATGTGACAAATGAGGTGTCAAACTGCACAATATGCCTGAAATATCGAGCAAGCAATCCGGTAGAACCACTAAAGCCACACCCAGCACCAGACAGACCTTACCAGAAGGTAGGCACTGACCTATTCGTATGTCAAGGGAAGGACTACCTTTTAGTCACAGACTATTACTCCCTGTATCCAAAGGTTTGTAGACTGTACACCACCACTGCAGATGCTGTGATAACATGTATGAAAGCCATATTCTCCAGACATGGCGTGGCAAGCGAGGTCTTCACAGACAACGGACCCCAGTTTTACAATGCAATTTTCCGACACTTTGCCAAAGAGTGGGACTTTGTCCACACAACGTCAAGTCCTCACTTTCCACAGTCCAATGGACTAGTGGAAAAATCGGTCCAGACAGTGAAAAGACTGATGTACAAGGCAAAAGACAATGGAACTGACTTCTACCAGAGCATGCTTGTATACCGCACAATGCCGCTCGAGTGTGGTAAGTCACCAGCCCAACGCCTGATGGGACGTCGGCTAAGGTCAAACCTACCCATCCCAGAGAACCTCATGAAAACAAAAGAGGGGGAGAAAGTGAGGAAGTTCAAAGAACAACAGAAAGAAAAGCAAAAGTACTACTATGACAGAGGAACACAAAACCTACCTGAACTCCACACTGGTGACCAAGTAAGGTTGAAAGACAAAACAAACACATGGACTCAGAAGGGAACTGTCCTGAGTGAAGTTCAACCAAGATCATACACCATTCAGACAGATGAGGGTGCTGTTCTGAGAAGAAATCGTCGAGATCTTCTCATGGGACCAGCCACAGCAGGTCAAGAGACTGATACTGTTGAACAACCTGATCACACAGCTGAGAACACATCATCTGAGGCAACAACTCAGATTCAAGGACAATCAATCAGAAAATCCTCAAGACACGTGAAGCCTCCTGAGAGACTCATTGAGCAAATTTAAGGACTATTGTTATAGAAGGAAGTAATGTTATCTTATTCTTTCTTCAAGTTCTAGTGTATTGACATATTTCATGTGAACACACAAAGCAAGGTTAAAAAACCTTGATCATGATAATGATAATGTAGGTTCATTAAGTGTTACAGTTAAAATGCAGATTAATACAAAGAAAACATGTTGTTAGTTAAAAGTAAAATACTTTTGTTTTAAGAAAAGGAGATATAATGATATCAGCAAATAGAGATGGTATTTGCCTGTTTGATTATGATGCCTACCAGCATGTTTGCATGTATTGATTTCTTGTGCCTGACCAGCAGAGGGCATGTGACCGAGACAAGCAAGGCAGTTTGGTTTAGTTTCAGTTTCGTTCTAGATGCATCACTAGCATCGTGTCTCCTGTAAAAGCTGTATAAAGAGTTGAACAAGCTTTAGATTAAAAGTCATTCTCTTTCATAAATGTCTCGTCATTGAACCCACAAAGAAATCAATACAGCATAGGCTCAGGATAAGGGGTCGGCCATTTAAGACTGAGATGAGGAGTAATTTCTTCACTCAGAGGGTTGTGAATCTTTGGAATTCTCTGCCCCAGAGGGCTGTGAATGCTGAGTCATTGAGTATATTCAAGGCTGAGTTGATAGATTTTTGGACTCTAGGGGAATCAGGGGATATGGAGATCGGGTGGGACATAGAAACATAGAAACATAAAGATAGAAGCAGGAGTAGGCCATTCGGCCCCTCGAGCCTGCTCCGCCATTCAATTCGATCATGCCTGATCATCCAAATTCAGTACCCTGTCCCTGCCTTCTCTCCATATCCCTTGATCCCTTTAGCCTTAAGAAATATATCTAACTCCTTCTTGAATATATTTAATGAATTGGCCTCTACTGTCTTCTGTGGTAGAGAATTCCATAGGTTCACCACTCTCTGGGTGAAGATATTCCTCCTCATCTCAGTCCTAAATTGCTTACCCCTTATCCTTAGACTGTGACCACTGGCTCTGGACTCCCCCGCCATCGGGAACAGCCTTCCTGCATCTAGTCTGTCAAGTCCTGTTAGAATTTTATAAGTTTCAATTAGATCCCCTCTCATTCTTCTAAACTCTAGCGAATATAAGCCTAATCGACCCAATCTCTCTTCATATGTCATTCCTGCCATCCCAGGTATCAGACTGGTGAATCTTCGCTGCACACCCTCCATGGCAAGGACATCCTTCCTCAGATAAGGCGACCAAAACTGCACACAATACTCAAGGTGTGGTCTCACCAAGGCCCTGTACAGCTGCAGCAAGACATCCTTGCTCCTGTACTCGAATCCTCTCGCTATGAAGGTCAGCATACCATTTGCCTTCTTAACCGCCTGCTGCACCTGCATGCTTACCTTCAGCGACTGGTGCACAAGGACACCCAGGTCTCGTTGCACTTCCCCTTCTCCCAATTTTTGCTGTTCAGATAATAATCTGCCTTCCTGTTTTTGCCACCAAAGTGGATAACCTCGCATTTATCCACAATATACTGCATCTGCCATGCATCTGCCCAATCACCCAACCTGTCCAAATCGTACTGGAGTTGCTCTGCATCCTCGCACAGCACATACGCCCACCCAGCTTTGTGTCATCTGCCAACTTGGAGATATTACATCTAGTTCCCTCGTCTAGATCATTAATATATATTGTGAATAGCTGGGGTCTTAGCACCGATCCTTGCGGTACCCCACTAGTCACTGCTTTCCACTCGGAAAAAGACCCATTTATTCCAACTCTTTGCTTCCTGTCTGCCAACCAGTTTTCTATCCACGTCAGTACCTTACCCCCTATCCCATGTGCCTTAACTTTGCACGCTAGTCTCTTATGCGGGACCTTATTGAAAGCCTCCTGAAAGTCCAAATACACCACATCCACTGGTTCTCCCTTTTCTATTCTACCAGTTACATCCTCAAATAATTCCAGTAGATTACTCAAGCACGATTTACCTTTTGTAAACAGTGGAGTTGAGGTCGATGATCAGCCGTGATCTTATTGAATGGCGGAGCAGGCTCGAGGGGCCGTGTGGCGGAGCAGGCTCGAGGGGCCGTGTGGCGGAGCAGGCTCGAGGGGCCGTGTGGCGGAGCAGGCTCGAGGGGCCGTGTGGCGGAGCAGGCTCGAGGGTCCGTATGGCCGGCTCCTGCTCTTACTTCTTATGTTCTTATGTTCTCCTGATTTTCCTCTCCACTAAAGTCAATAGACGGGAATGCCAGGCGGTGTGTATAATGAGCGGCCAATTTGCCAGCGCCCGTTTCGCATGGTCGTCCAAAGTTAAAATGACACCGAGAGTGTCTCTGTAATTGCAGCCTTTAAAGGAACATAAGAAAGTCTGGAGTGAGAAAGACCATTTGGGCCTATGGAGCTTGAACCATCCACAGAGCAGGAACAACCCACTGGGTCAATGACTCTTCCCAAACCACAACCTTCCGAGGAAAGGCTTTGCAGAGTCCTCACCTGCCCTTTCCCCGCCTGTAAATCATGTGAAATCAGAATGTCTATCTAACTTTACATCCTTCATTATTCATCCTGGATTGGCTGCTGCCCTGGGTATCACCTTTCCACAGTGCCAGCAGCTCAGGGACGATCCACACAGCATTTGGTCATTTCCATCGATAGCTTTTCTTCATCGGCCTCTTTTTGTACAGGTCTTCATCGAGGCACTGAATTTCTCTTCAAATGATCTTATAATCACAGAATGGCTGGGTGAGTTATGGTGCCTTCATCCTGCAATAACATATTGAACAGCTTCCCCGGTGGAAGGCCAACAACCTGACTCACCTGATGTTTGCCATCAGACCTGCTGCACACAGGCACTGAGAGGAAGGAAGTGCAACATCTGGACATACTGCAGGTAAACGTCATCTATACACGTCGAAAACCGGACAAGGGGGGAGGAGGATGCGAGAGGGATAGAGTGTGGAAAGACAGAGAGGGAGGGTGTGAGAGGGAATAAGTGTGGAAACAGAGAGAGAGAGGGTGTGAGAGTGATAGAGTGCGGAAAGAGAGAGAGAGGGTGTGAGAGTGATAGAGTGTGGAGAGAGAGGGAGGTTGTGAGATAGAGAGAGAGGGAGGGTGTGAGATAGATAGAGTGTGGAGAGAGAGAGAGAGAGGGAGGGTGTGAGAGTGATAGAGTGTGGAGAGAGAGAGAGAGGGAGGGTGTGAGAGGGATAGAGTGTGGGGAGAGAGAGAGAGGGAGGGTGTGAGAGGGATAGAGCATGGAAAGAGAGAGAGGGAGGATGTGAGAGTGATAGAGTGTGGAGAGAGAGAGAGAGAGAGAGAGGGGGATGTGCAATATCAGCAGAACCCGATGGAATGTCCAGGCCTGTGTGTGTTTATTTTAAATGGGCCACTATCTGTACAAATAGCACACCCTGGATTTCAGTGTGTGCTGTAAGTTTTGGTCCATGAACCATCTCAATCATGAGATCTACCGCCTGCTGTCTACTCAGAAGGAGTTGCTGAACAGTGCACTCACTGAGTGGAATGTAATGCAATCCAAAGCTGGTAAATAAATGCATGTTTTAGTTGTTGTTGTGATAACCTGATAGATTCACCAGAGAATTATCGCCAAACTGGCCGTCTCATGACAGTTCAAACCAGTTCAGATAATAGTCAAGGGTTAACAGTGCTCTTAGGGTCAAACATGGATCAAAAAGGCTGGAGCTTCACTTCCTGATGCAGTGAATTGAAAGGCTGACACATCAAAAATACTCATGCATGACAGGATCTGAAAGTGTGTTAATCAGCCAAAGGGAGGGAGGAACATAAAACAATCTCTATCACTTGGGCAAACTAATGGGACTGAGGGCTGACAAGTCCCCTGGACCTGATGGGCTGCATCCTAGGGTCTTAAAAGAAGTGGCTGCAGAGATAGTGGATGCGTTGGTTGTAATCTACCAAAATTCCCTGAATTCTGGAGAGGTCCCAGCAGATTGGAAAATCGCAAATGTAATGCCCCAATTCAAGAAAGGAGGGAGGCAGAAAGCAGGAAACTATAAGCCAGTTAGCCTAATGTCTGTCATTGGGAAAATGCAGGAATTCATAAGGGATTAGTAGCAGGACATTTAGAAAATCATAATACAATCAAGCAGAGTCAACATAGTTTTATAGTTTCATGAATGGGAAATCGTGTTTGACAACTTTATTAGAGTTCTTTGAGGATGTAACAAGCAGGTTGGATCAAGGGGAACCAGTAGATGTGGTGTATTTAGATTTCCAAAAAGCATTCGATAAGGTGCCACATAAAAGGTTACTGCACAAGATAAAAGCTCACGGGGTTGGGGGTAATATATTGGCATGGATAGAGGATTGGCTAACTAACAGAAAACAGAGAGTCGGGATAAATGGGTAATTTTCAGGTTGGCAAACTGTAACTGGTGGGGTGCCACAGGAATCAGTGCTGGGGCCTCAACTATTTACAATGTATATTAATGACTTGGATGAAGGGACCGAGTGCACTGTAGCCAAATTTGCTGATGATAAAAAGATAGTTGGGAAAGCAAGATGTGAGGAGGACACAAAGGGCTGGATTTTACTTACCGAGACGAGTTGTGGGTGGGACTGCTCCTTTCCGGGTTCTAGTCCCGCCCCCAGCAACGTCCGACGCACCGACACTATTTCTCCCTGATTGGCCTTGTTAAGCCGTCCTGTGGGCTTGCTGGCCAATTAAGGGTGAGCTGGTGTCAGATGACGTTAGTTGATGATGCTTCATCTGCCGGTTTTCTTAAAGGCACATGAACCATCTATTTTTGACAGATGATTTGACAGTGTTTGACAGCATTGAGGTGCTATCAAACACTGACAATCACTGAACAAAGGTGAACCCTTGCACCCAGGCTCTCCAAAGATTCTCTCCTTAGGATGAAACAGATGGCAGCTGCAGGTGATGGAACAGAAGCAATCTGTCACTTCTCCCAATGAGGTGAGGCCACACAAACACAATCTAAACACATTAAAAATGACTTTCCCAACATTTCCTTACCTTTGAAACTCACCAGTGTCCCATTGCATCCTTCACACCACTTCTGCAGCTGTCATCTATACACAAACAGTACAACAGACCCACAGCACGCCTCACTTACCCTGGCGGGGTTCCCCGACATCAGGAAAACCGCAGCAGAAGTCGCAAAATGGAACTACCTGTTCAGGACCCGCTCCCATTCTTTATGATTTTCCCAGCAGCCCAGCCTCCAAACCTGCCTCCTCAGGGCTGGTAAAATCCAGCCCAAAGAATCTGCAAAGGGATATAAATAGGTTACGTGAGTGGGCAAAAATTTGTGGTTATCCACTTTGGTAGGAAGAATAAAAAAGCAAAATATTATTTAAATGGAGAGAGACTACAGAATGCTGCGGTACAGAAGGTTCTGGGTGTCCTCGTACATGAAACACAAAAAGTTAGCATGCAGGTACAGTGAGTAATTAGGAAAGCAAATGGAATGTTGGCCTTTATTGCAAGGGGGATGGAGTATAAAAGTAGGGAAGTCTTGCTACAACTGTACAGGGCGCTGGTGAGACCACACCTGGAGTACTGCATACAGTTTTGGTCTCCATATTTAAGGAAGGATATACTTGCATTGGAGGCAGTTCAGAGAAGGTTCACTAGGTTGATTCCTGAGATGAAAGGGTTGTCTTATGAGGAAAGGTTGAGAAGGTTGGGCCTATACTCATTGGAGTTTAGAAGAATGAGAGGTGATCTTATTGAAACATATTAGATTCTGAGGGGGCTCGACAGGGGAAATGCTGAGAGGATGTTTCCCTTCGTGGGGGAATCTAGAACTAGGGGGCATAGTTTCAGGGTAAGGGGTGTCCATTTAAGTCGGAGATGAGGAGGAATTTCTTCTCATGAATCTTTGGAATTCTCTACCCCAGAGAGCTGTGGAGGCGGAGTCGAGTCACTGAATATATTCAAGGCGGAGATTGACAGACATTTGAGCAACAGGGGAGTCAAGGGCTATGGGGAGCGGGAAGGAAAGTGGAGTTGAGGCAGAAGATCAGCCATGATCTTATTGAATGGTGGAGCAGGCTCGAGGGGCCGAATGGCCGACTCCTGCTCCTATTTCTTATGTTCTTATGTGATAGGAGTCCCTTTCTCAAGCTCTCTGTATGTTTACTGTGTGATCACTGTTTGTGTTTGAAGTGTTGCCTCTCTTCAGGGGAGCAGTCATTTAGGCTCCAGTTGGCCTCAGCGTTGGTCGGGGTTTGTGCGGACGTCGGGTGAGGACGGCTTCAGTCTTGGCTCTGAGACCCTCTGTATTTGAAATATCGGCCAACACGCTGTGTAAACCCACACAGGAAACTGGCTGCTTGGGTGAGATATCGAGCTGGTGGCTGGGGCACCAAACCACAGCCAGGGAGAGAAGGAGAAACAATTGAAAAGGGTGAAGAGCAGTTAAGTCTGATCCTGAGACAGAGCCAGGCCAGTTCACTTACACCTGCTGACACAGCTGAAGGTGCGAGGCGCCGACTAGCAAACATCCCCAGATGTTATAAATCATCCTTGGCAGCTGAAACAACCTGCACACGTGTGAAAGGTTTATTTTTTGACTCCCGTTGTCCTGGGAGTAGAACAAAAGCCTGAACTCAAGTAACCTAAGATCATAAGAACATAAGAATTAGGAACAGGAGTCGGCCATTCGGCCCCTCGAGCCTGCTCCGCCATTCAATAAGATCATGGCTGATCTCCGACCTCAACTCCACTTTCCCGCCTGATCTCCATATCCCTTGATTCCCCTAGAGTCCAAAAATCTATCGATCTCAGCCTTGAATATACTCAAAGACAACATGCACAGCCCTCTGAGGCAGAGAATTCCAAAGGTTCACAACCCTCTGAATGAAGAAATTCCTCATCATCTCAGTCTTAAATGGCCAACCCTTTATCCTGAGACTATGCCCCCTAGTTCTAGACACTCCAGCCAGGGGAAACAACCTCTCAGCATTTACCCTGTCATCCGCCTTAGTATCTTACGTGTTTCAATGAGATCACCTCTCATTCTTCTAAACTCCAGAGAGAAATAGACCCTGGTTAATCTGGTGGGGAGAGGTCCAATGAAGTGTCTCGGGGGCAGCTCCACGCCCAGGAGCAGAGATATCTCGGGCCACATTTCTCAGCGAGTCAGTTCTTCTTGTATCTCTGTAGTGCAGGTCTTGTGGAGATGGACCTGTGGAGCTGTCCGACCACTCCTATGGCCCATGTGTAAGAGTCACAGTACGCAGGCTATCATTAGAGTTCATTATTTTTGTACCCGAGGAGAGACTGTTAAAAGTTCTGTAGAAACAGTGCGAGCTGCTGTACAGTTTCCTCTTCCTGCCTATCTGTTGGTGTTAACACCGCACTATCAGATATTCAGGGTGTAAAGTCACGCCTCGGAGTGTAGGAAGCATGGGCACATTCACAGAGTGGCCCTTGACACTGAGAATGGGAAATAACTGAGTAAACCTTACAATGTGACAGACCCTTTTGTTGCAGTTTACACCTAGAATCCTGAAAGGACCTGCGATACAGTCGCTAACCCGGGTGATTGTTTGGGACAGGAATGATTGAACAGCCTCCTCAGCCTCTTCACTTCTGATGGTTGTCATTTAAATGCATTGAGTAAAAATGGGGTTGATTTGCGCCTCTCGTTAACGCCCATGGGCGTGGGGGGGGGGGGCGGTAATGGGGCACAAAGCCCCTTGCGCCCGGGCGCAGGCTAACCCATCCCGCGAAAATCAGCCCGGCTACAAACTTCCCTTGCGCCCCCTGACCCATCGCCGGACGATATGTCCAACAGGGTCAGGGGGCATTTTTGCAGTGGCGGCGGTATTTAAAGGGGCAGGAGTCGGGCGGCCAGTTTTTTTGGCCGCCTGCCAGCACCTGCCCCCTTTCACTTTTTTTCTCGGGGTGCCGGCCGCAATCGCTCAGCTCGGCGCTCCTCTTGAGTGCCGGGCTGTTTTCCCGGCACCCCGCTCACCGGTGGTCCGGCAGTGCTAGGCCCCCCCTTTAATCAGGGGATGGAGGCCTGCAATACCGCGGCGTTACGTGCCGACGCGCCTGGCGCTGTTGCACGTAGCGCCGTGATCTTCAGTAGTAGAACCCCAAGAGGGAGGGGGAGCGCTTCCAGTAGCCCCCCACCTCCTGCTTGGGGCGCTAACACTGAATTTCCGGCAGAGGGGCACTAGCTTTTAGCGCCCCGGCGACGTTAGCCCTAAAGGGGGCGCCACCCAATTTCCACCCCCCCCCCATGAGTTTAAATAAATACATTTTTGTTTACAAACTAAAAGAATGATAAAAAGTGAAACTATCAGATCCTGAACTGACTCTCACTCGCTCTCTTTCTGAAGGTAGAACATCCTGCGGGCAGTTAACATGGAGCTCGATGTCATTGGTGAAAATGAGAGTAAAGCTTGCTCTGCAGAGCGGACAGTGGAGGAAAGGGGACGGAAGGACAGCAAGCCAGGTACACCATTACACACAGGCCCTGCAACTGGATTACATTCATTTAGAAGTCATTCGCTAAATAATTGACATCTGAATGTAAACCTTCAGATCAACTAACAACAGGAAACAGATCATTTTCTAATTGGTTGGAAACATTTCTGCCAGATATTCCCACTGGTTCTTCCACAGACTAGACTGTGCAGTTTGTGATGAAATAACTCTGTGTTCTGGCATTTGTATTGTCTGTTGTTGTTGTACTTGCTAATGTCTGGAATGTTTTACAGATGTAACCACTAATGCTCCTCCCTAGCCCCGCCCCTCTGGATCCTCCGGATTGGTGTGAGTCTTACTCATAAGGGCTGGGTCGGTGATGAATGATGGCTGCCTTGTGTTAACTCGATACCATGTTCTTACTTAATAAAAGCCTTTAGTTTTAAGCTTTAACCTCTTGGATTCAGGCAGTTATTTGGCACATCAATTTTATTAAGTAACAACTTTTGGAAGATGGAATGATTTTTGAAACCAGAGCATCTGGATATCGATCCCCATTCGGCAGATGCGTCGAAGAAATTTACGCATTGGCTTTGATGTTTTGAACACTTCATCGCATCGATCGATCCGACGGTTAACAAGTTGAGTCTTCTAACAAGTTGGGTCATCAAACTTACTCTATAATTGAAGATATTACTACATATGAAGAGGCCCTCGCAGCTCTTAAGGCCCAATACCTTAAGTCGGCTAGTGAAGTATACGCCAGGTATCTTTTGTCTACTCGCAGGCAATTGCCAGAGGAATCCCTGGACGATTTCCTGCAGGACCTTAAGGCTTTGGCTAAGGATTGCAACTACAAGGCTGTCTCTGCCATAGTGTATCAGGAAGAAGCCATCCGCGATTCTTTCATATCTGGCCTCCGATCTAATTATATTAGACAGAACCTCCTCGAGAACGACTCGTTAGTTTTAAAAACGGTCGTCGCTACTGCTCGATCGTTAGATGTAGCCCAGAAGAATTTAGAAGTGTATGCATCAGCCCATGCCTCAGCCTCGTGTGTTCCGAGTATGGAGGTATCCATAACACCAATGGAGCCTCCACTTAATCCTATTGTTGCGGCTGTACCCCATGGGTCTAAGTGTTATTTTTGTGGCCAATCTAAACACCCCCGGCAAAGATGCCCAGCCAGAGAGGCTACCTGTTTTAAATGTAAGAAATGAGGACATTTTAGTAAAGTGTGTAAGGGTAATCCTGTACCCGATGTCTTCTCTGCTGCCGCCTATCGTTTTACTCTAGCCTCGGCTACGGTTGACCAGACCATACCGTGTTCCTTGCCGAAATCTATGATGGGCATCAAGATTAATGGTCGTCCTACTGGGTGTTTGATAGACTGTGGCAGTACTGAAAGTTTTATACACCCCAACCTTGTTAACTCCTGTTCATTGAAGGTATATCCTACTCGAAGTGAAATTGTGATGGCGTCCAAGTCCCTTACTTCGGAGGTAACTGGATATTGTAAAGTCACATTGACCGTTAAGGATACGGAGTATAAGGACTTTAAACTCCTCATATTACCTCAGTTGTGTGTGAACTTAATTTTAGGCTTGGACTTCCAGTGTCAGCATGAGAGCGTTACCATTCAGCATGGTGGATCTCAGCCTCCACTCACAGTCTGCTGCCTTTCTACTTTAAACGTAAGCCCGCCTTCTTTGTTCGTGAACCTTGCTCCTAATTGTAGACCTATAGCGACTAAGAGTCAACGGTATAGTTCAGAAGATAAAACATTTATAAAAGAGGAAGTGGAAAGGCTTCAACGGGAGGGAATCATCGAACACAGCAATAGCCCATGGCGTGCCCAGGTGGTGGTGGTTAAAACTAATGAAAAGAAAAGACTTGTGGTTGATTATAGCCAGACTATAAACTTGTATACCCAATTAGACGCCTATCCTTTGCCTCGTATTTCTGAGATGGTGAACCAGATAGCTCAGTACCGCGTGTTCTCCACCATTGATTTAAAGTCTGCCTACCATCAACTTCCCATCAAAATAGAAGACCAACCTTATACGGCCTTCGAAGCTAATGGGCGCCTGTACCAATTCCTTAGGGTGCCCTTTGGAGTGACGAATGGGGTATCCGTCTTCCAATGGGAGATGGATCATATGGTGGATGAATACGCGTTGGAAGCAACATTCCCGTACATGGACAATGTTACTATCTGTGGGCACGACCAACGGGAACATGATCAAAATCTCGCGAAATTCCTAGAGACTGCAAAGAGGTTAAACCTGACCTACACCGAAAACAAGTGTACCTTCAATACTACACGTTTGTGTATTCTTGGTTGCGTTGTGGAGAATGGGGTAATCGGGCCAGATCCTGAAAGATTACGCCCACTTAAGGAATTACCTTTACCTCACACTGTAAAAGCTTTAAGAAGGTGCCTGGGATTCTTCTCGTACTATGCCCAGTGGGTGGCTAGCTACTCAGATAAAGTCCGACCTCTTATTAAGTCAACATCTTTTCCGCTATCGGCGGAAGCTCAGGAGGCTTTCCTTAATATCAAACGGGACATTGAGTAGGCAGTGGTATGTGCCGTGGATGAGAAGATCCCTTTTCAAGTGGAAAGTGATGCATCTGATTTTGCGTTGGCGGCAACTCTTAACCAAGCTGGTAGACCAGTAGCTTTCTTCTCTCGTACATTGGAAGGACCAGAAGTTCGACATTCTTCAGTGGAAAAGGAGGCACAGGCGATTATTGAAGCAGTCAGGTATTGGAGACATTATCTCGCTGGCCAACGTTTTACGCTTATTACTGACCAGTGATCTGTGGCCTTTATATTCAATACTAAGCACAGAGGCAAGATCAAAAATGATAAGATTTTAAGATGGCGAATAGAACTGTCAACATATGACTATGATATTCAGTACAGGCCTGGAGTATTCAATGAGCCATCGGATACTTTGTCACGAGGAGTATATGCTAGTCTAGGTATAGATAATCTTCAAAATCTCCACGACGCACTCTGCCACCCTGGGGTTACCAGAATGAACCACTTCATTAAGTCCCACAATCTACCCTACTCTATTGAGGAGGTCTGGACAAGGACCAGAACCTGTCGTGTTTGTGCTGAATGCAAACCCCGCTTCTATAAGCCGTCCGAGCCAGCTCATCTTATTAAAGCAACTCGACCATTTGAGCGTTTGAGTCTCGATTTTAAAGGTCCCCTTCTATCGAGCGACCGTAATGTCTATTTTCTTAATATTGTAGACGATTACTCTCGGTTCCCTTTTGTTATCCCCTGTCCGGATGTGACCCAGTGCTGTTGTAATTAAATGCCTCTGCCAACTGTTTTCCTTGTTTGGCATGCCTAACTATATACATAGTGATAGGGGTTCTTCCTTTATGAGCGAAGAATTGCGACAGTTTTTGCTATCGAAAGGGATTGCAACGAGTAGAACTACCAGCTATAACCCTCGTGGTAATGGGCAGGTCGAGAAAGAAAATGCGACAGTGTGGAAGGCTATCGTACTGTCTCTGAAGTTGCGAGGCCTGCCAACCTCTCACTGGCAGGATGTCCTGCCAGACGTGTTGCATTCCATAAGGTCTCTTTTGTGTACAGCGATGAATGCCACCCCTCATGAAAGGATGTTTAGCTTTCCAAGAAAAGCTACTAATGGAGTATCGTTACCCACATGGTTGACGACCACGGGCCCTGTGTTGTTGTGCAGACATGTGAGAGGCCACAAGACTGATCCACTGGTGGAGGAAGTACAATTCCTCCATGCTAATCCCCAGTATGCGTACATTCAATATCCGGATGGGTGAGAGGATACGGTCTCTATTAAAGATCATGCACCTGCTGGAGCTTGAAAAGAGTTCGACTCTGAGAATAGAGTTTTCAATCGTGGTATTGGACCTTCAGAGACACAAATCCTCAGTGTGGAAAACACTGATGATTCTGGGAATTCGAATGAACCGGAGTTAGTACTCAGCAAGAGTTACGTCGTTCCCAGACCTCCTGACAGACTGAATCTATAGCAGGGGGTGAATGTGATGAAATAACTCTGTGTTCTGGCATTTGTATTGTCTGTTGTTGTTGTACTTGCTAATGTCTGGAATGTTCTACAGATGTAACCACTAATGCTCCTCCCTAGCCCCGCCCCTCTGGATCCTCCGGATTGGTGTGAGTCTTACTCATAAGGGCTGGGTCGGTGATGAATGATGGCTGCCTTGTGTTAACTCGATGCCATGTTCTTACTTAATAAAAAGCCTTTAGTTTTAAGCTTTAACCTCTTGGATTCAGGCAGTTATTTGGCACATCACAGTTAAACAGTGAAATAAAGCAGTGGGGTCAGAAAACCCCCACCCCGTGACCATCCCTTTAACTGATGGTGTTGTTAACACACTGTGAAATAAAACAGTGGGCTCAGAAGATCTAGCAGAGGATTTTAATTTTATTTTGTCTCCATTTTAGATCCATCACATTGTTTGCTTTTGAACTAAAATGATGGGACGTGGACAGAGGCAGAGGGCGGAGGGCAGAGAGCAGAGGCCAGAGGGCGGAGGGCAGAGGGTGGTGGGTGGGGTGGAGGGCAGAGGGTGGAGGGCAGAGGGCGGAGGGCAGAGGGTGGAGGGCAAGAGGGTGGAGGGCAGAGGGTGGAGGGCAGAGGGCGGATGGTGAGGTGGAGGGCGAGGGTAGTGGGTGAAGGGCAGTGGGTGGGGGCGATGGGTGGAAGGTGGGGCGGAGGGCAGTGGGTGGAGGGCAGAGGGTGGAAGGTGGGGTGGAGGGTGATGGGTGAGGGCAGAGGGTGGAGGGCAGAGGGTGGAGGGCAGATGGTGGAGGGCAGAGGGTGGTGGGCAGAGGGTGGAGGGCAGATGGTGGAGGGCAGAGGGTGGAAGGTGGGGCAGAGGGCATTGGGTGAAGGGCAGTGGGCAGAGGGCAGAGGGTGGGGTGGAGGGCGAGGGTAGTGGGTGAAGGGCAGTGGGTGGGGGCGATGGGTGGAAGGTGGGGCGGAGAGCGATGGGTGGGGGCAGTGGATGGAGGGCAGAGGGTGGAAGGTGGGGCGGAGGGTGGATTAAAAATAGCTCTAAATCTATTGAGATTGCGCACAGATCTAAGACCTGTGACTCATGCTGGGGGATGGCCCCAAATCACACGGGCTAACCTCTGATACCTTGTCCAAGTGCCATTCTTCCTGTGCGAGCTTGGAGAGTGAGTGTTTGGTGGGATAGTCGACTGTGGGAGCCTGGTTCTGTTGTCACAGAGAAGTCTAATCCTATCTAATAGCCACAAGGAGAAGTCCATAGACTGTGATCAGAAGCAGAAATCTTGGTCGATTCCTGCTGCCTGTAGCTGAGAGAATCTGAGGCAATTTTGACAATGGTTTAATTTTGCTAATTTCCGTTTACACTTTGCAGAACATGCTGACCATACATCGGAGCCTGTCCGGGGAAAGCATCTGGCTCTTATTGTCTACTTTCTCCTGGGTCTCTCCATCTTGCTCACTGCAGGAATTCTCATCGCTGGAGTCGTACTGTGTAAGTGTTGTGACATTTCATATTGTAAACTATGTGACTTATTGGCCCAGATTTTCTGGAGCGGGGCCTCTCTTGCGTCCTCAGCTCGAAGATTTTGTGCCCTGTAACTTGCTGGAAGTTCGAGCTCATAGCGGCACAGCGAGGGCAACAGGGCATCTGGAACCCTTGTGAACGACGGAACCAACCATCTAACTCCTTAACCAAGGAGATTGAAGGATTGAGAAATGAACTAGGAATGGTTGAGAAGGAGGGTGAATTAGAGTCAAATCAGGTACAGAAAGATAAATAGAGAGAGAGAAAGAAAAATTAGATAAAGAGAAAGAGAAAATAGAGACAAAAAGAAGTAAGAAAAACATTTTTTTTATTTTAATTAAAAATTTTATAAAACCACTAAAGTGGAATTTACTACCTGCAGGATTGAGACTCAACAGTTTCAATTGTTCTGGGCTAGAAAACAAGGTCCTTATGCTGTTACGTACCAGCCCTAACTTTCTGCAGTGAGATTAATGGGCAATTCATGTGCAAATGCAGCAATTTCTTGAAACTCACGGGGTGGTTGTCGGGGAGCTGCCGTTGTCGCGAGGCTAACAGCGGAGCGGTGAAAATCGCCCAGCAACTTGTGGCGATTCGCAACTCACCGGGTATCTCTTCCTCGCCACAAGTTGCTGGACAATTTACACGTAAATAATGGCAAGCGCACTAAACGCACCGATACTTTGGCAGTAAATTCTGGGCCATTATTGTGATTTTCAGTCCTTCTGAAGTCAACAAAGAGAGAGAGAAACTGTGGCCTAGAAATTTGAGGAAAAATGGCTGCAATTTTCGCTGTCACCACTACACCTGCTGCCCTCTCTTAATCACAATCAGCTGACCGAGCGTTCAGTAACAGGAAGGAGCCCCCAGCAGCGCTATTTAAAGGCACCATCAGCAACAACTTGCAGCTGACATGGTTTCTCAGTTTCACTGTCTCTGTGTAAATTTCTGCAACTCTTGCAGCTTTCTAAACTTATTTCAAGTTCCTGAGGTCACAGGGAGTGTTGGTGCAAGTGGAGAACGCCTTCATTCTCATTTAAAGGCTGCTGCTCACAACACTTGCTCACAGTCATGGGGGCTGTACGGGCAGTCCCCCTCGACCTCGAGTACCTTCAGGAGAGGGAGCGGAGGCAGCGAAGAAGAGGAGAAGATGCACACAGATGGAGGAGGTGGAAGGCCAGAAGGGCTCTCAACAGGGGGCCTTACCCAACTAGGGTCTTCCGAGAGCACTTCTCTTAACTCCACTTAAGCGAGGAGCAGTGTATTAGGAGGCACTGCCTCACAAGGAGGTGGTCACAGAACTCCTGCAACCAGACCTGCCGCCTCAGAGCAGGGCGACCACGGCTCTCCCAGTGGCCCTCAAGGTCACATGGCCCTCAATTTCTTCACCAGTGGATCCTTCCAGTCTGGAGCAGGAGACATAGCTAACACCTCCCAGGTCGCCGTCCATCAATACATCTGGGAGGTCACAGAGGCTCCGTCCATCAGGAGAAGGGATTTCATTGTCTTCTCTCTGAACAGAGAGAAACAGGACAAGCGAGCATGTGGCTTTGCCAGAATAACAAACTTCCCCATGGTGAGGGGCACCATCGACTAAACCATGTAGCTTTGCGGGCACCACATACAAATCCTGAGATGGTCTGTAACCACAACGGCTACCATTCACTTAACGTGCAGTTGCTGTGTGACCATGCACAGTGCATCGTGATGGTCAATCCCCACTACCCTGGCAGCAGCCATGATGCCTTCATCCTGCGTCAGTCCGGTTTGCCAGCAATCTTCCAGCCACCACGTCAAACCTGAGGGTGGCTGCTCGGAGACAAGGGCTATCTGCTCTGCACCTGGCTCATGACTCCCCTCCACAACCCCATCACTTCTGCCCAGCACTATATAATGACAGCCATGTTGCCACCAGGAACGTCATCGAGCAGACCATCGGGGTGCTCAAGCAATGGTTCCGCTGCCTTGACTGCTTGGGAGGAGCCCTCCAGTACTCGCCGGGGCGGGTATCTCATTTTGTGGTGGTCTGCTGCATGCTTCGCAACTTGGTCATCATGAGGGTGCAGCCCTTGCCACCAGGGATTGTGGGGCCAGCTCAGGAGGAGGGAGAAGAGGAGGAAGAGGAGGAGGAAGAGGACGTGGATGAGGAGGAAGGGAGGAGGCAGGCAGCAGATCCCCATTCCGGACGGGCTGTCCAAGAGTGCCTCATCAGACTCCAATTTCAATGAATGAAACCCCAGACCCCCATTACTCACCACATCCCCATCTTACCATCCCTCTGTCACGGAACATCACAGCATCCTCCTGGGCACAAAGCTGAAATGAGAGACACCACAAAACAATCATTCCAAACAAAGTTAATAAATTTATCACAATTTAATCAACATTACAATATGAACTAATCACCCTTTGCAACCCCTTAGTGCCTGTCATTTGTGTGCCTTTTCCTACTCTAGTGCTTCTATGCAGTGCTCCCCCAGTGGCTGCAGCGTGGCTGGTGGAAGGCTGCTGAGTTTCCATGGGGGAGACATTGGATGGCCTTGCAGGATGACCTTGACCAGCTGTGGACCTGGAAGGCCTGGTTGTAGACTGCACCACCTTGGCATGGGTGGCAGCAGTCTGGGCATTCTGGCTAACAGGCAGCGGCAAGGGCAATGGCGGAGTGGCAGTGGTACGCAAACACGCCCTCTGGGTGTATTGATTTCTTTGTGGGTTCAATGATGAGACATTTATGAAAGAGAATGTCTTTTAATCTAAAGCTTGTTCAACTCTTATAACAGCATTTACAGGAGACATCATGCTAGTGATGCATCTAGAACGAAACTGAAACTAAACTAAACTGCTTTGCTTGTCTCTTTCACATGCCCTCTGCTGGTCAGGCACAAGCAATCAATACATGCAATCATGCTGGTAAGGCATCATAATCGAACAGGCAAATACCATCTCTATTTGCTGATATCATTACATCTCCTTTTCTTAAAACAAAAGTATTTTACTTTTAACTAACAACATGTTTTCTTTGTATTAATCTGCATTTTAACTGTAACACTTAATGAACTTACATTATCATTATCATGATCAAGGTTTTTTAACCTTGCTTTGTGTGTTCACATGAAATATGTCAATACACTAGAACTTGAAGAAAGAATAAGATAACATTACTTCCTTCTATAACAATAGTCCTTAAATTTGCTCAATGAGTCTCTCAGGAGGCTTCACGTGTCTTGAGGATTTTCTGATTGATTGTCCTTGAATCTGAGTTGTTGCCTCAGATGATGTGTTCTCAGCTGTGTGACCAGGTTGTTCACCAGTATCAGTCTTTTGACCTGCTGTGGCTGGTCCCATGAGAAGATCTCGACGATTTCTTCTCAGAACAGCACCCTCATCTGTCTGAATGGTGTATGATCTTGGTTGAACTTCACTCAGGACAGTTCCCTTCTGAGTCCATGTGCTTGTTTTGTCTTTCAACCTTACTTGGTCACCAGTGTGGAGTTCAGGTAGGTTTTGTGTTCCTCTGTCATAGTAGTACTTTTGCTTTTCTTTCTGTTGCTCTTTGAACTTCCTCACTTTCTCCCCCTCTTTTGTTTTCAGGAGGTTCTCCGGGATGGGTAGGTTTGACCTTAGCAGATGTCCCATAAGGAGTTGGGCTGGTGACTTACCACACTCGAGCGGCGTTGTGCGGTATACAAGCATGCTCTGGTAGAAGTCAGTTCCACTGTCTTTTGCCTTGTACATCAGTCTTTTCACTGTCTGGACCGATTTTTCCACTAGACCATTGGACTGTGGAAAGTGAGGACTTGACATTGTGTGGACAAAGTCCCACTCTTTGGCAAAGTGTCGGAAACTTGCATTGTAAAACTGGGGTCCGTTGTCTGTGAAGACCTCGCTTGCCACGCCATGTCTGGAGAATATGGCTTTCATACATGTTATCACAGCATCTGCAGTGGTGGTGTACAGTCTACAAACCTCTGGATACAGGGAGTAATAGTCTGTGACTACAAGGTAGTCCTTCCCTTGACATACGAATAGGTCAGCGCTTACCTTCTGGTAAGGTCTGTCTGGCGCTGGGTGTGGCTTTAGTGGTTCTACCGGTTTGCTTGCTCGATATTTCAGGCATATTGTGCAGTTTGACACCTCATTTGTCACATCATGGTTGATTAGTGGCCAGTACATCACCTCTCGTGCTCTTTTCTTACACTTTTCGATTCCCAGATGTCCTCCATGGATCCTTTTTAGCATCTCTTTTCTCAGACTCTTTGGTATAACTATTTTACTTCCTTTGTAGATGATGTCTTCGACCACTGATAGTTCCGCCCTGCAGTTCCAGTACTCTGCCATGTCAGGTGAGCAGTCTTGCTTCATGTTGGGCCATCCACCCAAGATGCTTTTCCTCAGTCGTCTCATTGTTTCATTTCTGTTTGTCTCAGTCTTTATGAGCTCCATTTTTGCATCTGCTATGGGCAGTGCACTTGTGATCATGTCCACGTAGGCGTTCACTTTTTCATCCATTGTGGTGTTGCGGGCTCACTTGGGTCTACAGCTCTGGACAACGTGTCTGCTGTATACATCAGCTTACCCGGTGTGTACGCAACATTCAGTGTATAGCGTTGCAGCCTGATCATCATTCTTTGTATTCTAAGCGGACAGCTATTTAGTGGCTTTTGGAACAATGCAATCAAGGGCTTATGGTCAGTCTCTACACTGATTGCTTGTCCTGCCACAAACTGGTGAAATCTTTCACAGGCGTATGTGATGCTGAGCAGCTCCTTTTCTATTTGAGCATATCGCGTCTCCGTCTGTCATTGAGCACGATGCATATGCAATAGGTTGCCAGTAGTCATATTGTTGCAGAAGAAAGGCACCGAGCCCACTCTGTGATGCATCTGATGATATCTTGATGGGTCTCGCTGGGTCATAAAACCTCAGAACTGGTTCCTCTGTGAGCAGTTTCTTTAGATCGCTCCATGACTTCTCATGCTCATGATTCCATTCCCATTCTATGTTCTTTTCAGTTAGTCTTCTCAGTGGCACCATCTTTTCTGAGAGGTTGGATATGAATTTCCCCATGTAGTTGATCATTCCATTAAACCTCTGCACGTCCTTTTTGCATTGTGGCTTTGGCATATTCTCAATGGCGGACACCTTTCTGGGATCTGGTCTGATGCCCTCGCTGCTAAGGATATCTCCCACGAATGTCAGTTCTGTCACCCCGAGCTGGCATTTCTCTCTATTCAGCTTCAGGTTTGTTTTCCTTGTTGCTTCCAGCACTTTTTTCAGTCTCTCGTCATGCTCAGTTCTCGTGGTTCCCCATACTATGATGTCATCCATTGATGTATCAACTCCCTCCAGGTGCTCATAGATCATATGGATAGTTTTGTGATACACTTCAGGAGCTGAGGCAATGCCAAATGGTAACCTTAGGAATCTGTATCTCCCAAATGGACTGTTGAACGTGCACAGTCTTGAACTTGCTTCGTCCAATTTCTTCTGCCAAAATCCTGATGATGCATCTAACTTGCTGAAATACTTTGCACTTGCAAACTGTGCCATGATTTCCTCACGTGCAGGAAGCTTGAAGTGCTCTCTCTTTATTGCTCTGTTTAGATCTCTTGGATCCAGGCAAATTCTGAGCTTTCCATTCTTTTTGTCCACTACGACGAGGGAACTCACCCACTCAGTTGGCTCATCTATCTTCCGAATCACGTTCAGGCTTTCCATCCTGTCCAACTCTGCCTTCAGTTGCTTTTGAAGAGCACACGGGACTTCTCTGCATGGATGCATGACCGGTGTCATACTTTTATCTACTCTGATCGTGTGTTCTCCTGGAATGCAGCCTAGACCCTTAAATAGGTCGTTGTACTCTTTCATGAGTTCATCATAGACTGTCTCTCCTTTGCTTTCCACAACGAGGACTCTCTTTGCCAGGTTCAGTCTCTCACAGGCTTTTAAACCTAGTATGGCTTGCACATCCTTTGGCACCACGATTAATGCTAACGTGTGCTCTCTGTCCTTGTGTGTTACTTTGACAATGCATCTTACTTTCACTGGTATATCAATACCTGAGTATCCTGTCACTTTCACTTTTATTCCATGTATCTTTGGTCTGGGTCTAATTTTCTTAAAATCAGTCTCTGATATCACATTACTTGTGCTCCAGTATCCAATTTAAATGTAATGTGTATGTCATTCACGTTTAGTGTCAACATCCAGTCTCTTTCTTCTTTTTTGTTTTCAGACACAACATCTACATAGAACTCCTCTATGTCACTTTCATCTACTGCATGGGCCTTGCTTTGTTGCATTTGGTTCTTACAGAAATGGGCATAATGGTTGTTCTTGTTGCAACTATTGCATGTTTTACCATATGCTGGACACTTTCTTGGTGGATGCTGTGTACCGCATCGACTACATGACTTTTGATTGTCCCTTTCATTTTCGTTCGCTGGCCACGCCTCTTTTTTCACATTGGCGCTCTTTTTGTTAAACGGTTTGTGTCCGCTCTTACTCACTGCATCCACGTTGCAGCTGCTGTCACTGAACAGCTCCTTTGCCTGCAACTTCACTGTCTCTGTAGCCCTACACAGTGCTATGGCTTTTCCCAGGTCTAGATCTTGCTCTCTTAGCAGTCTTTCCCTTGGACCATTATCTGGAATACCACACGCCAGTCTGTCTTTTATCAGCGAGTCTGTCATTCCCCCAAATTCACATGTTTTGCTTCTGTTTCTCAGTTCAGTCACATACTGATCAATAGTCTCTCCCGTTTTCTGTACACATGTGAAAAATCTGTGCCTCTCAAACGTCACGTTACGTTTAGGTAAGCAGTAGGCCTCAAACTGTTCCATTATTTTATCTAGTTTCATTTTGTCTCCATCAGCAGCGAATGTGAAGTTATTATACACCTCCAGCGCTTCATCACCCACGACATGTAAGAACAGTGACGATTTCCTTTTATTACTTTTCTCGTCAGCTCCGATTGCCGCTAAATACCATTCCACACGTTGTTTGAATCTCCTCCAATTTTCAGCCACATTACCTGTCAACTGAAGCTTCGCCGGTGGGAGTAAACCTTCCATTTTTCACTTCGTTAGCTATTCTCCAATGGTAAGTAAAGATGTTCTCTTTTTGCTTGCTAATATGTGGAGAGCTGATTTAACTTCAGATTTTTTCTCTTCATCTCTTTCAATCACTTCTGACACCATGTATTGATTTCTTTGTGGGTTCAATGACGAGACATTTATGAAGGAGAATGTCTTTTAATCTAAAGCTTGTTCAACTCTTTTAACAGCATTTACAGGAGACATCATGCTAGTGATGCATCTAGAACGAAACTGAAACTAAACTGAACTGCCTTGCTTGTCTCTGTCACATGCCCTCTGCTGGTCAGGCACAAGCAATCAATACATGCAATCATGCTGGTAAGGCATCATAATCGAACAGGCAAATACCATCTCTATTTGCTGATATCATTACACTGGGGAGCTGGCCCTGGGCTATGTAAGGGGTAGTGTGTATGTCAGCTTCATCTCTGACTCCTTTGAGCGGTTTGAATCGCTCCCACTCCCTTGGTTCTAGACCTGGACTTATTTGGGGGTTGTAATGAAATTGCAACAGACAACTGAGTTGGTGAAAAGAACTTGGATTTTATTTGAGACAAGAAAATATACACAACACAATAAATCATATCACTCTAAAAGGGGAAACACTTCGGAATATGCAAGGGAGACTGACAATAGACAAAATTACCTTACCCCTCCCAATCCCACTATACTAACTACGTTGAATTCCAGAGGACCAGGAAATGCTCACCAATCGCAGGAATAGTTTGTAGAGTGGGAGAAACTTGCAGATCTTCGGTTTCTTCCAGGTTGGTTTCTTGTTGGTCGCGGTGGCACAATATTACCTAGTTGTTGGTAATATTGTTGATTGTTTGTCTTGTGGGGCCCTTGGTTGCTGCGATTCCTTCCGTTTTCCTTCTGTTGTCCCGAGGCTGATGTCTTTCGAATGAGCTGTGCCTTTTTCTGTGTCTGTCTGAACTGTACTGATCGAACTGATCGAACCCATCGAACGAATTGCTTTCTTGTGGAGACAGGCCTTTAGATTATACTAAAACGAAACCTGCTAATCTTGTTAGATTTTTGGCTGGCTCGTTAAGGGCCACTTGATTGGTCCCATTTAGTTAACTAGTTTCGGGATAGCTTCCTGAGAAGTTCAAGAAGGTGTGAAGTGGTTTTGAATGTCTCAAACAGTCTTTTAATCTTAGATTTCCTGTAAGGCCTTCAAATTCTGTGCAGGTTCTTTTATGCATGGGTTTTAATGGGCTTTGGGCTTTAGGTGAGGCTGGGTTTTTCATTGATTTATTGATTGAATGCAAATTCCCAGATAGGGGCTGAGTTTCATTTATTGTTCCTCCCAGACAGTCTGGCTACTTTCGAATACACAAACTGTTCCTCTGCAGAGTTCAATCCCACATTCCTGTCACAGCCTTTTCCTACAAGTCTGAACATGTCTTTTTAAACCAGCCAAATCTTCCTGGGATTTTGATTTAAATCCTTTTTGCCCAATAACTCTGAAGCCAGTCCAAAAATCTCTTCCTTAAATTAAACTCTTTGAAATCCTTCTGTTTGGTCCAACCACACTGTTGTCCTTTTTACAGATTTCTTCTGTGATGTTCCAAAATCACTTTAAAAATGACCTTTCCTTCTGTTCTGGGGTTTGGCAGAAATGTTTGAACCTTACACACCCCCGTGTGATACTTTATATCACTACAGTATGATGCATGTGTGAGCAAAATTTCTGATCCTCGGGAGCCAACCTTCCCCTGTATTACCTAAACTAATGATACCCAAACAAAACACTCTTCCATTCTTTAAAAATGCAGTGTACATAAGTATACATAGGTAAAAATACAATTATTTACGTACATCCAAGCATGGAGGGGGCCCAACACCCCTGCACCACTTGGTACTCATACATCTTTATTAAAACAACATGTCAAAAATCTTTATTAAAACAACAAAACACAAAAAAACAACAATCTTTATTCAGAAATACAAAAAAAATTCAAACAGGTGTATCTCCCTCCACCTTCACGTAATGTTCCTTCCAGGTCCTTTGGTTTCAGAATTCTAGTATTTGACCCTTTCCCTTGCACTGAGTGCACACTAGGTACAATACTATCCCCAACTGGCAAACCACGAGGATGTGGGAAGCCAGTCTAATCCAGGAAGGGACCTCTATATTATTGAAAATGTCCCACCAGGGTGGAATCACAATGTCCAATATTTTAGCCCCTATCTCTACCGTTTTCTGCTCTAACGTGTAGAAATTTTTCTGCGAGACTATAACTGCTTTGAGTATCTTGGTAAGATGTTCTGGGAGAGGGGGGATTTCGTAGCCGAAATGCGCTACGTACTTCTGCAGGTTGGTGAAATTCTCTTTTACAGTGAGGTGAACAATGGAGGGTTCAGGAATGGGGACAATTCGTTCCTGGGCCACTTGAACTTCTGCCTCGGGTTTAAAGCAGAAACTGCTGTCACTTACCGGACACCAGCTATGCTGTCCATGCTGGTAGTGGGACGTGCCGGTGGTGACACAATATGTCCCACCTCCTATATATGCTACCTGTGGGGGAACATGGCCTTGTGCCATTGCCTCCATGGTACAATTTATAGGTTTTGCGCCAACAGCTTTAAACCCGCACTGTGGTTTTGAATAGGCGTTCAAGTGCTGGGGACACAGTATTATGTGTGCTCCCCGGCTCCGGCACCCCGAGAGGTCAGTACCTGTCATAGCGTGCTCCCACTTTATGACGTAAGGTGGGACCGTTGTGAAATGAATGTGTGCACCCCCTTGAATGACTCCAATGTTCTCTACCCTCTATACCGGTGGGGGTCGGGCTGTCCTACCCATGACCGGCATTCTCACGACTATACCCATGATGGTGTGGTTGGACCGTCCACAATCCACTGGGACTGGGTAGGCCTCGGAAGTTAGCCAGAGTTGACACGGGCTTAATGCGTTCTCAAATGGATGGAGGGCTGCGAGGTGTTTGTTGCTGATCCAGGAGGGGACTAAACCCTGTTTTAAATCCTCCAGATTACTGCGGCCCTCGCACAGCAACCATGCTCCATACAGCACGCACACCTTGTTCTGTGCAGCCTGGTTAGAAGCATTTCTGTCCTCCCTTATGAGGGCATTTACAGTCTTTGCATGCTTCTCCAGCTCCGCTATAATTTCTTTTAAATGGACCGTCATGTCCTGGTCCTCATGTAACTCCGAGCCTACCACCTTGTTCTCATCCATTAATATTTTCCTTAACTGTGTTTTTAAACCGTTTACCTGGGTCTGCAACTCTTTGTCATCCAGACTGTTGATGACAGAGGACCCTGTGTTAAACGCAGTAAAAACATAATTCCATACTCCCCTTCTTTGTCTCCCCGTGTCACCAAAGCACTCGCGGTGTGTGGTGTAGAGTTTGGTTTTGTCTACATTAACGAAATCGAACTCGTAAAACTTCTTAAACATGTCCTTTAACAAGGCCTGGTATAGCTGCTCTGTCTCTTTGGGACACCACTCCGGTAAGTGTACCTCGGTGAGGTTTAAAATCACGGAGGCTACCGCGTAGTGTACCCCCTGGTATAGTACCTGATCCGTGGGCACTAGTACCAGCCCATTCCCTGGTCCCTTGGTGGTGGTGGGGCACCCCTCCTGGCGTGTCCTTGCTGCCTGAGTCGTGGGCAAGGGCTTCCGGGCGCGTGCCACTAGCTCAGTGGCTTTAACTGGGGCTGGGTAACGTGGGACTATGCAAGTGTGTAGGTGGGAATCCCATTCCACCCCCTCCCCCTTATCCTGCCATGATGCGGAGAAGATGATGGATATGCCTGTGGGGCAGGCCCTTTTTGACCCCCACATACAGACATAGATTCCCTGTTCCGACTCCCACCACTTATCCCAACATACGCTAGTCCCTTCTTGGGTCCCGGTGACCGTCCGGTGTCGTTCCCCATTCGTTCCCAGTCAGCTGCACAGTCCCCCATGTCTGTGCTCAGCTTTCTGAGCCACCACCACCTTCCCAGGGGAATCTGTCCTTTACAAGTCAGGTACACTCGTTTCCCCTCAGTGACCCCGACCCGTGAGGTCACCACCTGTATGCTGGGGTAGGGGAGGGAGGCCTCCCCGTAGGTGAACCCGGTCTGGCTGGAGTACCGGGTGGAGTTGGATCCCAAGCACCCGGGCCATCTTCCCTCATGGGCGTAGATGGCGGGTTCCTCCGCGCCTTGTTCGCTGCTCCCAGCAGTCACCAGTGGAGCCTTTTCTCCCGAGCACCCATAGACGTGAGAGTCCTCTGTTGTGTATGTACCTTTAAGGGAATAACTGGTCTTAGACTGCAGTACTGGCAGTGACCACCCCTGTATAAAAGGCCCTAGCAGGCTTCTGTAGTTTCAGTTTCAAGCTGCCTCTTGTTCAGTAAAGTACCTGTTAAGCTGTTCTCCTGAAGTCCGTGTATGATTGAGGCGCGGACTTTACAGTGGCGACGAGTAAGTTCGAACTCACCTGCAGTGTGGCATCATCTCACGAGGATCTCGCCTGAAAGGAAGGTCCTGGAAGGTCGTAGTCTGAGCAACGGGCGTCGACCGAGGGCAACCGCCCAAAGAATCCATCGGTGTTTGGAGAATTGCGGGAGAGACTGTGGTTCCAGCGAATCGTGCTGGTAGCAGGTAGCGCGCTGACCCTTCCGGACTGCGGCGGGCTCAAGCTCGATCGAGCGGCTCTACAAATCGGGCCGCGCAGTGTTGCCGGGAAAAGAAAACAAGAGAGAGAGGGTGGAGCGCATAGGGTGCGGTCGGTGCTTGAGAACAGGACAGCGGAGAGAAACTAAACGGGGGGAAGGAAAGCGAGATGCGCCGAAGCTGCGGGTCGCCGCCATTACCCCGTAGAACGCTAGGAGCAGCGTGGCAGTAAGGGGAAGAAGCAAAAGCGCGGGAGGCGCCATTTTAAATCGCCCAAGATGCCGAAAAGTGGCAGTATCACTGCTTTCGACAACGAGGTAGAAGACTGGACCACGTATGTGGAAAGAATTGAAGTGTACTGCAAGGCAAATGAGGTGGCTGATGGAAAGAGGGCGTCGGTATTATTAAATCTGATGGGTGCAAGTACGTACGGCCTATTGCGGAATTTAATTACCCCAGCTAAACCAATGGAGAAAAGTTTTGAGGAGATAGTTCATATCTTACAGGAACACCTAAGCCCTACACCACTGCTGATAGCAGAAAGATTCAAGTTCCATAAAAGAAACCAGCACAAAGATGAGAGCAATGCTGACTATCTTACGGAACTACGCAAGTTATCGAAGCACTGCCAGTTCGGAGCAGGATTGGCAGACACCTTACGGGATAAGTTTGTCTGCGGGCTCCAGAGTGAAGGAACCCAGAAATGACTACTTTCAAAAAAGGACCTGATGCTAGAACAGGCTTTCAGCGTGGCAGTATCCTACGAAGCAGCAGCATGGGGAGCTGCGGAAATACAACAGAAACCACAAGAATACAGCGCCAACAAAATGGCGTATGGAGCCGAAAAGTGCTATCGCTGCGGCAGAACAACCCATGAGCAGAAGGACTGCTGGTTTAAAGACAAAATATGCAGGCAATGCGGGAAAATGGGGCATATAGCAAGAGTCTGCAGGTCGGGAAAGAAGACCAACACGACAAGAACTACTAAGGAACAGTACAGGAAAGTAAAGGAACTGACAGATAGTAGTTCAGAAGATCAGGAGAGTGATAAGGACTCCGGGAGCAGGCGACTAAGTTGTTTAAAGTTACACAACGTGCTCGCAAAAGAAGATCACCGAACCATTTGGGTCACCCTCATGATAGCAGGGTCCCCAGTGAAGATGGAATTGGACACAGGATCAGCCCTAACTGTCATGAATCGACGAGACTATGAGCGGCTATTCTCACACATACCCTTAAAGGACATGCCCATTGTATTGAAGACATACATGGGGCAAAAGGTCTACCCCAGAGGAAAAATAAGGGTGCCAGTTGAATATAACGGAAAGGAAACACAGAAACTATACATGTATATACTACGAGATGGAGGACCACCATTATTGGGACGTGAATGGATCCAAAGACTACAATTGGATTGGCATTCCATTCTGGCACTAACTGTGACTGACAAAAAAGATGATGACGTCGCACCTGGACGCCTGTCACAAATTCTATCTGACACGGAAGAGGTGTTCCAACAAGGACTTGGGACTCTAAAAGGAGTAAAGGCAACCATAAAGATTGAGGATAACGCAACCCCAACATTTTTCAAGGCCAGACCAGTGCCATACGCGATATGCCCAGCTGTGGAAGCTGAACTGGAGAGTCTGGAGCATTCGGGGGTGCTGTCTAAGGTGGACTGGAGCGAGTGGGCCACACCCATCGTTCCTGTAATGAAGAAAGCATTGAGCAGCACGCCTGGGGAGCCAAGGAAGGTTCGCATCTGTGGGGACTTCAAGGTGACTGTGAACCCAGTCCTGCACACAGTACAGTATCCGCTTCCGCGGATAGAAGATATTTTCACCTCACTATCTGGAGGGAAACGTTTTACAAAGATTGACCTGGCTCAAGCGTATCTACAAATGGAGGTGGAAGAAGCATCTAGGAAATACCTCACGATAAACACTCACAAAGGCCTTTACCAGTACAATCGACTGGTATTTGGGGTAGCATCGGCCCCGGCTATGTGGCAGAGGCAATGGAACAAGTCCTGCAAGGGATCCCGGGGACCCAGTGTTATTTGGACGACATCCTGGTTACGGGCGAAAATGACAATGAACACCTTGCCAACCTGGAACAGGTGCTCACGAGATTGCAGGAATATGGGCTACGAGCCAACCGTCCCAAATGCGAGTTCTTCAGGAGACAAATCTCGTATTGTGGCCACATGATTGATGAGGAAGGGTTGCATAAGTCGCCGGACAAGATTGAGGCTGTAGTCAAGGCTCCAGCACCAGAAAATGTGTCGCAACTGAGGTCGTTCCTCGGGTTGGTGAACTACTACCATAAGTTCTTGCCGAATTTATCTACAATTCTGCACCCACTGAATGCCCTCCTTCAAACTGGGGTAACATGGAAATGGAGTGATGAGTGTAAGCGTGCCTTTCAGGAATGTAAATGCCAAATCACTTCAAAAGAAGTATTGGCCCACTACAACCCAACACTACCGATTCGGTTGGCATGTGATGCGTCACCTTACGGCATTGGAGCGGTGCTGTCACACAAATTCTGTGACGGTTCAGAGAGGCCAATAGCCTTTGCATCGCGCTCGCTAACCTCAGCCGAGCGAAACTACGCCCAGATTGACAGGGGGGCCCTCAGCCTGGTGTGGGGGGTGAAGAAGTTCAATCACTATCTGCACGGGCAGAAATTCACCCTACTGACTGACCATCAACCCCTGGTCTCAATTTTTAACCCAAAGAAGGGCGTTCCGGTGATGACGGCACAACGGCTGCAAAGATGGTCACTTTTTCTAGGGGCACATCAGTATGACATAGAGTACAAAGGTACGAAACAACATGGAAATGCTGATGGGCTGTCGCGCCTACCGTTGCCTGCGGCGGAAGAAGCACCTGCAGTGGACCCGGTGGAGATATTCCATGCGACC
The DNA here is from genome assembly GCF_052327205.1 of Somniosus microcephalus. NCBI lineage: Eukaryota > Metazoa > Chordata > Chondrichthyes > Squaliformes > Somniosidae > Somniosus > Somniosus microcephalus. The sequence goes on along the minus strand of NC_141017.1, from coordinate 8,971,311 downwards.
ATAGTCGAACGTTTGCCTGTTACAAACGCAAGTATTGAGAAGGAAACCCGAAATGACCCGACACTCTCTCGGGTCTATGATTTGACGGTGAAGGGATGGCTAGCATATGGCGACTCACTGTTGCCAGCATTCTCGCCAAGGAGGGAACAGCTGTCAGTATGCCGGGGAACCTTGATGTGTGGATCCCGAGTGGTAATTCCACCCAAGTTGAGAGATAGAGTACTCAATGAGCTTCACGAGGGTCATCTGGGAGGGGTAAAAATGAAGAGCCTAGCCAGGGCGTTTGTGTGGTGGCCAGGAATCGATAAAGAAATCGAGGATATGACCAAGAGATGCACAGGATGCCAGAAGGTCCAAAACGCTCCACCACAGGCCCCGCTACATCCATGGGAGTGGCCCTCATCTCCATGGCAACGGGTACACATTGATTTCGCTGGTCCATTTATGGACTCAATGTTTCTAATCGCTGTGGACGCCCATTCGAAATGGCCAGAGGTCATTAAAATGTCCTCCACCACCACGGAGAAAACTATTGCAGTCCTAAGGACCATCTTCGCCAGGAATGGGTTGCCAGAACAGATCTGTTCCGACAATGGCCCACAGTTTGTGTCTGAGGATTTCCGGAGGTTCCTGAAGAATAATGGGGTGAAACATTACACATCTGCCCCATATCATCCAGCCACAAATGGATTGGCTGAGAGCTTTGTTCAGACCTTTAAAAAGGCCATAAAGGCAATGTATAATGACGACATACCACTGCAACACAAGGTGGATAACTTCCTGTTTGCTTACCGGAATGCGACACATGCAGTAACCAACCAAACTCCAGCCGTACTGTTTTTCAACCGGAGACTAAGATGTCGCTTGGATTTGCTCAAACCAAACATAAGACGAGATGTTGAGAATAAGCAGTTCCAGCACATAAATGAGAAGCCAACCAGGAGCTTCAAGATAGGGCAACCAGTCTTGGCCCGCGACTACCGAACAGAAAAATGGCAGCCAGGCACGATATGCACACAGCAGGGACCACTAATGTACACAGAGGACGTTGGAGAGAGCATCATGAGACGCCATGCTGACCAGATTCTAGAGTCACAGGAACAAGCCAAACCTGTACCACAAGCATGTGCACCTGGTAATGAGCCCGAAGTACAGATTGAGTCTACCTCAGAAGCAGGGGTATTGGAAGCTGACGAACCAACCAATGACAATGAGCCAGAATTGACTCCACCGCCAGAACAGGATACTCAAGAAAGGCGCTATCCAGTCCGGATCAGGAAGCCTCCTCAAAGACTGAACTTATAAATGATTATTTCAGTTGATGTATATAATATCCAGAAAGTTGTAATTAGTTATTATTTAGTTGTTAAATGAATGTTATGTACTGTTTATCTAAAAGGGGAGGAATTGTTGTGTATGTACCTTTAAGGGAATAACTGGTCTTAGACTGCAGTACCGGCAGTGACCACCCCTGTATAAAAGGCCCTAGCAGGCTTCTGTAGTTTCAGTTTCAAGCTGCCTCTTGTTCAGTAAAGTACCTGTTAAACTGTTCTCCCGAAGTCCGTGTATGATTGAGGCGCGGACTTTACATCCTCCACGTCACCTCGCTTTCCAACGCTCATCCCTAGCAGGGCGACTAGGAGTACGCCCCCCTTCATCCTCAAATCCTCTTTCTGCAAAGAGACACAAGAGCATATAGCCAGGTCCCGAAGAGATTCTCTGGCTTGGGCGAAGCATAGTCGAGTCTTGCGACCTCGACCCAATTACAAACATTCTTAAAAAGAACACCTCTATTACTGTATTTAAAACTACCCATCACCTTATTTAAACTTACTCTAAAACACCCAAACTTAACAATACAAAATTACGTAAAACTATGTACATCCGCCGCCCGTCTCCGGGTGGCCAGGCTAATCTCTGTTTGGACTGCGGCACACCGCTCCCTTCGGCGTGGCCGCACTGTCCTGTACTTTCGGCCCCTCGCAGCCTGTGGCTGTTGGCTGGGGACCTCTGTCCTTGGACTTCCCCCTAACTCGGGAGGCTGTCACTTTAAAATGAGGAGCTGGTGACCATGGTTTCCTTGGCTGGGGCGTCCGTGGGGACCTTCTGAGGACTTTGGCGGGTGGGGTTTTCTTGGCTGGTGGGCCTTTAACCCAAACCACTGCCCCCTCCAGTGCGGTCTGTGGGCTTACCAGTGCCGCTGGCTGGGGGTCCTCACCCTCAGGTCCCAAATCTGGGTCCGGGGCGGGGTCTTCGACCTCAGGTCCCTCCTCCTCTAAACCTGGGTTAGGGGCGTGGTTTTCACCCTCGGGTCCCTCCTCATCTGGAACCCAGAAGAATGGGGGAGTGTCCCAATCGGTGGGCGGAATGACCCCTCCCCTTAAGCAAGCCACAGCGCCTGCCTGTGCAGTCTGTGAACTTGCTCCCGCTGCAGGCTGAGGATTTCTATCCTCAGGCCCTATCCCAACTGGCTGTTTTCTCTTTTCGAGTTTAAACAGTTTACACTGATTAATATAACTAGCAGCCTGCCTTAAAGTCTCGTCCGCTGCCCTGAATGGGCCTTCTATGGACTCCCCATCCTTTCTCCTTACCGGGAAGGCCTTAAGGATGGGATCTTAAGGGGCTTGGACCTGCTTTAGGTCCGGGGCCACAGCTACCCCCTGTGTGCCTCCTTTGTCCCGGATTGCGGCCACTGAACCTGTCCGATAGGGGTCCCAAGACTCTCCTTCCCTAGCCCTCTGCTTGGCCACCTCGTTGGTCCTTTGGTTACCCTCCCACGTGGTATGGAGGGATCCCAAATCTATGGCCAAAGGTTTGGTCATTCCCCCAGCCTGCTCGTTCCCTGTAAATCCCATTAGGCTAAATGGGACCTTGTTAGACCTGGGTGGATTGGTCGGGTCTTCCGAGTGGACCACCGTGCTGGAAGCTCCCGTGTCCACCAAATATCTTCCCTGCACCGTCTCCACCTGCATCTTAACATAGGGCCTGCTCCCCTCAGCGTTTTCAAGGGGACACAGGTTGACAGGCTGCGCTAGTTCTAGTCAGGGCTGTGGGTTGGATGGGGCTGACGGAGTCAGAGCACCGGTAGCAGCTGCTACTCTCCCCTGGCTAGTCAATAAGGACCTCATGGTGTCCAAAAATGACTCGACCGCGGCGGGAGGGATTCCTGCCTCTGCCTTTTGGGCTGGGGCTGCAGAATTCTTTCCCTTGTTATCTTTCCAAGTGTTTTTGCGTTCCTTCCCCCAGTGTCCGTCCTTCCCACACCCGTAACAATTGAGCTTAGTGCTAGAAGGGTTATTCCCTTCCTGATGCCACTCCTTCCTCCCTTGACCGGGTTTTACCTCATGCACCTTTCCCTTAGGTGGGTGTGCATCGGTTCCCCTACCGTTCTTATAGGCTAGGGTCAACTGTCTGATCACCGTAAGTTCGGTGGTCAGGAGATTCTTGGGGTCGAACCAGACTTCCGCCTTGGCCCGGACCTGTGGTAAGCTGTTTGCCACCAGGCAACAGAGCCAGTGGGCCAGGTGATCCCTGTCCAGGAATGCCCGGTTAGGTGCCCCAGTACAGGCACTCCTATACACTGGACACAACCGGTCCGCGTAAGCCTGCGGGGTTTCCCCTGCGAGCTGCACTGTTTTCTCCACCCGGGAGAAAGGACTTCCCTCATTCATCCCCATGGCCTCCAAAACTTCATCCCTGAGCTCCTCATACCCGCTCTGCCCCTTCTTACACTCGTCAGAGAGGGATTGTTGGAGCCTACTCTCCAGGGAGAATAGTAGCATTTTTGTCTGCTCAGCACTGTAATGATCAGTAACCTGTCATTCTGGAATGGTACACTAGGTGGTGCTGTATGTATATAAGGGTGGGCTACCCATGATGCACTAGGCTACCCACAAGGCAGCAGTCAAGATGGAGGCCTGTACAGATACTGTGCCTAGTCCACATGTGCTCAATAAAGTGTCCAGCAAAAGCTAGCTGTTCTTAATAAAAACGGCTAGTTATTAATGAACATAACAAGCACCATCGCAGTCGTTGACGCTGGCTGCCTGCTCTACCTCCCTGAAGTGGATCGAGGGGTCTCCTTTTTCGGAGAGCTTTGGGATAGGGCTCACCATAGCCCTAAGCTGTTGGGTGCTATAAGGTAGTACGAACTGGTTTTGGAGGGGTCCCTCACCGTCGCCATTAACGGGTGGGCCGAACCTCCGATGCCGGGCTGGGCACATCGGTCCCGGCTCCGGCCTCTCTGGCGGGGGTTGCTCCACCTCTGCTCCCACCTCTGACTCCAACCCCCTTGCTGCCAGACCTCGCTGAAACCTGGCGCTACGGGTGGTGGTCGTGTGACCTCCTGTTCCTCAACCGGGTCGTCCCTGGGCACTACCAGTGATGTTTTAACTGTCCTCCCCTCGTTCCCCATAAAATCCGCCTAGCCTGCCTTCAGGCTTATGAGGCACACCGTGCCTTTTGCCTTCCTCAGGGCCAGGCTCAGATTTTCTATCTGCTCCTTGCAGGGGCCATGATCTGCATCCTCAAACCCCTGTTCACTCGCTAACTTGTAAGCTGCCTTTACCTCTTTTACCTTCTCCTCCTGTTCTCTTACTTGCCTTGCTATGCGGGCATTCTTTTCCCGCAACCGCAACTCATTACCCTTGGCTTCGGTGACCTGGCACTGTAGGTATTCCAACTTGGCCTTATGTTCTCCCATTAAATGCACCCTTTCCTGATTCAGGGCCTGCAATGCTACCAGTAACTTTTCCCCTGCTAGAGCCTTGTCCTGGATCTCCAGGGCTGACTCCTTTAACTCGGCTGCCTGTGCTGCAACGAGCCTGTCCAAAAGCTGGACCTGCTTTTAGAAACACATCAGCCAGACTGCCTTCTCTAGGGATTTCTTGTGCTCCCTGCCTTCTCTTCACTTAGCTGCTGCATCTACCAGACGCCCAGCCCTTAACAGAGTGGTGATCCACTTCTTTGTGATATTCACCTTGCTAAACACATAATCAGAAATCCTTTCCTCCATCATGGTTTGCTCATCCAAACCATTGTCTACTGTATCGCACCCCTGTTGCCGGAATCTTGCTGCGGTCGCCATTTCTGTAAGGGGTGGTGTGTGTGTCAGCTTTAGCTCTGACTCCTTTGAGCGGTTCGAATCGCTCCCACTCCCTTGGTTCTAGACCTGGACTTATTTGAGGGTGGTAATGAAATTGCAACAGACAACTGAGTTGGTGAAAAGAACTTGGATTTTATTTGAGACAAGAAAATATACACAACACAATAATCTTATCACTCTAAAAGGGGGAACACTTCGGAATATGCGAGGGAGACTGACAATAGACAAAATTACCTTACCCCTCCCAATCCCACTATACTAACTAGGTTGAATTCCAGAGGCCCAGGAAATGCTCACCAAACGCAGGAATAGTTTGTAGAGTGGGAAAAACTTGCAGATCTTCGGTTCTTGGGTATCTGAAAGCAGAAAGGCACAAGGGCTGAGTTGTGCTGAGGGGAGGGCGGAAAGCAAGATATCCATGCCAGCACCATCAGCAGCTTGCCAGTGAGAAGAGATTGTAGGATGAGGGGGAAGTGGGATGTGTGAAGAAGGATTAGGGAAGGACCATAACTTCGCCCATTGCCATGGCCTCGGTCACTGCCCCTCCAATGATGTCGAGCACGTCTTCCTCCAGGTGGCTGAGGGCCTGTATAGTGGCTTGGCTGCCCCCTGTCTGCCGCTGCTTTCTCCCGTTATGTGCCAACTTGGCCTGCAGGAGAACAGGAAGTGAGAGTGAATGTGGTGCAATATGCTTGGGTGACATAGTTCAATAGCTGTCAGTGTGTGCAAGGTGTGAGATGTGGGTGCGGGTGTTGCAGCAGTGGTAAGGTTGTGAGGGTGAAGTGAAGCTATGATTGTGAGGTATGTGTGGTGATAGCTAGTGAGTGTTGGTGGGTGAGTGATGGGGGGGAGGTGCATTGAGCAGTGTGAGAGGCTTGTGGTGCAGATGGTGCGATATGGCATTTGCTGAAGCCTTCACTCACTTTGACCTGCCGTGTGAGGTCATTAAACTTATTTTGGCATTGAATCCATGTCGTCGGAACCACACTGGTGGCCGTGACGGAGTTAGCTATCAACTCCCAGAGCTTCCTACTGCTAACCTCATGAGAGGTGATCTCATTGAAACATACAAGATTCTGAAGGGGATTACATAAGAACATAAGAAACAGGAGCAGGAGTAGGCCAATCGGCCCCTCGAGCCTGCTCCACCATTCAATAAGATCATGGCTCTCTCCCCATAACCCTTGACTCCCCTGTAGTTCAAATGTCTGTCAATCTCTGCCTTGAATATATTCACTGACTCCGCCTCCACAGCTCTCTGGGGTAGAGAATTCCAAAAATTCCTGACCCTCTGAGAGAAGAAATTCTTCCTCATCTCTGTCTTAATTGGGCGAGCCCTTATTCTGAAACTATGCCCCCTAGTTCTAGATACCCCCACTAGGGGAAACATCCTCTCAGCATCCACCCTGTCAATCCCCCTCAGAATCTTATGCTTCAATAAGATCACCTCTCATTCTTCTAAACTCCAATGAGTATAGGCCCAACCTGCTCAACCTTTCCTCATACGTCAACCCCTTCATCCCAGGAATCAATCTGGTGAACCTTCTCTGTATTGCCTCCAATGCCAGTATATCCTCCCTTAAATCTGGACACAAACCTGTACGCAGTACTCCAAGTGCGGTCTCACCAGCGCCCTGTAAAGTTGCATCAAAACTTCCCTACTTTTATACTCCACACCCCTTGCAATAAAGGGCAACATTCCATTAGCCTTCCCAAGTGCTTGTTGTACCTACATGCTAACTTTTTGTGTTTCATGTACTAGGACCCCCCGATCCCTTTGTACCACAGCATTTTGTAGTCTCACTCCATTTAAATAATAATTTGCTTTTTCATTCTTCTTTCCAAAGTGGATAACCTCACATTTTCCCACATTATACTCCATCTGCCAAATTTTTGCCCACTCACTTAACCTATCTATATCCCTTTGCAGACTCATTGTGTCCTCCTCACAACTTGCTAACCCACCTATCTTTGTATCATCAGCAAATTTGGCTGCAGTGCACTCGGTCCCTTCATCCAAGTCATTAATATAGATTGTAAATAGTTGAGGCCCCAGCACTGATCCCTGTGGCACCCCACTAGTTACAGTTTGCCAACCTGAAAATGACCCATTTATCCCGACTCTCTGTTTTCTGTTAGTTAGCCAATCCCTATCCATGCCAATATATTACCCCCAACCCCGTGCGCTCTTATCTTGTGCAGTAACCTTTTATGTGGCACCTTATTGAATGCCTTCTGGAAGTCCAAATACACTACATCTACTGGTTCCCCTTTATCCACCCTGTTTGTTACATCCTCAAAGAACTCTGGAAAATTTGTCAAACACGATTTCCCTTTCATAAAACCATGTTGACTCTGCTTGATTGTATTATGATTTTCTAAATGTCCCACTATTAGCTCCTTAATAATGGATTCCAGCATTTTCCCAATGACAGATGTTAGGCTAACTGGCCTATAGTTTCCTGCTTTCTGCCTCCCTCCTTTCTTGAATAGTGGCGTTATATTTGCGGTTTTCCAATCCACTGGGACCTCTCCAGAATCCAGGGAATTTTGGTAGATTACAACCAATGCATCCACTATCCCTGCAGCCACTTCCTTTAAGACCCTAGGATGCAGGCCATCAGGTCCAGGAGACTTGTCGGCCTTTAGCCCCATTAGTTTGCCTAGCACTTTTTCTCTAGTGATAGTGATTGTTTTAAGTTCCTCCCTCCATATAGCCCCTTGATTATCTTATTATTGGAATGTTTTTAGTGTCTTCTAACGTGAAGACCGATCCAAAATAATTGTTTAGAGTCTCTGCCATTTCTCTATTCTCCATTATTAATTCCCCAGCCTCATCCTCTAAGGGACCAACATTTACTTTATCTACTCTCTTCCTTTTTATATACCTGTAGAAGCTCTTACTGTCTGTTTTTATATTATTTGCTAGTTTACTCTCATACTCTATCTTCTCCCAGTGTAAATGCTGAGAGGTTGTTTCCCCTGGCTGGAGTGTCTAGAACTAGGGGGCATAGTCTCAGGATAAGGGGTCGGCCATTCAGGGCTGAGAAGAGGAGGAATTTCTTCACTCAGAGGGTTGTGAATCTTTGGAATTCTCTGCCCCAGAGGGCTGTGAATGCTGAGTCCTTGAGTACAGTAATCCCTCCCCAACCGCAGGGGATACATCCCTGAAAACCCCTGTGGTTAGTAAAACCGCGGTTGGCAGATACAGTATAAATGTTCAAATAACACAATAAAAAAGAATATAAAAGCAATAAAATCATGTTATTTACCTTAATCCTAAATTAAAAACCACGTATATGCAAAATTCACTGCCGCGGTTGGCAAAAGTTGTTGCAGAGAGGAAACCGTGTTTACTTGAAATCCGTATGTGGCAAAACCGCGGCTGGGGTGGGATTCCTGTATATTCAAGGCTGAGATCGATAGATTTTTGGACTCTAGGGGAATCAAGGGATATGGAGATCGGGCGGGAAAGTGGAGTTGAGGTCGATGATCAGCCATGATCTTATTGAATGGCGGAGCAGGATCGAGGGGCCGTATGGCCTACTCCTGCTCTTACTTCTTTTGTTCTTATGTAGCCTTGGATGGCTTCTTGGCACCCTGCGGGAACAGTACAGCCTGCCTTCTTTGAACTGCCACAACCAAGGCCTCGCGGGCAGCATCTGAAAATCTTCTTGCTCTCTTTCTGGGTTGCTGAACCATGTCTTCAGCCTGACTGACAAGGAGGTGCTGCTGCGACAAAGCACCTCCCCTTTAAGTCGTGCACAGAGCTGAGGCCAAACATTACTGGCCATGAGACTGACCCCGATATTGGGCCATCTGTTCAGCGCTAAGTCAATCGGCAGTGCGTTTAACGCTGAGCTCAGCGCCGCCTGATAATGAGCAGGCAGCATGAACTTTGTGTGCTGCCTGGACCACTTTCAACGGGCACAGACAAAGAGCAGCATGATTTTTCTACCATTTCCTGATGTATTTGCTGATAATTGTGTTTGGTGGTTTCGGCTTTGCTCCATGGTCTGAGAGCTCAGTCTGCTCTTTCTGAACTCTAGATATTAGGTGAAGGCGTGGGATAGATCCAGTGAGCTAAATACTGCTGCAATCACCTTGATACTGGGTAGGCAGAAGGGAGTGGTCTTTGATACCGAGTGCAAGAAAAATATCGGAGGTAGAAATCCAAGGCGGAGAAATGTCTCCGGCTCCCACCCGAACCGGGCCAGATCCCCCCTCACCCCTCACCCCCCTCACCCCACCCCCTCTACATACCCTCCACCCTCCCCACCCCCTCCTCTCTCCCTCCCCGCTCCTTTCCACTTCCCCTCCCCTCTCCCCTCCCCCCTCTCCTCTCCCTTCCCTTCCCCCCTCCCTTCTCCCCTCCCCTCCCCCTCTCCTCTCCCCCTCCTCTCTCCTTTCCCCTTCCCCTCCTCTCCTCTCCCCCTCCTCTCTCCTCACCCCTTCCCCTCCTCTCCCCTCCCCTCCTCTCTCCCCTCCCCTCCCCTCCCCTCCCCCTCTCCTCCCCTCCCCCTCTCCTCCCCTCCCCCCTCTCCACTCTCCCTTCCCCCCTCCCCTGCCCTCCCCTCTCCCCTCTCCTCTCTCCCTTCCCCCCCTGCCCCCCTCCCCTCTCCCCTCCCCTTCCCTCCCCGTCTCCTCTCCCCCTCCTCTCTCCTTTCCCCTTCCCCTCCTCTCCCCTCCCCTCCCCTCCCCTCCCCCCTCCCCTCCCCCTCTCCTCCCCTCCCCCTCTCCTCCCCTCCCCCTCTCCTCCCCCTCCCCTCCCCCGCCTCCTCTCTCCCTTCCCCCCTCCCCTGCCCTCCCCTCTCCCCTCTCCCCTCTCCTCTCTCCCTTCCCCTCCCCTGCCCTCCCCTCCCCCCCCCCCTGCCCCCTTGCCACCCCCACTCAGGCCTCGGGCCCCACTCTGCATATTTAAAGAAGACCCCGCCAGCTTGGGGCGGCTGTCCTGCTCACCTGCTCAAAGGATCAGGTTAAATTGGAAGGCGAATGGAAGGCAGTGGGTTCGGACTGGGTAAGTGACTGCCCACATTTGATATGACAGGTGGGAGGAGTTAGAATCAGGGGCAGCGACTTGTACAAATGTTTCGCTGGGATGAGTTCTAAAGCTTTTCTTCCATTTCAGTTACACAGCTGTTCAATGAAATCAGGAACTCACAGATGGAACTTTCCCAGATAAAGGGTAACAGTAAGTGTCAAATGCCAATCGGAAGATCTTGGTGTCTCTATTTGAAAAGTTTCGCTCTCATTATTCAGAGGATCCAAGAGTCAATCTGAGATATAATCTTCAGCTTCACAAATTTCCCTGGTATAGCTTTGGATGAGATGGGGAGGAGGCTCCTCAGCACCAACTCTTCCTGGGAACGTAGAAACCTATAAAAGAGAGAAAGAAATAGATTGCCTGGCCTGAGGTTAGGGAGTTACAGAGGTGCTGCTTCTGACACCCAGTCTGGGTAAAATATAAAAACGTGTGGAAGGATAAAAGGCCCTTCTGTTAAACAGACCTTTCATTCTGCTCAATCTGGGAATTTATCCAATTTAATAGCCAGAGGAACTTTAAAATGTAGTGAAAATCACATCAGATGTACAATTCACCACAGCAATGGAACAGTAGATTTGTATTTATGTTCCATAATTAGCCAGCAGTTAGAGTCCTTCCAACTGGTAGTGTATTGCAGCAATGGCCTATTCACAGTTCACATCTTGCAATTATGCAGCACCTTAAACATCGAAAGACATCCCAATCTTCTTCACATAATCAGACAAAAATGGACGCTGAGACAAAGAAGGCGGTATTAGAAGCGTCGACTGAACTGGTCATTAGGTGGGTTTTAAAGAGGGTCTTAAAGGAGTAGAGGGTGGTGGAGAGACGGTAAAGGTTAGGGAGGGAATTCCTGTGATATCTTGAGACACAGCATATATACACAACAGCACAACATGGCTTCCGGTAAGAACTGTACTGCATATGGCTTTATTATTATATACATCAGTAGTCCACCAGGTGGCTCTATTACAATTCCAGAGTGAGGGGCCTAGGCAGCTGCAGACACAGCCGCCAATACTGGGGTGAATGATGGGGTGCACAAGGCCAGAGTCAGGGGAACGGAGAGTTCAAGGGGGGCTGGAGGAGGTTACAGATATAGGGAGGGGTGAGGCCATGGAGGGATTTAAACATGAGGATGAGAATTTTAAACGGGAGGCATTGAAAAAATGGCAGCCAATACAGGCCAGCAAGGACAGGGGTGATGGGTGAGTGGGGCTTGGTCTGGGATAGGCAGAGTTCTGGATGAGCTGCAGTTTACGGAGGGTGGAGATGACAGAGGCATGGATGTGGGCTTCAGTGGCAGATGGGCTGAGGCTGGGGGAGACGGTGGATATTATGGAGGTGGAAGTAGGCGGTCTTTGTGATGGAGACAATAGGGTTGGAGCTTAGCTCAGGGTCAAATCGGAGGTAGAGATTGTGAGCAATCTGGTTGAGCTTCAGGCAGTGGCAGGGAAGGGGTGGAATTGGGGGCCAAAGACAACGGCTTCAGTATTTCCAATGTTTAACTGGAGGAAATTGCAACTCATCCAAGACTGGATGTCAGAAAAGCAGTCTGACAACACAGAAGCAGTGGAGGGGCCGAGAGAGGTGGTGATGTGGCAGCACTGGGGATTGTCAATGTACATGTGGAAGCTGAGATAATCTTCTGCTTCACAAATTTCCCTGGTGCAGCTTTGGATCCCCGATTCCCGGTCCCCAATTCCCAACCCCCAACCCCCGATCCCTGATCCCCCATCCCTGATCCATTCTTGCGGGCAGTTTGGTTAAAATTGAATCCATTGTTTTGCAAAATTCCTGTGATGACCAAATATTGTTGTTAGTGCTGACCCCACAATCTGATGCGCTTGCAGGGAAGGCATCTTGGGAAACCATGGAGCGCTCCTGAGGAACGGTCCCGACACGTACAACTCCCCAGGAGCACTGGAGCGCTGCATCTCCCCTATCATCCTAGCATCACCAATTTACACGGAGCTACTGAGCCTTAACCTTACACCATTCACAACACAACGGTGGTGTAAGGCAGAGGGTGGACTTATTCACCACAGATCGCACGAGGTATGAGCACCACTTCCTGCTCAATCCATATCTTGCAACCTCCTTCCAAGACACGCCCGACAGAGGATTTCATCACAAGTAATATTTATCTGTAGTCGAGACAAGGGGGAAGCTTGCTGATGTCTCAGCAGGGTGACGTGAGCCACCTGGAGCAGGAAGTCCGAGATTTGATCTGAATTGAGTGAGCCGATCTCAGCTGAGGTCACGGTAGAGGTCATGCCAGCTGTTTTCGGTACCCGTGGGTTCAGGAGGCGAAGGTCAGGCTGGGTCACTGTGCTTGGTCACTGTACAGCGCCTCCTGCAGGGAATGTGCAGGTAGGGAAGTTGAGGACAGGTTCAGCTGCCCACATTATTGATCAGCCTGTCAACACCAGTTGTTTCATCTCACATGTCAGAAATGGCCATGAAGTTGAAGTATTGGAGGACACTGGGCTCCCATGGAGCTGTAGCCCAGAGCAGAGCCCTTATCCACTAGAAGCAAAACCACAGAGGCTGGAAATCTGACATTAAAAGAGGAACATTTGCTGTCATTCAGCGTTTCCTGTTGTGGTTTCATTAATCCGTCCGGTCGCTGTTTCTGCACCATGTTGAGAGAGGAATGGAAATTCTGCCCACACAAGGCTGAGGCTCCACCAGCACTTTAAACAAATGTTACTCCTTTGTACAATGCTGGGGAATTACTGAGCAAAGGTTACACGTCCCCCGTACACCACACACACCCGGCACCGACCACCGTACCCGCCGGACCCACCACAACAACACCCGGTACCCCGCACCCCCCTCCCCACACACCGTACCACACACCCCGTACCCCACACACTGTACCACACACCCCATACCCCACACCCATACCCCACCTCGATACGCAACACCCCTGTACCCCACCCCCGTACTCCACCCCCCCGTACCCAACAACCCTCAGCCCAGCCCCCCGTACCCCACCCTCGTACCCCACCCCCGTACTCCACCCCTCCATACCCCACCCCCCTGTACCCCACACCCTGTACCCCACACCCCACCAGTACCCCACCCACGTACCCCACGCCCCGTACCCACCCCCATACCCCATCCCCTGTATCCCACACCCCACCGACACCCCACAACCCTGTATCGCATCACCGTACCCCACACCCCCGTATCCCACCCCTCGTATTCCACGACCCATACCCCACCCCATACTCCATCCCCGTACCCCACCCCTGTACCCCACCCCCCATACCCCACAACCCCCGTACCCCACACCCCCTGTACCCCACCCCCTGTACCCCACTGTACTCGACCCTGCGGACCGCACCCCCATAACCCCTGTACCCCACCCCTCCGTATCCCACCCCCCATACCCCACCCCCATATCCCACACCCCCGTACCCCAGCCCCTTACCCCACCCGCCAAACCCACACCCCCGTAACCCACACCCCCATACCCCACCCCCGTAACCCACACCCCCATACCCCACCCCCGTACCCCACACCCCCATACCCCACCCCCACACCCCACACCCCTGTACCCCACTCCCTTACCCCACCCGCCGTACCCCACACACCCGTAACCCACACCCCCATACCCCACCACTGTACCCCACCCCCCCGTACCCCACACCCTCGTAGTCCACCCCCCCGGACCCCACCCCTGTAACCCTGGTACCCCATCCCCGTATCCCACACCCCCGTACCCCACCCCCCGTACCTCACCCCCGGACCCCACCCCCTCCCTACCCCACACCCCGTACCCCACACCCCACAACCCCCGTAGCCCACTGTACCCCACAATCTGTACCCCCACACACCACCCAAACCCCACAAACCCCTCCATCAACCCGTTCCCGCCGGACCCACCACAACAGCACCACATACCACACCCCCCCACACCCTCCGTACCCCCACCCTCCAACCCAAACCCCCACAATCACCAGCAGCTGGGCATTGCATAGTGACCAATCCCAATGGCCCCCTAACCAGGGCAAAATGACCCACCTGTGCTGCTGCCCAGCAAACCCACGGCCGAGGCTGACACTCATTTTCACACTGATCCAGGAGGAACAGTACATCAAACGGTTTATTGCACCAGTATATCTCCAACAAATGCCGTGTTAACTAAAGCGTAGCAGCGTGCAAACTCCTGTCAAATTCTGAACAAATTTCAAACTTGGACAGAATTTCCCTTTGGTTCTAGTTTAGCTTAAAACATTCAGTAACCGGCGGTATAAAATTTTATAAAAATACAGGGATGGGGAAGATCGTGTGTTGCTGGGGATGAGAGCGAAAGCCTTGCGTCCACTTTTCAGAGGAGGCATTACACTGAGGCCTTATCGGCGGTCCTGATGGTTTGGGTGGATGTGAAAGGTCCATATGGCTCTATTGGAAGAAGATCAGGGAGTTAATTCCCGGGAACACTCATTCCTCAACCAACACAACCAGAACAGATTAACTGGTCAGTCATCTCATTCGCTGTTCTATTTGCCTTCATAACAAGACTGACTGGCCCTGAAATGCCCCAGTGGGAGGGGAGGTATCACCAGTCTTGCCCCGTAACCTAGGTGGGAAACTGGCAGATCACCCAGGAAACAGCGACCCAATTGTGCCAGTTTCTGGGAGTCTCCCTGTTGCCTTGTTAGGGGGAGGTCATGGCCAGAGGCCGGGACCAGGGAGCAGGGACTGCCTACACCAGGAGTTCCTGCTCTTTTGGCTCTAGTGGGACCAGGAGTGATGGTGGAAACTGATACACTGAGTGAGTGAAGGCTGGCGAGCATCCATCAGTGGTTTCCAGGCCAGGCAAGCAACTCAAAACAGGAAGGTTATGTTTCAAATGTCTTGCATATCTGCCCCTTACCAAGGGGACATGGGTGGGGGTAGAACCTGGGCAATTTCCCCCCCACTTCCCACCCCGAATGGTTGAGCATAGTCCGAGGCTTCTGTGGGCCTGGGGCAGGCGATTGCCAGAGATTCCCCTCTACAATGCCAATTAGGCGCTGGCCAGCACTGACCCCGGCCGACTCTGGCAGAGTCAGGACTGGGGGCACCAGTAGGAGCCGAGACCACCAGATCAGCCAAGTCAAGTCTCCCAAGGAATCTCTGCCCCATTGCACTTAACTCATTAGCTGAGAGCATACCCTGAGCCTGTGGGAAGATTCGCTACCGAGCTAAGTTCACTCACTCGCTCATCTTTCCATTCTAGTGGCACGGATGTTTACTGAAATAAGAAACTCAAAGTCCGATTTCACAATGGAACGTTCACAGATGAAAAATAAAAGTAAGTGTTACGTCTTAAAACATTAAAGGCCATTTCTCCTAAAATTAATTTGGAGATGAGATTTGAAGACAGTTCCCAGAACTGACAGGCTCTTCCCTCACTAAACTCCTGGACAGGATACAGGAAAGCATTGTCCTCTGATCGTGATTCTTCTCTCACCTCTCCCTGGGCCACTATTTTTCTGTCTCTGTATTTGATCAATGGACATTTGCTTCTTTCTTCTCCTGTAACTCTGACTACTCCATTGCTCTTCCTCCTCTGTGCATCCTTAGGGGTACGGTAACAGAGTGGTTACGTTACTGTGACCCCTGGTTCTAGACTCTCCAGCCAGGGGGAAACAACGTCGCAGCATCTACCCTGTCAAGCCCTGTAAGAATTTTATATGTTTGAGTGCGATCAACTCTCATTCTTCTAAACTCCAGAGAGTATCGGCCCATTCTACACAATCTCTCCTCATAGGGCAGCCCTCTCTTCCCAGGGATCAATCTAGTGAACTTTCGTTGCACCGCCTCCAAGGCAAGTATATCCTTCCACAGGTAAGGAGACCAATCCTCAATCCTAATATATTACCCCCAATCCCATGAGCTCTAATCTTGTGTAAAGGGGGCCTAAAATTATATTAAAACATGGGCAGAAGGGATGTCCATTGTGTCAGGTTAAGCTGCTGCAGGGCTGTTCCCTGAATAAGAACACCAGAAGATGGGAAGTGTGATGCAGTGGGTTAGGTATTGGCCATCAGTCCCTGGGACCAGGGTTCTGTTTGAACCATTGTATTTGCTGACAGTAGTTGCCTTGCCAAACGTGCCATTCAGTTTGGAGTGGGCACAGGCAAACAGCGAGAAATCAGTCCTCATTTGACACTGAAATTCCGATCTAGTCAATACATCATTCAACACAGCTTTTAAAAATACACGAGAGGTCATATCCTGACTATGCACACCCAGCGAGGAGCTTCACCTGCCGAGCGCAGACACTGTGGTCCTGGGCAGTGATCCCCCGAGGGTGGTCCTGGGCTGTGTGCCCCCGCGGGTGGTCCTGGGCAGTGAGCCCCCGAGGGTGGTCCTGGGCAGTGTGCCCCCGAGGGTGGTCCTGGGCAGTGATCCCCGAGGGTGGTCCTGGGCAGTGATCCCCCGAGGGTGGTCCTGGGCAGTGTGCCCCCGAGGGTGGTCCTGGGCAGTGATCCCCCGAGGGTGGTCCTGGGCAGTGTGCCCCCGAGGGTGGTCCTGGGCAGTGTGCCCACGAGGGTGGTCCTGGGCAGCGTGCCCCCAAGAGTGGTCCTGGGCAGTGAGCCCCCGAGGGTGGTCCTGGGCTGTGTACCCCCGAGGTTGGTCTTGGGCAGTGTGCCCCCGAGGGTGGTCCTGGGCAGTGTGCCCCCGAGGGTGGTCCTGGGCAGTGTGCCCCCGAGGGTGATCCTGGGCTGTGTGCCCCCGAGGGTGGTCCTGGGCAGCGTGCCCCCGAGGGTGGTCCTGGGCTGTGTGCCCCCGCGGGTGGTCCTGGGCTGTGTGCCCCCGAGGGTGGTCCTGGGCAGTGTGCCCCCAAGGGTGGTCCTGGGCTGTGTGCCCCCGAGGTTGTCCTGGGCAGTGAGCCCCTGAGGGTGGTCCTGGGCAGTGAGCCCCCGAGGGTGGTCCTGGGCAGTGAGCCCCCGAGGGTGGTCCTGGGCAGTGTGCCCCCGAGGGTGGTCCTGGGCTGTGTGCCCCCGAGGTGCACTCCCAGCGAGTGAGACTCCCTGCCAGGGGCAAACACTGTGGTCTTGGGCAATGTGCCCCCGCGGGTGGTCCTGGGCTGTGTGCCCCCGAGGGTGGCCCTGGGCTGTGTGCCCCCGAGGGTGGTCCTGGGCTGTGTGCCCCCGAGGGTGGTCCTAGGCTGTGTGCCCCCACGGGTGGTCCTGGGCTGTGTGCCTCCGAGGTGCACTCCCAGCGAGTGAGACTCCCTGCCAGGGACACAGAGTAGGAGAGTTACCCCATCACAAGCAGATGCTGTCTAAATGCTACATTACAAGCGAGCAGTTCATCCCAGATACATTGAGCTAGGACCATTCAAACATGGGTGTGTGAGGCTTAACAATGAATGTGCTCGTATCTGGACCTTGGATTTAGGTAGACGGACATAATTCTTCACCGTACAAAAAGACAAAATATCAGATAATTCAACTTAAATGACTGAATTGAATGGTGCGGATCTATATATATATATTATATATATAGATATATAAAACAGTGGGAAACATGTTTTTTTCTGGAGATGACAAAATCTTTGTTTCCATTTCAGTTACACAGATGTTCAGTGAAATAAGCAACTCCCAGGCTGATTTCAAGACAGAGCTTTCACAGATGCAGAATAACAGTAAGTGTGGAAATACAATCAGACAGGTGTTTGTGTCTCCGACTCCGTCTCTCTCCCTTTGCTCCTGCTCAGGGATTTCTCCAGATTGTCACCTGAGATAGCTCGAGGCTGCTCCTAACAGCGCGGGGTACTGAAGATGATGAGAGATGCCACGTACCATCTCCTCCAGACAGTGAGGTGCTCTAAGAGCGAGAGACGTTATGAGACGTATAAAGAGCAGGTGGTCCACCAGCTGCCAGACTGATCTGTACAGAGAGGCAGCTTCTGAAACTTCTGTTCTAAGTAAGAATAAAAGAAGGCAGGAAATGGATCCTTCTGTTCTACTTTGCCAATTTAATAATCAAAGGAACTTTAAAATGCAGAACAATTGCAGCAGATGTGACCCTGCGGTTGTGTTAGTGTACGGAACAGTTGAACAGTACATCAGTGCTCACGCTGCTGCCTGGCTTTGCTTGTATCACAACCACCTGGTCACATTCTAGGGTCGGTTTTCTACCCCGCGCACACCCCTTTCCCTTTCTAGGCCCACGTACAAACAAACACAGAGTTGGTGCAAATCGAACATGTTACTGGAAACCAGGCTCTTTGCTTTTGTATGAAGTGACTGGAGGGAACCGAGCTCCAACTCTTCAGGCCCGTTATAGCGGCAGAGCTCTAAGATGGGTTCGAAGGTAACTTTCTGATTGTGCATTCCCGATGTGGAGCACCGCCCCCCTGGGAGAGTGCGTTGGGAATCGTGTAGGCTCTGTGCCATCGTTAACCGTCCAATGGGAACGGTAGCATAGTGGTTAGTTACTGGACTAGTAATCCAGAATTCAAATCCCACCACAGCAGCTGGGGAATTTAAATTCAGTTAATTAAATTAATCTGGAATAAAAAGTTAGTATCAGTAATGGTGACCATGAAACTATCGGATTGTTGTAAAAGCCCATCTGGTTCGCTAATGTCCTTTAGGGAAGGAAATCTGCCGTCCTTACCCGGTCTGGCCTATATGTGACTCCAGACCCACAGCAATGTGGTTGACTCTTAACCGCCCTCTGAAATGGCCTAGCAAGTCACTCAGTTGTACCAAACCACTACAACAAAGTCAGCACTGTGGGAGTACCTTCATCACACGGACTGCAGCGGTTCAAGAAGGCGGCTCACCACCATCTTCTCAAGGGCAATTAGGGGTGGGCAATAAATGCTGGCCTTGCCAGCGATGCCCACATCCCATAAATTAAAAAAAAATCCATTAATGGACCGTGTATGTGAAATTTCCCAATAAGTGGGTGAGCCACAGGCCAGCAGAATGCAGTCCTAGTATCTGTTCCAGTAATGTTTATTCACCGTGCGTCAGTCTCGAAAGTGGAACAGTGATGCGGTGCATTGATCACCATTTTTAAAATTGTCCTGCACCTAACATCAGGCAAGCACCAAAGATACACCAGGAACATCTTCACCAGGTCCACAGCAGGACCCTCACAGGAGGGACTGGCCCATCAAAGGACGGTTGGAATAGACCACCACTCACTTCAGGTAACATCGGAAAAATATTCCAACCCAATGACTCCCCTGCACAAGGGTGAAGTCCTACTGTGTGGAAATATTGGGGAAAAAAGTCAGTTTCGCCCATTTTGGGGCGCGAATATTGTCCGGGTGCAAAGTTTAGCACCTGGCATTACTTATCGCCTCCGATTGCATAATTCCCCTCTGTCGTCCCTGGAGGTGATTTGAGCGCTAAATCAGGCGCTACGCACCTCTCTCAAGACGCTAACATCGGGGAGCGAGGCGCTGCCTCAGAGCGCTACCGAAGCTCAGGTGATGTCAGTAACCATGGAAGCCAGACAGACTGGCGCCGTCCAGTTCTTAAAGGGGAGGGGCCATTTTGCTGGCCAGCCACACCCTGCTCATTGCAGCCTTGAATCTCGGCCTGGAGAGACCTCAAAAGCAATTGTGTTGGAAGCACAAATGGATAGGCCCAGGGAAAGAGCTCGGCACGTAGGAACCTCAAAAGTGGTGCTGAGGGCCAAAACTCCTTAGGACAGCGTTAAACCTCTCCAGATGTCTCTCTCCCTCTCAACCTGCCTGTACTAAAAATTTTGTCGACAAGAAACGGCAGGAAGCTCACGCCTTTAAATAGCGCTCCCCCTGCCCCTTCCCAACTTGTAAACGTTCCCCTCTACCTGTCGTTCCTAGCGGCAGGAACTAAGGCAGGGGGCGCGACTCAATATCCAGTCCGGGGCGCTACCGGGGCATTGCACGCTCGACTGATGTCACGATCTGCGGGTGCAGGAGAGCGTGGCGGTAGTGTTTAGCGCCGCCGCAAAGCAACTGGTCAATTTTGCGAGTGGCGCTAAACTCGCTGCGCTCGGGCGCTAAGTTCCTAGCACCCCACTATCGCCCCCTGGAGGCGCTAATGGGAAGCACTAACCAACCAAATTTTTCCTCCATTGAATTTCCCCTTCCTCTGATCCATCAGCTACAAAACACTTTGGGGGAAAAATTTGGTTGATTTGCACCTCCTGTTAGCGCGGCGCAAATTAAAGGGGCGGTGCCGGGCGGCCATGTTTGTTGCTGGCCACCTGCCAGCACCTGCCCCCATTGCCCCGAAGTCCCCCCGCAGAGTGCCGGCTGCGCTCCGTGAGCCGGGTACTTCTCTTGAGTGCCGGGGTCTTTTGCCACCACTCCGATTCCTAGGTGGCTCAGCTGGGCCCCGGGTTGTGCTAGGCTCCTCCCCTTTAAGAAGGGGAGGAAGGCCTGCAGTACCATGGCACGACGTGCCGCAGAGCGTGGCGCTGTGGCACGTAGCGCTGTGATATTCACTTGCAGAGCCCCAAGAGGGAGGCGGGGTGCTTCCAATAGCGTCCCGCCTCCCACTTGGGGCGCTACCAGTGCATTCCGGGCGCGGGGGCGCTAATTATTTTGTGGCGCTAAAAGTAGCGCTCCGGCAAAGTTAGTGTCCCAAAGGGGCGCAAAAATGTTTTCCCTTTGATCCAGGAGAATCTAAAACTGAATGTACAGATTATGCTGATTGAATTATTGTATCAGTGTTTGCACCAGCAACCAAAATGTGTCCTACAGCCCCGTCGTGTGAAATGAAGCAAAGTAGAGCGAGATTTTGTGCCATACTGGCTC
Source organism: Somniosus microcephalus (assembly GCF_052327205.1). Taxonomy (NCBI): domain Eukaryota; kingdom Metazoa; phylum Chordata; class Chondrichthyes; order Squaliformes; family Somniosidae; genus Somniosus; species Somniosus microcephalus. The sequence goes on along the minus strand of NC_141017.1, from coordinate 8,950,395 downwards.
CTTAACCAATGATACACAAGCCACGGTAACTCTTGTACAAACCTTTCAAAAGCAGTGATGGAAAAAACAAATATTTTGCCCGACCATAGAGCACATATACCAGAAACGCTGTTTACGGAGGTCACGGTTGTATTGATTTCTTTGTGGGTTCAATGACGAGACATTTATGAAAGAGAATGTCTTTTAATCTAAAGTCTGTACAACTCTTTATACAGCATTTACAGGAGACATCATGCTAGTGATGCATCTAGAACGAAACTGAAACTAAACTAAACTGCCTTGCTTGTCTCTGTCACATGCCCTCTGCTGGTCAGGCACAAGCAATCAATACATGCAAACATGCTGGTAAGGCATCATAATCAAACAGGCAAATACCATCTCTATTTGCTGATATCATTACATCTCCTTTTCTTAAAACAAAAGTATTTTACTTTTAACTAACAACATGTTTTCTTTGTATTAATCTGCATTTTAACTGTAACACTTAATGAACTTACATTATGATTATCATGATCAAGGTTTTTTAACCTTGCTTTGTGTGTTCACATGAAATATGTCAATACACTAGAACTTGAAGAAAGAATAAGATAACATTACTTCCTTCTATAACAATAGTCCTTAAATTTGCTCAATGAGTCTCTCAGGAGGCTTCACGTGTCTTGAGGATTTTCTGATTGATTGTCCTTGAATCTGAGTTGTTGCCTCAGATGATGTGTTCTCAGCTGTGTGAGCAGGTTGTTCAACAGTATCAGTCTCTTGACCTGCTGTGGCTGGTCCCATGAGAAGATCTCGACGATTTCTTCTCAGAACAGCACCCTCATCTGTCTGAATGGTGTATGATCTTGGTTGAACTTCACTCAGGACAGTTCCCTTCTGAGTCCATATGTTTGTTTTGTCTTTGAACCTTACTTGGTCACCAGTGTGGAGTTCAGGTAGGTTTTGTGTTCCTCTGTCATAGTAGTACTTTTGCTTTTCTTTCTGTTGTTCTTTGAACTTCCTCACTTTCTCCCCCTCTTTTGTTTTCAGGAGGTTCTCCGGGATGGGTAGGTTTGACCTTAGCCGACGTCCCATCAGGAGTTGGGCTGGTGACTTACCACACTCGAGCGGCGTTGTGTGGTATACAAGCATGCTTTGGTAGAAGTCAGTTCCACTGTCTTTTGCCTTGTACATCAGTCTTTTCACTGTCTGGACCGATTTTTCCACTAGTCCATTGGACTGTGGATCGTGAGGACTTGACGTTGTGTGGACAAAGTCCCACTCTTTGGCAAAGTGTTGGAAACTTGCATTGTAAAACTGAGGTCCGTTGTCTGTGAAGACCTCGCTTGCCACGCCATGTCTGGAGAATATGGCTTTCATATATGTTATCACAGCATCTGCAGTGGTGGTGTGCAGTCTACAAACCTCTGGATGCAGGGAGTAATAGTCTGTGACTACAAGATAGTCCATCCCTTGACATACGAATAGGTCAGCGCCTACCTTCTGGTAAGGTCTGTCTGGCGCTGGGTGTGGCTTTAGTGGTTCTACCGGATTGCTTGCTCGATATTTCAGGCATATTGTGCAGTTTGACACCTCATTTGTCACACCTTGGTTGATTCGTGGCCAGTACATCACCTCTCGTGCTCTTTTCTTACACTTTTCGATTCCCAGATGTCCTCCATGGATCTTTTTTAACATCTCTTTTCTCAGACTCTTTGGGATAACTATTTTACTTACTTTGTAGATGATGTCTTCGACCGCTGATAGTTCTGCCCTGCAGTTCCAGTACTCTGCCATGTCAGGTGAGCAGTCTTGCTTCATGTTGGGCCATCCATCCAAGATGCTTTTCCTCAGTCGTCTCATTGTTTCATCTTTGTTTGTCTCATTCTTTATGAGCTCCATTTTTGCATCTGCTATGGGCAGTGCACTTGTGATCATGTCCACGTAGGCGTTCACTTTTTCATCCATTGTGGTGTTTGCGGGCTCACTTGGGTCTACAGCTCTGGACAACGTGTCTGCTGTATACATCAGCTTACCCGGTGTGTACGCAACATTCAGTGCATAGCGTTGCAGCCTGATCATCATTCTTTGTATTCTAAGTGGACAGCTATTTAGTGGCTTTTGGAACAATGCAATCAAGGGCTTATGGTCAGCCTCTACACTGATTGCTTGTCCTGCCACAAACTGGTGAAATCTTTCACAGGCGTATGTGATGCTGCGCAGCTCCTTTTCTATTTGAGCATATCGCGTCTCCGTGTCTGTCATTGAGTGCGATGCATATGCAATCGGTTGCCAGTAGTCATATTTTTGCAGAAGAATGGCACCGAGCCCACTCTGTGATGCATCTGATGATATCTTGATGGGTCTCGCTGGGTCATAAAACCTCAGAACTGGTTCCTCTGTGAGCAGTTTCTTTAGATCGCTCCATGACTTCTCATGCTCATGATTCCATTCCCATTCTATGTTCTTTTCAGTTAGTCTTCTCAGTGGCGCCATCTTTTCTGAGAGGTTGGATATGAATTTCCCCATGTAGTTGATCATTCCATTAAACCTCTGCACGTCCTTTTTGCATTGTGGCTTTGGCATATTCTCAATGGCGGACACCTTTCTGGGATCTGGTCTGATGCCCTCACTGCTAAGGATATCTCCCACGAATGTCAGTTCTGTCACCCCGAGCTGGCATTTCTCTCTATTCAGCTTCAGGTTTGTTTTCCTTGTTGCTTCCAGCACTTTTTTCAGTCTCTCGTCATGCTCAGTTCTCGTGGTTCCCCATACTATGATGTCATCCATTGATGTATCAACTCCCTCCAGGTGCTCATAGATCATATGGATAGTTTTGTGATACACTTCAGGAGCTGAGGCAATGCCAAATGGTAACCTTAGGAATCTGTATCTGCCAAATGGACTGTTGAATGTGCACAGTCTTGAACTTGCCTCGTCCAGCTTCATCTGCCAAAATCCTGATGATGCATCTAACTTGCTGAAATACTTTGCATTTGCAAACTGTGACATGATTTCCTCACGTGTAGGAAGCTTGAAGTGCTCTCTCTTTATTGCTCTGTTTAGATCTCTTGGATCCAGGCAAATTCTGAGCTTTCCATTCTTTTTGTCCACTATGACGAGGGAACTCACCCACTCAGTTGGCTCATCTATCTTCTGAATCACATTCAGGCTTTCCATCCTGTCCAACTCTGCCTTCAGTTGCTTTTGAAGAGCAAACAGAACTTTTCTGCATGGATGTATGACCGTTGTCATACTTTTATCTACTCTGATCGTGTGTTCTCCTGGAATGCAGCCTAGACCCTGAAATAGGTCTTTGTACTCTTTCATGAGTTCATCATAGACTGTCTCTCCTTCGCTTTCCACAACGAGGACTCTCTTTACCAGGTTCAGTCTCTCACAGGCTTTTTAACCTAATATGGCTTGCACATCCTTTGGCACCACGATTAATGCTAGCGTGTGCTCTCTGTCCTTGTGTGTTGCTTTGACAATGCATCTTCCTTTCACTGGTATGTCAGTACCTGAGTATCCTGTCACTTTCACTTTTATTCCATGCATCTTTGGTCTGGGTCTAATTTTCTTAAAATCAGTCTCTGATATCACATTAACTTGTGCTCCAGCATCCAATTTAAATGGAATATGTATGTCATTCACTTTTAGTGTCAACATCCAGTCTCTTTCTTCTTTTTTGTTTTCAGACACAACATCTACATAGAACTCCTCTATCTTGCTTTCATCTACTGTATGGACCTTGCTTTGTTGCGCTTGGTTCTTACAGCAACGGGCACAATGGTTTTTGTTGCAACTATTGCATGTTTTACCATATGCTGGACACTTTCTTGGTGTATGCTGTGTACCACATCGACTACATGACTTTCGATTGCCCCTTTCATTTTTGTTCGCTGGCCACGCCTCTTTTTTCACATTGGCGCTCTTTTTGTTAACCGGTTTGTGTCCGTTCATTCTCACTGCATCCACGTTGCAGCTACTGTCACTGAACAGCTCCTTTGCCTGCAACTTTACAGTCTCTGTAGCCCTACACAGTGCTATGGCTTTTCCCAGGTCTAGATCTTGCTCTCTTTGCAGTCTTTCCCTTAGACCATTATTCGGAATACCACACACCAGTCTGTCTTTTATTTGCGAGTCTGTCAGTCCCCCAAATTCACATGTTTTGCTTCAGTTTCTCAGTTCAGTCACATACTGATCAATAGTCTCTCCCGTTTTCTGTACACATGTGAAAAATATGTGCCTCTCAAACGTCATGTTACGTTTAGGTATGCAGTAGGCCTCAAACTGTTCCATTATTTTATCTAGCTTCATTTTGTCTCCATCAGCAGCGAATGTGAAGTTATTATACACGTCCAGCGCTTCATCACCCACGACATGTAAGAACAGTGATGCTTTCATTTTATCACCTTTCTCGTCAGCTCCGATTGCTGATAAATACAACCCCAAACGTTGTTTGAACCTCCTCCAATTTCAGCCACATTAACTGTCAACTGAAGCGTCGCCGGTGGGTGTAAACCTTCCATTTTTTCACTTCGTTAGCTATTCTCCAATGGTAATCAACGATGTTCTCTTTTGGCTTGCTAATTTGTGGAGAGCTGATTTAACTTCAGATTTTTTCTCTTCATCTCTTTCAATCACTTCTGACACCATGTATTGATTTCTTTGTGGGTTCAATGACGAGACATTTATGAAAGAGAATGTCTTTTAATCTAAAGTCTGTTCAACTCTTTATATTTACAGGAGACATCATGCTAGTGATGCATCTAGAATGAAACTGAAACTAAACTAAACTGCCTTGCTTGTTTCTGTCACATGCCCTCTGCTGGTCAGGCACAAGCAATCAATGCATGCAAACATGCTGGTAAGGCATCATAATCAAACAGGCAAATACCATCTCTATTCGCTGATATCATTACAACGGTCCATCATCAAAGACCCTACCCACCCCAGCCACAGTCTGTTCGCCCGCCTGCCATCTGGGTGACGCTACAGATGCATTCACAGAATCACAGAATCCTCACAGTGCAGATAGAGGCCATTTCGGCCCATCGAGCCTGCACCAACACATATCCCACCCTATCCCCGTAACCCCACGTATTTAATCCCCTAACACTAAGGGTCAATTTATCATAGCCAAATCAACCTAACCCGCACATCTTTGGACTGTGGGAGGAAACCGGAGCACCCGGAGGAAACCTACGCAGACACAGGGAGAATGTGCAAACTCCACACAGACAGTCGCCCGAGGCCAGATTTGAACCCGGGTCCCTGGCGCTGTGAGGCAACAGTGCTAACCACTATGCCGCCGTGCCCGTACGACCAGATTTAGGAACAGCTTCTTTCCCAGGGCTGTCATCCTACTGAACTCCACAAATAAACTCTAAAGCCTGCACATCTGCCAATGCACTTTATTATGGCTATGTTTATGTTAATGTATTACAAGCCAAATGTATGTTGAATGTTTATATGTCTTAATCTAAATGTACACTCTCGGGAGCCGCAAGCCTACATTTCGTTGTATTGCACTTGTGCACTAACAATGACAATAAAGTTGATTATGATTATGATTATGAGAAGGTCATGGGTTCAAGTCCCACTCCAGAGACTTGAGTACAAAATCCAGGCTGACATTCCAGGGCAGTGCTGAGGGAGTGCTGCACTGTCAGAGGTGCCGTCTTTCAGATGAGAGGTTAAACCGAGGCCCCGTCTGACTGTTCAGGTCATGGTGGAACCTTACTGTGCGCAAGTCAGCGGCTGTGATTCCTACATTACAACAGTGACTGCACTTCAAGAGTACTTAATTGCTTGCGAAGTGATTTCAGATTTCCTGAGGACGTGACGGGTTTTATATAAATGCAGGTTTTTATTTTCTAAAGCTTTACTCCCATTTCAGTTGCACAGAGGTTTGGCGAAATAAGAAACTCCCAGGCTAATTGCAAGATGGAACTTTCGCAGATGAGGAATGACAGTAAGTGTTCAGCGCCAATCAGAGGCACAGTCAGATAGCGTCGGGACTTTTTTATCAGTGGGTCTGGAAAGATAATCTAGGGCCCTCCCCAGTGCAGAGAGGGTGACTGGAGAGCAGCCCAACCTGTTCTAGGGAAAGCTATATGCTGCAAGGCAGCCAGCAAGGAGAGCGAAATGGATCTAAAAAGAAAAAAAAACAGGCAAAAAGCAAAAAACAAAATAATGCCGATGTTAAAATTTGAAATAATAACCAAAAGTGCTGGAAGCAGCAGGTCAGGCAGCATCTGTGGAGAGAGAGTCATAGGGTTAACGTTTCAAATCCATAACCTTTCAATAATGGGGCCTGATATTAGGGACAGGGATACCCAGGATCAATAATAGACAGTCAGATATTAGGGACAGGGATACCCAGGATCAATAATGGACAGTCTGATATTAGGGACAGGGATACCCAGGATCAATAATGGACATTCTGATATTAGGGACAGGGATACCCAGGCTCAATAATGGACAGTCTGATATTAGGGACAGGGATACCCAGGATCATTAATGGACAGTCTGATATTAGGGACAGGGATACCCAGGATCAATAATGGACAGTCTGATATTAGGGTCAGAGATACCCAGTGTCAATAATTGACAGTCTGATATTAGGGACAGTGATAACCAGTATCAATAATGGACAGCCTGATATTAGGGACAGGGATACCCAGTATCAATAATGGACAGCCTGATATTAGGGACAGGGATACCCAGTATCAATAATGGACAGCCTGATATTAGGGACAGGGATACCCAGTGTCAATAATGGACAGTCTGATATTAGGGACAGTGATAACAAGTATCAACAATGGACAGCCTGATATTAGGGACAGGGATACCCAGTATCAATAATGGACAGCCTGATATTAGGGACAGAGATACCCAGTATCAATAAAGGACAGTCTGATATTAGGGACAGTTATACCCAGGATCAATAATGGACAGTCTGAAATTAGGGACAGGGATACCCAGTATCATTAATGGACAGTCTGATATTAGGGACAGTTATACCCAGGATCAATAATGGACAGTCTGATATTAGGGACAGGGATACCCAGTATCAATAATGGACAGTCTGATATTAGGAACAGGGATACCCAGTATCAATAATGGACAGTCTGATATTAGGGACAGGGACACCCAGTATCAATAATGTATCGTCTGATATTAGGGATAGAGATACCCAGTAGCAATAATGGAGAACCTGATATTAGGGACAGAGATACCCAGTATCAATAATGGACAGTCTGATATTAGGGAGAGGGATACCCAGTATCAATAATGGACAGCCTGATATTAGGGACAGTTATACCCAGTAACAATAATGGAGATCCTGATATTAGGGACAGTGATAACCAGTATCAATAATGGACAGTCTGATATTAGGGACAGGGATACCCAGTATCAATAATGAACAGTCTGATATTAGGGACAGTTGTACCCAGTATCAATAATGGAGATCCTGATATTAGGGACAGTGATAACCAGTATCAATAATAGACAGTCTGATATTAGGGACAGGGATACCCAGTATCAATAATGAACAGTCTGATATTAGGGACAGTTGTATCCAGTATCAATAATGGAGATCCTGATATTAGGGACAGGGATACTCAGTATTAATAATGGACAGCCTGATATTAGGGACAGAGATGCCCAGTATCAATACTGGACAGACTGATATTAGGGACATGGGATACCCAGCTTCAATAATGGACAGTCTGATATTAGGGACAGAGATACCCAGTATCAATAATGGACAGTCTGATATTAGGGACAGTTATACCCAGGATCAATAATGGACAGTCTGATATTAGGGACAGGGATACCCAGTATCAATAGTGGACAGTCTGATATTAGGGACAGGGATACCCAGGATCAATAATGGACAGTCTGATATTAGGGACAGGGATACCCAGTATCAATAATGTACCGTCTGATATTAGGGATAGAGATACCCAGTAGCAATAATGGAGAACCTGATATTAGGGACAGAGATACCCAGTATCAATAATGGACAGCCTGATATTAGGGACAGACATACCCAGTGTCAATAATGGACAGTCTGATATTAGGGACAGGGATACCCAGTATCAATAATGGACAGCCTGATATTAGGGACAGAGATACCCAGGATCAATAATGGACAGTCTGATATTAGGGACAGGGATACCCAGGATCATTAATGGACAGTCTGATATTAGGGACAGAGATACCCAGTATCAATAATGGACAGTCTGATATTAGGGACAGTGATAACCAGTATCAATAATGGACAGCCTGATATTAGGGACAGGGATACCCAGTATCAATAATGGACAGTCTGATATTAGGGACAGTGATAACCAGTATCAATAATGGACAGCCTGATATTAGGGACAGTGATAACCAGTATCAATATTGGACAGTCTGATATTAGGGACAGGGATACCCAGTATCATTAATGGACAGTCTGATATTAGGGACAGGGATACCCAGGATCAATAATGTACCATCTGATATTAGGGATAGAGATACCCAGTAGCAATAATGGAGAACCTGATATTAGGGACAGAGATACCCAGTATCAATAATGGACAGTCTGATATTAGGGAGAGGGATACCCAGTATCAATAATGGAGAACCTGATATTAGGGACAGTTATACCCAGTATCAATAATGGAGAACCTGATATTAGGGACAGTGATAAGCAGTATCAATAATAGACAGTCTGATATTAGGGACAGGGATACCCAGTATCAATAATGAACAGTCTGATATTAGGGACAGTTGTACCCAGTATCAATAATGGAGATCCTGATATTAGGGACAGTGATAACCAGTATCAATAATGGACAGTCTTATATTAGGGACAGGGATACCCAGGATCATTAATGGACAGTCTGATATTAGGGACAGGGATACCCAGGATCAATAATGGACAGTCTGATATTAGGGTCAGAGATAACCAGTATCAATAATGGACAGCCTGATATTAGGGACAGGGATACCCAGTATCAATAATGGACAGCCTGAAATTAGGGACAGGGATACCCAGTATCAATAATGGACAGCCTGATATTAGGGACAGGGATACCCAGTATCAATAATGGACAGTCTGATATTAGGGACAGTGATAACAAGTATCAATAATGGACAGCCTGATATTAGGGACAGGGATACCCAGTATCAATAATGGACAGCCTGATATTAGGGACAGAGATACCCAGTATCAATAAAGGACAGTCTGATATTAGGGACAGTTATACCCAGGATCAATAATGGACAGTCTGAAATTAGGGACAGGGATACCCAGTATCATTAATGGACAGTCTGGTGTTAGGGACAGTTATACCCAGGATCAATAATGGACAGTCTGATATTAGGGACAGGGATACCCAGTATCAATAATGGACAGTCTGATATTAGGAACAGGGATACCCAGTATCAATAATGGACAGTCTGATATTAGGGACAGGGACACCCAGTATCAATAATGTATCGTCTGATATTAGGGATAGAGATACCCAGTAGCAATAATGGAGAACCTGATATTAGGGACAGAGATACCCAGTATCAATAATGGACAGTCTGATATTAGGGAGAGAGATACCCAGTATCAATAATGGACAGCCTGATATTAGGGACAGTTATACCCAGTAACAATAATGGAGATCCTGATATTAGGGACAGTGATAACCAGTATCAATAATGGACAGTCTGATATTAGGGACAGGGATACCCAGTATCAATAATGAACAGTCTGATATTAGGGACAGTTGTACCCAGTATCAATAATGGAGATCCTGATATTAGGAACAGTGATAACCAGTATCAATAATAGACAGTCTGATATTAGGGACAGGGATACCCAGTATCAATAATGAACAGTCTGATATTAGGGACAGTTGTACCCAGTATCAATAATGGAGATCCTGATATTAGTGACAGTGATAACCATTATCAATAATGGACAGTCTGATATTAGGGACAGGGATACCCAGTATCAATAATGAACAGTCTGATATTAGGGACAGTTGTACCCAGTATCAATAATGGAGATCCTGATATTAGGGACAGGGATACCCAGTATCAATAATGGACAGCCTGATATTAGGGACAGAGATGCCCAGTATCAATACTGGACAGTCTGATATTAGGGACAGGGATACCCAGTATCATTAATGGACAGTCTGATATTAGGGACAGGGATACCCAGGATCAATAATGTACCATCTGATATTAGGGATAGAGATACCCAGTAGCAATAATGGAGAACCTGATATTAGGGACAGAGATACCCAGTATCAATAATGGACAGTCTGATATTAGGGACAGGGATACCCAGTATCAATAATGGAGAACCTGATATTAGGGACAGTTATACCCAGTATCAATAATGGAGAACCTGATATTAGGGACAGTGATAAGCAGTATCAATAATAGACAGTCTGATATTAGGGACAGGGATACCCAGTATCAATAATGAACAGTCTGATATTAGGGACAGTTGTACCCAGTATCAATAATGGAGATCCTGATATTAGGGACAGTGATAACCAGTATCAATAATGGACAGTCTTATATTAGGGACAGGGATACCCAGGATCATTAATGGACAGTCTGATATTAGGGACAGGGATACCCAGGATCAATAATGGACAGTCTGATATTAGGGTCAGAGATAACCAGTATCAATAATGGACAGCCTGATATTAGGGACAGGGATACCCAGTATCAATAATGGACAGCCTGATATTAGGGACAGGGATACCCAGTATCAATAATGGACAGCCTGATATTAGGGACAGGGATACCCAGTATCAATAATGGACAGTCTGATATTAGGGACAGTGATAACAAGTATCAATAATGGACAGCCTGATATTAGGGACAGGGATACCCAGTATCAATAATGGACAGCCTGATATTAGGGACAGAGATACCCAGTATCAATAAAGGACAGTCTGATATTAGGGACAGTTATACCCAGGATCAATAATGGACAGTCTGAAATTAGGGACAGGGATACCCAGTATCATTAATGGACAGTCTGGTGTTAGGGACAGTTATACCCAGGATCAATAATGGACAGTCTGATATTAGGGACAGGGATACCCAGTATCAATAATGGACAGTCTGATATTAGGAACAGGGATACCCAGTATCAATAATGGACAGTCTGATATTAGGGACAGGGACACCCAGTATCAATAATGTATCGTCTGATATTAGGGATAGAGATACCCAGTAGCAATAATGGAGAACCTGATATTAGGGACAGAGATACCCAGTATCAATAATGGACAGTCTGATATTAGGGAGAGAGATACCCAGTATCAATAATGGACAGCCTGATATTAGGGACAGTTATACCCAGTAACAATAATGGAGATCCTGATATTAGGGACAGTGATAACCAGTATCAATAATGGACAGTCTGATATTAGGGACAGGGATACCCAGTATCAATAATGAACAGTCTGATATTAGGGACAGTTGTACCCAGTATCAATAATGGAGATCCTGATATTAGGAACAGTGATAACCAGTATCAATAATAGACAGTCTGATATTAGGGACAGGCATACCCAGTATCAATAATGAACAGTCTGATATTAGGGACAGTTGTACCCAGTATCAATAATGGAGATCCTGATATTAGTGACAGTGATAACCATTATCAATAATGGACAGTCTGATATTAGGGACAGGGATACCCAGTATCAATAATGAACAGTCTGATATTAGGGACAGTTGTACCCAGTATCAATAATGAACAGTCTGATATTAGGGACAGTTGTACCCAGTATCAATAATGGAGATCCTGATATTAGTGACAGTGATAACCATTATCAATAATGGAGATCCTGATATTAGGGACAGGGATACCCAGTATCAATAATGGACAGCCTGATATTAGGGACAGAGATGCCCAGTATCAATACTGGACAGACTGATATTAGGGACATGGGATACCCAGCATCAATAATGGACAGTCTGATATTAGGGACAGAGATACCCAGTATCAATAATGGACAGTCTGATATTAGGGACAGTTATACCCAGGATCAATAATGGACAGTCTGATATTAGGGACAGGGATACCCAGTATCAATAATGGACAGTCTGATATTAGGGACAGTGATACCCAGGATCAATAATGGACAGTCTGATATTAGGGACAGGGATACCCAGGATCATTAATGGACAGTCTGATATTAGGGACAGGGATACCCAGGATCAATAATGGACAGTCTGATATTAGGGACAGTGATAACCAGTATCAATAATGGACAGCCTGATATTAGGGACAGGGATACCCAGTATCAATAATGGACAGTCTGATATTAGGGACAGTGATAACCAGTATCAATAATGGACAGCCTGATATTAGGGACAGTGATAACCAGTATCAATACTGGACAGTCTGATATTAGGGACAGGGATACCCAGTATCATTAATGGACAGTCTGATATTAGGGACAGGGATACCCAGGATCAATAATGTACCATCTGATATTAGGGATAGAGATACCCAGTAGCAATAATGGAGAACCTGATATTAGGGACAGAGATACCCAGTATCAATAATGGACAGTCTGATATTAGGGAGAGGGATACCCAGCATCAGTAATGGACAGCCTGATATTAGGGACAGTTATACCCAGTATCAATAATGGAGATCCTGATATTAGGGACAGTGATAACCAGTATCAATAATGGACAGTCTGATATTAGGGACAGGGATACCCAGTATCAATAATGGAGAACCTGATATTAGGGACAGTTATACCCAGTATCAATAATGGAGATCCTGATATTAGGGACAGTGATAAGCAGTATCAATAATAGACAGCCTGATATTAGGGACAGGGATACCCAGTATCAATAATGAACAGTCTGATATTAGCGACAGTTGTACCCAGTATCAATAATGGCGATCCTGATATTAGGGACAGTGATAACCAGTATCAATAATGGACAGTGTGATATTAGGACAGGGATACCCAGTATCAATAATGAACAGTCTGATATTAGGGACAGTTGTGCCCAGTATCAATACTGGACAGACTGATATTCGGGACATGGGATACCCAGGATCAATAATGGACAGCCTGATATTAGGGACAGAGATGCCCAGTATCAATACTGGACAGACTGATATTAGGGACAGGGATACCCAGGATCAATAATGGACAGTCTGATATTAGGGACAGAAAGAAAATACTGCAGATGCTGGCTATCTGAAATTAAAACAGAAAATGCTGTTGAAAATCAGCAGGTCAGGCAACAAACTGAGCGCACATTCTGTGCTCATGCTCCCTGCTCATCCCGCACCGACTGGACACATTGTATGTGCTGAGCACATTGAGTTTGGGATTATTCTCGTAGATTCGTGCCCAATGACACAGGCAGCCGGGGCTGACCCAGGTCAGTGCTGCCCAACATTATCACCTGCACCATTCATACAGCCAGTAATCCTAACTTCCCGGTTACATCCACTGACAATCACTGTGTGAGCCTTTAACCATACACGGGCTCTCATTAGAACCACCAGGTGCAATGTCTACCAATAGAGGCATTGTCACAGCATCTATTACAAAGGGATCTGGGTGTCCTCGTACATGAAACACAAAAAGTTAGCATGCAGGTACAGCAAGTAATTAGGAAGGCTAATGGAATGTTGGCCTTTATTGCAGGGGGGATGGAGTATAAAAGTAGGGAAGTCTTGCTACAACTGTACAGGCCGCTGGTGAGACCACACCTGGAGTACTGCGTACAGTTTTGGTCTCCTTATTTAAGGAAGGATATACTTGCATTGGAGGCAGTTCAGAGAAGGTTCACGAGGTTAATTCCTGGGATGAAGGGGTTGTCTTATGAAGAAAGGTTGAGCAGGTTGGGCCTATACTCATTGGAGTTTAGAAGAATGAGAGGTGATCTTATTGAAACGTATAAGATTCTGAGGGGGCTTGACAGGGTAGATGCTGAGAGGATGTTTCCCCTCGTGGGGGAATCTAGAACTCGGGGGCATAGTTTCAGAATAAGGGGACACCCATTTAAAATGGAGATGAGGAGGAATTTCTTCTCTCTGAGGGTCGTGAATCTTTGGAATTCCCTGCCCCAGAGAGCTGTGGAGGCGGAGTCAGTGAATATATTTAAGGTGGAGATAGACAGACATTTGAGCTACAGGGGAGTCGAGGGTTATGGGGAGCGGGCTGGGAAGTGGAGTTGAGGCCAAGATCAGATCAGCCATGATCTTATTGAATGGCGGAGCAGGCTCGAGGGGCCAAATGGCCGACTCCTGCTCCTATTTCGTATGTCTTATGTTCTAAATAAAATGTACAACTGCACCAACATGTAAACTAGTGTCAAAAGCTGATCAAAGGTTGCAACCTTGAACCTAAGTGACCTCCTGGCCACAATGCAATGCAAACTCATTCCAAAACGGGGCAGAAAATCTCCCCCCAAAAAGCACAGTAATGGGTAACGTATATCTTCGGGATGGGAGCTAAAGTTTTGCCTCCGTTTCAGTGACACAGAAGTTCAGCGAAATCAGAGCCTCGCAGGCTGATATCGAGACGGACCTGTCACAGCTGGACAGTAAAGGTGAGCATTGTCTAAACCATCTGCCTCTGCCTCCCGCTCAAACCATTCTCTGCAGATTCAAAAATCCGAGCGGCTTGATTTTCCTGTGTGTTTACGGCAGAAACATGCGTTATCGGGGCGGGAAGCAAATCTCGAAGTTGGGGTGTGAGTGAGCTTCGGGTGTAACTCACTTACAGCCACATCTCCTCAATCACTTACAGACCCCCCTCACCCGACTCTATCTCTGCCCACACAACTGGCCCCGGCCCCAGGTTATAAAAATGATTACCCAACAATCGCGTTGCTTCTGAGGCCCTTTGCAACGTGCGACCTGATTTCCAGGTGCCCAGGGACCTGTAGTCACCTGAAGCAGGAGCGAATCAGGTGCAGCAGGAGGGACCCAAGGGCATTCTCACCTGTGTTACTGCAGCCAGCCTCATGCAGTAAATTAAACGCCCAGCCCTTGCTGCATTTACCCTGTGAGTCAGTCAACTGTGAGAAGGGCAGCATTTGAGACAATGTACAGAACTGTTTAAACAAGTTGCTTAATCTGTGTGACGAGTTCTTTCCTGCTCAACTTGCGCTCCCTAGCATCAGTCTGAGGGGAACATTTTTCTTCACCCACTTTAAAAGGCTCCCACCCTAACCTCTTGGGGCCCCATAGGTTCTGTTCAAAACACGCTGGACGGTTACGCGGATTTATGTCCATTTAACGTTTGAGCGTTCTCTAATTAGATTAGCAGAATTGAAAATGGGAATGGGAATGGGAATCGTCAGGGGAATGGGCATCGGAATGGGAATGGAAATCGGCACGGGAATGGGCATGGGAATGGGCATGGGAATGGGTATGGGAATGGGCATGGGAATTGGAATGGGAATGGGCATGGAATGGGCATGGGATGGGAATGGTAATGGGCATGGGAATTGGAATGGGCATGGGAATGGGCATGGAATGGGCATGGAAATGGGAATGGGCATTGGAATGGGAATGGGCATGGGAATGGGCATGGGCATGGGAATGGGCATGGGACTGGGAATGGGCATGGGAACGGGAATGGGCATGGGAATGGGAATGGGCATGGGAATGTGAATGGGGATGGGAGTGGGCATGGGAATGGGCATGGGAATGGTCATGGGAATGGGAATGGAATGGTTATGGGAATGGGCATGGGAATGGGCATGAGCATGGGAATGGGCAGGCGAATGCGAATGGGCATGGGAATGGGCATGGGAATGGGCATGGGAATGTGCATGGGAATGGGAATGGGCATGGGCATGGGAATGAGCATGAGCATGGGAATGGGCAAGGGAATGGGCATGGGCATGGGAATGGGCATGAGAGTGGGCATAGGAATGGACATGGAAATGGTAATGGACATGGAAATGGGAATGGGAATGGGAATGGGCATGGAAATGTGAATGGGCATGGGAATGTGAATGGGCATGGGAATGTGCATGGGAATGGGAATGGGTATGGGAATCAGCATGGGAATGGGCATGGGAATGGGCATGGGAATCGGAATGGGTATTGGAATGAGAATGGGCATGGGCATGGGAATGAGCTTGGGAATGGATATGGTAATAGGCATGGGAATGGGCATGGGAATGGGCATGGGCATGTGAATGGGAATGGGCATGGGAATGGGCATGGGACTGGGCATGGGAATGAGCATGGGAATGGGCATGGACATGGGAATGGGCATGGGGATAGGCATGGAAATGGGCATGAGGATGGGAATTGGCAGGGGAATGGGCATGGGAATGGGCATGGAAATGGGCATGGGAATGGGAATGGGCATGGGAATAACCATGGGAATGGGCATGGTAATGGGCATGGGAATGGGCAGGGGAGTCAGCATGGGAATGGGCATTGGAATGAGCATGGGAAAGGGAGTGGGCATGGGAATGTGCAAGGGTATGGGCATGGGAATAGGAATGGGAATAGGCATGAGAGTTTGCATGGGAATGGGCATGGGAATGAGCATGGAAATGGGCATGGGAATGGGCATGGGAATATGCAAGGGTATGGGCATGGAATGGGCCTGGGAATGGGCATGGGAATGGGCATGGGAATGGGCATGGGCATGGGAATGGGCATTGGAATGGGCATGGGCATGGGCATGGGAATGGGCGTGGGACTGGGAATGGGCATGGGAATGGGCATGGAAATGGGAAATTTCAATGGGAATGGGCTTGGGAATGGGAATGCACATGGGAATGGGCCTGGGAATGGGAATGCGCATGGGAATGGGCATGGGAATGAGAATGGGCATGGGAATGGGGATGAGAATGGGCTTGGGAATGGGCATAGGCATGGAAATGAGCTTGGGAATGGGTATGGTAATGGGCATGGGAATGTGCATGGGAATGGGCATGGGCATGTGAATGGGCATGGGCATTGGAATGGGAATGGACATGGGAATGGGCATAGGAATGAGCATGGGAATGAGCATGGGAATGGGCATGGACATGGGAATGGGCATGGGAATGGGCATGGAATGGGCATGGGGATGGGAATTGGCAGGGGAATGGGCATGGGAATGGGCATTGGAATGAGCATGGGAATGGGCATGGGAATGTGCAAGGGAATGGGTATGGCATGGGAATGGGCATGGGAATGGTCATGGGAATGTGCATGGGAATGGGAATGGGCATGGGAATGGGCATGAGCATGGGAATGGGCATGGGAATGAGCATGGAAATGGGCATGGGCATGGGCATGGGAATGTGCAAGGGTATGGGCATGGGCATGGACATGGGAATGGGCTTGGGAGTGGGCATGGAAATGGGCATGGGAATGGGCATGGGAATGGGCATGGGAATGGGCATGGGCATGGGAATGGGCATGGGAATGAGCATGGAAATGGGAAATTTCAATGGGAATGGGGTTGGGAATGGGAATGGGCATGGGCATGGGCATGGGAATGGGCCTGGGCATGGGAATGGGCATGGGAATGGGCATGGGAGTGGGCATGGAATAGGCATGGGAATGGGCATGGGAATAGGCATGGGAATGGGAATGGGCATGGAAGTGGGCATGGAAATGGGAATGGGCATGGGAATGGGCATGGGCATGGGAATGGGCATGGGAATGGGCATGGGCATGGGCATGGGCATGGGAATGAGTGCATTATCAGGTCTAACTTCTGGGCTGTGCCCATTCCGGAAATTCAAGCCCCATCTCTAGTGTTTCTGTAATGGGTAATTTAAATAGATTATATCCCAGACTATATATATGTGCCTAGGAGTTACTGATTGTGATATTAGTGAACAAACTAATATATTCATATGACATTCCAACGTCTGCTATCTTAGTACGTTTCGAGGTGAATGCCTCGAGTTGTGGAGAGAGCGATGTGAACAAACACATTAAGCATTTGGTGCTCGTCTTGGTGAGATCCACATCTTGGTGAGATCTGTGACTCGCTGTGCTTTGGGGTATAATTTCTGTAGCGGTTCTATGGCACAGTAAGTTGGGTGATTGGGAGCAGGAAGCTACAAAGGGACAGAAACAGATTCAGTGAGTGGGCAAAACTGTGACAGATGGTCAATGTGGGAAAGTGTGAGGTCATCCACTTTGGATGCAAGAAAGATCGATCAGAGTATTTCCTAAATGTTGAGAAACGAGGAGATGTGGAGGAGCAGATAGATTTAGGTGTCCATGTACAGAAATCACTAAAAGCTAGTGGACAGGTACAAAAAGCAATCAATAAGGCTAATGGAACATTGGCCTTTCTATCAAGAGGGCTGGGATACAATGTTAGGGAGTGATGTTACAGCTGTACAGAGCCTTGATCAGACCCCATCTGGACACTGCGTTCAGTTCTGGGCCCCGCACCTCAGGAAGGACATATGGGCCTTCAAGGGGGAGCAGCGCAGATTCAGCAGAATGATACCGGGGCTTAGAGGGTTTAATTATGAGGACATGTTGCATCAACTTAGTTTTGTATTCCCTTGAGATTAGGAGGTTGAGGGGTGATTTCTTCTGGTGGGGAATCCAGAACAAGGGGGCACAATCTTAAAATTAGAGCTAGGCTGTTCAGGGGTGAAATCAGGAAGCACGTTCTCAAACAAAGGGTGGTGGAAATCTGGAACTCTCTCCGCCAAAATGAAGGATGATGTGGGTCAACTGAAACGTTCAAGTTTGAGATCAATAGATTTTTGTTGGTAAGGGTATCAAGGAATATGGAAAAAAGCAAGTAACTGGAGTTGAGGTACAGATCAGCCATGATCTAATTGAGTGGTGGAACAGTCTCGAGGGGCTGAATGGCCTCCTCTGCTTCCTATCTTCCTGTGATGAGTGCACAGTGTGTTTTATGTGATGAGAAATCTCAGTCAGTTACAAAGTAAACCTGAGCGAAAGTAAAAATGATGTTACGCTATGTGACGTAATAAAACTCACTGCGCACTTGGTTTGAGAATAAAGCAAGGCTTTAATCAACTTGTTTCAGAACATGGAGGTCTAGTTGTACTTCACTAGTTCCTGACTTACAAAATGTCCCTGGGCAAGCTGAGCCATGCCCGAGTATTTATACTCCTTGGACGGCGCCACCAGCTGGCCGTCCAGCGTTATTTCATGAGTAGTTCTTTACGATGATGAGATTTATAACACTATGTAATGTTGCTTCAAGATCTAAAGTTTGATTCGGCTTTCAGTGACAGGGTTGTCGGAGGAAGCGAAGAGCTCACTCGCTGAATTCAGGACTGAACTTTCACAGCTGAACAACAGTAAGTGTTATCGACCATCAGAGAGATCTTTATATCTCCACCCAGAACAGTTCTATTGTATTTTTAAAGATGGAGAGCAAACTGGGCAATATCTGATGCTGTTCCGAAGAAGTGATTCCAGGGCATCACTGAGAGATGCCAGACAACTGTTGATCTCCTGCCATTGTTTCCAGGAGGATGAAGTGGTCTAGAAGGGGGAGTAAATTCTACAAAGCAAGGCTGCAAACAGATCCTTCTTAAGCTGTTAAGCAGGATTAAGCTAGGGTTACAAACACTCCAGGTTGTCCTGGAGTCTCTAGGAATTGAAGATTAAACTCCTAGACACTGCTGCGACCAAACCCGGGAGAAAAATCACAGCGGCATTAAACAAAATTGGGTCTTCGAAAAAATCTTCTTTATAAAAATGTTGGAGGTGGGAAAGAATGACTGATTGAGCGAGTGGGGCGGTTGGAGGCTGGAGGTCATGTGATGATAGATCCAAACAGAGCTGGCAACCCTCGATGTAGCTGCTGGGATCACCTCTGAATCATGATGTGGGGAGGTACAGCAGAAGAAAAATCCATTCTGCCCATCGCACCCCTCCTCCCTGCTCGACCTTATAACACCCAGCTGATATCATGGTAAAAACACTGGTCTAAAACCACATCCACCGCAGGCCTACTGAACAGCAGCTTCAGCACACAGGCTGCAAACTTCGAAGCTCTCAGCTATACCAGCAAGTGTAGTGGGGTCTTTGTACTGCCTCCTTTATAGGATAAAGAAAACAGAAAGGGGGCCATTGTGCCTTTGGGAGATTGTGTAAAGTGGGGGCTATTGGATCAGCTGCCCATTATACATCTCCCCGATAAGTGAAGATTGAATCGATATCGCCTGTTTTACACTATGGCCCGAAGTCACAATTACCCCCTTTCTGTCCTTTCTGTCGTTTGGTATGAAGCCGGGAGTGGTTGGCCACCTAACACAAAGCAGAGGCGGGTACTCCAGCCTGTAATGCGGCCCAGATGCGGTCCATTAACATTATGGGGGGATTTTAACCCCTCAGGATGGGCAGGAGAGCTGCGGGGGTGGTGGTGGGCAGGGGGGGCGGTGGTGGGAAGCGGGGCGGGGGGCGGTTGGGGATATATTCTGAACAATCTGAAACCCGATCCCAACCCGCCATGAACGTACCCACTTCCGGTCTAACAGGAGCCGTTTGGGGGTCGAGCAACGAACCAGATCTCGAGAGGCGGGTCAGTAATTTAAATATGCCAATGAGGCCGCAGGTCTCAGATTTGAACATCTATTGCCTGTGAGCCGGACGTTTCCCATGGCTCGGGAAACCCCCCCGCTGAAGGGGGCGAGAAGGGCCGGATCCAGCAGGAGTGCTTTCCCCCCACCCGCAGACCCTCAAGCTGACCTACTGCGATCGGAGTCCCCCCGTGAGCCGAAGCCCCCCATGGTCTCCAGACCGACCCGCGATGTCTCCCCCTTGCGATGTCTCGATCCCTCCTCTCCTGGGGCCGTCCAGCACAGACCTTCCCGGCCAACAGCCAGACAGCCTCTCCATCTGACTGCCGGCCGGGAAACGGAGCAATTATTTTTAAATGAGGTCTTGCCATTAAATTTGGCAGGACCTCCCCGTTACCCACATTTCCAGGTTTCCCGGTGCTACAACCACCATCCCCCTACCCCCACTCCGTCCCTGCCTCCCTGTAAATATCGGGGCCAATATCATAGATAGACCCAATTACACGTGGAAATTCCATTACAGGACAAGCTCATTCAGCGGGTCCCACGCTGAATCTGTCTGCACTAAACCCATGTCCCTGCTGATTTCATATTTTTCCTCTTCCAGTGCTTAACTCATTCCCTCTTAAAAAATTGTGATTGACTTGGCTTCAACAACTCCTTGCCACGATGTGATCCATATCCCAACAAGTCCTTGTGGAATTAGATGTTATTGAAGGTGGGGTGTCAGACTGAGTCTCTCTGGATTGAACTGAGACACAGAGCCCTGTAACATTCCCAGGTTCCCATTCCTGACAAACCCAAGAGTGAGGCAGCGGGAGGTTAGTGGTTAAAAGCCAAACCACGAATCGGAATTTTCCAAATTTCGTTGGAGACAAGAATTGGGCCGAAGGATTGTTTGGTGTTAAACCCAACATTTCAGCAAAATTCTCCACAAGCAGTCTGCTGAGGTGCGGAACCTGTTCTCTCAGGAACTGTAAGCTAATACTTGGCTTCGATTTCAGTTACGCAGACGCTCACTGAGATAAGAAACTCACAGGGCGATTTCACGGTGGAACTGTCGCAGATGAAAGCTAACAGTGAGTAATAACTGTCAGAAAGATCTTGTTGTGTCTCCATCTCAAACCATTCATAATCAGAGCTTCCGAGCCAGGCCTGTTTACACATGGGTATTGCTGCCTGCACCTTCCACAGGCAGCTCTTCAACCCAGCCTCAGAAGAGGAAGGAGCTCCTTGGCCCCCACATTGCTCTTCTGGCCTCCTGGGAGTGGGGCTGGTGGCAGGGCGGAACCTCTGCCCACCCCATGGATGTGCCCCGACCCCATCTCATATCCTGTGTGATGTAAGAAAACTACTAGGCACTTGGTCTAAGCGGTAAACAAAGCTTTAATCAACTGTTTTATAACATGGAGGTCTAGTTGTGTCCTTCACTAGTTCTTGTTAAGAATGTCCTGCGCAAGCTGGGCCCATGCCCGAGCATTTATACTCTCCCTGGACAGCGCCACCCGCAGGCTGCTCAGTATTATTTCATAAGTCTTTATTTCATGAATGACTGATTCATGTCACTGTGTATACTTGGGCCTAGAAATTCAGTTGTTTGCGCCAGCCACTAGTGCCTTAGGAGGAGGAGAAGTGGGGCGCTAAGCGGCTAGCGCCCGGGCGCGGCACGATCTGCGCCTCTCGCGAAATTCAGTTAAGATTTCGCGCCGGCACAAAACCTTTGCGCGCGCTCAGCTGCGCGCGCAGATCCTGAAGTCATTTCATGGTGCAACGCTCTTTGTGCGCCCCGAACCGGAAATTCAGTGGTGCCGGCCTATTGTGCGCATGGAGCCCCCCGCGACTAGTAGAGGGGAATGGTTCCCAGTCGCTGCGGGGCGCGGGGGGCGCTAATTAAAGGGGACTCCTCCTGCAGTATAAAAGGCAGCCATTTTTCTCCACTCCTTCTTTGTGAGAGACGGATATTTGGAGAGAGACAAAGGTAGAGAGCTTTCTGGTTTGGCTCAACACTCGCACAGGTACTTGTGGCTTCAGGCCAGAACTTTGCACTTGTATTTAACTTTCAGTGTCATAGCATTGATTGGAAGCATATAATGGGGGCTGCAATGGGTGGAAACATTGTCTTACTGCATTGCATTCAAAGGGCTCAGAGACGCCGTGAGAGAGTGCCAGTCATGGCTCTTATGTTCATTAATTAATAGACATTCTTATTATGAACACAGCTAGCTTTTGCTAGTTATTTTTATTGAGCACATGTGGACTAGGTACAGTATCTGTAGAGGCTTCCATCTTGACTGCTGCCTTGTGGGTAGCCTAGTGCCTCATGGGTAATGTAGTCTTAATATACATACAGCTGGGTAGTGTAGTCTTATACATACAGCTATATACAGCTCTACACAGCTCTACGGCTCCACCTAGTGTCCACTATAGAATGACATGTTATTGATCATTACATCCCCCTTTCTTTGAGGTTTAACAAAATCAATATCAATCAACTTTCAAGAAAACAATAAAGATAATATCAGTAACACTTTTGTTAGTGCTCTATAAACATAAACATTTTCAAAACAGTCAACACATTTTCAAAGCTTTACATTGTACTCAAAGATTAAGCCTATCAGGCTTTTTTACTTCACGTGCGGATCTTCTCAACACGGGTAAGTCTGATGTGTCTTCATGAGATTGTTCTGGTGGTGAATGACAAGATGCAGTTGCGGCATTGTCATCGATCTCCTTGCGATCTTTGCTTGGAGAGGGTTTCAGTGTTTCCTTCACTCTTCATGCCATAACTCTCAATGTAGTCAATGCACTCTCGAAAAACTGCTGGCAGCTGGATCCCATCATACAGCATAGTCCTCTCAGCAGCCTCGGCTAATGGAACACCAAAGATTGGCCTGAGGGAAGAAGGAGTATCCACCGGAACTGCTTCCTGCTCTGGTGCAGGCTTCTTCTTTTTCTTTTTCTCTTTCCACTGCTTAACAACATCTGCTGCGGTTATATCTTTGGACTTTATCTCCTTGTGTTTTTCCTCTTTGTGCTTTTCTTTCTTTGGCTTCTCTTTGACCTTAAAGTCTTTTTCTTTCTTCTTGGAGAAACTAGGCTTTTTGAAGACATGGATACCCTTTGGCCTTTTCATCCTTGATGGGCTCTCTGCTTCATCACCTGAGTCATCTGGTCTGCTTATGGCACAGTTTATACGGTAGACTCTCTTGACCAGTTCTAAGTCTTCACAAGCTTTGTCACCTAGTATCGAATCAAGTCTTTCAGCCACAACAGAAAACATGAGATGATGCACTTTGTCTTTGACTGTCACTTTAAGTCTGCATACACCTAAGCTATCTATTTTCTGTCCATTATAGTTCGTCAGTAGTACTGACTTTTTCTGTATTTTGGGCTTTTCTTTCATGTTTTTAATGTCACTCATACTGATTAAGTTTGCTTTTGCCCCAGTGTCCAGTTTCAATGTAACTAATGCTCCATCTGCAGTGGGATCATCCATTTGTCCACTTTTACTGCATTGACTTTATGTTCAGCATTGTCCATTTCTGAGGGCTGCACATTTTCTGTATCTTTTTTGATATCGTCACATGACACCATTCCTACAAAAAATGTCTCACTTAAATCAGTGTCCTCAATCACATTAACTTGTTGCCCTATTGTTGTTTTTACTTTTGAAAGGCATCGTTTGGCAAAGTGATTCTTTCCATTACACGTTGTGCACATTTTTCCAAACGCTGGGCATTGTCGTAACTGTTGTTTGTAACCACAGCGTTTACAATTAAAAATTTCATCCTCCGATTGCTTTTCATTTCTGTTCTGCCCACGTTTCTTCCCCTTGTAGGACACAGCACCGACAGCAGCATTATCACTCATTACAATCACATCATTATTGATTTCATTGAAAGTCTTCGCGTGCTTTCAAGCTAGCTCGCTGGCTTGGCATATTTTCACTGCATTTTCCAAATTTAGTTCGGTTTCTCTCAACAGACGTTCCCTGACTTTTTTATCATGAATACCAAACACAATCTGGTCACGAATCATGGATGATTTCAGCTCAGAGAAATTACATGTCTGTGCTTTCAGTTTCAGATCAGTTATAAAGCTATCAAAAGTCTCATTTTGCTGCTGTGTCCTTGAACAGAACATGTATCTTTCATAGGTCTCATGCTTTTTGGGAGAGCAATGTGCATCAAATTTTTTTAGCACATCTTCTAATTTTTCTCTGTTCTCCTCTGGATTAAATACAAATGTATTAAATACCTCTATCACCTGTGGGCCTGCAACCATAAGCAGCAACGCTATCTTCCTTGCGTCTGGCTTCCGACCGAATCTGATGGCTGCAATGTAGAGTTCGAATTGTTGTTTAAAAGTCTGCCAATTGTAGTCGATTTTTCCTGTGAGTTACAAACGCTCTGGTGGCTTCAAATTCTCTATGTCACTTTTCACAATTTTCAGCAGATCTTCACCATCCTGGTACCATCTTATGTTCATTAATAAATAGACATTCTTATTATGAACACATGGTAGCTTTTGCTAGACACTTTTATTGAGCACATGTGCACTAGGTACAGTATCTGTAGAGGCTTCCATCTTGACTGCTGCCTTGTGGGTAGCCTAGTGCCTCATGGGTAATGTAGTCTTAATATACATACAGCTGGGTAGTGTAGCCTTATACATACAGCTATATACAGCTCTACACAGCTCTACGGCTCCACCTAGTGTCCACTATAGAATGACATGTTATTGATCATTACAATGGCCAGACGGAGAAGGGCCAACAGGCGTCGGCAAAGGAGGCCTTATCCACCCAGGGTATACCGCCAGCAGTTCTCATATCTGAACATGTCTGAGGAGCAGTGTGTTTGGAGGCTGCGATTCAGAAGGGAGGTGGTCACTGTGATCTGCCACCTGCTTCGCTGAGATCTGCAGCCACAGCTCAGGAGCAGGACGTCTCTGTCAGTGACAGTGAAGGTGACGGTGGCTCTCAACTTCTATGCCACCGGCTCCTTCCAATCCGCTACTGGGGACATTTCCAACATCTCCCAGTTCGCGGTACATTGCTGCATCTGCCAGGTGACCAATGCCCTTTTCAGAAGGAGACGTCAGTTCATCTCCTTCCCCATGACCGTGGACAAGCAGCAAGAGCGTGCAATGGGCTTTGCAGCATTAGCGGGCTTCCCCATGGTGCAGGGCACCATTGACTGCACGCATGTGGCTTTGCGGGCACTGTAATGATATCAGCAAATAGAGATGGTATTTGCCTGTTCGATTATGATGCCTTAACAGCATGTTTGCAGGTATTGATTGCTTGTGCCTGACCAGCAGAGGGCATGTGACCGAGACAAGCAAGGCAGTTCAGTTTGGTTTCAGTTTCATTCTAGATGCATCACAAGCATTGTGTCTCCTGTAAAGCTGTATAAAGAGTTGAACAAGCTTTAGATTAAAAGTCATTGGGCTAGATTTTCAGTTGCTTGCGCCAGCAGTTAGCGCCTTAAGAGAAGTGATTTCCGGGCGCTATGCGTGTAGCGCCCGGGCGCAGCGCAGTTTGCGCCCCGCCCCAAATTAAGCTGCCCGTTAGCGCCGGCGCAAAGTTTAGCGCCCGCCCGGATGCGCGCGCAGAAAAAGACGTCACATCCTCGTGCAACGCCCTTTGGCCGCCCCGATTGCAAACTTCAGTCGGACCGCCCCATTGTGCGGCGGGCGGCCGGAGCGTTTGGAAAAAGGAACGCAACACAACCAGCGCGGGCCCCGGGGGGCGCTAATTAAAGGGAACGTCCTCTCCAGTATAAAGGCCATCCTTTTTTCAGAAAACAGTCTTGTGCAACGCATTTCTGGAGACACAACAAGGAGGATAGCTAACTGGTTTCAAGCAGCAAGAGCCAGGTATTTTTGGACTCAGGCAACAGCGCTGCAAGTGGCCATTTGGAAATTAGAGTGTTTGCCAGGATTTGATGGGGGTTGCATGGGATGCCAACGCGGAGCTGCAGCTCCATGTCCGTAGGGCTCGCAGACGCATTGTGAGAGGGGCAGCCCTGGCTAGAGGCAGAGGGGGCTACAGGCGTCGGCCACGTAGGCCTTACTCAGTCAGGCTATACCGCCAGCAGAGCTCCTACCTAAACATGAGTGCCGCGCGATGTGTTAAAAGGCTCCGATTCCGAAAGGGGGTGATTGCAGAGATCTGCCACCTGCTTCGCCGAGATCTGCGGCCAAAGCTCAGGTGCAGGACTTCTCTGTCGGTGGAAGTGAAGGTGACGGTGGCATTGAACTTCTATGCCACCGGCTCCTTCCAATACGCTGCTGGGGACATAGCAAACATCTCCCAGTACGGCGCGCATCGCTGCATCCACCAGGTGACCGAAGCACTGTTCAGAAGGAGAAGCCAATTCATCTCCTTCCCCATGGCCCTGGAGAGCCAGCATCAGCACGCATTGGGATTTTCCAGACTCGGGGAATTCCCCTTGGTGCAGGGCGCCATTGACTGTACGCATGTGGCTTTGCGGGCCCCTCTGGAGCATGGCGAGCAGTATCGCAACAGGAAGGGCTACCATTCTCTGAATGTGCAGCTGGTCTGTGACCACAAGCAGCGCATCATGGCAGTCAATGCCAGCTTCCCAGGCAGCAGCCACGATGCCTTTATCCTGCGGCAGAGTACTGTGCATGACATGTTCCAGGCACAGCCTCCCCCAAGAGGATGGCTACTCGGGGACAAAGGCTATCCTTTGTGCACCTGGCTCATGACCCCGCTCCGCGCGCCCAGGACCGCTGCTGAAGAGGCCTACAACGAGA
The DNA here is from genome assembly GCF_052327205.1 of Somniosus microcephalus. Taxonomy (NCBI): domain Eukaryota; kingdom Metazoa; phylum Chordata; class Chondrichthyes; order Squaliformes; family Somniosidae; genus Somniosus; species Somniosus microcephalus. The sequence continues at coordinate 8,923,095 of NC_141017.1, read as the reverse complement.
GCCATCAAACCACCCGCAACATCATCGAGCTAACTATTGGGGTCCTCAAGCAGCGGTTCCGCTGCCTTGATCGCTCCGGAGGAGCTCTCCAGTATTCGCCGGACCGGGTCTCCCAATTTGTGGTGGTTTGCTGCATGCTACACAACCTGGCTATCCGCAGGACTCAGGCACTGCCACCTGACGTTGGACCAGCACCTCAGGAGGAGGAGCAGGAGGAGCATGAGGAGGAGGAGGAGGAGGAGCAGGAGTACGTTCCCAGGAGGGAGCGACCAGGGCGAAGGGCCGCACGACGCCACCTTATTACACGGTACTTCTAAGCCCCCTGTCAGGGAATGGCCAGGGGCCATGAGGGAAGATGAATGCAGCCGCTCCGCAAGCCCTCAGCCGGCGAAGCCAACAAACACTAAGAAGAACAACCATGGAGACTGCATGAATAAAGATAATTTTTTTTTACACAAAAATGAAAAGCCCTTCCCACATGAATCCCCAAAAACAATAAACGGGCCCCAGAAAAAGCCCAACAAACGACTCACTCCCACAAACTGGGGAGGAGCCACTCCACCTTTATTGAAACCGGGCCTCAACGTCGGCCTAACGCAAAAAAAAAGCCCTCCAAAAGCACAACCATGGGCAAAATAAAGATGGCCACCGCCATATTAAAGGAAAGCTGGCCACACCCTCTACTGAGTGGCCCGCGAGGGCGAGACCTTGGCCAGCATTTTGCCTCCCCTGCCCTGCCTGCTGCTCCTTCGCAAGCTCTGCCCAGTGGCTGCTGCGAGGCTGGGGGAAGGCGCCTGAGGCTCAGATGCCCTTCCGCCAGATGCCGCTGGGGGGCGGCCTACACGGCGTTTGGGCCTCGAGGGGCCGTCTCCTGAGTGGCGCACCTGAGCCTGGCCACCATCAGCTGCAGCCGCTTGCCCTTGACGCCGCAGAGGGGGAATGGCGGCGACGGATGGCGCAATGTGGGCCAGCTGGCGTCTGGGATGCGCTGGCTGGTGCTGTGGCACGGTGGCACTCGGCCGGGCCCGCACTGCAGGATCCGCAGCAATCAGCCGACGGCCGGCTTGCTGGGATGGTCCAGCGCGGCGCCTGCCCTGGTGATGCCTTCCTGAGACAGCGCGTGTGGCAGCAGTGAGTGGCCCTGTGGTCCTGGTGTGCGCGCGCATCACATCCGCCAGGGTCTTGACGGCATCAGTTAGCATGCGGCCAGTCGCGGCAGTTGCTGCCCCGAACTCGCGCACACTGGTCGCCAGCGACTCGATGGCCTCAGGCATGCGCCCCACCACGCTCATGTGCTCCGTGTGCCGCCGGTCCGAGTCGTCGGCCATCTGATCGAGCTTCCGCACCTCCTCCGAAGTGAAGGTGTCCGGACTGGAGTCGCGACTCTCCCGCTGGGGAGGAGGGGGCCGGACTAGGGGACCCTTGCCGCGTTGGTGACGGCGAGTGTGCCGAGCAGCAGCACTCCCCTCTGATCCTTCCCCCCTTTGGGGGGAAGGCCGCGGGCCACGCGCATGGCTGCTGGGTGGCTGGACGCCACTGGTCCCAGAAGCTGCATTGCCCTGCGACAGTTCCTCCAGGCACTCGTCCAGTGAGGAGGTGTCAAGCATTTCCTCCTCTCCTGCGGGACGTGTCTGTTCCCCCGAAGGTCCGGCTTGCTCCTCCTCCTCCTCCTGGTTGGAGGTGCTGTCACTGGCAGCCTCAGGGTCCTGGTCGTCACCAGCTGAAAGCAGGAATGCACAAGAGTCGCTTCAGAGTGAGGAGACGGCGTCAGCGAGGGAGTTAGGACTGGTGGGATTCAGCGCATTGGTGGGACAGTGGCAAAGGAGGTAGCTCGGATGGGCCAGTGCGACGCGAGAGGGCCAAAAGGCGAGGTCCTTACCATTGCCGGGCAGTGGAGGGTCGGATACACCGCACGCTGTGGGGACAATCACACGGGCTCCCATGAGCACACACACGCGCTCCTCCAGCCGAGTGAGCTTCTGCAGCTTGGCGCGGCCACCCCTGGCACGGGCCTGGCGATTAAACGCTACTTTAGCCTGCAAGAGAAAGGACGGGCTGTAAGTGCGCAGTGAAGCCCTGATGTAGTGTGCACTGCCTCCCTTGGTGGAATAGCTTGGACAGAGTGAAGCCCTGATGTAGTGTGCACTGCCTCCCATGGTGGAATAGCTTGGACAGAGTGAAGCCCTGATGTAGTGTGCACTGCCTCCCATGGTGGAATAGCTTGGACAGAGTGAAGCCCTGATGTACTGTCCACTGCCTCCCATGGTGGAATAGCTTGGCCAAAGTGTAGAGTGCCGAATGGCCATTTGATGCTCATGACTGTCCCAATGCTGCTGGCTGAGGGCTGGCCAAAAGGACTTTCAGGTCCCTTTGCCCATCATGTCAGGTGTACATGCAAGAATGAGGAGGAGACTGGAAAGGCTACTCACCCTCACAATCCTGGTCAGATCGTTGTATTTCTTATGGCATTGCGTGTGGGTCCTGGGGGCCTCGCCGGTGAACGTCACCCTCTGGGCGATCTGCTTCCAGGCTTTGGTGTAGTCGTGGTGGGTTGGATTCCTCCCACTCTCTGGAAACAAGATCTTGCGCCTCACCTCCAGAGCTGTGACCATTATGTCCAGATCAACCTCTGAGAAGCGCAGGGCACGCTGACGGGCCTTCTCTGGCGTTGCCATGACTCCCTAGGGCTGAGCAGTAGTGTTGAGGCCTCTTTGCAAGGCTGCAGTGTGCAGGGCGTGGCAGCAGACCAATTCGTCCCTTCCCCCTTTAAGAGCTGGTCGGCACCACGGGGTCTGCTGTCAGTGCAAAAATGACCGCACCCGTGCTGCGCCCCGCCTGGGCGCTATCCCTCTGGACCGCCGGCTTAGCGCCTAAAGAGAGTAGTGGAACGCCTCTTTTAGCGCTCCACCAACCTCTTAGGGCGAAGCCACTGAATTCCCGGCAACGGGGCGCTACTTTGGGGCGGGCGCTAACTTCGGGCGGGCGCTAAGGTTAGCGCCCCAAAACTGCCTATACTGAATATCTAGCCCATTCTCTTTCATAAATGTCTCATCATTGAACCCACAAAGAAATTAATACATGGTGTCAGAAGCGATTGAAAGAGATGAAAAGAAAAAATCTGAAGTTAAATCAGCTCTCCACAGATTAGCAAGCCAAAAGAGAACATCGTTACTTACCAGTAGAGAATAGTCAACGAAGTGAAAAATGGAAGGTTTACTCCCACCGGCGACGCTTCCGTTGACAGGTAATGTGGCTGAAAATTGGAGAAGGTTCAAACAACGTGTGGGGTTGTATTTATCAGCAATCGGAGCTGACGAGAAAAGTAATAAAAGGAAATCATCACTGTTCTTACATGTCGTGGGTGATGAAGCGCTGGAGGTGTATAATAACTTCACATTCGCTGTTGATGGAGACAAAATGAAGCTAGATAAAATAATGGAACAGTTTGAGGCCTACTGCATACCGAAATGTAATGTGACGTTTGAGAGGCACAGATTTTTCACATGTGTACAGAAAACGGGTGAGACTATTGATCAGTATGTGACTGAACTGAGAAACAGAAGCAAAACATGTGAATTTGGGGGACTGACAGAATCGCTGATAAAAGACAGACTGGTGTGTGGTATTCCAGATAATGGTCTAAGGGAAAGACTGCTAAGAGAGCAAGATCTAGACCTGGGAAAAGCCATAGCACTGTGTAGGGCTACAGAGACTGTGAAGTTGCAGGCAAAGGAGCTGTTCAGTGACAGTAGCTGCAACGTGCATGCAGTGAGAAAGACGGATACAAACCGTTTAACAAAAAGAGCGCCAATGCGAAAAAAGAGGCTTGACCAGCGAACGAAAATGAAAGGGACAATCGAAAGTCATGTAGTCGATGCAGTACACAGCATCCACCAAGAAAGTGTCCAGCATATGGTAAAACATGCAATAGTTGCAACAAGAACAACCATTATGCCCATTGCTGTAAGAACCAAGCGCAACAAAGCAAGGTCCATACAGTAGATGAAAGCGAGATAGAGGAGTTCTATGTAGATGTTGTGTCTGAAAACAAAAAAGAAGAAAGAGACTGGATGTTGACACTAAAAGTGAATGACATACACATTCCATTTAAATTGGATACTGGAGCACAAGTTAATGTGATATCAGAGACTGATTTTAAGAAAATTAGACCCAGACCAAAGATGCATGGAATAAAAGTGAAAGTGACAGGATACTCAGGTACTGATATACCAGTGAAAGGAAGATGCATTGTCAAAGTAACACACAAGGACAGAGAGCACACGTTAGCATTAATCGTGGTGCCAAAGGATGTGCAAGCCATACTAGGTTTAAAAGCCTGTGAGAGACTGAACCTGGTAAAGAGAGTCCTCGTTGTGGAAAGCGAAAGAGAGACAGTCTATGATGAACTGAATGTTGCGTACACACCGGGTAAGCTGATGTATACAGCAGACACGTTGTCCAGAGCTGTTGACCCAGGAGAGCCCGTAAACACAGTGAAAAGACTGATGTACAAGGCAAAAGACAGTGGAACTGACTTCTACCAAAGCATGCTTGTATACCGCACAACGCCGCTCGAGTGTGGTAAGTCACCAGCCCAACTCCTGATGGGACGTCGGCTAAGGTCAAACCTACCCATCCCGGAGAACCTCCTGAAAACAAAAGAGGGGGAGAAAGTGAGGAAGTTCAAAGAACAACAGAAAGAAAAGCAAAAGTACTACTATGACAGAGGAACACAAAACCTACCTGAACTCCACACTGGTGACCAAGTAAGGTTGAAAGACAAAACAAACACATGGACTCAGAAGGGAACTGTCCTGAGTGAAGTTCAACCAAGATCATACACCATTCAGACAGATGAGGGTGCTGTTCTGAGAAGAAATTGTCGAGATCTTCTCATGGGACCAGCCACAGCAGGTCAAGAGACTGATACTGTTGAACAACCTGATCACACAGCTGAGAACCAATCATCTGAGGCAACAACTCAGATTCAAGGACAATCAATCAGAAAATCCTCAAGACACGTGAAGCCTCCTGAGAGACTCATTGAGCAAATTTAAGGACTATTGTTATAGAAGGAAGTAATGTTATCTTATTCTTTCTTCAAGTTCTAGTGTATTGACATATTTCATGTGAACACACAAAGCAAGGTTAAAAAACCTTGATCATGATAATGATAATGTAAGTTCATTAAGTGTTACAGTTAAAATGCAGATTAATACAAAGAAAACATGTTGTTAGTTAAAAGTAAAATACTTTTGTTTTAAGAAAAGGAGATGTAATGATATCAGCAAATAGAGATGGTATTTGCCTGTTCAATTATGATGCCTTAACAGCATGTTTGCAGGTATTGATTGCTTGTGCCTGACCAGCAGAGGGCATGTGACCGAGACAAGCAAGGCAGTTTAGTTTGGTTTCAGTTTCATTCTAGATGCATCACAAGCATCGTGTCTCCTGTAAAGCTGTATAAAGAGTTGAACAAGCTTTAGATTAAAAGTCATTCTCTTTCATAAATGTCTCGTCATTGAACCCACAAAGAAATCAATACAGGCACCTCTAGAGAATGCCGAGGATTACCGCAACCGGAAGGGCTACCATTCGCTCAACGTGCAGTTGGTGTGTGACCACAGGCAGCTCATCCTAGCTGTCAATGCCCGCTTTCCAGGCAGCAGCCACGATGCCGTCATCCTGCGCCAGACTTCTGTGGCAGACATGTTTGAGGCCCAGCCTCACCCACGAGGATGGCTTCTCGGGGACAAAGGCTATCCTTTGTGCACCTGGCTGGTGACCCCGCTCCGTGCGCCCAGCACCCCTGCTGAAGAGCGATACAATGACAGCCATCAAGCAACCAGGAACATCATTGAGCAAACAATCGGCGTGCTGAAGCAACGGTTCCGCTGTCTGGATCGTTCCGGGGGAGCCCTACAGTACTCGCCTGAGCGAGTCTCCCATATCGTTGTCGTGTGCTGCATGCTGCACAACCTGGCTATCTGCAGGACTCAGCCACTGCCAGCAGACATTGGAGGACCACCAGAGGAGGAGGAGGAGGAGCACCAGCACGGGAGGGAGGCACAAAGTGCAAGGGCTGTCCGTCGGTGGCTTATTGCAACTCGGTTCTAGGCCCCCTCTGAGGGAATGGCTTGTGCCAATGACAGAAGATGAATATAGCCGCTCCACAAGCCCTCAGCCGATCAAGGCAACCAAGACTTCCAAAAGCAAACATGAACAGTGCGATTTAAGAATTTTTTTTTACTGTGAGACCTCTGTGCCCTTCCCACATGACAAACTAATGGAGAGAAACCCCCCCAAAAAACACAAATACACCAGTCTCGGCCTTTATATATAAAACAATTACACCAGTCTCGGCCTTTATATATAAAACAAATACACCAGTCTCGGCCTTTATATATAAAACATTTACACCAGTCTCGGCCTTTATATATAAAACAAATGCACCAGTCTCTGCCTTTATATATAAAACAATTACACCAGTCTCGGCCTTTATATATAAAACAAATACACCAGTCTCTGCCTTTACATATAAAACAAATACACCAGTCTCTGCCTTTATATATAAAACAAATACACCAGTCTCGGCCTTTATATATAAAACAAATACACCAGTCTCGGCCTTTATATATAAAACAATTACACCAGTCTCGGCCTTTATATATAAAACAGCACATTTGGCCACACCTACTACTTTTTCCCCTGCGAGGGTGATCCGTCTCGCTTCCGTGACTGGCCCCTGCTCGCCCTGCAGCTCCTCCTCAATGGGACCCCAGTGGCTGCAGCAAGGCTGGGGGAAGGCTGCTGAGGGTCAGATGGTGAGACGGCAGATGCCCTTGGGGGTCGGCCTGGACCAGCTCTGGGCCTGGAGGGGCTGGCTGCTGACTGCTCCAACTCTGCTTGGGCGGCAGCAGTCTGTCCTACGGCTGGTGGCAACTGCAGTGGAGGACTGACAATGTTGGCTGCAGGAATGCTGCCAACCTGACAGAGCACAGGCAATCCCTGGTCGGCTGATACACTGGCACTCGCACAGGCCAGCACTGCAGCATGCGCAGCAATCTGCTGAAGCACAGACTGCTGGGTTGCTGCGGCGCGGCGAGTGCCCCGGCGATGCCTGGCCGATCCAGCGAGGGTGGCAGCAGTTAGTGCCCGCGTGGCCCTGGTCTGTGTCTGCATGACAACAGCCAGTGAATGCACGGCACGACTGAGCACTTGGCTAGAAGCCGCCTGTGATGCAGCGAAGTCCTGCTGACTCCTAGCCTGTGCTGCCGCAAAGTCCTGCAGACTCCTGGCCTGTGCTGCACTGAATTGTTGCAGACTCCTGGCCTGTGCTGCCCCGAATTCCTGCACACTCCTTGCCAGTGACTCCATGGAGTCAGGCATCCTTGCCACTGCAGCCATGAGCTCAGTGTGCCTGCACTCAGCCTGGGTGCCCATTTCCGCTAGGAGCCGCACCTCCTCTGTGCTCACTGTAGCAGGACTGGAGGCCGCACTCCCCCTCCGGGGAGAAGGCCGCCGAGCTTCCCCACCACTCCCGCGTTGCTGCAGCCCACTGGGCCCCGGAGCTTCACTCTCCTCCGACCCTTCCCCCCTGCTCCCCTCCAGGGAAGACGTGTCACCATCATGGCCATGGGCTGCCTCGGCTGAGGGTGTCCCTGATGGGCCGGCTTCCTCTTCCTCCTCCTCTATGTCTGACTCCGACACAGTGCCAGCTTGAGGGGCCGCCTCCTCACCTGGCGATTCACCATCTGAAAGCAGGGAGGCACAAGAGTTGCTTTAGAGTGAGGATAGGGCGGCAGCGAGGGAGGCATGAGTGCTGCTAAGCACTGCATTGGTTCGAGAGTGGCAAAGGATGCTGGTGTGAGGCGCAAGTAGAAAGAGAGAGGTCAAAAAGGTGATGACCTTACCATTGGTGCGCAGAACAGGGTCGGCATCTCCAGTGGCGACGGGGCCAATCAGCCGGCCTGCCATGATCCGCTCCACTCGCTGCTCTAGGTCGCTGAGCTATTTCAGGTCAGGACGGCCTCCCCTGATCTGTCGCTGCTGTCTTCTGTTATGCGCCAGCTTGCCCTGCAAGAGAAAGGACGGCCTCTAAGTACAGTGTGAAGCCCTGATCTTGCCTGCACTGCCTCCCATGGTGGAATAGCCCTGACAGTGTCAAGCCCTGATCTTGCCTGCACTGCCTCCCATGGTGGAATAGCCCTGACAGTGTCAAGCCCTGATCTTGCCTGCACTGCCTCCCATGGTGGAATAGCCCTGACAGTGTCAAGTCCTGATCTTGGCTACACTGCCTCCCATGGTGGAATAGCCCTGACAGTGTCAAGTCCTGATCTTGCCTGCACTGCCTCCCATGGTGGAATAGCCCTGACAGTGTATAAAGTCCTGATCTTGCCTGCACTGCCTCCCATGGTGGAATAGCCCTGACAGTGTCAAGTCCTGATCTTGCCTGCACTGCCTCCGATGGTCGAATAGCCCTGACAGTGTCAAGCCCTGATCTTGCCTGCACTGCCTCCCATGGTTGATTAGCCCTGACAGTGTGTAAAGTGCTGAATGTGCAAGTGCTTTTCATGACAGTCCCATAGCTGCTGGATGAGGGCTGGGCATTAGGGCTTTCAGGTCCCTTTGGCCATAAAGTGAGGTGCACATGCAGGAATGAGGAGGATACTGGAAAGGGTACTCACCCTGACAACCCGAGTGAGGTCGTTGAATTTATTCCAGCATTGGATGGGAGTCCTGCCAACCACGCTGTTGGAGGTGACCCTGTTTGCCACCTCCCTCCAGGCTTTCCGATATTCGGCAGGCAGCGGCCTCCTGCAACCCTCAGGGAAGAGGATATGGCGCCTGCGCTCCACTGCACCAACCAGCACCCTCAGGTCACCCTCACCAAAGCGCTGCGCTCTCTCCCTGGCCTTCTCCATTCTCCTGGGCGTGGAGCAGTTCCAGCAGCAGTGTTCAGGCCTTGCTTTAGGGCTGCAGTGTGCAGGGCGTGGCAGCCAAACAATTCCACCCTCCCCCTTTAAGAGCTGACCGGCGCCTGACTGTCTGCCCTCAATGAGCAACTCGCCGCACCTGCACTGCGCCCGCCCTCGGTGTTAGCACCCCGGATCGCCAGCTTAGCACCTTATGATAGTCGTGCATCGCCTGCTTTAGCGCAGCAGCAACGTCTTGGGGCGTTGCAACTGAATATCGGCGAAGGTGGCGCTAAGTTGCGCCGGGCGCAAAATTTAGCGAACGCCCGGCTGTAGCGCCCCAAACGTGGCTATACTGAATTTCTAGGCCTTCGAGTGCTCACACCATTTTCAGCACCACCAGGGTCCCCTTCAATGTTCTCGTGTTGAAGCGACTGAGGCGCGATCAGAGGGAATTCCGCCGATGATCCGATTGTCCCACCACTTCCAATGACGTCCGCCCAGAGGGGGGATCGGAGGCCAAGATCGGCCACACCCACTTCCAGTGGAATTTGGGAGGGCCCAAAGAGGGTGGAGATCTGGCAGTAGAGGGTCCTGCTCCGAATCTCTTCCCCACCCTCCCAGATGAAGCGCGTACCTGGATCCCTGCATGAGGAATTTCAGGATTCTAATTTCACTACGCATGGTACAAGGTAGCTCACTGCTCAGCCATGATGAGCAACTCATTCTTACCATCTCCCTCACACGTGCTGCCCTGTGGACACATCAACATAAGAAACAATAGAAGGAGGATTTTAAACTTATCATCCTTGTATTCAAATTCCTCCATGGCCTCGCCCCTCCCTATCGCTGTAACCTCCTCCAGGCCTACAACCCCCCGAGATATCTGCGCTCCTCCAATTCTGGCCTCTTGCACATCCCCGATCACAAAATCGGCACTGCCGTGTAGCACCCCTACAATCTGTATGCCCCCTCTTTGAGCATGGCTACCATTGGGAGTTTAGGAATGCCAGCAGAGGTATTGTCGTGTAATGTTTATGTTACTGGACTAGGAATCCAGAGGCTTGAACTAATAATCCAGAAAATGTGTTCAAATCCCACTCTGGCAGTTTGCAAATATAAATTCAGTTTCAGTGACAGTGAATCCAACTGGTTCACTAATGTCCTTGAGGGACGGGAACCTGCTGTCTTTATCGGTTTGGCCTACATGTGACTCCAGTCCCATGCCAATGTGGTTGACCCTAACAAGCCAGTCAGGTCTATCTCCACCTCCTCAGGGCAACTAGGAATGGGCAATAAATGCGGCCTTGACAGAAACTCCCACATCCCGAGAATGAATAAAAATCTACATTTAACTTCAATGTAAGGTGTTATCAGTAGGCCACCACTGCTGTGGATCATTCCCGTCATACCCAACTATTCACGGGCATGTCCGTTCTCATGGGACACCGGCAATGGCAATGAACAGGTTTCCTCACTGGTTTCCTGATGGTCTACATATCCCACCGCCTGCTCCAGGCACCACAAGGGCAGAAACAGCCCAACGGCACCCAAGGCCCCTCTCTCCTCCTTTAAGATGCTCCTTAAAAACCAACCTCTTTGACCAAGCTTTTGGTCACCAGCCCTGATTTCTCCTTATGTGGCTCGGTGTCAAATTTTGTTTGGTAACGCTCCTGTGAAGCGCCTTGGGACGTTTTACTACGTTAAAGGTGCTACATGAATACAAGTTGTTGTTGTTGTTGCACAATTCTCCGCTCACTATATCAGTTAATGCTCCGGCTATTCAGCGTAAATATGTTCTGCAGCTGCAGGATGTTAACCAGTGTAAAACTAAAAAAAAACACAACGGTATAAACAGGAACCTTGCAACAAAACGACTCTATGCTGACAGATAACATTTGAAAAATGCATTACAATATTTTTCTGGAATGAGATCTAAAGATTTGCTTTCATTTCAGTGTCACTGATATTCAGCAATGTAAGGAACTCCCAGGAGGAGATCAAGATGGAACTTTCCCAGATGAAGGGTAACAGTAAGTGTTCAACACCAGTCAGAAAGATTTTCACGTCACCAACACAAATAATTCCTTTCAAAGGAGAATCACACGGAGGCAATGGCCTCAATAGTTATGGGGTGGCCGAAAGCGGCCGAGGAACCGACAAGGGCCGGGACACGGCGGTCTAATGGCACAACCTCATTGCCGTGACAGTGTCAGCCATGGCTCAGTGGGTAGCACACTTGCCTCGGAGTCAGAAGCTTGTGGGTTCAAGTCCCACTCCATGAGACTTGAGCACATAAAGCAAGGCTGACACCCCAATGCAATGCTGAGGGAGTGCTGCACTGTCGGAGGTGCCGGTTTTCGGATGAGACGTTAAACCAAGGCCCCGTCTGCTCTTTCAGGTGGACGTAAAAGATCCCATGGCACTATTTCGAAGAAGAGCAGGGGAGTTATCCCCATTGTCCTCGCCAATATTTATCCCTCAACCAACATAACACAAAACAGATTATCTGGCCATTATCACATTGCTGTTTGTGGGAGCTTGCTGTGCGCAAATTGACTTCTTCGTTTCCCACATTACAACAGTGACTACACTTCAAAAAGTACTTCATTGGCTGTAAAGCGCTTTAAGACGTACAGTGGATGTGAAAGGCGCTATAGAAATGCAAGTCTTTCTTTCACCAAATTGATTGGCTGGCTGGCAAGGAAAACCAACCCTTGGGGACTGACCCTGGCAATCGGGGGGTGGGGGCAGGCAGAAGATCAGGGTTTGGGGGAGGGTGGGAGCGGCTGTGGGAGAGACCGGAGCATTAGGGTTAGGGTTAGGGGTAGGTCGGCCGTGATTGCAGGAGGGGGAGAGAGAGACCATTGTGTTTGTTGGGGGTAGGGGGGAGGTTACCAATCGGCAGGTGTGAGGCCAAAGGCTTCCTTGAGGGCCTGGGGGAGCACTCGTGTATCTCCTGTCCCACAAGGAGTGCTGTAACCTGCTGGAGGCAACAGCTCCCGCCTCCATTTCACTGCCGGGTTTCCCGATCATTGGGAAACCCCACGCGACAGCAGTTAAAATTAAATCAGGCTCGCAATTGCACTGTGGGAGCCGGATTTAAATGTGTTACTGAAGTGTCTGACCTCTCCAAGATGGGAAACGTGCACCCAATGCTACCCACCGCCGTATAAATGGCGGTAGCCACGTACTAGTTGGGTTGGAGTCACATTTGTGCTCCCGCCCATTGGCTAGGTGTTGGGCGGGAGACTGCAGCATGTTATTTAAATGAGGCCCTGTTGTTAAAGTTGGAAAACGGGTGTTGGTAATGAATGGGGAGGAGGTCGGTGATCGGTGCGGGGGAAATCGTGGGGGGGTCAGTGATTGGTGCGGGGGTCGGTGATTGGTGGGGGAGGTCGGTGATCGGTGCGGGGGAAATCGTGGGGGGGTCAGTGATTGGTGCGGGGGTCGGTGATTGGTGGGGGAGGTCGGTGATCGGTGGGGGAGAGGTTGGTGATCGGGGGGGTCGGTGATCGTGGGGGAGGTTGGTGATCGGTGGGGGAGAGGTTGGTGATCAGTGGGAAGAGGTCGGTGATTGGGGGGGTCAGTGATCGTGGGGGGGGTTGGTGATCGGTGAGGGGGTCAGTGATTGGTGGAGGAGGTCGGTGATCGGTGCGGGGGGTCGGTGATCGGTGGGGGGGAGGTCGGTGATCGGTGGCGTGATCGGTGGGGGAGTCGGTGATCGGTGAGGGGGGTCGGTGATCATGGGGGGAGGTGCTCGGTGGGGGGGAAGGTGATCGGTGGGGGGGGTTGGTGATCGGTAGGGGGGTCGGTGATCGGTGAGGGGGGTCGGTGATCATGGGGGGAGGTGCTCGGTGGGGGGGAAGGTGATCGGTGGGGGGGGTTGGTGATCGGTGGGGGGGTCGGTGATCGGTGGGGGTGATCGGTGAGGGGGTCGGTCATCGGTGGGGGGTCGGTGATCGGTGGGGGGGAGGTCGGTGATTGGTGGGGGGGTCGGTGATCAGTGGGGGGTCGGTGATCGGTGAGGGGGGTCGGTGATCGGTGGGGGGGTCGGTGATCGGTGGAGGTGATTGGTGAGGGGGGTCGGTCATCGGTGGGGGGGTCAGTGATCGGTGGGGGGGGTCGGTGATCGGTGAGGGAGGTCGGTGATCGGTGGGGGGAGGTGCTCGTGGGGGGGTCGGTGATCGTGGGGGGGTCGGTGATCGGTGGGGTGGTCGGTGATCGTGGGGGGGTCAGTGCTCGGTGGGGGGAGGTGCTCAGTGGGGGGAGGGTGGGGAGGCTGGCGATCAGGGCTCGGGGAGGCCGAAGGCTTCCTTGGGTGCCTGGGGAGAGGCCGATCCTGCTGCTCCTGGCCCACAAGGAGTGATAAAGGAGCCACTTACGTTGGGAAGCTGCTTCGGATCAGCTGCCGGGAATCCCACAGCTCGGAGCCTCCCCCTCACTTACTGTTACAGTTAAGTCGGGGTGCCGATGATGTCATCAGGCCGCAAGTTTGGTTTGGAAATTAGCCTCACCTACTTTTTGTGGGAGCCTCGTCCAAAGCCTGAGTTAGCCTCTTTAAATGTGAAGGGACAGGAATGGGGTCAGAGTCAGATGGGTGGGGTTGGGGTCGGATTGGGGTCGGGTTGGGGTCAGGTTGGGGCCAGAGTCGGCTGGGGTCAGATTGGGGTCAGATTGGGGTCATGTTGCGGTTGGGTTGGGTTGGATTGGGGTCAGGTTGGGGTCGGAGTCGGTTGGGGTTGGGTTGGAGTTGGGTTTGGGTCATGATCCTGATATTTTAAACCCCCCTGACCATCTCCCACCTTTCGGTGTGGGTTAAAGTCGAGGCGTGTGGTTCTATTGGTCGGCAGCTAGTTTGGAGTAAGTGATTCTATTTGAATGAAACAATAATAATGAGCAGGAGCTGATCTGCCTTCGACCGGCTGGGTGGAGTCAGTCTGGTGAACACAGAGGGTGCCACAAGGTGCCTGAGCATCCTCAGATAATGGCACATGGTCACAATGCATAGCGGCAACTGTTACTATTCCACTGGCTGGCTGTGTAGGAAGAGAGATTGCACATTTACACACAGTGTGTTTTGATATATCAGAAGCCTTCACTGTGGTGTATTTACATGGTTTCTGGTCTATCAATTGTGAGTGTCATTGACAGTGAAATTCAATCACAATGGGTCAGAAATTAGGATCGGGTGCTTGCCGCGCGTGCAAGCCCTCGATGTGCACTCACCCGGTGCACCGACATCTGAAGCCTGGGCCTGCTTGCATTTCCTGTCACTGGCCCGGTTCCGATGTCGGCGCGATGTGCTTACCTGATCCAGCGGCGTAGTTAGTGCGATGTGCCGGCTGGGATCAGGTGAGCACTGTACAACCAATCAGGGGAGGGGAAACTCATTCATGAGTTTGATAGTAAAGACTGTCAAACTCATGAAAAGTACGGGCGCCCAAAAGACTAGTTTAACTTTAATTAAAATTTAAAAAAACATCCCAATAATTAAATAAACTATAAATAACTTTAAAAAACTATTTAAAACAATTAATAAAATTTTTGAAAAAAATAATTTTTTACTAAATCGGGTCTAAAAATAAACTTACCCTACTGTAAAGTCCTTAAAAACAATGAAGCTGTGGAAAAAATGTAATAATTTTAAATAATAGACCACTTACCTTCAAGAATCCACTCCTTACGCCTCCTTTTTTCATTTCTAAAAAGTTCAGGCCCTTGCACACGGGCAAACCTGTCAAAACGAAGGAAGTTCAACGCGTGCGCGCAGAGTCTTGCGCGCATGCGTTGGACCTCTTAACCCCTTAGTTCGATGGAGAGGAAATGCCGGTTTCCCGCGCATGCGCTGTGCATGCTGAAATCCAGCACTTCCAACGGGCCCACGCGTGAGTGCACCGTCCGTACACACACGCTGGGACCGGAATTACTGGCCCAACATAAACCGCTGTCAAATTTTGAGCAGGATGGATTTGGCTGCAGGGAGCTGGAAATGCAATTTATCCCATGGTGAATGTTTGGAGACGATATTTTGCTGGGTTGTGGGCTGAAGTTTTTGTTTCTCCTTCAGTTGCCCAGAAGTTTATGGAAGTGAGAAACTCTCTGGCTGATGTGAAGACGGACCTTTCGCAGATGGAGGATCAGAGTGAGTGTTAAATCCCAGTGGGACGGATTATTACGTCTCACTGTGTGCTGCTGTGTCTCTCTCGGGAGGAGCTGATTGCACCAACCTGCACAGTGTGTCTGGTCGCTCCGCACGTTCTACAGAAGCTTCAACTCCAGGCTTTCCATTTATTATCCTCAGCATTCGTCCTTTGCTCCTCCCTCCCCATAAACAGGGCAGAGTTCAGTATACTATGTTTTTATCTGAGGATAGTTGTAGACTACAGGATGACACAGACAGGATGGTGAAATGGGTGAAGCACGGCAGATAGAGTTCAATGTGGAGAAGTGTGAAGTGATACACTTTGGGAGGAATATGTAAAGACAGTAAACTATAAATGGCACGATTTTGAAAAGTGTAGATGAGCAGAGAGACCTTGGTGTCCATACACACAAATCCTTAATGGTGACAGGGCAAGTTGATCAGGTGGTTTAAAAGAGCCAATGGGTTACTTGGGTTTATAAATAGAGGCCCAGAATATAAAAACAAAGAGATCAGGCTCGGACTTTATAAACCACTGGTTAGGCCTCAGCTGGAGTATTGTGGACAATTCTGGGCCCCACACTTCAGGAAAGATGTAAAGGCCTTAGAAAGGGGACAGAGGAGGTTTACCAGGATGTTACCAGGGATGAGGGGCTTCAGTTATGAGGAGAGACTGGAGAAGGTGGGATTGTTCTCCTTGGAGCAGAGAAGGTTAAGAGGTGACCTAATAGAGGTTTTCAAGATGATGAGAGGTTTTGATCGAGTCGAGAGAGAAAAACGATTCCCTCTGGCGAGGGGGTCAATAACCAGGGGTCATAGATTCAAAATCAGTGGAAGAATCTCGAGCGGAGATGAGGAGAAATGTTTTCACTCCGAGAGTTGTGGGGATCAGGAACGCTCGACCTGAGAAGGTGGTGGAAGCTGATTCATCAATCATTTTAAACGGGAGTTGGATGGGTATTTGAGGTTGAGGAACTTCCAGGGACACTGACAGAAAGCGAGGGTGTGGGACTGAGCACGACTGCTCATTCAGAGAGGCAGCACAGGCACGACGGGCCGAATGGCCTCCTCCTGTGCTGTAAGTTTCTGAGATTCGATGATCTGTATCGTGGCTCTTTTATTTCTTTTGCTGTTCTCTGTATTTGTTGTGTTTTTCTCTCATTCTCCTCCTCTCCTTCTCCCCTGAGCCTTCGACACCCTCACACTCCTTTCACACTTTAAAAACTGCACCCAACCACCAGCTGCATTTAGTATAAACCACTCGAGTAACGTTGTTCCGCTGAAAGAAAAACTCGCATTTAGATTGTGTTTTTGTTAGAGGACGGTTTTTATTGATCATTAAATGTTTTATCTATTCCTCAAAATCAATAACTATCTTGAAACGATAAGGTAAAGTGTTCATAGTTTTATTAAGAAAACAGTAGATGCAATAGTATCTGGGCATGTTCTTAAAATATAATACTCAGCACCATACCCAATGGTTGGGGACGTGTGTTACAGTTCTGAGCTCAGTATTCACGGTGATCAGACCCTGCGAATCCAAATCTTCAATACAGTTTGCCTTTTAAACCTTACTGAGCTACAAGTTTCTTATCAATATGTCCATTTATGGCAAGCTACCCAGACCTGATCACATCTTGTTCACGTGTGTAACTTCACAGGAAAAATTTGGTTGATTTGCGCCTCCCATTAGCGCCCTAAGAAGGCACTATCAGGGCGCAAAGCAACTAGCGCCGGGGCACAGCGCTGCCAACACCTCCCGCGAAATTCAGCAGGAGGTTAGCAGCGGCGGTAACCATTGGCGGCCCGCGGCACTGTGCCTCCGGCAATGACGTCATCGCTGTGAACAACGCCCTGCTCAGGCCCTGGCTGCGATCTTTGGTAGCGCCCCCTGACCTCCGCATGTCTCCACAGTCTTGGTTCAAATGTTCACTAGTCACTCTCTTAAAATTGCTGGACACATGTAACTATTTTAAGGTAGGGGAAAAATTGAGTCTCGCCCCCTTTGGGGCGCTAACTTAGCTGGGGTGCTGATTTTAGCCTCAAAAAAATTAGCACCCCCGCGGTCGAAATTCATTGGTAGCACCCCAAGAGGGAAGCGGGGCGCGACTGGAAACACCGCGCCTCCCTCTTGGGGCGCTGCGATGGAATATCGTGGCATAACGTGCCACAGCGCATCGTGCCACGGTACTGCTGTCCTTCCTCCCCTTCTTAAAGGGGAGGGGTCTTGCGCAGCGCGACCTGGGGCCCAGCCGGGCCACCAGGGATCGGAGTGCCAGCAAAAGAGCCCGGCACTTCTCTCGAGCGGGGGAGCTGCAGAGGAGGCCGGGGGCGGCAGAGAAGGCAGGTGCTGGCAGGCGGCCAGCAACAAAAATGGCTGCCCGGCACCTTGCCTTTAATTAGCATCACCCCAGCCGCAGGTAGGCCCCCCTGACCCTGCCGGACATAGTGTCCGGCGTTAAGTCAGGGGGCACTACCAAAGATAACGGCTGGGGTGCGAGCGGGGTGCGAGTGGGGCGCTGCACATGGCGATAATGTCATCGCCGGCGGTTACCACCGCCGCGCCCGGGCGCTAGATGCTTTGCACCCCATTAGCGCCCTCTTAGGGCATTAATGGGAGGCGCAAAGCAACCGAATTTTTAGGCTATTATATTTTAAGAACCAGATTTCCCTGTCTAAGAACCTAGAAATTGGGTTGGGCGCCAAAGTGGCGCAAAAGTCGCCTGAGCGCAGGATTTAGCGCAGTGTTCGAGGCTTTAGCAATCGTCAGATATTCAGTTTCATTGCTCCTCGAGGGACACGGGGCGAGGCTCGAGGCGCTCCGCATCCCTCTTAGGGCGCTGAAACTGAATATCGCAGTACAACGTGCCGCAGCGCCACACGCTGCGGTACTGCAGGCCTTCCTCCCACTGTTAAGGGGGAGGTGCCTGCAACAGCGCGATCCCTGCTCGCGAGTGCCGGCAAATGAGCCCGGCACCAAGGAGAAGTGCCGGGCTCTCGGGAAACAGCCGGCAATGCCGCGGGGGGGTGGTTAGGAGGCCGGGGACGGAGGTGCTGGCAGGCGGCCGCCGAAAAAGGCGGCCGCCCCGCACCTCCACCTTAACTTGCGCCGCTGCCGGCACAGTAAGGCCCCGTGAACCGGGCGCGGGTAGTGAACGGCGCAACTGCGGCGATCGCTACCAAATATCGCGAACGGGGTGCGAATGGGGCGCTGCGCACACCGATGACGTCATCGGTGGCGGCGCAGCGCAAATGCCTAACGCCACCATTAGCGCCCCTGCTGAATATCGCGGGAGATGCAGCCAGTGGCGCTACAGCCACTGACTGCCTCTTTAGGCGCTAATAGGTGGCGCTACTCGCCCAATTTCTCCCCCAAAGGCTATGAGCTAACAATACAATATAAAGACAAATTAATACTGGTATTACACTAGCACACTTCACGTCTGTCTGATTAACCCTTTCCATACAAATTCATGGCCACAGGACATCCCCAAGCGGTCCATAGCCAATGAAGTACTTTTGAAGTGTAGTCACTGTTGTAATGTAGGAAACCCAGCAGCCAATTTTCACACAGCAAGCTCCCACAAACAGCAATGTGATGATGCCTGGATAATCCGCTTTAGTGAAGTCAGTTGAGGGATAAATATTGGCCAGGATACCGGGGAGAAATCCCCTGCTCTTCTTCAAATAGTGCCATAGAATCATTTACAACCACCTGAGAGAGCAGACAGGACCTCAGTTTAAAATCTCACCCAAAAGACAGCACCTCCCACAGTGCAGCACTCCCTCAGTACTGCCTAGTTCCAGCCTAGATTATTGTGCTCAAGTCTCTGGAGTGGGGCTTGAACCCACAACGTTCTGACTCAGGGGCGAGAGAGAGTGCTGCCCACTGAGCCACGGCTGACACCTAAAGGTACGGAGGGAAATGCTTAGCTCGGTGAGTTGCCTGTCAGGTAGCTTCACTGGATGGTACATGTATGATTTTGTGCCAATTTTTTAAAGAATGCCTTCTAACGGAGGAAGTGCATGCAATTTCAATGAGGCCGACAAACCCTCCTGGTGAGGTGCCACCAAGGGCAGACATAGACAGACCGAGAGAGAGACTGCTGCATCTCCAAAGCTGCGGCTACAAAATACCGGTCCCATGCCACATGGAGGAAAGTGGCAGCGGCACTGAGGGTCAACTGTCTCACACCTCACAACTGCAGACCAATGCTGCAAGAAATTAAATGTCCTCACCAGGACAGAGGAGCTCACCGATGCTCAGTTTGGGTTCTGCCAGGACCACTCGGCTCCAGACCTCATTACAGCCTTAGTCCAAACATGGACAAAAGAGCTGAATTCCAGAGGTGAGGTAAGAGTGACTGCCCTTGACATCAATGCAGCATTTGACCGAGTGTGGCATCAAGGAGCCCTAGTAAAATTGAAGTCAATGGGAATCGGGAGGAAAACTCTCCACTGGCTGAATTCATACCTAGCACAAAGGAAGATGGTTGTATTTGTTGTTGGTCAACCATCTCAGCCCCAGGACATCACTGCAGGAGTTCCTCAGGGCAGTGCCCTAGGCCCAACCATCTTCAGCTGCTTCATTAATGCCCTTCCCTCCATCATAGGGTTAGAAATGGGGATGTTCGCTGATGACTGCACAGTGTTCAGTGCCATTCACAACTCCTCAGATAATGAAGCAGTCCATGTCCACATGCAACAAGACCTGGACGACATTCAGGCTTTGGTGATAAGTGGCAGGTAACATTCGCGCCACAGAAGTGCCAGGCAATGACTATCTCCAACAAGCGAGAGTCTAACCACCTCATCCTTGCTTTCAAATCCCTCCATGGCCTCACCCCTCCCTATCTCTATAACCTCCGCCAGCCTTACAACCCTCTGAGATCTCTGTGCTCCTCCAATTCTGGCCTCTTACACATCCCTGATTTTCATCACTCCACAATTGGTGGCCGTGCCTGCTGCTTAGGCCCTAAGCTCTGGAAATCCCTCCCTAAACCTCTCCGCCTCGCTACCTCTCTCCCCTCCTTTAGGATGCTCCTCTTTGACCAAGCTTTTGGTCACCTGTCCTAATATTTTCTTACGTGGCTCTGTGTCAAATTTTGTTTGATAACACTCCTGTAAAGCGCCTTGGGATATTTTACTATGTTAAAGACGCTATATAAATGCAAGTTGTTGCTGTTGGGACAGTACAGGTGCCAGGTTAGTGTGTCAGCTGTGGCCCAGTGGGCAGCACTCTCACCCCTGAGTCAGAAGGTTGTGGGTTCAAGCCCCACTCCAGAGACTTGAGCACAAAAATTTAGGCTGACACTCCAGGGCAGTGCTGAGGGAGTGCTGCACTGGCGGAGGTGCCGTCTTTCGGATGAGAGGTTAAACCGAGGCCCCGTCTGCTCTCACAGGTGGACGTAAAAGATCCCATGGCACTATCTTGAAGAAGAGCAGGGGAGTTATCCATGGTGTCCTGAGCCAATATTTATCCTGCAATCAACTTAACAAAAACCGATTATCTGGTCATTATCACAGTGCTGTTTATGGAAGCTTGCTGTGTGCAAATTGGCTGCCGCGTTTCCTACATTACACCAGTGACTTCACTTCAATAGTACTTCATGGGCTGTAGAGCACTTTGGGACATCCTGAGGTCCTGAACTACACTATAGAAATACAAGTCTTTCTTCATGCGCGCATCCATGGCAGCCCCGTGAAGCAGGACACTGCCTCAAGCTACCACAGCCTTCTCTCTCTATCAGAGTTCCTCAAAAGCTCTTCATTGGGCCTGTGTATATTCTGTTTGGGGGGACTAATCTCCCGCTCATGTGCTTCCTCGCTCTCCTTCTCTGTATGAGGAATGCCCACTGAGGATCCCATGCCTCATCCTAAGAACCTCTCACTGACTGTAGGGGGCAAAGATATCGCAGGGGACGATAGCCCCACTGGCTGTCAGAGGCACATCCAGCGCTGGCCAGGGGAGGAGCAGCCACAAACTCCAGTCACCCAGAGTCAAAGATTCTGCACTCCTCCGCCTCCACGTTCCTCACATTGCCAGGTTTAGATCTGGCAGGAAGTGGGCCTTATTACTCCCGTTCTAAGTTATCCTCAGTTTATTTGACTGTAACTTCTAGAGTTTTGATGTACCAGTGCCACTGACCCTCGGTTTCACAGAAATCACAGAAACCCCACAGTGCAGATAGAGGCCATTTCGGCCGATCGAGCCTGCACCAACACATATCCCACCCGATCCCCGTAACCCCTACACCAACACATATCCCACCCTATCCCCGTAACCCCACGTATTTAATCCCCCTAACACTAAGGGTCAATTTATCATAGCCAATCAACCTAACCCGCACATCTTTGGACTGTGGGAGGAAACCGGAGCACCCGGAGAAAACCCACGCAAACACGGGGAGAATGTGCAAACTCCACACAGACAGTCGCCCGAGGCCGGATTAGAACCCGGGTCCCTGGCGCTGTGAGGCAACAGTGCTAACCACTATGCCACCGTGCTGCCCTTTTCATTTATTTAATTGTGTCCACTAAGTGCACAGATCGTAGGAAAGGCCAAACCACAATTGGGACCTCAGACGCATCGATCTTAGGGTGGAAAACTGAAAGAAATCATTTTCGCCCTAATTTCCAGGCCAACAGGTTGCACTGATCGCTGAGCCCCAGATCCACCAAAGCCAGTGAGGAATTTCAGAGCCTACCGGTAAGCGGGTCAAACCCGAGGGATATTGGCCTGGTTCCTGTCCCCTCACTCTGTGGCTATTAATGGAAGCTGGGTCCTCCATGCCAATGTCTCTACAAAAAACAACCCTGCATTGACCTCGACAAGAAAGGCCGAAAAGGGGTTCTGAAGGGCCCACAGTAGACTCAAGCTTCCTGAAGATCTCCAGAGTTTGTCAGCCCTCTCCCCACTTTGACGACATGGGAGGGTTCAAGAGATACTCACCTCAAGTAGATTTATGACCTGACAGTGGGGGAGATCACCTGGCTGTGTCACATCTGCACAAGGGCCAGATGAAATTCTTCCATAGGTGGCTGACACCCAAACTGACCTGCAAATTGCACACTCCAACAGAAAGAAAGAATGTACATTTATATAGCGCTTTTCAAAACCTCAGGACATCACAAAGCTCTTTACAGCCAATTAAGTACTTCTGAAGTGCTGTCACTGTTATAATGCAGGAAACGCAGTAGATAATTTGTGCACAGCAAGCTCCCACAAACAACAATGAGATTAAGGAGCAGATGATCTGCTTTAATGATGTTGATTGAGGTACGAATACTGGTCAGGTTCCAAAAATGCTCAATAAACTCAGACAGGAACCGAGCCCCTAAAACTCTACCTCCACTCCCTCATAGACCACAGGGACACCTCCACTCCCTCAGACCACAGGGACACCTCCACACCCTCATAGACCACAGGGACACCTCCACTCCCTCAGAACACAGGGACACCTCCACTCCCTCATAGACCACAGGGACACCTCCACTCCCTCAGACCACATGGACACCTCCACTCCCTCATAGACCACAGGGACACCTTCACTCCCTCATAGACCACAGGGACACCTCCACTCCCTCATAGACCACAAGGACACCTCCACTCCCTCGTAGACCACAGGGACACCTCCACTCCCTCAGACCACACGGACACCTCCACTCCCTCATAGACCACAGGGACACCTCCACTCCCTCATAGACCACAGGGACACCTCCACTCCCTCAGACCACACGGACACCTCCACTCCCTCATAGACCACAGGCACACCTCCACTCCCTCATAGACCACAGGGACACCTCCACTCCCTCAGACCACAGGGACACCTCCACTCCCTCATAGACCACAGGGGCACCTCCACTCCCTCAGACCACACGGACACCTCCACTCCCTCATAGACCACAGGGACACCTCCACTCCCTCATAGACCACAGGGACATCTCCACTCCCTCATACACCACAGGAACACCTCCACTCCCTCATAGACCACAGGGACACCTCCACACCCTCATAGACCACAGGGACACCTCCACTCCCACATAGACCACAAGGACACCTCCACTCCCTCGTAGACCACAGGGACACCTCCACTCCCTCGTAGACCACAGGGACACCTCCACTCCCTCAGACCAAACGGACACCTCCACTCCCTCAGACCACACGGACACCTCCACTCCCTCATAGACCACAGGGACACCTCCACCTCCTCATAGACCACAGGGACACCTCCACTCCCTCAGACCACAGGGACACCTCCACTCCCTCATAGACCACATGGACACCTCCACTCCCTCAGACCACACGGACACCTCCACTCCCTCATAGACCACAGGGACACCGCCACCCCCTCAGACCACACGGACACCTCCACTCCCTCAGACCACAGGGACACCTCCACCCCCTCATAGACCACAGGGACACCTCCACTCCCTCATAGACCACAGGGACACCTTCGCTCCCTCGTAGACCACAGGGACACGTCCACTCCCTCATAGACGACAGGGATACCTCCACACCCTCATAGACCATGGGGACACCGCCACTCCCTCATAGACCACAGGGACACCTCCACTCCCTCAAAGACCACAGGGACACCTCCGCTCCCTCATAGACCACAGGGACACCTCCACTCCCTCATAGACCACAGGGACACCTCCACTCCCTCATAGACCACAGGGACACCTCCACTCCCTCATAGACCACAGGGACACCTCCACTCCCTCATTGACCATGGGGATAACTCCACTCCCTCATAGACCACAGGGATACCTCCACTCCCTCATAGACCATGGGGATACCTCCACTCCCTCATAGACCACAGAGACACCTCCACTCCCTCATAGACCACAGGGACACCTCCACTCCCTCATAGACCACAGGGACACCTCCACTCCCTCATAGACCACAGGGACACCTCCACTCCCTCATAGACCACAGGGACACCTCCACTCCCTCATAGACCACAGGGACACCTCCATTCCCTCATAGACGACAGGGACACCTCCACTCCCTCATAGACCACAGGGACACCTCCACTCCCTCATAGACCACAGGGACACCTCCACTCCCTCATAGACCACAGGGACACCTCCACTCCCTCATAGACCACAGGGACACCTCCACTCCCTCATAGACCACAGGGACACCTCCACTCCCTCATAGGCCACAGGGACACCTCCACTCCCTCAGACCACAGGGACACCTCCACTCTCTCATAGACCACAGAGACACCTCCACTCCCTCATAGACCACAGGGACACCTCCACTCCCTCATAGACCACAGGGACACCTCCACTCCCTCATAGGCCACAGGGACACCTCCACTCCCTCATAGACCACAGGGACACCTCCACTCCCTCAGACCACAGGGACACCTCCACTCTCTCATAGACCACAGGGACACCTCCACTCCCTCATAGACCACACGGACACCTCCACTCCCTCATAGACCACAGGGACACCTCCACTCCCTCATAGACCACAGGGACACCTCCACTCCCTCATGTACCACAGGGACACCTCCACTCCCTCATAGACCACAGGGACACCTCCACTCCCTCATAGACCACAGGGACACCTCCACTCCCTCATAGACCACAGGGACACCTCCACTCTCTCGTAGACCACAGGGACACCTCCACTCCCTCATAGACCATGGGGATACCTGCACTCTTTCATAGACCACCGGGACATCTCCACTCCCTCATAGACCACAGGGACACCTCCACTCGCTCGTAGACCACAGGGACACCTCCACTCCCTCATAGAACACAGGGACACCTCCACTCCCTCATAGACCATGGGGATACCTCCACTCTTTCATAGACCACAGGGACACCTCCACTCCCTCATAGACCATGGGGACACCTCCACACCCTCATAGACCACAGGGACACCTCCACTCTTTCATAGACGACATGGACACCTCCACTCCCTCATAGACCACAGGGACACCTCCACTCCCTCATAGAACACAGGGACACCTCCACTCCCTCATAGACCACAGGGACACCTCCACTCCCTCGTAGACCACAGGGGCACCTCCACTCCTTCATAGACCACAGAGACACCTCCACTCCCTCATAGACCACAGGGACACCTCCACTCCCTCATAGACCACAGGGATACCTCCACTCCCTCATAGACCACAGGGACACCTCCACTCCCTCATAGACCACAGGGACACCTCCACTCCCTCATAGACCACAGGGATACCTCCACTCCCTCATAAACCACAGGGACACCTCCACTCCCTTATAGACCACAGGGATACCTCCACTCCCTCATAGACCACAGGGACACCTCCACTCCCTCATAGACCACAGGCACACCTCCACTCCCTCATAGACCACAGGGACACCTCCACTCCCTCATTGACCACAGGGACACCTCCACTCCCTCATAGACCACAGGGACACCTCCACTCCCTCATAGACCACAGGGACACCTCCACTCTTTCATAGACGACATGGACACCTCCACTCCCTCATAGACCACAGGGACACCTCCACTCCCTCATATACCACAGGGACACCTCCACACCCTCATAGACCACAGGGACACCTCCACTCCCTCATAGACCATGGGGACACCTCCACTCCCTCATAGACCATGGGGATACCTCCACTCCCTCATAGACCATGGGGACACCTCCACTCCCTCATAGACCACAGGGACAGCTCCACTCACTCAGACCACAGGGACACCTCCTCTCCCTCATAGACCACAGGGACACCTCCACTCCCTCATAGACCACAGGGATACCTCCACTCCCTGATAGACCATGGGGATACCTCCACTCTTTCATAGACCACAGGGACACCTCCACTCCCTCAGACCACAGGGACAGCTCCACTCACTCAGACCACAGTGACACCTCCACTCCCTCATAGACCACAGGGACACCTCCACTCCCTCGGTCACAGGGACAGCTCCACTCTTTCATAGACAACATGGACACCTCCACTCCCTCATAGACCACAGCGACACCTCCACACCCTCATAGACCACAGGGATACCTCCACTCCCTCACAGACCACAGGGACACCTCCACTCTTTCATAGACGACATGGACACCGCCACTCCTTCATAGACCACAGGGACACCTCCACTCCCTCATAGACCACAGGGACCCCTCCACTCTTTCATAGACGACAGGGACACCTCCACACCCTCATAGACCACAGGGATACCTCCACTCCCTCATAGGCCACAGGGACACCTCCACTCCCTCATATGCCACAGGGACACCTCCACTCCCTCATAGACCACAGGGACACCTCCACTCGCTCATATACCACAGGGACACCTCCACTCCCTCATATACCACAGGCACACCTCCACTCCCTCATAGACCACAGGGACACCTCCACTCCCTCATAGACCACAGGGATACCTCCACTCTTTCATAGACCACAGGGACACCTCCACTCCCTCATAGACCACAGGAACTCCTCCACTCCCTCAGACCACAGAGACACCTCCACTCCCTCATAGACCACAGGGACACCACCACTCCCTCATAGACCACAGGGACACCTCCACGCCCTCATAGACCACAGGGACACCTCCACTCCCTTATAGACCACAGGGACACCTCCACTCCCTTATAGACCACAGGGACACCTCCATTCCCTCATCGACCACAGGGACACCTCCATTCCCTCATCGACCACAGGGACACCTCCACTCCCTTATAGACCACAGGGACACCTCCACTCCCTCATAGACCAAAGGGATACCTCTACTCTTTCATAGACCACAGGGACACCTCCACTCCCTCATAGACCACAGGGACAACTCCATTCCCTCATCATCGACCACCGGGACACCTCCATTCCCTCATCATCGACCACAGGGACACCTCCACTCCCTTATAGACCACAGAGACACCTCCACTCCCGTATAGACCACAGAGACACCTCCACTCCCTCATAGACCACAGGGACACCTCCACTCCCTCATAGACCACAGGGACACCTCCACTCCCTCATAGACCACAGGGACACCTCCACTCCCTCATAGACCATGGGGATACCTCCACTCCCTCAGACCACAGGGACACCTCCACTCACTCAGACCACAGGGACACCTCCACTCCCTCATAGACCACAGGGACACCTCCACTCCCTGGGACCACAGGGACACCTCCACTCCCTCATAGACCACAGGGACACCTCCACTCCCTCAGACCACAGGGACACCTCCACTCTCTCATAGACCACAGGGACACCTCCACTCCCCCATAGACCACAGGGACACCTCCACTCCCTCATAGACCACAGGGACACCTCCACTCCCTCATAGACCACAGGGACACCTCCACTCCCTCATGTACCACAGGGACACCTCCACTCCCTCATAGACCACAGGGACACCTCCACTCCCTCATAGACCACAGGGACACCTCCACTCCCTCATAGACCACAGGGACACCTCCACTCCCTCGTAGACCACAGGGACACCTCCACTCCCTCATAGACCATGGGGATACCTGCACTCTTTCATAGACCACAGGGACACCTCCACTCCCTCATAGACCATGGGGACACCTCCACACCCTCATAGACCACAGGGACACCTCCACTCCCTCATAGACCACCGGGACATCTCCACTCCCTCATAGACCACAGGGACACCTCCACTCGCTCGTAGACCACAGGGACACCTCCACTCCCTCATAGAACACAGGGACACCTCCACTCCCTCATAGACCATGGGGATACCTCCACTCTTTCATAGACCACAGGGACACCTCCACTCCCTCATAGACCATGGGGACACCTCCACACCCTCATAGACCACAGGGACACCTCCACTCTTTCATAGACGACATGGACACCTCCACTCCCTCATAGACCACAGGGACACCTCCACTCCCTCATAGACCACAGGGACACCTCCACTCCCTCATAGACCACAGGGACACCTCCACTCCCTCGTAGAGCACAGGGGCACCTCCACTCCTTCATAGACCACAGAGACACCTCCACTCCCTCATAGACCACAGGGACACCTCCACTCCCTCATAGACCACAGGGATACCTCCACTCCCTCATAGACCACAGGGACACCTCCACTCCCTCATAGACCACAGGGACACCTCCACTCCCTCATAGACCACAGGGATACCTCCACTCCCTCATAAACCACAGGGACACCTCCACTCCCTTATAGACCACAGGGATACCTCCACTCCCTCATAGACCACAGGGACACCTCCACTCCCTCATAGACCACAGGCACACCTCCACTCCCTCATAGACCACAGGGACACCTCCACTCCCTCATTGACCACAGGGACACCTCCACTCCCTCATCGACCACAGGGACACCTCCACTCCCTCATAGACCACAGGGACACCTCCACTCTTTCATCGACGACATGGACACCTCCACTCCCTCATAGACCACAGGGACACCTCCACTCCCTCATATACCACAGGGACACCTCCACACCCTCATAGACCACAGGGACACCTCCACTCCCTCATAGACCATGGGGACACCTCCCCTCCCTCATAGACCACAGGGACAGCTCCACTCACTCAGACCACAGGGACACCTCCTCTCCCTCATAGACCACAGGGACACCTCCACTCCCTCATAGACCACAGGGATACTTCCACTCCCTGATAGACCATGGGGATACCTCCACTCTTTCATAGACCACAGGGACACCTCCACTCCCTCATAGACCACAGGGACACCTCCACTCCCTCATAGACCATGGGGATACCTCCACTCCCTCAGACCACAGGGACAGCTCCACTCACTCAGACCACAGTGACACCTCCACTCCCTCATAGACCACAGGGACACCTCCACTCCCTCGGTCACAGGGACAGCTCCACTCTTTCATAGACAACATGGACACCTCCACTCCCTCATAGACCACAGGGACACCTCCACACCCTCATAGACCACAGGGATACCTCCACTCCCTCACAGACCACAGGGACACCTCCACTCTTTCATAGACGACATGGACACCGCCACTCCTTCATAGACCACAGGGACACCTCCACTCCCTCATAGACCACAGGGACCCCTCCACTCTTTCATAGACGACATGGACACCTCCACACCCTCATAGACCACAGGGATACCTCCACTCCCTCATAGGCCACAGGGACACCTCCACTCCCTCATATGCCACAGGGACACCTCCACTCCCTCATAGACCACAGGGACACCTCCACTCGCTCATATACCACAGGGACACCTCCACTCCCTCATATACCACAGGCACACCTCCACTCCCTCATAGACCACAGGGACACCTCCACTCCCTCATAGACCACAGGGATACCTCCACTCTTTCATAGACCACAGGGACACCTCCACTCCCTCATAGACCACAGGAACTCCTCCACTCCCTCAGACCACAGAGACACCTCCACTCCCTCATAGACCACAGGGACACCACCACTCCCTCATAGACCACAGGGACACCTCCACTCCCTCATAGACCACAGGGACACCTCCACTCCCTTATAGACCACAGGGACACCTCCACTCCCTTATAGACCACAGGGACACCTCCATTCCCTCATCGACCACAGGGACACCTCCATTCCCTCATCGACCACAGGGACACCTCCACTCCCTTATAGACCAGAGGGACACCTCCACTCCCTCATAGACCAAAGGGATACCTCTACTCTTTCACAGACCACAGGGACACCTCCACTCCCTCATAGACCACAGGGACAACTCCATTCCCTCATCATCGACCACCGGGACACCTCCATTCCCTCATCATCGACCACAGGGACACCTCCACTCCCTTATAGACCACAGAGACACCTCCACTCCCGTATAGACCACAGAGACACCTCCAGTCCCTCATAGACCACAGGGACACCTCCACTCCCTCATAGACCACAGGGACACCTCCACTCCCTCATAGACCACAGGGACACCTCCACTCCCTCATAGACCACAGGGACGCCTCCACTCCCTCATAGACCATGGGGATACCTCCACTCCCTCAGACCACAGGGACAGCTCCACTCACTCAGACCACAGGGACACCTCCACTCCCTCATAGACCACAGGGACACCTCCACTCCCTGGGACCACAGGGACACCTCCACTCCCTCATAGACCACAGGGACACCTCCACTCCCTCAGACCACAGGGACACCTCCACTCTCTCATAGACCACAGGGACACCTCCACTCCCTCATAGAACACAGGGACACCTCCACTCCCTCATAGAACACAGGGACACCTCCACTCCCTCATAGACCATGGGGATACCTGCACTCTTTCATAGACCACCGGGACATCTCCACTCCCTCATAGACCACAGGGACACCTCCACTCGCTCGTAGACCACAGGGACACCTCCACTCCCTCATAGAACACAGGGACACCTCCACTCCCTCATAGACCATGGGGATACCTCCACTCTTTCATAGACCACAGGGACACCTCCACTCCCTCATAGACCATGGGGACACCTCCACAGCCTCATAGACCACAGGGACACCTCCACTCTTTCATAGACGACATGGACACCTCCACTCCCTCATAGACCACAGGGACACCTCCACTCCCTCATAGACCACAGGGACACCTCCACTCCCTCATAGACCACAGGGACACCTCCACTCCCTCGTAGACCACAGGGGCACCTCCACTCCTTCATAGACCACAGAGACACCTCCACTCCCTCATAGACCACAGGGACACCTCCACTCCCTCAAAGACCACAGGGATACCTCCGCTCCCTCATAGACCACAGGGACACCTCCACTCCCTCATAGACCACAGGGACACCTCCACTCCCTCATAGACCACAGGGATACCTCCACTCCCTCATAAACCACAGGGACACCTCCACTCCCTTATAGACCACAGGGATACCTCCACTCCCTCATAGACCACAGGGACACCTCCACTCCCTCATAGACCACAGGCACACCTCCACTCCCTCATAGACCACAGGGACACCTCCACTCCCTCATTGACCACAGGGACACCTCCACTCCCTCATAGACCACAGGGACACCTCCACTCCCTCATAGACCACAGGGACACCTCCACTCTTTCATAGACGACATGGACACCTCCACTCCCTCATAGACCACAGGGATACCTCCACTCCCTCATAGGCCACAGGGACACCTCCACTCCCTCATATGCCACAGGGACACCTCCACTCCCTCATAGACCACAGGGACACCTCCACTCGCTCATATACCACAGGGACACCTCCACTCCCTCATATACCACAGGCACACCTCCACTCCCTCATAGACCACAGGGACACCTCCACTCCCTCATAGACCACAGGGATACCTCCACTCTTTCATAGACCACAGGGACACCTCCACTCCCTCAAAGACCACAGGAACTCCTCCACTCCCTCAGACCACAGAGACACCTCCACTCCCTCATAGACCACAGGGACACCACCACTCCCTCATAGACCACAGGGACACCTCCACTCCCTCATAGACCACAGGGACACCTCCACTCCCTTATAGACCACAGGGACACCTCCACTCCCTTATAGACCACAGGGACACCTCCATTCCCTCATCGACCACAGGGACACCTCCATTCCCTCATCGACCACAGGGACACCTCCACTCCCTTATCGACCACAGGGACACCTCCACTCCCTCATAGACCAAAGGGATACCTCTACTCTTTCATAGACCACAGGGACACCTCCACTCCCTCATAGACCACAGGGACAACTCCATTCCCTCATCATCGACCACCGGGACACCTCCATTCCCTCATCATCGACCACAGGGACACCTCCACTCCCTTATAGACCACAGAGACACCTCCACTCCCGTATAGACCACAGAGACACCTCCACTCCCTCATAGACCACAGGGACACCTCCACTCCCTCATAGACCACAGGGACACCTCCACTCCCTCATAGACCACAGGGACACCTCCACTCCCTCATAGACCATGGGGATACCTCCACTCCCTCAGACCACAGGGACAGCTCCACTCACTCAGACCACAGGGACACCTCCACTCCCTCATAGACCACAGGGACACCTCCACTCCCTGGGACCACAGGGACACCTCCTCTCCCTCATAGACCATGGGGATACCTCCACTCCCTCATAGACCACCGGGACAGCTGCACTCACTCAGACCACAGGGACACCTCCACTCCCTCATAGACCACAGGGACACCTCCACTCCCTCGGACCACAGGGACACCTCCACTCTTTCATAGACAACATGGACACCTCCACTCCCTCATAGACCACAGGGACACCTCCACACCCTCATAGACCACATGGATACCTCCACTCCCTCATAGACCACAGGGACACCTCCACTCTTTCATAGACGACATGGACACCGCCACTCCTTCATAGACCACAGGGACACCTCCACTCCCTCATAAACCACAGGGATACCTCCTATACCACAGGGACACCTCCACTCCCTCATATACCACAGGGACACCTCCACTCCCTCATAGACCACAGGGACACCTCCACTCCCTCATAGACCACAGGGATACCTCCACACTTTCATAGACCACAGGGACACCTCCACTCCCTCATAGACCACAGGGACTCCTCCACTCCCTCAGACCACAGAGACACCTCCACTCCCTCATAGACCACAGGGACACCTCCACTCTTTCATAGACCACAGGGACACCTCCACTCCCTCATAGACCACAGGGACACCTCCACTCCCTCATAGACCACAGGGACACCTCCACTCCCTCATAGACCACAGGGACACCTCCACTCCCTCATAGACCACAGGGACACCTCCACTCCCTCATAGACCACAGAGACACCTCCACTCACTCAGACCACAGGGACACCTCCACTCCCTCATAGACCACAGGGACACCTCCACTCCCTCGGACCACAGGGACACCTCCACTCCCTCATAGACCATGGGGATACCTCCACTCCCTCAGACCACAGGGACAGCTCCACTCACTCAGACCACAGGGACACCTCCACTCCCTCATAGACCACAGGGACACCTCCACTCCCTCGGACCACAGGGACACCTCCACTCTTTCATAGACAACATGGACACCTCCACTCCCTCATAGACCACAGGGACACCTCCACACTCTCATAGACCACAGGGATACCTCCACTCCCTCATAGACCACAGGGACACCTCCACTCTTTCATAGACCACAGGGACACCTCCACTCCTTCATAGACCACAGGGACACCTCCACTCCCTCATAGACCACAGGGATACCTCCTATACCACAGGGACACCTCCACTCCCTCATATACCACAGGGACACCTCCACTCCCTCATAGACCACAGGGACACCTCCACTCCCTCATAGACCACAGGGATACCTCCACTCTTTCATAGACCACAGGGACACCTCCACTCCCTCATAGACCACAGAGACACCTCCACTCCTTCATAGACCACAGGGACACCTCCACTCCCTCCTATACCACAGGGACACCTCCACTCCCTCATAGACCACAGGGACACCTCCACTCCCTCATATACCACAGGGACACCTCCACTCCCTCATAGACCACAGGGACACCTCCACTCCCTCATAGACCGCAGGGATACCTCCACTCTTTCATAGACCACAGGGACATCTCCACTCCCTCATAGACCACAGGGACACCTCCACTCCCTCATAGACCACAGGGACACCTCCACTCCCTCATAGACCACAGGGACACCTCCACTCCCTCATAGACCACAGGGACACCTCCGCTCCCTCATAGACCACAGGGACTCCTCCACTCCCTCAGACCACAGAGACACCTCCACTCCCTCATTGACCACAGGGACACCACCACTCCCTCATAGACCACAGGGACACCTCCATTCCCTCATCATCGACCACAGGGACACCTCCACTCCCTTATAGACCACAGGGACACCTCCACTCCCTCATAGACCACAGGGACACCTCCACTCCCTCATAGACCACAGAGATACCTCTACTCATTCATAGACCACAGAGACACCTCCACTCCCTCATAGACCACAGAGACACCTCCACTCCCTCATAGACCACAGGGACACCTCCACTCCCTCATAGACCACAGGGACCCCCCCACTCCCTCATAGACCACAGGGACATCTCCATCCTGTGTTCCAGGCCCCTTCCTTGGCAAAATAAATCACCTGAAAACATCTGGATAAGTGGGATGAGCCACTGGATAACAGAGGGCAAGTGATGAGTGATGTGAAGACAGACACTATACACAGCAAGGGTTAAGTGAGGATACCGCAGCATATTGTAAATGTTGGGAAATGTTGACATATTCTCAAAATAAATGAGATATTGAATGATCCTGTGCTACAAATGCTGGCATTGTGGTTTTACTTTCAGTTACTAGGATACCAGAGGAGACAAAGAACTCGCTGCCTGATTTCAGGAGCAGGATCTCACAGCTGAAGAACAGTAAGTGCTCAGAATATATGAGAAAGTTCTTTAGTGGAAAAATTTGGTTGATTTGCGCCTCCTATTAGCGCCCTAAGAGGGTGCTAACGAGGCGCAAAGTGGTTAGCGCCCAAGCGCGGCACCGCTTACACCACCCACGAAATTCAACGGGAGGTTAGCGGCAGCAGTAACCGTTAGCGCCCTGCAGCGCTGCGCCTCCGGCGGTGACATCATCACCCCGGCCGTGATCTTTGGTAGCGCCCCCTGACTTACCGTGGGATGCTATGTCCGACAGGGTCAAGGGGGCCTACCTGCGGCCGGGGCGCCGCAAATTAAAGGGGAGGTGCCAGGTGGCCATTTTTGTTGCTGGCCTCCTGCCAGCACCTGCCCCTTCTGCCGTCCCCGTCCTCCTGACCAGCCCCCCCGCGGAGTGCCGGCTGCGCTCCGTGAGCCCGGCACTTCTCTTGAGTGCCAGGCTCTTTTGCCGGCACCCCGATGCCCGGTGACCCAGCTGGGCCCCGGGTCACGCTGCGCTAGGCCCCTCCCCTTTAATAAGGGGAGGAAGGCCTGCAGAACCGTGGCACGATGTGCCGCAGTGACATAGCATCGCGATATTCACTCGCAGCGCCCCAAGAGGGAAGCGGGACACTTCCAGTAAGGCCCCCCTCCTCTTGAGGTGCTACCAGTGAATTTCGGGGGCGGGTGTGCTAATTTTTTCGGGGTGCTAAAAGTAGCACCCCGGCGAAGTTAGCACCCCAAAGGGGGTGCGACCGAATTTTGCTCCCTTTGTTTCTTCAACTCAAACAGTTCTCTGTACTTTTAAAGAGGTTCAAGATTTTCTCAAGAGAGTCAACTAGAGACGATCTTGATCTTCCTAACGAGATTCTACAACAGTGTTGGTAGAACCCTAGGACCAGCCTACCCACCATTGTCTCTCCCAGGGAATGTTGCCTCCTGAAATTGGCATACAAGGGGAAGAAAATGATATATATTTATATATGTGTATACTATAGTTTCCTCAATGGCAACATAGGAACAGAGGTAGGCCATTCAGCTCCTCGAGCCTGTTCCGCCATTCAATCAGATCATGGCTGATTTGTACCTCAACTCCGTTTGCCCACCTTTGATCCATATCTCTTGATACTCTTACCCAACAAAAATCTATGGCCGCTAAATTCGGTATGTTAGCACCTCCCGTTAGCGCCCGGGCGTGGCGAATGCAGCGACGCCTGCGAACTTCAGTGCCGGTTTATTGCTGGCGCTAACTCTTACCGCCTGGGCCTCTAGCGCCTCGCAGATCGTGATGTCATAAAGTGCGCAGCGCCCCGTTATCGCCCTGGATGGAAAATGAACTCTCGCCCCCCTGCTTTATCATGTCACGCCGACAACGCCAGCTAGAGGCGGTGTTGTGAACTCGGCCGGCCGCTTCGGGAGCGGTAATTAAAGGGAATGCT
Source organism: Somniosus microcephalus (assembly GCF_052327205.1). NCBI lineage: Eukaryota > Metazoa > Chordata > Chondrichthyes > Squaliformes > Somniosidae > Somniosus > Somniosus microcephalus. Next base: position 8,887,188 of record NC_141017.1, on the reverse strand, counting down.
TTTCCCCTAGCGCAACCTTTATTATTTGCAGCAGTCTGGTACCTGCACAAAGTTTTTAATGTTTCATTGGTGCGAGACGTCGAAGCCCTCCACCCTGTGAGACTGTTTGGGCTGTAATATCAGTCTCCCAGGTCGCCTTGCGAAACAGGACTGATGACAACCAGCGTGTGCAGCATCACTGGGCCTTCCCTTTAAGCGAGGGAAGCAGCCTCGGTGATGAACGAGTGTCGTTCACAATGCATTCGGAATTGTTCAGCGCTCTGCCGCTACCGCCCCGCTCTCGGACTTTAGCCCCATAAGAGAAGTGGTTAGCGCTTGATTTCGCGCTCCACTTCCCGCTTGGAACACTAAAACTGAATTTTGCGAGAGCTGAGAATGATTAGCGCCTGGCGCTAATTTTTTACCTGCTTGGGGGAGAAATTCGGTATCGCCCGTTTGGGGCGCAATTTTCGGCCGGGTGCAAAGTTTAGCGCCTGGCGCTAATTATCACCTCCGACTGCAAACTTGGCTTTTATCGCCCCTGGTCGTGATTGGAGCGCTAAATCAGGCGCTACACAACTGTCTTAAGGTGCTAACGCCGAGGAGCGAGGTGCTACCTCAGAGCGCTGGCAAAGCTCAGGTGATGTCAGTCAGCAATGGAACACAGACACACTGGCGCCGGCCAGTTCTTAAAGGGGAGGGTCGATCTTACTCTCCATCCACATCCTGCTCATTGCAGCCTTGAATCTCGGCCTGGAGAGACCTGTACATCAAATCTGCTGGAAAGAACAATGGAGAGGCCCAGGGAAAGAGCTCAGAGTGCAGCCCCCATAGTCTCTTCTAAATCAATACAAGGAAGGTCAAATCAAAATCAACCTGCAAAGTGCTGCTCAGTACCCAAAACTCCATCACACAGCGTTGAATCTCTCCAGAAGCCTCTCTCTCTCTCTCAGAATGCGTGGTGCAAAAATGTCGCCGATAGAAAAAGGCAGGAAGCGGTCGCCTTTAAATCGCGCTCCCCCAGTCCCTTCCCGAATGCAAAACATTCCCCTCAACCTGTCCTTGCTAACGGCAGGCGGAAAGGCCGGGGACGCCACTCAATATCCGGTCCGGGGCGCTACCGGGGCATTGCGCACTCGACTGATGTCATGATCTGCCGGCGCAGGAGATCGTGACGGTAGTGTTTAGCGCCTCCACAAAATGTCTGGTCAATTTCACGAGCGGCGCAAACATCGCCGCGCCCGGGCGCTAGTTGCTTTACGACCCATTAGGGGAGGTGCAAAGCAACCGAATTTTCCCCCTTAACGTTTTAGCGCCCTAAACGGGGTGATACCAAATTTCTCCCCGTGAATCTCAGTCTTGAAATTTTCAATTGACGCCCAGCATCCACAGTCTTTTGGGGAAGTGAGGTCCAAATTTCCACCTCCCTTTGTGTGAAAAGGTGCTTCCTGATTTCACTCCTAATTCCCCTGGCTTTAAATTTAAGATTGTGCCCCTTGTTCTGGACTCCCCCCACCAGAGGAAATAGCTTCTCTGTATCGACCCTATCAAATCTCTTTTTAATTTAAACAGCTCGGTTAGATTGCACCTCAATCTTCGAACCTAATTTATGCAACCTGTCCTCATAATTTAACCCTTTTAGCCCCGGTATCATTCTGGTGAATCTGCGCTGCCCCCCCTCCAAGCTCAATATATCAATCCTGCCCCTATTTTTTCACATGGCAGCTGTTGATTATTCTACCATCCCCATTTGCAACATTTACTCTCTCCTGCCTTCCACCCTATCACAGACCGTCCCTTTTATTCTTTCCTCCCCCCCACCCCCCGCTTTCCCAGCCCCTGCGCCTGCTTAAACCCTGTTACATCTCTAACTTTTCCCAGTTCTGACGAAGGGTCCCAGACCTGAAACGTTAACTCTGTTTCTCTCTCCACGGATGCTGCCTGGCCTGCTGAGTGCTTCCAGCATTTTCTGTTGTTATTTCAGGTTTCCAGCATCCGCAGTATTTGGCTATTGTAACCTTCCTGAGGTGCTTTTCCCAGAACTGAACGCGGCCCTCCAGGTGGGGTCTGACCGAGGCTCTCTTCAACTGGATCATCACTTCCTCACCTTTGGATTCCAAAATACAAGAGGACATGAAAAGAAAAAAACACCACTTTACCCAGCAAACCTTCCTTCCTGTTCTATCTTGGAATTTTATCAACTGATTGGTTCGAGCTGTTCAATGTAAAACTGCTGTTATAATCACTGACATGGTTGATGGGTAAGAAGACTGGAAATTCTGCCGCTTTGCTTCTGTGACAATCTGGGCAGTTTTCTCTCCTACGGCTTCATCTCTCCAAAGCTTGTTCCTCCTTTCATAGTTGAACTGGGATGGAGTGCCCGACTTAAAGGTTAACAAAAATAAAATCACTTCATTTTGAACTTGTGTATATATATATCCCTGAAAATGACATGTTCTGAAAGTGTACCGAGAATCGGTGACAGGGGACACAGACTGAGGATCATCACCGGAAAATGAAGTTTGAAGAACTGTTTTCACACAGAGGGCCATTAAAACAGGAAGGGGGAGAAATTCGGTTGGTAGCACCACCGATTAGCACCTAAAGAGGCCGGGAAGTGGGGCGCTAACCAACTAGCACCCGGGCGCAGCGAACCCAGCGCCTCTCCCCATATTGAGCAGACATTTAGCGCCGGCGCTAAATCTTAGCGCCCGCTCACGGGCGCAGGCAGAGCATGACGTCATTTGAGTGTGCAACGCCTTTTGGGCGCTGCGGACCGGAAATTCAGTGGCGCCCCCCTCCGTTGCGCCTGGCGCTAATAAGGACAGCTTACCTGGAATGTTCCCCAGTCGCTCTCGGGCTGGGGGGGCGTTCTTTAAAGGGGACTGCTGTGGTTTAAAAGCGGCAGCCATTTTTGGAGCACAACTTCCTCGAGAGTTACAGAGAGTTGCTGAGCTGCACACTGATAGCCATTTGACCACTGAGCCAGCACTGGCAGAGGAACTTCAGCCTTCTGACCATCACCTTGCTGTTGGTGAGCATTTCCAACGGCAAAGCTTTCTTTGCGCACTTATTATGGCGGCTGCATTGGAGGGGAACGTCCTGCTGCTGAATCATCTGGAAAGGGCACAGAGATGCAGGGACAGGGGGGCGGGCATGGCCAGATGGAGGAGGGCCAACAGACGTCGCCACAGCAGACCTTACGCTGCCAGGGTTTTCCGACAGCAGTTTTCCTACATGAACATGTCGGAGGAGCAGTGTATCAGAAGGCTGCGCTTTAGAAAGGAGGTGGTGACTGAGCTGTACCACCTGCTTCAGCCAGATCTGCAGCTTCAGATAAGGTGCAGGACATCTCTGTCGGCGGCTGAGAAGATGGCTGCTGGCCTGTACTCCTACGCGAGCGGCTCTTCTCAGGCTGCGCGTCAGAGGCTGATCAGAAGTAGCTTCTAGGCCCCTCTCACGGAATGCTTGCTGCCATTCCAAGAACAGGAATGGAACCGGTCTGATACCCCCAAGCCTGTGAAGGGCAAGATGCATGTAAATAGCAGGCATGGCCATTGTAAATGAAGAAAGTGTTTCATTACACAGAATGTGGTTCCTTCAAACATGAGAAAGCTATGGCAACAGAAAGCAAAACTAATACACTGACACATAACTGACTCTCACACCTGGGAGACTGTCCAAAACATAAATCACATTCCGACCATCTTCCTTGGCCTTGATTCCACTGCGCCAACCAAAGCATCCAATGCCCCATCAGTGAGGTGTTCCGCCCTCTGCCTCACCCTTTCCATGTCTTGCTAGGCTGGTGCGCCACAGGTAGGCTCCCACCGCTTTGAAGGCCTACAAGGCAGTGAGTGTGTCTGGTGATGCCAATTGACCTGCCCCTTTAAGAGCTGGCCGGCGCCACTGTGTCTCAGGGAAAGTGATTATTGACAGCACCCTCGCTGCGCCCCGCCGCTGCGAAATTGGGTTGCGCCGCCGGGTTAGCGCCTTAAGGGTAGCGTGCAGCGCCTGATTTAGTGCCGCAATCACCTTTAGGGGCGCTGCAACCCAATATCGTGCTAGGTGGTGCTAAATTGCGCCTGGCGCTAAACTTTGCGCATCGCCAGGACTAGCGCCCCAAACGCGGCTATACCAAATTTCTAGGCCTAGAAGTGTACAAAAAACTGCCCCCATGTGCAAAATCCCCCCAGCCCCAGAGTTATGACTTTGCTCCCAAACGGCGTTGAGTCTACAGTTTTGGTGCAAACCCCACTGTGACCATCAGACAGAAGCCTATAACAATACAGGGAAGGGAAGAAGAGGTTTTACTGGATGAGAGCTAAAGTTTTGCTTCCATTTCAGCTACACAGATGATCACTGATATAAGAAATTTACAGGCTAACGTGAAGATCGAACTTTCGCAGATGAAGAACACAAGTAAGTGCTGTGGATGGCTTTGGTCAAACCTCTTCCTCCGCTCTTGTTTAAAAAAAAACTTCCCAGCACACCTCGAATCCTCATCGGCCTAAAGCATCCCAAGCCAACCCCTATTGGATAATAAAAACAGGAAATGCTGGAGAAACTCAGCAGGTCAGGCAGCATCTGTGAAAAGAGAAACAGAGTTAATGTTTCAGGTCGATGTCCTTTCATCTGACGTAAGGTCATCGACCTGAAACGTTAACTCTGTTTCTCTCCTCACAGATGCTGCCTGAGTTTCTCCAGCATTTTCTGTTTTTATTTCAGATTTCCAGCATCCACAGTATTTTCTTTTTGCCCTATTGGATGATGTTGCTTACACAACAGGCATCTCCTCAAGGTTCAAGCCAGGCTTCCATTACAATGCCTACCTTGATGTTCTCTGTAACTCCTCCTCTCCTTTGTACCAAGGCCAGATGGAATACTGGAGTGAAAGTTAATGCAATTAAGAGCTTAGATTGGTTTGGGGGGAAATTTGTGGGGCATTAATTTTGGACGGAAAACCTTGCAAGGTATGCTGACCTTCCTGCCCACTTTAATCTGATTACTGTGCACTAGAGGCAGCCTGTCCCAGTGTACATGAAATAATATAATATAGATTATAGGGCCAGATTTTGTGGTCAGCCATTCATTACACTTGCATTTGCCCATAGACATCCTCTGGGCTTTTGCACTGGAGGTTCCCATCAGCCAACCAGCAAAAAGCACAGCGCCCTCTACAGGGCACCTGGGACCTCTATGAACTGTGTGTCTCCTTAACCAATCAGATTGGAGAATCGTTAATGAAGAGCGCAGAGTTTATACAAGGAAGTGTAATTTAGAATGGTGAATACAGATACAGAAAGATAAATAAAGAGAGGCAAAGAAAGATTGGATTAAGAGGGAGAGAAAAAGAGACAATTAAAAAAATGACTTTTTTATGTTTTTAAATCTCCAACAATAATTAAAATCTGAAGGAATGAGACTCCACACTTGTAAAAGTAAATTTTCAGTGCCAGAGAGGTTGTTTGGCAGTAATTAAAACTTATGTCCTGGGGGAGTGTTTGCGAGTGCTGTTGGGGAGGGTTTAAACTAAAATGGCAGGGGATTGGGAACCTGTGCAGGGAGACAGAGGAAAGGGAAGCAAGGATAGAAGCAAAAGACAAGAAGGAGAAAAGCAAAAGTGGCAGTCAGAGAAATCAAGGGTTTAAATCAAACATGGCCACAGTAAATAATAATTCTAAAAGGTCTAAGACTGTTAAAAAGAACAAGCCTGAAGGCTTTGTGTCTTAATGTGAGGAGCATTCGTAATAAGGTGGATGAATTAGCTGCGCAAATAGATGTAAACGGATATGATATAATTGGGATTATGGAGACATGGCTCCAGGGTGGCCAAGGCTGGGAACTCAACACCCAGGGGTATTCAATATTCAGGAAAGACAGGCAAAAAGGAAAAGGAGGTGGGGTAGCATTGCTGGTTAAAGAGGAGATTAACACAATAGTAAGGAAGGATATTAGCTCTGATGATGTGGAATCTGTATGGGTAGAGCTGAGAAACACCATGGGGCAGACAACGTTTGTGGGAGTTGTATACAACCCCCAAACAGTAATGCTGAGGTTGGGGATGGCATTAAAGGGGAAATTAGAGATGTGTGCAATAAGAGCACAGCAGTTATCATGGGTGACTTTAATCTACATATATATTGGGCTAACCAAATTAGTAACAATACTGTGGAGGAGGAATTCCTGGAGTGTATACGGGATGGTTTCCTGGACCAATATGTCGAGGAACCAACTAGAGATCAGGCCATCATAGCCTGGGTATTATGTAATGAGAAAGGATAAATTAGCAATCTTGTTGAGCGAGGCCCCTTCGGGCGGAACGATCATAATATGATAGAATTCTTCATTAAGATGGAGAGTGAAGTATTTGCCTCAGAGACCAGGGTCCTGATTTTAAATAAAGGACACTACGATGGTATGAGGTGCGAGTTGGCTAGGATGGATTGGGGAATGTTACTTACAGAGTTGACGGTGGATAGGCAATGGCAAACATTTAAAGGTCGCATGGATGAACTACAGAATTTGTTCATCCCTGTTTGGCATAAAAATAAAACAAAACAGGTGACTCAACCGTGGCTAACAAGGGAAATTAGGGATAGCATAAGATCCAAGAAGAGGACATATAAATTGGCCAGAAAAAGCAGCAAACCTGAGGATTGGGAGCAGTTTAGGATTCAGCAAAGGAGGACAAAGGGATTAATTAAGAGGGGTGAAATAGTGTATGAGAGTAAGCTTTCAGGGAACATAAAAACTGACTGTAAAAGTGTCTATAGATATGTGAAGAGAAAAAGATTGGTGAATTCAAGCATAGGTCCCTTGCAGTCAGAATCAGGGGAATTTATAATGGGGAACAAAGAAATGGCTGACCAATTAAATACATACTTTGGTTCTGTCTTCACAAAGGAGGACACAAATAACCTCCCAGAGATGTCGGGAAACATAGGGTCTAATGAAAGGGAGGAACTGAATGAAATCAGTATTTGTAGGGAAATGGTGTTAGGGAAATTGACCGGATTGAAGGCCGATAAATCCCCAGGGCCTGATAATCTACATCCTAGGGTACTTAAGGAAGTGGCCCTAGAAATGGTAGATGCATTGCTGGTCATCTTCCAAAATTCGAGAGACTCTGGAACAGTTCCCAAGGATTGGAGGGTAGTTAATGTTACCCCACTATTTGAAAAAGGTGGTAGAGAGAAAATGGGGAATTATAGACCAGTAAGCCTGACATCGGTAGTGGGGAAAATGCTAGAGTCCATTATAAAAGATGCAATAGCAGAGCACCTGGAAAACAGTGACAGGATCGGACAAAGTCAACATGGATTTACAAAAGGTAAATCGTGCTTGACTAATCTACTGGAATTTGTTGAGGATGTAACTGGTAGAATAGAAAAAGGAGAACCAGTGGATGTGGTGTATTTGGACTTTCAGAAAGCTTTCGATAAGGTCCCGCATAAGAGATTAGCGTGTAAAGTTAAAGCACATGGGATTGGGGGTAAGGTACTGACTTGGATAGGGAACTGGTTGGCAGACAGGAAACAAAGAGTTGGAATAAATGGGTCTTTTTCCGAGTGGCAGGCAGTGACTAGTGGGGTACCGCAGGGATCGGTGCTAGGACCCCAGATATTCACAATATATATAAATGATCTAGATGAGGGAACTAGATGTAATATCTCCAAGTTTGCAGACGACACAAAGCTGGGTGGGCGTGTGCGCTGTGAGGAGGATACTGAGAAACTCCAGTATGATTTGGACAGGTTGGGTGATTGGGCAGATGCATGGCAGATGCAGTACAATGTGGATAAATGCGAGGTTATCCACTTTGTTGGCAAAAACAGGATGGCAGATTATTATCTGAACGGCAATAGATTGGGAAAAGGGGAAGTGCAACGAGACCTGGGTATCCTTGTGCACCAGTCGCTGAAGGTAAGCATGCAGGTGCAGCAGGTGGTTAAGAAGGCAAATGGTATGTTGACCTTCATAGCGAGAGGATTCGAGTACAGAAGCAAGGATGTCTTGCTGCAGTTGTATAGGGCCTTGGTGAGACCACACCTTGAGTATTGTGTGCAGTTTTGGTCACCTTATCTGAGGAAGGATGTTCTTGCCATGGAGGGAGTGCAGCGAAGATTCATCAGACTGATACCTGGGATGGCAGGAATGACGTATGAGGAGAGATTGGGTCGATTGGGCTTGTACTCACTGGAGTTTAGAAGAATGAGAGGGGATCTCATTGAAACTTATAAAATTCTAATAGGACTAGACTGACTTGATGCAGGAAGGATGTTCCCAATGGCCGGGGAGTCCAGAACCAGGGGTCACAGTCTAAGGATAAGGGGTAAGCCATTTAGGACAGAGATGAGGAGGAATTTCTTCACTCAGAGAGTGGTGAACCTGTGGAATTCTCTACCAAAGAAGGCAGTAGAGGCTAATTCATTAAATATATTCAAGAAGGAGTTGGATATATTTCTTAAGGCTAAAGGGATCAAGGGATATGGGGAGAAAGCAGGGACAGGGTACTGAATTTGGATGGTCCGCCATGATCTCATTAAATGGCGGAGCAGGCTCGAGGGGCCGAATGGCCTACTCCTGCTCCTATCTTCTATGTTTCTATGTTTCTATGTTATTACATCGTTAAAAGTTCACTTACACTGGAATGGACAAGTCCTAATTTTTTGTGGCGAGTTTAGTCCCTATCTAGTACAGCAACTTCACGCCGTTCAATGTGTCTGGATGGAAGCCAGACAGAGAGATACCGTTTCCACCCAGCTTCTGGAGGAGCAGGGCATCTCGGACAGCAACTTCCTGATTTCCGCGGTTAACTGCACGTGTGCGGTTGCTGGAAGTTGCTGTTCGATTTCTTTAAAAAAGAGAAGACTTTGAGGAGACCTGATCGAGGTCTTTAAAATTATCAATGGGTTGGACAGGGTAGATGTGGAGAAAATGTTTCCACTTGTGGGAGAATCCAAAACTAGGGGCCATAAATACAAGTTAATTATCAATAAATCCAATGGGGAAATGAGAAATTTCTTTACTCAGAGAGTGGTTAGAATGTGGAACTTGCTACCACAGGAAGTGATTGAGGCAAATCGCTTAGATGCTTTCAAAAGGAAACTAGACGAGTACATGAGAGAAAAGGGAATAGAAAGCGATGCTGAAAGGCTGGGATGAGGTAGGTGGAGACTCGTGTGGAAAATAAACACTAGCACAGACTAGTTAGGCCGAAAGGCCTGTTTCTGTGCTGAATATTCTATGTCATTCTATATAATTTCCACGTAAATAATGATGAGCGCTGTTAGCCTCACTGTTATTTCTACAGCAAAGTCCGTCCCAATATGTTTCAAGTGTCAATGCCACTTGCAAGGTGGATCAGTCAACTGTGTCTAGACAGACAGAGTTTAATCACTATGTTCATCCAGGTGTTAGAATACGTTACATTGTCCAGTGGGCAGTAATTGGTTACATATGTCTGTGGCCTTTTTAATTGTCTTTGACTGCAACCTAAAAACAAGTGTGCTGGACTGACCAGTGAGGGGTGGGATGGGGCAGGGAGAGAGTGAAGGGGAGGGGAAGGGGTTAAGAAATTGGTATCAGCGTTACTTTGTTTCACGGATGCAAAATATTATACCAACAGAAATGACCAGGCAGTTTCTCTGTGCCTTTGAAACTTATTTATGATTGACTGCTTTATTTAATTGTGAAAGATACACTTTGATCTTCCTTTGTCTCAATTCAGACTTCTAAGCAAAGAGAAGGTGAGAGCTAAAACTCTGCTTCTGTTACAGTTACACAGATGTTCAGTGAAATAAGCAGCTCGCATGCAGATTTAAAAATCGAGTTCTCACAGATGAAGTATAACAGTAAGTGTTTATTAACAATATGTAAGATCATTGTGTCTCCGACTATAATGGCTCTTTGTATTTTTTCAAAGGACCTGGTGCTTTTGCACAGAGTAAGCAGCAGACAATCTTGTCCTTTCCTAAGAGTTGTTCATAATGCAGTAGACTCTCTGTTTAATCAGACATTTGTTGCATCATCTCCTTTGCAGGAAGTCTCTCAGTCGCAGGTTGAGCGGATGCAGAGGGTTTGGGTTAGAGTTAGGGGTAGGGTTAGGAGTGGGGTTAGGACAAGGGTTAGGGTTAGGACAAGGGTTAGGGTTAAGGTGACGGTTAAGGTTAGGGTTAGGGCTACGGTTAGGGGTGGGGTTAGGACAAGAGTTAGGGTTAGGGGCGGGGTTAGGACAAGGATTAGGGTTGGGGTGGGGTTAGGATAAGGGTTAGGGTTAGGGGTGGGGTTAGGACAAGGATTATGGTTAGGGGTGGGGTTAGGGTTAGGGTTAGGAGTGGGGTTAAGACAAGGGTTAGGGTTAGGGTTAGGACAAGGGTTAGTGTTAGGGTGGCGGTTAGAGTTAGGATTAGGGCTAGGTTCAGGGTTAGGACTAGGGTTAGGGTTAGGGTGATGGTTAGGATTGGGGTTAGGGCTAGGTTTAGGGTTAGGGGTGGGGTTAGGACAAGGGTTAGTGTGGCAGTTAGAGTTAGGGCTACGTTCAGGGTTAGGGCCAGGGTTAGGGTTAGGTTGACGGTTAGGGTTAGGGTTAGGTTTAGGGTTGGTTAGGGTTAGGGTTAGGCTTAGGGCTAGGTTTAGGGTTAGGTTTAGTGGCACAGAAATTCGGGTCGGGGGCTTCCCGCGGGTGCAAGCCCCCGAGCTGCACTTACCTAGCGCGCCGGCCGTTGTGCTGTGGGCCCCCGTGGAATTCCAATCCTGGGCCTGCTACAACTGCTGGCGCGCAGTGCTTGCGTATCCCAGGGGTGCAGTTAGTTTGATGCATCCCCTGGGATCACGTGGGCCATGGGGAGCCAATCAGAGCAGGGAATGCTCCATTCATAAGATTGACAGGAAGACCTGTCAAAACTTATAAATACTACGGCCCCAAAACATCACTAAATCTTGAAATATTTTTTTTTTAAATCACATTTTTTAAATGAACTATAAATTATATGAAATAACTATTTTAAACAATAATTTAAATTTTTGAAAAAAATAATTATATTTTCTAACGGGGTTAAAAATAAACTTACCTTTCTTTAAAGTATTTAAAAATAATAAACCTGTGGAAAAAATGATTTAATTTTAATTAATTCACCACTCACCTTGTAAAAAGCAGACTTACCTTCCCGGGAAAACCTGTAAAAAAAAACGAAGTTCGATGCGCACGCGCAGCCTCTCCTGCGCACGCATTCGACCTCTGAACCTCTTCGTTCAGGGGAACGGAAGTGCCGGTTTCCCACGCATGCACAGTGCATGCAGGAAACCGGCACTTCCATTGGGCCTATGGGTGAGTACCCCGTGCGTACTCACCCGTGGAGACCTGAATTTCTGGGTTAGGGCTATTTTTAGGGGTTAGGTTTAGGGTTAGGGCTAGGTTTAGCATTAGGTTTAGGGTTAGGGTTGGCGTGAACCCTGACACAGCTTCTGACACCCATTCCTCAATATGAACATATGCAGCTTGGTAAGAGAAGGCTCACATGGCCCAATAAGCCTTTCATTTTGCTTCATCATGAACTATACCAATCTATTTAATGCCCCAAATCTAACTTCAAGCTCCATTTTAAATCACGTTCTCTATACTGTCAATTGTGTATAGACCACTGCACACTTTGGGGATTACATTAGTGTTAGGGTTAGGGTTAGGGTTAGGGTTAGTGGAAGTGTTAGGGTTATGGTTAGGACTTTATTTATCCATAACATAGCCCATCGCCGCCCTTGCCTCAGCTCATCCGCTGCTGAAACCTTCATCCATGCCTTTGTTATCTCGAGACTTGACTATTCCAACGCACTCCTGGCTGGCCTCCCACATTCTACCCTACGTAAACTTGAGGTTATCCAAAACTCATCTGCCCGTGTCCTAACTCGTACCAAGTCCCGTTCACCCATCACCCCTGTTCTCGCTGACCTACATTGGCTCCCAGTTAAACAATGCCTCAATTTCAAAATTCTCATCCTTGTTTTCAAATCCCTCCATGGCCTCGTCCCTTCCTATCTCTGTAGTCTCCTCCAGCCCCACAACCCCCCGGGATATCTGCGCTCCTCTAATTCTGCCCTCTTGAGCATCCCTGATTATAATCGCTCAACCTTTGGTGGACGTGTCTTCTGTTGCCTGTGCCCTAAGCTCTGGAATTCCCTGCCTAAACCTTTCGGCCTCTCTACCGCACTTTCCTCCTTTAAGACGCTCCTTAAAAGCTACACCTGTCCTAATTTCTCCTTATGTTCCTCGGTGCCAATTTTTTTGTCTTATAATACTCCTACAAGTTGTTGTTGTTGGCTAGGGTTAGCCATTCAAAATGGGGGCACATGGGTAAACCACTTTGAAAAATTATACCAGAAAAACACACTAAGACCAGAGCAACACCAAATATGCAAAAAACTGGAAAAGCTAGAAATGGCCATAAAAGATAACCAAAACCCGCTGGACGCCATAATAACAGAAAAAGAACTCCTTGAAAAACTCAAGGACCTGCGACCAGGAAAAGCCTGCGGGACAGACGGCATACTAAACGAGATGATTAAACACACAGACAACAAAATGAAACTGGCTATCCTAAAACTCTTCAACTTGGTTCTGAGTGTCGGTTATTTCCCTGATATCTGGAACAAAGGACTCATAACGCCCATATACAAAAGTGGGGACAAAATCGACCCAAACAACTATCGAGGCATCTGTGTAAACAGTAACCTGGGGAAGGTATTCTGTAGCATCATAAACAAAAGACTTATAAACTTCCTTGAGGAGCACAATGTCTTGAGTAAAAGCCAAATTGGATTCCTGCCAAACTATAGAACATCCGATCATATCTTCACCCTACAGACCCTAATTGACAAACACGTTCACCATAACAAAAGCAAAATCTACGCATGCTTTGTAGATTTCCAGAAGGCTTTTGACTCCATCTGGCATGACGGTTTATTCCTGAAACTTATCGAAAGCGGGGTAGGAGGGAAAACATATGATGTAATTAAATCAATGTATACAAACAACAAATGTGCAGTTAAAATTGGAGACAAACAAACAAAATACTTCCCACAGGGGCGGGGGGTGACGCAGGGCTCGCCAATCTCACCGACACTCTTTAATATTTACATAAATGGATTGGCAAAACTACTTGAACAATCTACAGCACCCGGCCTCACCCTATATGAATCCAAGGTTAAATTCCTCCTCTATGCAGACGACCTGGTTCTGCTGTCACCTACTAAAGAGGGGCTACAGCAAAACCTGGACCTGCTGGAGTCGTACTGCCAGACTTGGGCCCTGACAATAAATCCCCAAAAAACCAAAGTCCTTGTGTTCCAGCAAAGATCCAAACATCAGGGACCCAAAATAAATTTCACAGTAGGAACAACCAAAATTGAACAAACCACTAACTACACATACTTGGGCTTAAAAATCAGTTCTACGGGAAACTTCAAACTGGCTGTGAATGAACTGAAAGAGAAAGCAAGAAGGGCTTTCTATGCCATCAAAAAATCAATCCAAATAGAAATCCCAATTAGCATTTGGCTCAAAATTTTCAAATCAGTAATTGAACCAATTGCACTCTATGGCAGTGAGGTATGGGGACCGCTAACACAACAAGAATTTGCAAAATGGGACAAACACCCAATTGAGATCCTACATGCAGAATTCTGTAAAAGTATCCTCCGGACTCAAAGGAAAACAGTAAACAATGCATGCAGGGCGGAACTAGGCCAATATCCATTAATAATCACTATCCAAAAAAGAGCCACCAAATTTTGGAATCACCTACAAATGAGCAATCCCCAATGCTATCACTACGACGCCCTGAAATGCCAAGAGCTGACCATAAAGAAGAATACCCTCAGTCAACTAGTCCTGGGACTCAGTGAAGTAACTACTAACAATACCAACAATAACCAGCCCCAGGACAGTGACAGGGTAACACAAAGAATTCGACCCAACACAATCGTCGCTAAGCAAAAGGAAAAATATCTGACATATTGGGCAGAAACAACAAAAACCCAAAGCAAACTCAATTGCTACTTGGCCCTAAACAGACAATACAACATAGCTGATTACCTGACCATGGTAAAGGATAGCAAACTGAGAAGAACCTTGACAAGGTATAGACTTAGCGAACATAGCCTAGCGATCGAAAAAGGCAGACACAGGCAGACCAGGCTGCCAAGAGAAGACAGGATATGCTCTCACTGCAGTCAGGGAGTAGTGGAGACAGAGATGCACTTCCTCACAGCCTGCGGAAAATATCAGGGCATCAGGGAGAATTTCTACCAAAAATTCCCACAAATATGCCCTGATTTCATAAATCTGAATGACAACCAAAAACTCCCATTCCTACTGGGAGAGGAGAGAAGCTGTGTAACACTGGTGGCACACTATGTTACAGCTTGCCATGAACAGAGGGACAACCAGTAAACTAAGAAAAGAATATATATAAACAATGCGAAGGTATATTTATACACTCAGGGATATACCTGTTTATACACTGTATAAATAGAACTGCGTTTATGTGCTAAACCATAAATGTATTTTGATGCTTTGGCAACATAAGATGTAACTTATCATGCCAATAAAGCGATTTGAATTGTGAATTGTGAATTGTTAGGCTTAGGGCTGGGATTAGGGTTAGGGCTTGGGTTAGGCTTAGGTTAGGTTAAGGGCTAGGGTTAGGGTGAGGGTTAGGGTTAGGGCTAGGTTTAATGCTTTGTTTAGGGTTTGTGTTAGGGTTAGGGCTGTAGCATTACGGTTTGGGTTAGGGTTACGGCTCGGGTTCAGGCTAGGGTTAGGGTTAGGGTCTGGGCTCGGGTTAGGGTTTCCCTACATTACAACAGTTACTACAAGTTATTGGCTGTAAAGCACTTTGGGATCTCCTGAGGTCATGAAAGGTGCTATACAAATACAAATTCTTTCATCTTTGCAGTTCTGACCAGCCAACATACACAGGTCCCCAACAATAAACCCCTCAATCACAAAGGATGCAACATTCCAATAACCCTAGGCTCCCGCTCCATCCGCATTACTTCACCCAAAGTGCAAAAGAATCCCGTTTACACACATTGAGGTTCTGCCACATTTCCCTCAGAGTAACACCAGCCAACCGGGATCCGCTCTGTGAAATTTGGGTATGCTATTCACCTTTAGTGTGCGTGAAACGGGCGGTGGACAAAGGAAAGTATAATCATATGGGCTGTATTCTGGGCAGGTGTGGCAGGATGTATAATGGGCAGACGTGGTGAAGTGCATAACAGGGGGAAGTATAAATCACAGGGAGGTGGGGAACATAATGGGGGTGTATAATGGGCAGATAGGCAGGGTGTCTAATGGGTAGACAATCTGTTGTCGCCTATTTTGCACTGGAGTTGAATTTCACCCTGTGTGTGCTGCTGTAAATATCACATCTGCAAAATGTAAATCAGTGTAAAATTCTGAAAAAAATACTATCAATTAATCTTTGTCTTGTATCAAAGTAACCCTCTTGACTGCAGTTTTATGCAAAATTAGTTTTAAATGTGATTAAGTATTTGCTCTGGGAAGAATTATATTTTACTGCTGATGTAATCAATATCTTTGCATCTATTTCAGTTGCACAGATGTTCACTGAAATAAGAAACTCCCAGTCCGATTTCAAGATAGAACTTTCAGAGTTGCAGAATAAGAGTGAGTGTTACACATTCAGTCAATTTGCTTAACTTTTGGAATCTTGAACAATTCTGTCTATTGTACCTGCTGTTATGATTATGAGCCAACATCCTGTGTGTTGTAACACTTTGCGCTGTATTAAGTCAAGGCTCACCTGGGAATCCTTTCTAACACTTTCCATTTATCCTGATGATAGAGTTGCTAAAAGGCATGTAACAAAGAGCTGTTTCATACCACACTTTCCACTTCTAATTCTAATCTTAAATATTAACAGACAAGGGGCTAGAAATTGAGTTGGCGCTGCGCCAGGGCTTTAGCGCCGGAAATTTAGCTCCGGCGCTAAGTCCCCCTGCGCGCGCCAAAAATTCAGTAGCGCCGCGCCCAGACGGCTGCCGGCGCTACTGGCGGGCGTGAGCGCCTCCCAATGGGCGCTGACTGCCGCATTGCGGCGCTAATCCGGCGCTGCGGGACCCGATGCGGTACGGCAGGCTGGGGAAGTGCAGGCCTCCTCCTTCAGTTAAGGAGGAGCTGCCTGCACCCGCCCGCTGTCCGTTCAAATATTGAAAAAAATGAGCCCGGCACCTTGGACAAGTGCCGGGCTTGCAGGCCAGACGCATCTGTTCCGCTGGGGGGGTTGGAGGAGTCCGGGGAGGGAGGTGCGGGCAGGCGGCCGGCGGGAAAGCGGCCGGCCGCCGCGCGACCTTAATGCGCCGGCGCTAACTCGGAGAGGACTCGGTTGAAAAAATCTTAGTGGCGGCTGCCACGGGCGAGGCGGCCGCAACTCAATTTCGGCGCTGGGGCCCGTTACCACGGCAACCGGGATGCTGCGCACACCGATGACGTCATCGGTGCCGGCGCAGCGCAACCGGTGTAACGCCGACGGAAGGGCCCCACTGAATTTTCAGACTGGCCATAACTGCGGCGCTAGGCCCTCCAGCGCCCCAAATGGGGCGCTAAGCCTACTGAATTTTCAGCCCAACCTCTCCCAATGCACATTCTCCAACCACTCCTAATGCACATTCTCCAACCTCCCCCATGCACATTCTCCAACCTCTCCCAATACACATTCTCCAACCTTTCCCAATGCACATTCTCCAACCTCCCCCATGCACATTCTCCAACCTCTCCCAATACACATTCTCCAACCTCTCCCAATGCACATTCTCCAACCTCTCCCAATGCACATTCTCCAATATCTCCCAATGCACATTCTCCAACCTCTCCCAATGCACATTCTCCAATCTCTCCCAATGCACATTCTCCAACCACTCCTAATGCACATTCTCCAACCTCCCCCATGCACATTCTCCAACCTCCCCCATGCACATTCTCCAACCTCTCCCAATACACATTCTCCAACCTCTCCCAATGCACATTCTCCAACCTCCCCCATGCACATTCTCCAACCTCTCCCAATACACATTCTCCAACCTCTCCCAATGCACATTCTCCAACCTCTCCCAATGCACATTCTCCAATCTCTCCCAATGCACATTCTCCAATCTCTCCCAATGCACATTCTCCAAACTCTCCCAATGCACATTCTCCAACCACTCCTAATGCACATTCTCCAATCTCTCCCAATGCACATTCTCCAATCTCTCCCAATGCACGTTCTCCAACCTCTCCCAATGCACGTTCTCCAACCTCTCCCAATGCACATTCTCCAACCTCTCCCAATGCAAATTCTCCAACCACTCCTAAAGCACATTCTCCAACCTCCCCCATGCACATTCTCCAACCTCTCCCAATACACATTCTCCAATCTCTCCCAATGCACATTCTCCAATCTCTCCCAATGCACATTCTCCAATCTCTCCCAATGCACATTCTCCAACCTCTCCCAGTACACATTCCACAACCTCTCCCAATGCACATTCTCCAACCTCTCCCAATGCACATTCTCCAATCTCTCCCAATGCACATTCTCCAACCTCTCCCAATACACATTCTCCAACCTCTCGCAATGCACATTCTCCAACCTCTCCCAATACACATTCTCCAACCTCCCCCAATACACATTCTCCAACCTCTCCAAATAGACACTCTAGAACCTCCCCCAATTCACATTCTCCAACCTCTCCCAATGCACAATCTCCAACCTCCCCCATTACACATTCTCCAACCTCCCCCAATGCACATTCTCCAACCTCTCCAAATAGACACTCTAGAACCTCCCCCAATTCACATTCTCCAACCTCTCCCAATGCACAATCTCCAACCTCCCCCATTATACATTCTCCAACCTCTCCCAATACACATTCTACAACCTCTCCCAATACACATTCTACAACCTCTCCCAATAAACATTCTCCAACCTCTCCCAATAAACATTCTCCAACCTCTCCCAATACACATTCTCCAACCTCCCCAATACTAATTCTCCAACCTCTCCAAATACACATTCTAGAACCTCCCCCAATGCACATTCTCCAACCTCTCCCAATGCACATTCTCCAACCTCCCCATTACACATTCTCCAACCTCCCCATTCCACATTCTCCAACCTCTCCCAATACACATTCTCCAACCTCTCCCAATGCACATTCTCCAACCTCTCCCAATGCACATTCTCCAACCTCTCCCAATGCACATTCTCCAACCTCCCCCATGCACATTCTCCAACCTCTCCCAATACACATTCTCCAACCTCTCCCAATGCACATTCTCCAACCTCTCCCAATGCACATTCTCCAACCTCTCCCAATGCACATTCTCCAATCTCTCCCAATGCACATTCTCCAATCTCTCCCAATGCACGTTCTCCAAACTCTCCCAATGCACATTCTCCAACCTCTCCCAGTGCAAATTCTCCAACCACTCCTAAAGCACATTCTCCAACCTCCCCCATGCACATTCTCCAACCTCTCCCAATACACATTCTCCAACCTCTCCCAATGCACATTCTCCAACCTCCCCCATGCACATTCTCCAACCTCTCCCAATACACATTCTCCAACCTCTCCCAATGCACATTCTCCAACCTCTCCCAATGCACATTCTCCAATCTCTCCCAATGCACATTCTCCAACCTCTCCCAATGCACATTCTCCAACCTCTCCCAATGCACATTCTCCAATCTCTCCCAATGCACATTCTCCAACCTCTCCCAATACACATTCTCCAACCTCTCCCAATGCACATTCTCCAACCTCTCCCAATGCACATTCTCCAACCTCTCCCAATGCACATTCTCCAACCTCCCCCATGCACATTCTCCAACCTCTCCCAATACACATTCTCCAACCTCTCCCAATGCACATTCTCCAACCTCTCCCAATGCACATTCTCCAACCTCTCCCAATGCACATTCTCCAATCTCTCCCAATGCACGTTCTCCAATCTCTCCCAATGCACGTTCTCCAAACTCTCCCAATGCACATTCTCCAACCTCTCCCAGTGCAAATTCTCCAACCACTCCTAAAGCACATTCTCCAACCTCCCCCATGCACATTCTCCAACCTCTCCCAATACACATTCTCCAACCTCTCCCAATGCACATTCTCCAACCTCCCCCATGCACATTCTCCAACCTCTCCCAATGCACATTCTCCAACCTCTCCCAATGCACATTCTCCAACCTCTCCCAATGCACATTCTCCAATCTCTCCCAATGCACATTCTCCAACCTCTCCCAATGCACATTCTCCAACCTCTCCCAATGCACATTCTCCAATCTCTCCCAATGCACATTCTCCAACCTCTCCCAATGCACATTCTCCAACCTCTCCCAATGCACATTCTCCAACCACTCCTAATGCACATTCTCCAACCTCCCCCATGCACATTCTCCAACCTCCCCCATGCACATTCTCCAACTTCTCCCAATAGACATTCTCCAACCTCTCCCAATGCACATTCTCCAACCTCTCCCAATGCACATTCTCCAATCTCTCCCAATGCACATTCTCCAACCTCTCCCAATGCACATTCTCCAACCTCTCCCAATGCACATTCTCCAACCTCTCCCAATGCACATTCTCCAATCTCTCCCAATGCACATTCTCCAATCTCTCCCAATGCACATTCTCCAATCTCTCCCAATGCACATTCTCCAATCTCTCCCAATGCACATTCTCCAACCTCTCCCAGTACACATTCCACAACCTCTCCCAATGCACATTCTCCAACCTCTCCCAATGCACATTCTCCAATCTCTCCCAATGCACATTCTCCAACCTCTCCCAATACACATTCTCCAACCTCTCGCAATGCACATTCTCCAACCTCTCCCAATACACATTCTCCAACCTCTCCCAATGCACATTCTCCAACCTCTCCAAATACACACTCTAGAACCTCCCCCAATTCACATTCTCCAACCTCTCCCAATGCACAATCTCCAACCTCCCCCATTATACATTCTCCAACCTCTCCCAATACACATTCTACAACCTCTCCCAATACACATTCTACAACCTCTCCCAATAAACATTCTCCAACCTCTCCCAATAAACATTCTCCAACCTCTCCCAATACACATTCTCCAACCTCCCCAATACTAATGCTCCAACCTCTCCAAATACACATTCTAGAACCTCCCCCAATGCACATTCTCCAACCTCTCCCAATGCACATTCTCCAACCTCCCCATTACACATTCTCCAACCTCCCCATTACACATTCTCCAACCTCTCCCAATACACATTCTCCAACCTCTCCCAATGCACATTCTCCAACCTCTCCCAATGCACATTCTCCAACCTCTCCCAATGCACATTCTCCAACCTCTCCCAATGCACATTCTCCAACCTCTCCCAATGCACATTCTCCAACCTCCCCCAATACACATTCTACAACCTCTCCCAATACACATTCTCCAACCTCCCCCAATACACATTCTCCAACCTCCCCAATGCACATTCTCCAACCTCCCCCAATGCACATTCTCCAACCTCCCCAATGCACATTCTCCAACCTCCCCAATGCACATTCTCCAACCTCCCCAATGCACATTCTCCAACCTCCCCAATGCACATTCTCCAACCTCCCCCAATGCACATTCTACAACCTCTCCCAATGCACATTCTCCATCCTCTCCCAATATACATTCTCCAACCTCTCCCAATGCACAGTCTCCAACCTCTCCCAATGCACAGTCTCCAACCTCTCCCAATGCACATTCTCCAACCTCTCCCAATACACATTCTCCAACCTCTCCCAATACACATTCTCCAACCTCCCCCAATACACATTCTCCAACCTCCCCCAATACACATTCTCCAACCTCTCCCAATGCACAATCTCCAACCTCCCCCAATACACATTCTCCAACCTCCCCAATACACAGTCTACAACCTCTTCCAATACACATTCTCCAACCTTCCCAATACACATTCTCCAACCTCCCCAATACACAGTCTACAACCTCTTCCAATACACATTCTCCAACCTCTCCCAATACACATTCTCCAACCTCCCCAATACACAGTCTACAACCTCTTCCAATACACAATCTCCAACCTCCCCAATACACATTCTACAACCTTCCCAATACACATTCTCCAACCTCTTCCAATACACATTCTCCAACCTCCCCCAATACACATTCTCCAACCTCCCCCAATACACATTCTCCAACCTCCCCCAATACACATTCTCCACCCTCCCCAATACACTTTCTCCAACTCTCCCAATACACATTCTCCAACCTCCCCCAATACACTTTCTCCAACTCTCCCAATACACATTCTCCAACCTCCCCCAATACACATTCTCCAACCTCCCCCAATACACATTCTCCAACCTCCCCAATACACAGTCTACAACCTTCTACACAATGATGGAGGCACAGAGACATCTCGGAATACAGCTGGAAATGGTTATCGAAAAGGTAATCAACAAAACAAAAGGGAATCTGACTTTTCAATACATAAAATCAACAAAGTGTTGTTGAATTTGTGCTAGAAGCTCTTTTGACCACAGTGGGGTTTTGCGGCAGTTCTGGGCAGTTCATTACAGGAAGCTATCTAAAGAGTATAGCAAGGATTTAGTACAAGAATGCCCAGAATTACAATTTACAGCTCAGAAATAGGCCTTCGGCTCATCTGGTCCATGCCTGTGTTGAAGCTCCACACCAGCCTCCTCCCACTCTAATTCATCTCAGCCTATCTGCATATCCTTCTATTCCTTTCTCCCTCATGTGTTTATCCAGCTTCCCCTTGAATGCCTCTACACTATTCACCTCAACCACTCCTTGTGGTAGCGAGTTCCTCATTCTAACCACTCTCTGGTGAAGAAGTTTCTCTCGAGTTCCTTATTGGATTTATTACTGTCTGTTTTATATTTATGACACCTGGACACCCCCACACGTGTCCACACCATCCTCTCTGTGACTACCCTATCTGTAATGTATTATCACATGGTTTGTCACATGGTTTAGTATGAGCATGCTCAGTTTGTTCTGGCCTAGTAAAGCAAGCTTCTGAACTAGAAACTCACCGTATCTCTGTCCTTCATTTGTTCTACCCACATATATTACATTTTTGGCGATGAGGATGGAATCCCAAAGCCATTTTTAGAGATCATGGAAGGACACAGTGTTCAACCTTCGAGTGGACAAGTTTAAGGTGAATTTGTGACACCTAAACTGCATTTCTGGGATGTTTTACTGTTAATCCTGACGCAGAATTGTCTGTGATTTGCCTTCATGTGCATGTATATACAGCAACAGCGGCGTTGTTTCTCACAAGTACACGGGTAGTGTGCTGAGTCACTGTTCAACGGGATCGGGACAATCATGGCCAGACTTACGGGATTCATCGGAAGCCTCGGCATGTATGACCGAGCTCGTGAACCATTCAGTTCTTACATTGAGCAGATGGAGATGTTTTTTTAAGCTCAATAACATTATTTAGACCGAAGGTGCAGATGAGAATGTTCAAGCTCAAAAAAAAGTAATTCGTGAATGTAAAAAAGCAATATTTCTAACGGAGATCGGGTCAGATGTCTACAGAATGTTGAGAAACCTACTCGTGCCAGGGAAAGTGAAGGATGCATCATTTGAAGACATTGTCGAGAAACTCGAGAACCACTTCAACCCAAAGCCATTAGAAATAGCAGAGAGCTATAAGTTTGGTACCAGAAACCAAAAACAAAGTGAAACCATCAGTGAGTACATTGTAGCTCTTAAGAACCTGTCGTTGTATTGTAACTTCGGTACATTGTTGGATCGTGCGTTGCGAGATAAGTTTGTGTGTGGACTGGTGGATGAGCGCACACAGTCCAAGTTACTGAACACTCCGAACCTAACGTTTGACATAGCATGCAAATTTGCCCTATCTATGGAGATGGCATCTCAGAATGCTAGGGAGCTCTGTAAAACTCAAGTGACTGGAAAAGCATGTTCACAGACGGTTATGAGGGCATCACTGGGTATGACGCGCATATCCGCAAAAAGTCCAGCGTGAAGCCTGTTTATTGTAAGGCAAGGCATTGAAAAGTCAGGTGGAGGAAGAGCTTGAGAAACTGAGCGAGAACGGAGTTCTAGTAAAAACTGACAAAAGTGAATGCGCTACCCTGATTGTGGTAGTGCCCAAAGCAGACAAAACTGTATGTTTGTGCGGTGAGAACAAAATTACTATCAACCAAGCAGTTGATGATGAACAGTATTCATTACCTACATCACAAGATTTGTAAGCAGCACTCTCTGGGTCACAGGTTTTCTCTAAGCTTGACCTGTTGCATGTTTACGTTCAGCTGAATGTTGACAAAGAGAGTCAACAGTATCTCACTATCAACACACACAAGGGACTGTACTCACACAACAAGCTGCCATAAGGTGTAAAGTCCTCCCATAACATAAGACATAAGACGTAGGAGCAGGAGTAGGTCATTTGGCCCCTCGAGCCTGCTCCGCCTTTCAATAAGATCATGGCTGATCTGATCTTGGCCTCAACTCCACTTCCCTGCCCGCTCCCCATAACCCTTGACTCCCTTACCTTTCAAAAACCTGTCTCTCTCCACCTTAAATATATTCAATGACCCAGCCTCCACAGCTCTCTGGGGAAGAGAATTTCAAAGATACACGACCCTCTGAGAGAAGAAATTCCTCCTCATTTCCAATTTAAATGGGTGCCCCCTTATTCTGAAATTATGCCCCCTAGTTCTAGATTCCCCCACGAGGGGAAACATCCTCTCTGCATCTACCCTATCAAGCCCCTTCAGAATCTTATATGTGTCAATAAGATCCCCTCTCATTCTTCTAAACTCCAATGAGTATAGACCCAACCTGCTCAACCTTTCTTCATAAGACAACCCCTTCATCTCCGGAATCAACCTCGAGAACCTTCTCTGAACTGCCTCCAATGCAAGTGTATCCTTCCTTAAATAAGGAGACCAAAACTGTATGCAGTACTCCAGGTGTGGTCTCACCAGCACCCTGTACAGTTGTAACAGGACTTCCCTACTTTTATACTCCATTCCCTTTGCAATAAAGGCCAACACTCCCTTCGTCTTCCTAATTACTTGCTGTACCTGCATGCTAACTTTTTGTGATTCATGTACAAGGACCCCCAGATCCCTCTGCACCTCCGCAATTTGTAATCTCTCCCAATTTAAATAATAATTTGCTTTTTTATTTTTCCTACCAATGTGGATTACCTCGCATTTTCTCACATTATACTCCATCTGCCAGATTTTTGCCCACTCACTTAACCTATCTATATCCCTTTGGAGATTCTTTGCATCCTCCACACAATTTGCTTTCCCACCTATCTTTGTATCATCAGCAAATTTGGCTACATTACACTCAGTCCCTTCATCCAAGTCATTAATATAGATTGTAAATAGTTGAGGTCCCAGCACTGATCCCTGTGGCACCCCACTAGTTTGCCAACCTGAAAATGACCCATTTATCCCGACTCTGTTTTCTGTTAGTTAGCCAATCCTCTATCCATGTTAATATATTACCCCCAACCCCGTGAGCTCTTATCTTGTGTAGTAACCTTTTATATGGCACCTTATCGAATGCCTTCCCCAAAAGCTTCCAGTCTACGATGGATAAGATCTTGCAAGGAATTCCAAATTGCTTATGTAATCAAGATGATGTGCTGATTGCAACAAACAGTGAGGAAGTAAATCTAGAAGTGTTCAATTTAGTGCTTCAAAAGTTGAATTCCCACAATGTCAAATTGAAAAGGAGAAAATGTGTTTTTGTGCAGCCCGAGGTTGTGTACCTTGGTCTGAAAGTTGATGCAAATGGCTTGCAACCAGTGAAGGAAAAGGTTGATGCTGTCATCAATGCTCCAGAGCCAAAGAACATGTCTGAGTTAAGATCTTTCCTTGGAATGGTCCAGTACTATGCACATTTCTGACATGAGTTAGCGACCATGTTAGTTCCATTGCACGAGCTCCTCAAGAAGGATGTCCAGTGGAAGTGGACGAAAGTGCTACAGGAAGCTTACAACACTTGTAAGAGAAGTCTCTCTAGCAATGCTCTATTTGTGCACTACGACAGAGTGTGGGCTTAAGTTAGCGTGTGATGCTTCCAGCTATGGTGTTGGGAGTGGTCATAAGCCACATAATAGATGATAGCCAAGCGAAACCAATCGCGTTCACATCACGAACCCTCACAAAGATTGAAAGAAACTACGCGCAAATTGAAAAGGAAGCACTCGCCATAGTGTTTGGAATCAAGAAATTCCAATAGTTCCTGATTGGCAGAAAGTTTACCCTGATAACCGATCACAAACCGGTCCTAGCAATATTGGGGCCCAAATCTGCCACCCCTGCACTGGCCGTATCAAGAATGCAATGTTGGGTAGTGTTGTTGTCACAATATGACTACACGATTGAATAGCGCACTTCAAAGCAAAACGCAATCGCAGATGCTTTGTCCAGGTTGCCACATGAAGCCTCATGTTGGGAGTGAAGGTGTGATTTTCACATTAGGTGCAGTTGACAAAGTCTTTCCCATGAATGCAACTGAGACTCAAAAAGACTCAGTACTGAAAAGAGTGTATGAAAACACCTTGAATGGATGGACTGATCAGTATATGGACCCTGATTTGAAACCATTCCATAACCGTCATACTGAATTGTCTTGTGAGCAAGGTTGTATCAAGTGGGGAAACAGAGTGGTGGTACCTGTAATGATCAATAACATGTCATTCTATAGTGGACACTAGGTGGAGCCGTAGAGCTGTGTAGAGCTGTATATAGCTGTATGTATAAGACTACACTACCCAGCTGTATGTATATTAAGACTACATTACCCATGAGGCACTAGGCTACCCACAAGGCAGCAGTCAAGATGGAAGCCTCTACAGATACTGCACCTAGTCCACATGTGCTCAATAAAGTAACTAGCAAAAGCTAGCTGTGTTCATAATAAGAATGTCTATTTATTAATGAACATAAGATGGTACCAGGATGGTGAACACCTGCTGAAAATTGTGAAAAGCGAAATGGAGAATTTGAAGCCACCAGAGCGTTTGAAACTCACAGGAAACATCGACTACAATTGGCAGACTCTTAAACAACAATTCGAACTCTACATTGCAGCCATCGGATTCGGTACGAAGCCAGACACAAGGAAGATAGCGTTGCTGCTTACGGTTGCAGGCCCACAGGCAATAGAGGTATTTAATACATTTGTATTTAATCCAGAGGAGAACAGAGAAAAATTAGAAGATGTGCTAAAAAAATTTGATGCACATTGCTCTCCCAAAAAGAATGAGACGTATGAAAGATACATCTTCTGTTCTCGGACACAGCAGCAAAATGAGACTTTTGACAGCTTTATAACTGATCTGAAACTGAAAGCACAGACATGTAATTTCTCTGAGCTCAAAGCATCCATGATTCGTGACCAGATTGTGTTTGGAATTCATGATAAAAAAGTCAGGGAACGTCTGTTGAGAGAAACCGAACTAAATTTGGAAAATGCGGTGAAAATATGCCAAGCCAGCGAGCTAGCTCGAAAGCACGCAAAGACTTTCAGTGAAATCAATAATGATGTGATTGTAATGAGTGATAATGCTGCTGTCAGTGCTGTGTCCTATAAGGGGAAGAAGCATGGGCGGAACAGAAATGAAAAGCAATCGGAGGATGAAATTTTTAATTGTAAATGCTGTGGTTACAAACACCAGTTAAGACAATGCCCAGCGTTTGGAAAAATGTGCACAAAGTGTAATAGAAAGAATCACTTTGCCAAACAATGCTTTTCAAAAGTACAAACTAAGAAAGGGCAATGAGTTAATGTAATTGAGGACACTGATTTAAGTGAGACATTTTTTGTAGGAATGGTGTCATGTGACAATATCAAAAAGGATACAGAAAATGTGCAGCCCTCAGAAATGGACAATGCTGAACATAAAGTTAATGCAGTAAAAGAGGACAAATGGATGATCCCACTGCAGGTAAATGGAGCATTAGTTACCTTGAAACTAGACACTGGGGCAAAAGCAAACTTAATCAGTATGAGTGACATTAACAATATGAAAGAAAAGCCCAAAATACAGAAAAAGTCAGTACTACTGAAGGACTATAATGGACAGAAAATAGATAGCTTAGGTGTATGCAGAATTAAAGTGACAGTCAAAGACAAAGTGCATCATCTCATGTTTACTGTTGTGGCTGAAAGGCTTGATTCACTACTGGGTGACAAAGCTTGTGAGGACTTAGAACTGGTCAAAAGAGTCTACCGTATAAACTGTGCCATAAGCAGACCAGATGACTTGGTGGATTCTGCAGTGAATAATTTCCAGGATGTGTTCAAAGGATTTGGAGTTCTACCATTCACTTACAAGATCCAGCTAAAGCAGGATGCTCAGCCAGTGGTACATGCTCCACGGAGAGTTTCAGCACCCCTGCGTGACCGGCTCAAGAATGAACTGGACAGAATGACCACACTAGGAGTCATCAGGAAAGTCGAAGAGCAAACAGGCTGGGTTAACTCCATGGTATGTGTAAAGAAAAAGAACAATGATCTAAGAATATGCATGGATCCAAAGGACTTAAATGCAAACATAAAACGTGAACACTACCAGATTCCCAAGCGAGAAGAAATCACCAGTGAAATGTCAGGTACCAGATACTTTACAAAGCTCGATGCCTCACAAGGATTTTGGCAACTAAAACTGGATGAAGAGAGCACCAAATACTGTACCTTCAACACACCATTTGGCAGGTATTGTTTCCTCAGAATGCCTTTCGGGATAATATCTGCATCTGAAATCTTTCATAGAGCAATGGAACACATAATTGAAGGTCTGGAAGGAGTTCGGGTCTATGTTGATGACATCATCATCTGGGGCTCCACACTGAAAGAACACAATGAGAGACTGACTAAAGTGCTACAGAGCATACGCCGGAATGGACTGAAGCTCAACAAAGCCAAGTGTCAGTTTGGTGTCCAGGAAGTCACTTTCCTAGGAGATAATCTATCTGGTAAAGGAATAGAGCCAGATATGGAAAAAGTAAACGCCATACTCAAAATGCCCCAACCCACTGACAAAAAAGGAGTGCTACGCATCATGGGGATGATAAACTTCATTGGAAAGTTCATTTCTAACTTGTCAGCCAAGACAGCCTGTCTGCGAGACCTGCTACATAAAACAAATGAGTTCGCATGGACAGAAAGACATGAACAAGAGTGGATAAACCTCAAAACAGTGCTGACAACCATACCTGTACTCACCTTCTTTGACCCAACAAAAAGAATCAAAGTGTCAACGGATGCATCAAAAGATGGCCTAGGTGCGGTCTTGCTACAAGCAGAGGGTGAAGATTGGAAGCCTGTTGCCTATGCCTCCAGGTCTATGACTGATACTGAGTGTCGATAGCCCAGATTGAAAAGGAATGTCTAGGCGTGGTAGTTGGACTAGAAAAGTTTCATGGCTACATATATGGACTTCCCGCCTTCACAGTTGAGACAGATCACAGCCCTTTGGTTGCCATCATAAAAAAAAACCTGAATGAGATGTCTCCAAGGATTCAACGACTCATGATGAAGCTGCAAAGATATGACTTTGAACTGATCTACACACCAGGCAAATACATAGTGTTAGCAGATGCACTATCCCGAGCACCCACAATGAGTCATGTGAGCTCTACTGAAGAAGACGTGGATGTTCATGTGAGTATGGTCACTGCTGCGCTGCCCGTGTCAGACACAAAATCAAAGCAAATAGCAGAAGAAAGAGTAAAAGATACAGTATTACAAACAGTAATAGGGAACATTCATCATGGTTGGCCAAAAGGTTCCTGTCCAAAATATTTTCACATAAGGTCAGAATTGAGTGTCGCAAGTGGACTATTACTAAAACAGAACAGAATAGTCATTCCACAGGCTCTACGTCAAGACATGCTCAAAAGGATTCATGAGGGACACCTCGGAATTGAAAAATGCAAAAGGAGAGCAAGAGACACTGTTTATTGGCCTGGCATAAATAAGGATATTGAGAACATGATAGGCAAATGTGAGACATGTCAGAAACAGCAAAACAAACAAGCAAAGGAACCAATGATAGTAGCTGACATACCAACAGCAGCATGGCAAAAGGTTGGTATGGACCTTTTTCATTTAAATGGTAAAGACTATCTAATAGTGATTGACTACTATTCTAACTATCCTGAGATGGTGCTGCTCTCAAGCACCACAGCAAGCAGTGTCATAATGCATGTGAAATCCATCTTCGCCAGACATGGAATTCCCAGGATTGCCGTTAGCGACAATGGTCCGTGCTTCAACTGTAAGGAGTGGCAACAGTTTGCAGCACATTATGACTTTCAGCACATCACATCCAGTCCTTTGTATGCTCAGTCAAATGGTAAGGCAGAGAAAGGTGTTCAAGTTCTCAAGCAGCTACTGAAGAAAGTGACAGAAAGCAAGTCTGATCCTTATCTCGCCCTGCTGAGCTACCGAGCCTCACCTTTAGACTGTGGTTCTTCACCTGCTGAACTACTAATGGGTCGCAAGTTGTGCACCACGCTACCCTGCTGTGCAAAAGAACAGCAAAGTGAGGAACTGAGACAGAGACTTCAACTGTTAAAGCTGAAACAGAAATCATACTATGACAAGTCATCCAAAACTCTAAAACCATTGACAAGGGATGAGGTTGTCAGGATTGAGGATCCAGATGCATGGAACAGGAAAGCTACAGTTCTTGAGGAAGTAGGACCAAGGTCATACACTGTTAGAACTGAGGAAGGACAGATTCTCAGGAGGAACCGCCGTTCCCTCCTAAAAACACAAGAGACTATTCAAGACCAGATTGATGACAATGCCGCAACTGCATCTTGTCATTCATCGCCAGAACAATCTCATGAAGACACATCAGACTTACCCGTGTTGAGAAGATCCACACATGAAGTAAAAGAGCCTGAAATACTTAATCTTTGAGTACAATGTAAAGCTTTGAAAATGTGTTGACTGCTTTGAAAATGTTTATGTTTATAGAGCACTAACAAAAGTGTTACTGATATTATCTTTATTGTTTTCTTGAAAGTTGATTGATATTGATTTTGTTAAACCTCAAAGAAAGGGGGATGTAATGATCAATAACATGTCATTCTATAGTGGACACTAGGTGGAGCCGTAGAGCTGTATATAGCTGTATGTATAAGACTACACTACCCAGCTGTATGTATATTAAGACTACATTACCCATGAGGCACTAGGCTACCCACAAGGCAGCAGTCAAGATGGAAGCCTCTACAGATACTGTACCTAGTCCACATGTGCTCAATAAAGTAACTAGCAAAAGCTAGCTGTGTTCATAATAAGAATGTCTATTTATTAATGAACATTAGTGTACCTATTTCTTTGAGTGATAGAATTCTGTCTGAACTTCATACTGAACATCCAGGGATCGTCAGTATGAAATCAATTGCAAGAAGTATTGTTTACTGGCCTGGATTGGACAGTGATCTTGAATCACTTGTCATCAAATGCAGCGTTTGCCAAAATTGCAGAAACAAACCACCCAAAACTCCACTCCAACCCTGGTCATGGCCAAGTAGACCTTTTCAGAGAATACATGTAGACTTCTGTGAGAAAGCAGATGATTATTTCCTGGTACTTGTAGATAGTCACTCAAAGTGGATTAAAGTGAAACACATGGATTCAAACACTACAACTGAACGTACCATAGATGAGTTGAGGTCTGTCTTCGCATGTCATGGCTTACCCGAAGAGCTTGTTTCTGACAATGGCCCTCAGTTCCATTCTTCTCTATTCCAAGAGTTCATGAAATGGAATGGTATCAAACACACTCTCGTTCCACCATATCATCCAGTTTCAAACGGAGCAGCTGAAGGTCAGTCAGAATAGTAAAAGAAGCTCTCAGAAAGCAAGTGTTGCAGGGTTGTTCGGGACTCGGCATGAAGCAACGTTTGGCAAATTTCTTGCTGAAGTACAGAACTACTCCGCACACTACAACTGGATATACCCCAGCAGAACTCTTGATGAAGAGGAGATTGAGAACATGATTGAGTCTTGGTCAACCAAATTTGGCCTCAAGAGTTGAGCAGAAACAGTTGAGTCAGAAACGTTATTATGACAGCAGTCGGAAAGAACGCAGTTTCAGACAAAACGAGTGTGTTCGTGTTCTCAGTCCCCCTGGCAAGTTGTGTTCACACAAGTGGGATGCAGGAACCACAGTAGAGCTTGGTGGAACCAAGAGATCTTTGTTTGAGATTGGTGACAACATCCAAAGTGTTCCTGTAGATCAATGATCTCTGCTGGAGATGAACCAAGACGTGACCTTGAACCACTTGATCATGAACACATACATGAGTTTGACTCTGTTCAGACTTCAGAAACTGAAGTACCAGGTTCAAACAAATCTGAGATAGAAACAGGATCATCTTTGAGATCGGAACCAGAACAAAACAGCCCAAAAATTGGTTCAACACCAAAACCTTCTGTGAGGAGATCAGGAAGGCTTTGTAGGTCACTTAAAAGAAAACAAAGCCGGGAGTTTTTATTATGTGGTTCATGTGATGCTGGGAAAGGTGGGCCCATAGTTTTGTTGTATTTGAGAGGACAGTATTACGTACATATTTTTAAAGGGAAAGCAGTGTAATGCATTATCACATGGTTTGTCACATGGTTTATTATGAGCATGCTCAGTTCACTCTGGCCTACTAAAGCAAGCTCATGGACTACCAACTCATCCTGTGTCTGTCCTTCATTTGTTC
Organism: Somniosus microcephalus; assembly: GCF_052327205.1. Classification (NCBI taxonomy): domain Eukaryota; kingdom Metazoa; phylum Chordata; class Chondrichthyes; order Squaliformes; family Somniosidae; genus Somniosus; species Somniosus microcephalus. Next base: position 8,855,393 of record NC_141017.1, on the reverse strand, counting down.
TACCCACGTATATTACACTATCGAACCTTTTCATTTTTAAAGACTTCTATCAGGCCACCCCTCAACCTTGTCTTTTCCAGTGAAAAGACTCCCAGCCTGTCAGTCTTCCCTGATAGTTATAACCTCTCGGTTCTGAAATTGTTGAATTCAATGTTGAGTCCGGAAGACTCAGATCATAATCACTGCTTCCATTTTTTCAGACAGCAGGGTCTGGTAATGATTATGTTATTGCCATTTACACCTCCTCTAGACCCATCTTTTTATCTTTACTTGTCCCATTACCATCTCCTTTTGCCTTGCACCATCATCCCTTTTGTCATTTAATCTCTCCTGCCTTCCATCCTATCACAGACCTTCCCTTTTGTTCTTTCCTCTCCTCCCACCCCCCCCCCCGCTTTCCCTGCCTCTGTACTTGCTTAAAATCTGTTACATCTCGAACCTTTTTCAGTTCTGACGAAAGGGCATCGACCTGAAATGTTAACTCTGTTTCTCTCTCCACAGATGCTGCCTGACCTGCTGAGTATTTCCAGCATTTTCTGTTGTTATTTCAGATTTCCAGCATCCGCAGTATTTTTCTTTAGTATTAGTGTTACCAGTAAATGATGAACCTAGCATAAATAGTAAATGATCAGCCCAGCATTAATAGTAAATGATCAGCCCAGCATTAATAGTAAATGATCAGCCCAACATTACTAGTACATGATCAAACCAGCATTAATAGTAAATGACCAACCTAGCGTCGCAAGTACACTATGGTTTATATAGTTTCATGGCCAGATGCATTGTGATTCTTATAACACAGGAAATGGATGATTCCCAAATACAGCCCATGTTGCTAACATCCTAGTGAGACCCAGTTACACGTGACTACAGATGGCTTAATTTGTATCTATCCACGCCAGGCCCTTCATTTAACATTAGAGGGATTACAAAGAGATCAGGCTCGGACTTTATAAACCACTGGTTAGGCCTCAGCTGGAGTATTGTGGACAATTCTGGGCCCCACACTTCAGGAAAGATGTAAAGGCCTTAGAAAGGGGACAGAGGAGGTTTACCAGGATGTTACCAGGGATGAGGGGCTTCAGTTATGAGGAGAGGTTGGAGATGTTCGGACTGTTCTCCTTGGAACAGAGGAGGTTAAGAGGTGACCTCATAGAGGTTTTCAAGATGATGAGAGGTTTTGATCGAGTAAATAGAGAAAAACTATTCCCTCTGGCGAGGGGGTCAATAACCAGAGGTCATAGATTCAAAATCATTGGAAGAATCTCGAGGGGAGATGAGGAGAAATGTTTTCACTCCGAGAGTTGTGAGGATCAGGAAGGCTCGACCTGAGAAGGTGCTGGAAGCTGAGCCAATAATGTTAAAAGGGAGTTGGACAGGTATTTGAGGACGAGGAACTTCCAGGGTTACGGACAAAGAGCGGGGGTGTGGGACTGAGCGCGACTGCTCATTCAGAGAGGCAGCACAGGCACAACGGGCCGAATGGCCTCCTCCTGTGAATCTATGAATCTACTGCATATGGCATCCTTTCCTACATTCAGAAATTGTAAATTGGATGGGGCATGTGATGGTGTGTGAGGGGGGTGGTGAGGGGGTGTGAGGGGGGTGAGGGGGTGTGAGGGGTGCGAGGGGGTTGATGGGGATGTGAGGGGGTTGTGAGGGGGTGAGAGGGGGTGTGAGGGGGTGTGAGGGGGGTGAGGGTGTGAGTGGGTGTGAGGGGGTGTGAGGGGGTGAGGGGGGTGAGGGGGTGTGAATGGGTGTGAGGGGGTGCGAGGGGTGTGAGGGGGTGAGGGGGTGCGAGGGGGTTGTGGGGGTGCGAGGGGGTTGATGGGGATGTGAGGGGGCTATGAGGGGGTGAGGAGTGTGTGAGGGGGGGTTGTGACGAGGAGGTGCCAGGAGTGATGGAGGGTGTAATGGGATGAGGGGGGTGATGGTGGGGTGATGAGGGGATGTGAAGGTGTGTGACGGAGTCTGTGGTGGAGGGGATGTCACGGGTGTGTGTGTGACTGCAGGGGGTGTGACAGGGGGTGTGACGGAGTGTGTGTGTGACTGGCAGGCTGTGTGATGGGGGGGTGACGGAGGCTGTTGTTGGGGGGAGTGTGACGGGGTGACGGGTGTGTGTGTGTGATGGGGGGTGTGACAGGGTCTGTGTGATGGGGGTGATGGGTGTGTCTGTGATTGACAGGGTGTATGATGGGGTGTGATGGGGTCTGTGTGGGGGGGTGTGATGGGTGTGTGTGTGACTGGCAGGGTGTGCGATGGGGTCTGTGGGGGTGGGGTGTGACGGGTGTGTGTGTGACTGGCAGCGTGTATGACGGGGTCTGTGTGACGGGTGTGATGGGTGTGAGTGTGACTGGCAGGGTGTGTGACGGGAGGTGTGACGGGATCTGTGTGACAGGTGTGAGTGTGACTGGTAGGGTGTGTGACGGGAGGTGTGACGGGGTCTGTGTTGGGGGGGTGTGACGGCTGTGTGTGTGACGGGGTGATGGGTGTGTGTGTGACTGACAAGCTTTTTGATGGGCTGTGTGACGGGGTCTGTGTGGGGGGGGTGTGACAGGTGTGTGTGTGACTGGCAGGGTGTGTGATGGGGTCTGTGGGATTGGGGTGTGGCGGGTGTGTGTGTGACTCGCAGTGAGTGTGTCAGGGGTGTGATGGGGTCAGTGTGACGGTTGTGAGTGTGACTGGCAGGGTGTGTGACGGGAGGTGTGACATGGTCTGTGTTGGGGGCGTGTGACGGGTGTGTGTGTGACGGGGTGATGGGTGTGTTTGTGACTGACAGGGTGTGTGACAGGGTCTGTGTGGAGGGGGTGTGACGGGTGTGTGTGTGACTCGCAGTGAGTGTGACGGGGGTGTGACGGGGTCTGTGTGACGGGTGTGACGGGGTCTGTGTGACGGGTGTGCGTGTGACTGACAGGGTGTGTGATGTGCGGGCGTTCTGATCTCATCCTTTTCCTGCCGGGCCAGGATTGTGTTAAAATTACTCACCTCTGGTTCTGTTTAAAAATAAATCGGAATGAGGATGCTAACCCGTGGAAATGAATTTCTAAGTGTGTAATGATTGGGGAAAACCACATTTCTGGGTTGCGAGCTAAAGCTTTGCTTCCATTTCAGTCACACAGAAGCTGAATGAGTTGAGGAATTCCCAGACTGACTGTCAGATGGAGTTATCACAGATGACGAGTAACAGTGAGTGTTAAACAACAGCCAGAATAATGTGTCTCCAGCTCAAACACTTCTCTCGTCACATCATGTGATTCTCTTGAGACAGAACATGAATCTTGTAATCTTCTTAACAACCGGTTCAAATAAATGTTTGTGTCTAACTCATCACACCAGCTCCAACACTGACTCCCTTCTATCCCAGCACCTCCGAACTGTATTACTGCCTTTTCAGTTACCCCTGCCTCCTGAAATTTTAAAATCTATGCTTGGTGTCACCGAACCTATCTCATCATGAGCCAGGTCTCGTGTGGAATATTGAACTCAGCGAACTGTTGTCCACCCCAATCTCAGACCTCGATGAAGTCCATCCACTGCCGAATACTGGAGAAGTATCATCAATCTGCACCCTCTTTCTACTGACCGATATAAAATGCACCCCCTCACCAACTCCAGAACACACCTCCCAAAGAGAGAATGACATGGAACATGGGGGAGACGGGGTGCGAAACAGGAGTACACCCTGCAGCCATACAGAAACCACAAGACCACAGGTCCAACCCAACAGCAGTCCTACACGACGAGGACAAGCCCCCTTCTATATCCCTACACACCTCCCGCACCCTTGCTATCACCAATTGAACACCCAGACGGGGGATGATCTTAACCCGACCCACCCAGTGGAAATTGTGGAGGGAGGGCCAGTTAAAATCGCCCAGGTTACTGACCCACCCTGGAGCTGCCGGGAACTGACTCTTCCTGATTTTAACCTGCAAAAGTACTTCATTGACTGTAAAGCGCTTTGAGACGTCCGGTGGTCGTGAAAGGCGCCATAGAAATGCAAGTCTTTCTTTCTTGCTCACCGGAGCAGGCAGCAAGGACAGCCGCCCAAAGCCAGCGGGGTCCTTCTTCACATACGCACGTCGGGTCCTGATGATGCCAACGAAAGCTGACTGCGATGGGCTGAGCTGGAAGCAGCTGTGGCGCCACCACCGTGGGGAGAAGACGGCCGGGAAGAAGAGCTGGGACCCAGGAGGAAAGCTTAGACCTCCCCTGACGCAGACTATCCCCCCCGCCCAAAACACAAGCCCCCCGCCAGACCGACCCGAAAGGTGGGCCCGCTAATTCTCGCCTGGAATGGGTGGCATGTCGGTCAGTGGGATTGAAAGGCCGCCCGTGAGTTAAACTAGCCAGGAGCAGTGGGTGAGTTTCCAATTCCCCTCACTGAAATCAGGGCCTCAGTGTCGTACCACCCAATAAGAACATATTTTAGGGGGTCATTTTACAAGAATTCACTCCAGAAAGAGAACTTCCCCACTGGGAGCCCATATCAGGAATTCAGGTCCGCACCCCATTATCTTCCTTTAATTAAAATTAATAGATAGAAAAACATGGGAGAATACACCTGAATTCTCAACTGGTAACTTCTATCACACAAAGTCTGTCACAAAGCAGGAACTCCGAGACTTACATCTACTGTATCAAAAAAGAAATACTTGCATTTCCATAGCGCCTTTTGTAACCTCAGGACGCCCCAGTCAATGAAGTACTTTTTGGAGTGTAGTCACTGTTGTAATGTTGGAATCGCAGCAGCCAATTTGCGCACAGCAAGCTCCCACAAACAGCAATATGATAATGACCAGATAATTGGTTTTGGTGATGTTGATTGATGGGTTAAATATTGGCAATGCCGGGGATAACTCCCCTGCTCTTCTTCGAAATAGTGCCGTGGAATCTTTTATGTCCACCTGAGAAAGCAGACAGGGTCTAACATCTCATCCAAAAGATGGCGCCTCCGACAGTGCAGCACTCCCTCAGTACTGCATAGAATCATAGAAAGTTACAGCACGGAAGGAGGCCATTTCGGCCCATCGTGTCCGCGCCGGCCAACAAAGAGCTATCCAGCCTAATCCCACTTCCCAGCTCTTGGTCCGTAGCCCTGCAGGTTACAGCATCCCAAATGCACATCCAAGTACTTTTTAAATGTGGTTAGGGTTCCTGCCTCTACCACCCTTTCAGGCAGTGAGTTCCAGACCCCCACTGTTGTGCATGTAACCTGTTCCACCTTAAGAGAGCTTAAGCCTGTTCCACCTTAAGAGATGTACTACTTTCTCAGGCTGCTGTAGACGTAATACCGGGGTTGAACACACCGGTATATAAGCACTGTGCAGTAATCTTGTATTCAGAATAGTCCCTACCTCCAACCAGTAAAGACCTGTTTTTGATTGTTATTAATTAGTCTGTGTCTTAATTAACTAGATAACTCACAGATTTAACACTGGCGACGAGTCTGATTCGGACCCTGCGGCAGTCACTCCACGGCAGCTTCGTCCACAGCCAGGACGTTGCAGAGAGGTTTCCACCCTCTCCACCCCACTGGAAGACATCCTGACCTCGGAGCCTCCATCGGCGACCGTCAGCTTCTTCTCCAGCTTGGTGGTGGGTAAGCCGTTGTCTGAGCCAGGCAGCGACGCGACAGGCAGTCGACCGCGTTGGCCGCACGAACGGGGCTGGGGGAGCCGGAGGAATAGGGCGCGAGAGCCGCTTCGAGCGGGAGGCGTTTCAACAGAGCGATCGCATCTCCTGATAAGGGCCGAGAGCCGCGAGAGCGATCGTATCTCCAGATAAGGGCCGAGAGCCGCTTCGGTCGGGAGCCACTTCGCGATCCAGCGATCGCATCCGCTGATAAGGGCCGCACTCGGGCGATCGCGGCGAAGATAAGGGCCGCACTCGGGGCTGAAGGGAGACGGCGTCGGGGGGACGGGTGAAGACCGCCAAGCGCGGGAAAACCGCCATTTTGTGGGCGGAGGACGACGGCAAGAGCGGGAAGCCGCCATCTTGGATAGCAGTAAAAAAAAAAAAATCTGAGAAATTGCAGATCTGATAAAGTACTACAATGCCTAAACACGGGAATATTAGCAACTTTGATAGTGACATCGAAGATTGGGCCATATATGTTGAACGAGTTAAAAATTATTGTAAGGCCAATAAAATTCGTGACCAAGATAAAGCACTAACATTATTAAATTTAATGGGTGCGAAGACATACGGGCAATTGAAACACCTGTTATCACCAGATGAACCGGCGGATAAGACGTTCGATGAGATTGTTACTGTCCTGAAAGATCATCTAAACCCCACGCCGCTGATGCTAGCGGAACGATTTAAATTTTACGACAGAAGGCAGCTACAGCATGAAAGCAATGCTGAATATTTGCTGGAATTGCGTAAATTAGCGAAATATTGCCAGTTTGGAACGGGACTGACAGATGCACTACGAGACAAATTTGTGTGTGGTTTATTTAAACAGGATACACAAAAGCGACTGCTCGAGGAGAATGAGCTGACGCTTGAGAAGGCGGTCACTATGGCAGCAGCACACGAAGCCGCAGCGAGAGGCACGGCAGTAATGCAGCTACGGTCACCAGAGCTCAGTGCACACAAATTGGGTGTGAGTTCTGGCAAATGTTATCGTTGTGGAAAGACAACGCATGATCAGAACCAGTGTTGGTTTAAAAACCAAGAATGTAGAACTTGTGGTAGGCTTGGACATATAGCTAGAGTATGCAGGTCAGGGAAGAAGACCAGCAACAAGAAGTCACCGCAAGGAAAATATGCAAAAGTACACAAGGTGGCCGAACAGGAGTCCGATTCAGACACTAGCAGTAATGAACTGGCTGGCTTAAGCAGTATTGAACTGGCTAGCTTAAGGGTACTCAACGTTGGTAAGGGTGCAGACCTCCAGACAATTTGGGTTACTCTTCAGATAGAAGGAGTCCAAGTAAAAATGGAATTGGACACTGGATCGGCATTGTCGGTCATGAATAAGAAAGATTACAGAAGGTTATTCCAACATATTCCCCTGCAGGATACGGAGATTATATTGACAACCTACACGGGGCAGAGAGTGTACCCCATCGGGACAATAAAGGTTGCAGTGGCCAACAAGGGCGAAGGAAGTCAAATAATGGACTTATATGTGCTACCGGAGGGAGGTCCACCACTACTAGGCCGGGAGTGGTTTAGAAACATAAATATGGACTGGCATTCGCTAAAAGCCATAAAGAGTGAGAACTCGGTGCAGATAATCAGCCCAGACTCTAGAACTGATGATGGTAAGACCAACCCATGTGCAAAAGACAAAGTTTCAGCACAGAATTCCACTGAGCAACAACAACATAGTTTAACAGAGAATTCTGAGTCTGTCAAGTCTACTGATATGCACATTTTTGAGGGACACTGGGCTCGAACTCAACTCCATTTCAAACTACAACAGCAATTAGAACAAATGATTCGCCGTTTTGAGCAAGAGATGAATGAAATAAAAAAGTTCTTTGTTACAGAGTGGGAGAATCTGGAAAGACAACAGAAGCAGCTGATGGAGAAAATGGAGCAGGAGCACACAAAACGTCTGATGTCAGAGGAGTTAACGGTCAGCCAACTCCTGCATATGCTGAAGGACAGGACTCTGAAATGGGAAAAACTTGAACACGAACTTCAATATTCAAACGAAAGGGGTTCGGAGCTCTCAAAGGTTATTGGAAGAGCTGAGGTGGCAACACAGACTGAGATGACTGCAACAGAGCAGCCCTTGGATGCCAAAAGTACGCTGACTCACGTCAACGTAGAACAACAGACCGCTGAAACAGCTGCTCCGGTAGAGGGATTGAATAGTCCGATCAATCAATCTCCAAAAGAAGTTGAATTAGTAAAATCTCAAATGAGGTCATTAGTAAACGACTTGCTGAAAGCCCAGAAAAAGCTGGACGAAGAGGTACGCATGAAGAAGTCTCTTCAGGAAAGATGTCTGGACTTGGAACAAAAGCTGGCTAACGCCCAGCTGGGTATGGAGGAAATAGAAGACCCTCTCGCTGGCCTAGATCAGGACGACACCGAATATTACCATGACCTATTGAGTGACACTGAATATTATAGTGACCTGGTCTGCCCAGCTTGTGATGAAAACTCCCAAAGTGCAGAAACCATGATGAATCACAAAAAGTCTAAGAAACACCGGGAGATGGTGGCGCTACTACTGAAAAAGGAGGAAGAGAAGGAGAAACTTTGCATGCAGCTGGCAGCTGACAGTGGAGCCCAGAGAGGATCCAAGAAGCAGAAAAGGAAAAGTCAAAACAGAAGATGACCCATCTGAACCATTATCACCTCTACCAGATCACACACGTGGTCCCTCCGAACGGAGCCAAATCAGTTCGGAAGTTCAAGCTGTTAAATCCATGAAAGGACTATTGAATGAGTAACGTGAACCGACTACACCAGAGATTGAATCTGTGAACTGTTTTCCGCAGAGACTGAATCTGTGATATGTTACGTTAAACATGAAGTTATATATGTATATATGTTATTACGTTATGTTAAATGGGGGGGATGACTATAAAGCTAAGAAGGGAGGAGTGTTGTGTATGTAACCTGTTCCACCTTAAGAGAGCTTAAGCCTGTTCCACCTTAAGAGATGTACTACTTTCTCAGGCTGCTGTAGACGTAATACCGGGGGTGAACACACCGGTATATAAGCATTGTGCAGTAATCTTGTATTCAGAATAGTCCCTACCTCCAACCAGTAAAGACCTGTTTTTGATTGTTATTAATTAGTCTGTGTCTTAATTAACTAGATAACTCACAGATTTAACACCCACAACCCTCTGGGTGAAGACATTTCCCCTAAAATCCCCTCTAAACCTTCCAGCAATTACTTTAAATCTGTGCCCCCTGGTTTTTGACCCCTCTGCTAAGGGAAATAGGTCCTTTCTATCCACTTTATCTAGGCCCCTCATAATTTTATACACCTCAATAAGGTCTCCCCTCAGCCTCCTCTGTTCCAAGGAAAACAGACCCAGCCTATCCAGTCTTTCCTCATAGCTAAGATTCTCTACTCCCAGCAACATCCTTGTAAATCTCCTCTGTACCCTCTCTAGTGCAATCACATCTTTCCTGTAATGTGGTGACCAGAACTGCACGCAGTACTCTAGCTGTGGCCTAACTAGTGTTTTATACAATTGAAGCATGGAGTGTCAGCCTAGATGTTTGTGCTCAAGCCTCTGGAGTGGGACCTGAATCCACAATCTTCTGACTCAGAGGCGAGGGTGCTACCCACTAGCCACAGCTGACACAAGTTATTCAAAATGCACCACTGAACCAACATGTAAACTTATCTAATATCTGAAAAAATCACAATCTGGTATCTAAATATGTCCATTTGGAAATTACCGTGAGCAATTTTACCCCATCAATACTTAATGCAGTCGCATCACATTCCTCTCTTTGTTAGTTTAAAATACCCAGGCTAGTGCCTCGATTAAAGCAGCACAGGGAGGAAGGTGGGAAGGGACCTACTTGCTGTGGATGGGAACTAAAGCATTCCTTCCCTTCCAGTTGTACAGAAGTTCAATGAAATAAGGAACTCTCAGCCTGAATTCAAGGGAGAAGTTTCGCAGCTGAGGAACGACAGTAAGTGTTAAATAAGTAGCGGAGGAATTGGGCCCTCAATTCCCTTGCTGTTTTCGCCCGTTTCTTCTGTGCAAAATCGGTGTATCTTTTTGTTCTGGGCAGCGAAGTGGGGCAGAAGCCACTCCCACTTGCTTTACGCCCCGAAATTGGGCTGAACGTGATTTGGCCCCACCCACGATCCTCCTACCAATCCCCAGCCAGCTCATTATAATATATGATGATGAGGGCCAGAGGCCCATAAGAAGAAATAGGAGCAGGAGTCGGCCATTCGGCCCCTCGAGCCTGCTCCGCCATTCAATAAGATCATGGCTGATCATCGACCTCAACTCCACCTTCCCACCCAATCTCCATGCCCCTTGATTCCCCTGTGGTTTTATGTTTGCAACGCACTCGGGGTCAGTTAGAATGAGCGATGGAAAGTGCGGGTGATACCAGGGTGAGCTGAGCAGGTTAGGACTGTGCAATCACACTAGGCCCCGAGTGAAGGTTCCAACACTATGGTAATAGCTGACCCCCGATCATTTGGGCAACTATTTCCATATTACCAATCGCAAACAGGTCTTTTCATGATTGTACGGCATGGATCTGACACCAGGTTAAGTCGGTCGTATTTAGTATCGTCGTCTGGTAAAAGTCAGCGTGTCCTAAACCCAAACGAATGCACTGGGCCCTCTCAAGGCAAGCAGCTGAAACAGGCAGACGTGAGGAATGTCTGAGACTGAAGTCTGTGGAGACTTTGAGTACAAGTTACTGCAGTTGGGAACAAACATTTAGAGCATTTAAAAAAAATTCTACCTTCAAAGTCTTGGACTCGTTTCTCACTGCAGGGTGAGAGCACCAAGAGATTTTGGCCCTCCCCCATTCCCCCTTCCCCACACTGAGGACATTGCAGGAGCAGCAATACATAACCCCTTCAACTGATGGCTGTGGGTAACCAGCTTACCCTCTGCTCCCATGGACAATGGCCCCACTAAGAATGGCCTGAACAGCAGCAGAGGAGTGTCACAGTGAGGCACATGCCTCTACCAGAGTGGCTATCGTGAGCACCTTCTGGGTCTTAAAGAGGCTCTTTGACTGGTTTGACGGGTCGGGGGGATGAGGGGGCTCTGCGGTTTGCTCCAGCTCGTGTGTTTCACAAAGTTGCAGCTTGCTGTGCCCTGCACCCCCTCACCATCCAGAAGGGCCTGAAGTGGGACATTCCTTAGGCGGTGGCCATTGCGACGTTGGAGGCTGAGGTGCATGGAGGAGAACATCAGTCTCCTGCCCTCAGAGGACTCCGCAGTGTCTGCTGCAAGGGGGCATTATTATGTCCGTGTGTAATTGAGACACGGACTGCAGGAGTTGGTTATAACAGGTCTTTACTGAGTGGAGACAAACTGGAACTACTATGCAAAAGTTACTACACAGACTTATATACAGGGGTGGTCACTACTGGTACTGCAGTATACAGGGGCTGCAGAATATAGTTCCTTCTGCAACGTACATACACTACAATTCCTCCCCTTTTAGCTAAACAGTACACAACATTCGATTAATAATTAAATAACATATTTACAATTACAGTTGCTAGATACATTAGCTGAAGTTAAGCAATTATAAGTTCAGTCTTTGAGGAGGCTTCCTGATTTTGTCTGGATGACGCCTCTTTGGGGTATCAGGTTCTTCTGGCAAAGTTGATTCGGGATCAATGTCGTTGTTTGGTTCGCCTGCTTCCAATATCACCGATTCTGAGGGAGATGCAATTGGTTTTTCGGTTTCATCACAAGGTGTATCGGATCAAGGTGTGGAATTGACGTTTTCGAGTGATTCTAGAATCTGGTCAGCATGGCATCTTACAATGCTCTCTCCAACGTCCACGGTATACATTAGAGGTCCTTGTCGTGTACAGATCGTTCCTGGCTGCCATTTCTCTGTGTGGTAGTCCCAGGCCAAAACTGGTTGGCCTATCTTAAAATTCCTGGTCGGTCTGTCATTCATATTCTGAAACTGCCTGTTCTCCACATCTCTTCTGATGTTGGGCTTAACCAAATCCAAGCGGCATCGTAGTCTTCGATTGAAGAACATCATGGCTGGAGTTTGGTTGGTAACCGCATGTGTCGCATTTGGTGGCATAGTGGTTAGCACTGTTGCCTCACAGCGCCAGGGACCCGGGTTCAAATCCGGCCTCGGGTGACTGTCTGTGTGGAGTTTGCACATTCTCCCCGTGTTTGCGTGGGTTTCCTCCGGGTGCTCCGGTTTCCTCCCACAGTCCAAAGATGTGCGGGTTAGGTTGATTGGCCATGATAAAAATTGGCCCTTAGTGTTAGGGGGGATTTAATACGTGGGGTTACGGGGATAGGGCTTGGGTGGGATGGCTGTCGGTGTAGGGACCGGGTGCTAGGGTTTGGATGATCAGCCATGATCTCGTTGAATGGCGGAGCAGGCTCGAAGGGCCGAATGGCCTACTCCTGCTCCTATCTTCTATGTTTCTATGTTTCTATTCCGGTAGGCAAACAAGAAGTTATCCACCTTGTGTTGTAGGGGTATGTCTTCATTATACATTGCCTTGATAGCCTTCTTGAATGTTTGAACGAACCTCTCAGCCAATCCATTGGTGGCTGGATGTTATGGGGCGGATGTGTGATGCTTAACACCATTGTTCTTTAAGAACCTCCGGAACTCTTCAGACACAAACTGTGGTCCATTGTCGGAGCAAATCTGTTCAGGCAGCCCATTTCTGGCGAATATGGTTCGTAAGACTGTGATAGTTTTTTCTGTGGTGGTTGAGGACATTTTTATTACCTCTGGCCACTTTGAATGTGCATCCACCGCAATTAAAAACATCGAGTCCATAAATGGACCAGCAAAATCAATGTGCACCCTTTGCCATGGAGATGAGGGCCACTCCCATGGATGTAGAGGGGCTTGTGGTGGGGCGTTTTGGACCTTCTGGCATCCTGCACAGCTCTTGGTAATCTCTTCGATTTCTCTATCGATTCCCGGCCACCACACAAACGCTCTGGCTAAGTTCTTCAGTTTTACCCCTCCCAGATGACCCTCATGAAGCTCATTGAGCACTCTATCCTTCAATTTGAATGGAATTACTACTCTAGATCCACACATCAAGGTTCCTCTGCACACTGACAGCTGTTCTCTTCTCGGCGAGAATGCTGGCAACAGTGGTTCGCCATGTGCTGGCCATCCCTTCACCGTTAAATCATAGACCCAGGAGAGTGTCGGGTCATTTCGTGTTTCCTTTTCTATGTTTGCATTCGTCACAGGGAGACATTCGACTATGTTCGAGTGGAATATCTCCACTGGATCCACTGCAGGTGCTTCTTCCACCGTCGGCAACGGTTGGCGCGACAATCCATCAGCATTCCCATGCTGTTTAGTTCCTTTGTACTCGATGTCATATTGGTGTGCCCCTAGGAAAAGGGACCACCTGTGTAGCCGTTGTGCTGTCATTATCGGGACGCCCTTCTGAGGGTTGAAAATGGAGACAAGAGGTTGATGATCAGTTAGTAGAGTAAATTTCTGACCGTGCAGGTAGTGATTGAACTTCTTCACCCCCCACACCAGGCTGAGGGCTTCTCTGTCAATCTGGGCGTAGTTACGCTCGGCTGAAGTTAACGAGCATGACGCAAAAGCTATCGGCCTCTCTGAACCATCAAGGAATTTATGTGACAGTACCGCTCCAATGCTGTAGGGAGACGCATCACACGCCAGTCTTATCGGTAGTGATGGGTTGTAGTGAGCCAATACTTCTCTTGAAGTGATTAGGTCTTTACTCTTCTGAAAGGCCTGCTTACATTCATCGCTCCATTTCCATGCTACTCCAGTTTGTAGTAGGGCGTTCAGTGGGTGCAGAATTGTGGACAAATTCGGCAAAAACTTATGGTAGTAATTCACCAAGCCGAGGAATGACCTCAGTTGCGACACATTTTCAGGCACTGGAGCCTTAACTACCGCTTCAATTTTGTCAGGGGACTTATGTAACCCCTCTTCATCAATCACGTGGCCACAATACGATATCTGTTTCTTAAAAAACTCGCACTTGGGGCGATTGGCTCGTAGCCCATGTTCTCTTAGTCTAGTGAGCACCTGCTCTAGGTTGGCAAGGTGTTCACTGTCATCTTCACCTGTCACTAGGATGTCGTCCAAGTAACACTGAGTCCCCGGAATCCCTTGCAGGACTTGTTCCATCGCTCTTTGCCATATCGCCGGAGCTGATGCTACTCCGAATACCAGTCGATTATACTGGAAAAGACCTTTGTGAGTGTTTATCGTGAGATACTTCCTAGAGGATTCTTCAACCTCCATCTGCAAATATGCTTGTGCTAGGTCAATTTTTGTAAAACGCTTCCCTCCAGATAGTGAGGCGAAAATATCTTCTATCCTCGGGAGAGGATATTGTACTGTGTGAAGGATTGGGTTCACCATCACCTTGAAGTCCCCACAGATGCGAACCTTCCTTGGCTCCTCAGACTCATTGTTTAACGTTTTCTTCATGACAGGAACGATGGGTGTCGCCCACTCGCTCCAGTCTACCTTAAATAACATGCCTGCATTCTCCAGATTCTCCAGCTCTGCCTCGACTGCTGGGCGAATTGCATATGGTACCGGTCTTGCTTTGAAAATCTTGGGAATTGCATTCTCTTCTATTTTTATCGAGGCGGTTAAGCCTTTAAGAGTTCCCAGTTCTTGTTGAAATACCTCTTTGGCGTTAGCTAAGATTTTTGACAATCGTCCAGGTGTGACGTCGTCATCCTTTTTACCAGCCACCGTCAGTGCCTGAATGGAGTGCCAGTCTAAACTTATCTTTCTGATCCATTCACGTCCCAATAACGGTGGTCCACCATCTTGCAGTATGTACAGATACAATTTCTGTATTTCCTTGCCGTTGTATTCGACAGGCACCCTTATTTTCCCTCTGGGGTATACTTTTTGCCCCGTATACGTCTTCAAGACAATGGATGTCTCTTTCAAGGGTATGTTTGAGAATAGCCGCTTGTAGTCTCGTCGATTCATGACGGTCAGGGCTGATCCTGTATCCAATTCCATTTTGACTTGGGACCCTGCTATCGTGAGCGTGACCCAAATGGTTCGGTGATCGCCTTTTGCGATTATGTTGTGAGGTTTGAGAAAGCTTAGTCTCTTGTTCCCGGATTCACTATTGCTCATCTGGTCTTCGGAACTACTGTCCGTCATCTTTTGTACTTTCCTGTACTGTTCCTTAGTAGCCTTTTTGTTGTCGTTAGTCTTCTTCCCAAACCTGCAAACTCGTGCAATGTGTCCCATCTTTCCGCATTGCCTGCATATTTTGTCCTTGGACCAGCAGTCCTTCTGGTCATGGGTTGTTCTGCTGCAGCAATAACATTTTTCAAATCCCCGTGTCATTTCGTGGGTGCCGTATTCCTGTGGCTTTTGCTGTATTTCCGCAGCTCCCCTTGCTGCTGCTTCATACGATACTGCCACGCTGAAAGCCTTATCTAGCGTCAGCTCTTTCTCTGAGAGTAACCTCTTCTGGGTTCCTTCACTCAGGAGTCCACAGACAAATTTGTCCCATAGGGTATCTGCCAGTCCTGCTCCGAACTGGCAGTGCTTTGATAGCTTGCGTAGTTCCGTAAGGTAATCAGCATCTTTATGCTGATTTCTCCTGTGGAATTTAAATCTTTCTGCTATCAGCAGCGGTGTAGGATTTAGGTGTTCCTGTAGGATATCAACAATTTCGTTAAAACTCTTCGCCATCAGTTTGGCTGGAATAATCAGGTTCCGCAATAGGCCGTACGTTCTTGCGGCCATTAAGTTTAGTAGTACTGATGCCTTTTTCTCATCGGCTACTTTGTTTGCCTCGCAATATACTTCGACTCTTTCCACATACGTGGTCCAGTCTTCTATTGCATTATCGAAGGCAGTGATATTGCCAGTCTTCGGCATCTTGGAAATCTAAGATGGCGCTTCCCGCGCTTTGCCTTCTTCCCCGATTTAACAAAATGGCGCATCCCGCACTTTCCATCTTCCCCGCTACTGCTAGCGCTGTTGCTGACGTTTTATGCCTTGATGGCGATGCCCTATGGTCTTCGCGCACTTTCCCCTGCGCTGCTGCTAACGCTGCTCTCCGCAGTTCCCGTGGCAAACTGCAGCTCCTCGCGGCTTTCTGCGCTTCTAATTTCTTTTATTTCCCCGTCGTCAGAGCAACCCTGCGGGACACTTTCCTCCCTCTTCTCGGGTCTGTACGCTGCCCGGCTTCGTAGCACCGGCCGCGCCCTGTGTGCTCCACCCTCTCTCTCTCTCTCCTCTTCCCGACAACGCTGCTCGGCCCCGTTGAAAAGCCACCCGATCGAGCTCTAGCCCGCCGCAGCCCAGGAAGGATCAGTGTACTACCTGCCACCAGCCCGATTAGCTGGAACACCATCGACAGGATAACCAAGCCCCGCTCTCGACAGCCTCTCCTGCAAATCTTCAACTCCGATGAATCAGAGGCGCTTGGCCACGGTCGACGCCCGTTTCTTCTGTTTGATTTTTTTTCTTTCTTCCTTCTGGCCTCGACCTCTGACAACTTCGCTTCAGGGATGGATCCCCATGAGGTGGTGCAGACTGTAGGTAAGTTCGGATCTGCTGGTCGCCAGTATTATGTCCGTGTGTAATTGAGACACTGACTGCAGGAGTTGGTTATAACAGGTCTTTACTGCGTGGAGACAAACTGGAACTACTATGCAAAAGTTACTTCACAGGCTTATATACAGGGGTGGTCACTACTGGTACTGCAGTATACAGGGGCTGCAGAATATAGTTCCTTCTGCAAAGTACATACACTACAGGCATCATAGTTGATCACTTCTCTTCTGTGTAACCCAGTCTCCCTTTGACACCACTGCCTTACCTCCTTCTCCTCCACCTTCAAATAAAGGACCAATCCGCTGCTCATTCCAGAACACTCAGAATCTGAGAGCTGCCATTAGACCAGCCATCCCACTGACCCATGGGGACACTGTGGAGTGGGACAGCTGGAAGCCACCTGTCTGATCCTATTGTCTCTCAGGACAGCAGCACAGGCCAGGCCTCTGGCCTCCCCCTCAGAGCACCAGGCCAGACATGGGAGGTGAGACAAGGCTCCCCAGGACTGAGATCCAGAGATACAGCCAGCAGCGTCTCCATTCCAGGGACAAGCCGCCTCGACAGGAGGGCCACCTCAGTCCCAGGAGCTGTTTTCAACACAGGAGCAGTTAACCAACTCTTGTGATACCGGCCCACAAGTTCCCCTGTGAGAAACACTCGAATAAAGATAGAAAAGTTTAGGGACCCAGGTGTGAGGAAAAAATAGGTTGGCTTATATTCACTTTGAAGTTTGTTAACTTAAACTTATGTTGTGCACTGTTACTGCTGGAGTTTAGGGTCATACAGAAAAGGTGCACTTATTTTGTGCTGACTTATTCATAATTATAATTGGCTTGGTCATGTGGGGCCAGAAAGATCTGATGTGTGGTGTTGTCGGGTGGGTAATGGATTGAGGGAATGGTACTTTATTTGAAGGTGGTGGAGAAGGAGTTACAGTAATGGTGACAAAGCGAGACTGTGGTAAACTTCAGAGAACCCTTCAGTGATGAGATGTGTTGGGGTGCCCCTTGCAGCAGTCACCGGGGAGTCCTCAGGGTGATGGTCAAGCTCCTGCTCTCCTCCATGTAGCTCTGCCTCCAAAGCAGCTGAGCCCCCTCGCCAGGAACATCTTTGCCCAGGTTTGTTTGGATGGGAAAGTTGAGCAGGGCATGACAGGCTACAGCTATTCAGGACACACGAGCTGGAGGCCACTGCCGAGCCCCTCTGGGCCTGTCAACACAGCGAACCCCAGTGGTCCTCTCAATGGCCACTCTGGTAGAGGTGTGTGCCTCAGTGTAACGCTCCTCTGCTGCTGTTCAGGCCACTCTTAGTGGGGTCATTGCCCATGGGAGCAGGGAGCTTGCCTCATCACCCACAAGCCATCTGTTTCATGATTTTCTTCCTTAGAGAGCTGAATTTTGAAGGAAGGAGGCCTCATGCTAACTTCCAGAAACCCTTTCCCTGCGGGAAGGAACCTTTGCCTCCGTTGTACACAGACCGTACGTTCTGGGAGTGGAAGCCTTTTTTGTTGAGGGGGTGTCCGGTGGAAGTTTGCAAAGCAAAGTGTTCTCATCGATTGGACCCCTGGACCTTGGGGAAGTCAGCAACCCTGGAAAATTGGATGGCTCCATCTCACTGCTGGCTTGCTGTGATGCTAATGGTGGTGAATTCACCAGCTCTCCTGTAAAGGATGTCAGTCACCTGATGAATCCATGTCCATACTGCACCTTGTTTTATATTACTGAGATCCCTCGTGACTGCCTGAAATGGACCAGTGCCATAAAGGTTGAGAGCAGTGCTCACATTCATAGCCAAAGAGAGCGCAGTGAGGGCAGGTGGCCATGGCTGGTGGTCCTCATACAGTAGGTGGCAGGGCTGGTGGTCCTCATACAGTAGGTGGCAGGGCTGGTGGTCCTCATAGAGTAGGTGGCAGGGCTGGTGGTCCTCATACAGTTGTTGGCAGGGCTGGAGGTCCTCACGCAGTAGGTGGCAGGGCTGGAGGTCCTCATACAGTTGGTGGCAGGGCTGGTGGTCCTCATACAGTTGTTGGCAGGGCTGGAGGTCCTCATGCAGTAAGTGGCAGGGCTGGAGGTCCTCATACAGTAGGTGGCAGGGCTGGTGGTCCTCATGCAGTTGTTGGCAGGGCTGGCGGTCCTCATACAGTAGGTGGCAGGGCTGGAGGTCCTCATAGAGTAGGTGGCAGGGCTGGTGGTCCTCATACAGTAGGTGGCAGGGCTGGACGTCCTCATACAGTAGGTGGCAGGGCTGGAGGTCCTCATACAGTAGGTGGCAGGGCTGGTGGTCCTCATACAGTAGGTGGCAGGGTGGAGGTTCTCATACAGTAGGTGGCAGGGCTGGTGGTCCTCATACAGTAGGTGGCAGGGATGGAGGTCCTCATACAGTAGGTGGCAGGGATGGAGGTCCTCATACAGTAGGTGGCAGGGCTGGTGGTCCTCACACAGTAGGTGGCAGGGCTGGAGGTCCTCATACAGTTGGTGGCATTGAGTGTAAGCAGACTTTGCTAAGTGGCAGAAAAAGTCTTTTAAGTGCATTTACTGAATTTTAGTGAGTAAATAAGTGAATTATTTGAAGTAAGTTTAATTTTTTAGAGTAAGTTAAGCTGTTGGGGAGTTGAAACAGGAAGTAGAATCCGGGTATAAAAAGGGGCGGGCTTAGTGCGGTAGCGCTGAGTGCGGTCGCATTGAGTTTGGTAAGTGGCAGAGTTCGGGCAAGTGGGAGGTGAGGGGGTGCTTGTTGCTCTGTTTTGCTTCCCTCTCTCAGGCTAATCCAACACTGCAGACGTGGAGCTGTGAGACAATTCAACCGGATAGGTCCCCCAGACAGCTTCCATGAGGCAGGTTGGTGATCAACTGGTTGGTAGGTTCTCTTCCTTCTCTTCTATACCTTTAAGTTGGTAAGTCCTATTAAATAGTGGTGCAATATTATCATCTATATCGGGGGAGAGGGTCTTCATAATTAATAATAAGAAATTTAATTAATTACACAGATATGGGTGAACAGGTGATGTGTCATTGTTGCGAAATGTGGGAGCTGGTGGACCCCATTGAGGCTCACGGTGATTACATTTGTGATAAGTGTTTGCTGCTAGAGGAACTCAAGCTCCATGTTAAAGAGCTTGAGACCGAGCTTCAGACACTGCGACACATTAGGGAGGGGGAGAAGTTCCTGGACTCTATGTTTCAGGAGGTGGTCACACCTATGAAATTAATTGCTGCAGATGTAGTCTGTGGTCAGGGACAGGACGGTGTGACTGCGAGTGAGGAAGGTACAGGGATCCAGGATGTAGTGTTGAAGGAGCTGCAGCCCTTGCTCTTGTCAAGCAGGATTGAGGTTCTTACTCCCTGTGAGGGCAGGAGCGGGGACTGCAGGGAGGATGAGCAACCTGGCCACAGCACCGTGGTGCAGGGGGCCATTCAAGTGGAGGGAGTAAAAAGAAATGTTGTAGTGGTAGGGGGTAGTATCATTAGGGAGATAGATAGGGTTCTCTGTAGTCAAGAGCGGGAGACCCGAAGGCTGTGTTGCCTGCCCGGTGCCAGGGTTAAGGACATCTCTTCTGGGCTGGAAAGAAACTTGGAGTGGGAGGGGGAGGATCCAGTTGTCGTGGTCCATGTTGGTACAAATGATGTAGATAGGACAAGGAAGAAGGTTCTGTTAAAGGAGTATGAGCAGCTAGGGGTCAAATTAAAAAACAGAACCTCAAGGGTAATAATCTCTGGGTTATTACCTGAGCCACGAGCGAATTTGGCTAGGATAAATAAAATTAAAGGGTTAAATGCATGGCTCAAAGACTGGTGTGGGAGAAATGGGTTTTGCTTCTTGGGACACTGGCACCAGTACTGGGACAGGAGGGAGCTGTTCCGTTGGGACGGACTCCACTTGGCCAGTGCTGGGACTAGAGTCCTGGCGAATCATATAACTAGGGCTGTAGAGAGGGCTTTAAACTAATTAGTGGGGGGGAGGTTTCTAGAGAGCAAATAACAGAAATGACAACGGAGAAGGTCATAGACTTAGGTAGCAGTGGGGAAATTAAAAAACAGAACGTGTCAGGAAGGGACAGAAGGTATGGAGTAAAAGGTAAAGTAGTAAAAGGGGAAAAAACAGGAACTAAGTGTCACAAAACATATTTGAAAGTTCTTTATCTGAATGCACATAGCATTCGTAACAAAATGAATGAGTTAACAGCACAAATAACTACATATGGATATGATCTTGTGGCCATTACAGAAACATGGCTGCAGGGTGACCATGACTGGGAATTAAACATACTAGGTTATTTAACAATCAGGAAGGACAGGCAGGAAGGGAGGGGAGGTGGGGTGGCTATGTTAATAAAGGAAGGAATCACTATAATACAGAGAAATGATATTGGGTCAAAGGAGCAGGATAGTGAAACAGTTTGGGTAGAGATAAGGAATAATAAGGGGAAAAAAAACACTAGTGGACGTAGTCTATAGGTCTCCGAACAGTTGCAACTCTGTTGGACGGAGTATTAATCAGGAAATAGTTGAGGCTTGTAATAAGGGAACAGCTATAATTATGGGGGATTTTAACTATCATATTAACTGGACAAACCAAACTGGGCAGAGCAGCCTTCAGGATGAGTTCATTGAGTGTATTAGGGATGGGTTTCTTGAGCAGTATGTAACTGAACCGACCAGGGGGCAAGCAACCTTAGATTTGGTCCTGTGTAATGAGACAGGATTAATTAAAAATGTCCTAGTAAAGGATCCCGTTGGAATGAGTGACCATAACATGGTTGAATTCCATATTCAAGTAGAGGGTGAGAAGGTTGGATCTCAAACAAGCGTGCTGAGCTTGAATAAAGGAGACTATGAAGGTATGAGAGTACACCACTGATCATGTACCGTCTTACCCTTTAATCTATTTTCCCAGTCCACTCTAATCAATTCCGATTTAAGGAGTTATTTTACAACTTCCGAAAAAAACATATTCCACTGAGGAAAAAAGGGTGTAAAAGGAAAGAGAGCCATCCATGGCTAAGTAAAGTAATTAAGGATAGTATCCAACTAAAATCAAGGGCATATAAGGTAGCCAAATCTAGTGGGAAGATAGAAGATTGGGAAGTCTTTAAAAGACAGCAAAAAATAACTAAAAGATTGATTAAGAAAGGGAAGATAGATTATGAAAATAA
Organism: Somniosus microcephalus; assembly: GCF_052327205.1. Lineage (NCBI taxonomy): Eukaryota > Metazoa > Chordata > Chondrichthyes > Squaliformes > Somniosidae > Somniosus > Somniosus microcephalus. The sequence goes on along the minus strand of NC_141017.1, from coordinate 8,834,017 downwards.
ATTAGCAAAAAATATAAAAATGGATAGCAAAAGTTTCTATAGTTATATAAAAAGAAAAAGGGTGGCTAAAGTAAATGCTGGTCCCTTAGAGGATGAGACTGGGAAATTAATGGTGGGAAACATGGAGATGGCAATAACGCTGAATAAATATTTTGTATCAGTCTTTACGGTAGAGGACACTAAGAATATCCCAACACTGGACAAACAGGGGGCTCTAGGGGGAGAGGAACTAAATACGATTAAAATCACTAAGGAAGTGGTACTTGGTAAAATAATGGGACTTAAGTCGGATAAATCCCCTGGACCTGATGGCTTACATCCTAGGGTCTTGAGGGAAGTGGCGGTAGGGATTGTGGATGCATTGGTAATAATTTTCCAAAACTCCCTGGACTCAGCAAAGGTCCCGGCAGATTGGAAAACTGCTAATGTAACACCCTTATTTAAAAAGGGTAGTAGGCAGAAGGCTGGAAACTATAGACCTGTTAGCCTAACATCTGTGGTTGGTAAAATGTTAGAGTCCATTATTAAGGAGACAGTAACGGGACATTTGGATAAACATAATTTAATAGGACAAACCCAGCATGGTTTCATGAAGGGGAAGTCATGTTTGACAAATTTGCTTGAGTTCTTTGAGGAAGTAACATACAGGGTGGATAAAGGAGAACCAGTGGACATAGTGTATTTAGACTTCCAAAAGGCATTTGACAAGGAGCCACACAAAAGATTATTGCTCAAGATAAAAAATCACGGGATTGGGGGTAATATTCTGGCGTGGGTGGAGAATTGGCTCTCTAACAGAAAGCAGAGAGTTGGGATAAATGGTTCATTCTCAGACTGGCAATCAGTAACTAGTGGTGTTCCGCAGGGGTCAGTGCTGGGTCCCCAACTCTTTACAATCTATATTAACGATTTGGAGGAGGGGACCGAGTGTAACATATCAAAGTTTGCAGATGATACAAAGATGGGAGGGAAAGTAGTGAGTGAGGAGGACATAAAAAACCTGCAAAGTGACATAGACAGGCTAAGTAAGTGGGCAGAGATTTGGCAGATGGAATACAATACTGGAAAGTGTGAGGTTATGCACTTTGGCAGGAAAAATCATGGAGCAAGTTATTATCTTAATGGCAAGAAACTGGAAAGTACTGTAGTACAAAGGGATCTGGGGGTCCTGGTGCACGAAACTCAAAAAGTTAGCATGCAGGTGCAGCAAGTGATCAAGAAGGCCAATGGAATGTTGGCTTTTATTGCTAGGGGGATAGAATATAAAAACAGGGAGGTATTGCTGCAGTTATACAAGGTATTGGTGAGACCGCACCTGGAATACTGCATACAGTTTTGGTGTCCATACTTAAGAAAAGACATACTTGCTCTCGAGTCAGTACAAAGAAGGTTCACTCGGTTAATCCCGGGGATGAGGGGGTGGTCATATGAGGAGAGGTTGAGTAGATTGGGACTGTACTCATTGGAGTTCAGAAGAATGAGAGGCGACCTTATTGAAACATATAAGATTGTGAAGGGGCTTGATCGGGTGGATGCGGTGAGGATGTTCCCAATGATGGGTGAAACTAGAACTAGGGGGCATAATCTTAAAATAAGGGGCTGCTCTTTCAAAACTGAGATGAGGAGAAACTTCTTCACTCAGAGGGTGGTAGGTTTGTGGAATTTGCTGCCCCAGAAAGCTGTGGAAGCTACATCATTAAATAAATTTAAAACAGAAATAGATAGTTTCCCAGAAGTAAAGGGAATTAAGGGTTACGGGGAGCGGGCAGGAAATTGGACATGAGTCTAGGTTCGGAATGGTCATGGCCCTGTGGGTAGTGGAGCGGGCCCAGGGGCCGTGTAGCCTGGTTCTGTTCCTACTTCTTGTGTTCTAATTCTGTGTTAGATTTCAGGAGATGGTTTTATTCCTGTTCCTGGCTGGGGTGGAGATCGCCTTTACAGAAGGTAAGTACTGTAGAAAATATAGGGACAGAGTGATCTCCTGGAAGAGTTTCAATCGCCTCGATGAGTCGGAGAGGAATTTCCCAGATTTTTTCTCCCAAATTGGCCATTGGGTTTTTTGGGAGATCACATGGGTTCGAGTGGGATGGAGAGTGATAGAAGATTTGAGGTTAGGATCAGATCAGCCATGATCTTATTGAATGGTGGAGCAGGCTCGAGGGGCCGATTGGCCTACTCCTGCTCCTATTTCTTATGTTCTTATGTTCTTATACATTAGGTGGCAGGGCTGGTGGTCCTCATACAGTTGGTGGCAGGGATGGAGGTCCTCATACAGTTGGTGGCAGCGATGGAGGTCCTCATGCAGTCAGTAGCAGGGCTGGAGGTCCTCATAGAGTAGGTGGCAGGGCTGGTGGTCCTCATACAGTAGGTGGCAGGGCTGGAGGTCCTCATACAGTAGGTGGCAGAGCTGGTGGTCCTCATACAGTAGGTGGCAGGGCTGGAGGTCCTCATACAGTAGGTGGCAGGGCTGGAGGTCCTCATACAGTAGGTGGCAGGGCTGGTGGTCCTCATGCAATCAGTGGCAGGGCTGGTGGTCCTCATACAGTAGGTGGCAGGGCTGGAGGTCCTCATACAGTTGGTGGCAGGGATGGAGGTCCTCATACAGTAGGTGGCCGGGCTGGAGGTCCTCATACAGTAGGTGGCAGGGCTGGTGGTCCTCATACAGTACGTGGCAGGGTGGCCCTATTGCCTCTTCAGGAAGCACAGTTTCATCTAATACATCTCTCCACCCCACAGTCCCCATAGACCCGTGTTGGCAAAATATTCTTTGGGGTGGTGGGGGCAATATCTGGGGCTGCCTGTTCCTTAAATACTGCCTCAGTTTCCTCTCCTCCCTATCTGTTCCTCCTCTATGATAATGCCACACAAAGCTATGCCCATGGGGAATGCCATACCTGCTCCTGACGAGACCTCACTGTGGGTGAGGAGAGAGGCAGTTTTTCCCTGGGATCTCCCACTCCCACCGGGCGTCAGTCCAAGGCTGCACAGGCGGAACGCAAAGAAAGAAAATCGCTCCTCAAAATTGCAACAATCTTCAGACTCGGGTGACGAATTTCGAGAGCGGCAATCTAGGAGCGGGGTTTTGGGCCCCTGATTTGTATATGCATGCGGCCAAATGCCTACTTCAGGCATGGCTAAAGGAAGCCTCTTGATTGCCCTTACCCAATATGGTGGGCGGAGCGCTTCTGGTCAGAAGTGCGCGCACGATTCCTGCCCGCCATTTTGGGGACTCAGGATGTCGCGTAGCACCTTAAAAATGAGCACCACAGGGCCCAATTTAATCCCCAAGAGCGTTCTCACTTCCACCAGTCTCAGAGGACCCCGGGTCATTTATCTGTTCTAAAAAGGTGGTAGAGAGAAAATGGGGAATTACAGACCGGTAAGCCTGACATCGGTAGTGGGGAAAATGCTAGAGTCCATTATAAAAGATGTAATAGCAGAGCACTTGGAAAACAGTGACAGGATCGGACAAAGTCAACATGGATTTACAAAAGGTAAATCGTGCTTGACTAATCTACTGCAATTTTTTGAGGATGTAACTGTTATAATAGATAAGGGAGAACCAGTGGATGTGGTGTATTTGGACTTTCAAAAGGCTTTCGATAAGGTCCCGCATAAGAGACTAGCATGTAAAGTTAAGTCACATGGGATTGGGGGCAAGGTATTGACTTGGATAGAGAACTGGTTGGAGACAGAGAGCAAAGAGTTGGAATAAACGGCTCTTTTTCCGAGTGGCAGGCAGTGACCAGTGGGGTACCGCAGGGATCGGTCCTTGGACCCCAGCTATTCACAATATATATTAATGATCTGGACGAGGGAACTAGATGTAATATCTCCACGTTTGCAGTGACACAAAGCTGGGTGGGCATGTGTGCTGTGAGGAGGATGCCGAGAAACTCCAGTATGAGTTGGACAGGTTGGGTGATTGGGCAGAAGCATGGCAGATGCAATATAACATGGATAAATGCGAGGTTATCCACTCTGGTGTCAATAACAAGAAGGCAGATTCTATATTAACGATTTGGAGGAAGGGACCGAGTGCAACATATCCAAGTTTGCCGATGATACAAAGATGGGAGGGAAAGCAGTGAGTGAGGAGGACATAAAAAACCTGCAAAAGGACATAGACAGGCTAAGTGAGTGGGCAGAGATTTGGCAGATGCAATATAATGTTGGAAAGTGTGAGGTTATGCACTTTGGCAGAAAAAATCAAAGAGCAAGTTATTACCTAAATGGAGAGAAACCGCAAAGTGCTACAGTACAAAGGGATCTGGGGGTCCTGGTTCATGAAACACAAAAAGTTAGTATGCAGGTGCAGCAGGTGATCAGGAAGGCCAATGGAATCTTGGCTTTTATTGCAAGGGGGATGGAGTATAAAAACAGGGAAGTCTTGCTGCAGTTATACAGGGTATTGGTGAGGCCACACCTGGAATACTGCGTGCAGTTTTGGTTTCCATATTTAAGAAAAAATATACTTGCTCTCGAGGCGGTTCAGAGAAGGTTCACTCGGTTGATTCCAGAGATGAGGGGGTTGACGTATGAGGAAAGGTTGAGTAGGTTGGGACTCTACTCATTGGAGTTCAGAAGAATGAGAGGTGATCTTATCGAAACATATAAGATTGTGAGGGGGCTTGATCGCATGGATGCAGTGAGGATGTTTCCACTGATGGGTGAGACTAGAACTAGGGGGCATAATCTTAGAATAAGGGGCTGCCCTTTCAAAACTGAGATGAGGAGAAACTTCTTCACTCAGAGGGTAGTAAATCTATGGAATTTGCTACCCCAGAGAGCTGTGGAAGCTGCAACATTAAATAAATTTTGTTATATCCGAGTAGTAAGGTCCAATAACTACGATAAGTGAGACTTCAGGAACTCAAAACTTTACTTTTAATTACACAGAATAAGGAGAGAACAGAGCTCTTACAGCTACAGGCATGCACTCGTATTTTCTACTGCACGAGCAAAACATGGAGGATGCTATGAGTCATTCTACCCACAAGGCCACATTACCTAAATACTTGTGTAGCAGGGCTTACCTTAAAACACCGGTAAATGAACCCTTAGCATTTGTCTCCATCTAGTGGATAACTTAAGCATTACATCCGAGATTACTATATCCCCCCTTCTTAAGTTACAACAATTCTTAACAACATTCTTAAAAAGTCCATAAGGAAACTCCTTTAACAATAGTCCATCCTGAACAATCTAGCAGGTCGTTATCAATCGCTCTGGTGGCTTGTGAGACCTTGTTGAACGTCTTACAGTCAAGTCCCTGCTTGGTTGTGGTAAAGCCATCTGCTGCTCCTGAGCAGTACTCATAGTATCTGACTCTGCTATGATGGTTTCCTCTTGATTAAGGGGTCCAGGTATAACTGTCTCTGTTCATGGTGCTGGTACCACCAGTGCATTTGAATAACTGGGGACCAACTTGTCCTCCAACCTTTTCTCTGGAACCTCCAGTTCGATTTCCCGTTGTCTGGTCAGTATCTGATCCACATGTCTGTGTACTACCTGACCAGTTCCCAATATGACCTTATATGAAACTGGACCAGTCATTGAATCTATGATGCCAGGAATCCATTTTGGACCATAACTGAAATTTCTGGTAAGGACCGCATCACCTTCTCCAAAACTGCGGCTCTTTGTCCTTCTGTCATGGTTCTCCTTTTGTTTGATTTGTCGGTTTTCCACCTTCCTTTTTAGATCTGGGTGAACCAGGTCAAGAGTGGAGCGTAGTCGACGTCCTAACAATAACTCAGCAGGAGAGAGTCCTGTGGTAGATTGAGGTGTTATTCTGTAGCTGAACAGAACTCGTGACACCTTTGCTGTCAAACTCCCTTCTGCATGTTTTTTCATCATCTCCTTAAATGTTTGTATGGCTCTCTCTGCAAGTCCATTTGAAGACGGATGATATGGAGCTGAAGTTACGTGCACTATGCCATTGTTTCTCATGAACTCTTTTGTTTCTGTACTCACAAAACACGTGGCATTGTCACTTACTACGATCTCCGGTATCCCTTGATTACTAAAACTCCTATGCAGGCAGTCTATAGTAACAGTAGATGAAGCAGAATTTACAGGATACACATCCATCCATTTGGAATGTGCATCACTGATTATGAGGAACATCTTTCCCATGAATGGACCCGCATAATCTACATGTAATCTCCTCCATGGTTTATCCGGCCACTCCTAGGGGTGGAGTGGAGCTGCTGCTGGTGCCTTCCTGTGTTCTTGACAAGTGCTGCATGTCTTGACTAGATGTCCTATCTCCTCATCTAGCTTTGGCCACCACAAGTAACTCCTTGCCAATGCTTTCATGCACGAAACTCCAGGATGACATTGATGTAGTTGCACTAGGATAGACTGTCGTGCTGGCTGTGAAATAATCACTCGAGCTCCCCACAACACGCAACCATCCTGCACACTCAGCTCTGTCTTCCTGACACTGTAAGGTGTGAAATCAGTCCCTTCCGGATGTTGTGGCCAACCCCTCATTACATATTCTCGGACTCTAGACAGTACTGGATCTTTACCTGTCCATGTCCTTACTTGTTCTGCGGTCATAATTGCCGTGTCCATGTCCTCCAACATCAAAACTCTGTCCTCTGGAGCTGCACGGATAGGTGTACCTGGCAGTGGAAGACGGCTCAAGGCATCTGCGTTCCCATGGTACTTGCCCGCTTTGTAAACGATGACATACTCATACGCTCTCAACGTCACTGCCCATCTCTGGATTCGGGGTGACACCATCTGTGGTATTGCTTTCATCTCATTAAAAAGAGATAGAAGAGGTTTATGATCAGTGCATATGGTGAATTTCCTGCCATATATGTACTTATGAAACCTCTGTAACCCAAACATTACTGCTAATCCCTCTTTATCTAACTGGGAATAGTTTTTTCCGCTGGGGTCAAAGTTCGAGACATAAACCCCATCGGTCTTTCTGTTCCATCTTCCATACAGTGTGAAAGAACTGCCCCCACCCCGTAAGGTGAAGCATCACAAAAGAGAATGATGTCTTTCTCTGCATTGTAGTGAACCAGCACATCCGAGGATAACATCAGTTTCTTGCACTGTTCAAATGAAACACTCTGTTCCTCTTCCCACTGCCACTGTGTCTCCTTGCGCAGTAGTTTGTGAAGAGGTGCTAACACTGTTGACAAGTTTGGCAAAAACCTGTTATAATAGTTTAGCAGTCCCAGGTAAGCTTTTAACTCAGTCACATTGGTAGGATCTGGGGCCTCCTGCAGTGCTTTTACCTTCTCCTTGATTGGTTGGAGCCCTGTGGTGTCCACTCTGTGTCCCAGGAACACAGCCTCATTCCCGAAGAAAGTGCACTTACTTCTCTTGAGCCGTAACCCAGCCTTATCCAATCTTTGCAGTACCTCTCTCAGAGTGCTCAGATGCTCCTGGTCGGTTCTTCCCGTCACCAGAATGTCATCCAGATAAATTGAAACATGTGGAATCCTTTGCAGTACACCCTTGATTGTTCTCTGGAAGATAGCTGGACTAGATGAGACACCAAATGGCAAGCGGTTATAGGTATACAAACCCTTGTGTGTATTTATGGTTACATACTTCTTGGATTACTCATCTAGTGTAATCTGCAAGTAAGCATGACTCATATCCAGCTTTGTGAATTTCTTCCCTCCAGCCAGGTTTGCAAAAAGATCCTCAGTTTTAGGAATAGGATACTGTTCTAGTTTAGACACCCTGTTTACAGTCAATTTATAATCTCCACAGATTCTTACCAAATTGTCCGGTTTTAAAACAGATACAATTGGAGCTGCCCATTCTGCACATTTCACGGGTTCCAGAATGTTCTCCCGCAAAAGACGATCAAGCTCAGCCTCTACCTTCGGTTTCATGGCATAAGGCACAGGTCGTTGTTTAAAAAATCTTGGCAGTGCCTCCTTGTCGACATAAATCTTAGCTGGGGGGCCATTAAATGTTCCAAGTTCTTCCTTGAACACGTTCTCATGTTCAATCAACACGTCTTGCAAAGACAACTGTTTGCCTCTCTCCATTTGATTTATTGCTCCCCAATCTAATTTAAGTTCTTTTATCCAGCCCCGACGTAACAAATTTGGTCCAGAACCTGATACTACAACTACAGGTAGCTGTTCCACGGTATCCCTGTGTTTCACAGTTACAGTAGCTGTACCCAAGGTTGTCACTCGTTCACCGGTATAGGTTTTAAGCTTCATAGAGCAAGACTTTGGCCTAGAAATTGAGTGGGCTTAGCGCCCATTTTGCGGCGCTAGAGGGCATTGCGCTGGACTTACAGCCGGTTTTGAAATTGACTAGGGCCCAACATCGGCGTTACACCGGTAGCGCTGCGCCGGCACCGATGACGTCATCGGTGTGCGCAGCATCCCGGTTGCCGTGGTGACGGGCCCCAGCGCCGAAATTCAGTTGCGGCCGCCTCGCCCGTGGCAGCCGCAACTAAGACTCTGGCAACAGAGTCTTACACGACTTTGCGCCGGCGCATAAAGGTGGAGCGGCGGCCGGCCGCTTTCCCGCCGGCCGCCTGCCCGCACCTCCCTCCCCGGACTCCCCCACCCCCCCCCCCGCGGAACAGATGCTTCTCGGCTGCGAGCCCGGCACTTCCCCGAGGTGCCGGGCTCATTTTTGTGGCGATTTAACCAGCCAGCGGGCGGGTGCAGGCAGCTCCTCCTTAACTGAAGGAGAAGGCCTGCACTTCCCGAGCCTGCCGCACCGCATCGGGCGCTGCAGCGCCGGAAAGCGCCAGTTTTCAGGCGCAAACAGCCTTCAGTAGCGCCGGCAGCCATTTGGGCGCGGCGCTACTGAATTTTTGGCGCGCACAGCGCGACTTAGCAACGGCGCTAAATTTCCGGCGTTAAGCCCCGGCGCAGCGCAAACTCAATTTCTAGGCCTTAACTCTGGAACTTTTGCACGGTTCCACAATTTTGAACATTCCTCCCTGTTCATTATGGTAACACCACATCCAGTATCCACCTCAAAGTTGACCTTAGAGTCATTTACTATCAGTTGCAAAGTGACAGGATCCACTTTTGGAATGTCCTCTACCATACTATGCAATATGAACACGTCGTCTTCTTCCTCAGCTTCTCCACTGATGTGATGTGCTCCCTGTTTTTTCACTTCTCTTACTAGGTTTTGCTTTTCTCCCCCTTTAGGTTTGTATACCTCCAGGGTAGCTTTTGCTCTACATACACGTTTTATGTGTCCTTTTTTCCCACACTTGTGGCATTTTTCCTCCAGAAACCTGCATTCCCTTGCCAGGTGATCTCCATTGCATCTATAACATGCCTTTACATGCTCACATTGTGATTTCGGACCCATATTTAACTTGTGCACAATAAACTGACTTCCAACTTGCTTTGTAGTAGACCAGTCTGAACCTTGTATGTCTTGTACATCACGGTTAGCTGTCTCTATTAATTGAGCAAGTTCCAGCGCTTTTTCATATGTAAGCCCAGTCTCGGACAATAATCTCCTCTGCATTCGAGCATCCATTATTCCGCAAACCAGCCTATCTCTCAGCATGTCCTTCAAACTGTTCCCGTAATTGCAATCATGTGCCAGTTTTCTCAACACCGCTACATAATCCAACACAGACTCTCCCGGTATCCTGTTCCGTGAATTAAATTTGAAACGTTGTACAATCTCACTCGGTCTGGGATTGAAATGTTCCTTTAGCAAGTCCACTAATTCAGTAAATGATTTATCTCCAGACTTTGCAGGACTGCATAAGTTTCTCAATAAACTATATGTCAGACTTCCCACCAAAGTTAGCAAAATAGCTCTCCTTTTTCCAACATTGACAATATCATTTGCTACAAAGAAATGCTCCAATAACTCACAGTACTCTTCCCAAGTTTGATTTTGAACATCAAAAGCAGAAATCTCTCCTACTCGAGTAGCCATGATTCAGATGCAGTGTTCTTGTATTTTCCCTTCTTTCAAGTTGATACCTGTTAATCCTCATCGCCAAATGTTATATCCGACTAGTAAGGTCCAATAACTACGATAAGTGAGACTTCAGGAACTCAAAACTTTACTTTTAATTACACAGAATAAGGAGAGAACAGAGCTCTTACAGCTACAGGCATGCACTCGCATTTTCTACTGCACGGGCAGAACATGGAGGAAGCTATGAGTCATTCTACCCACAAGGCCACATTACCTAAATACTTGTGTAGCAGGGCTTACCTCAAAACACTGGTAAATGAACCCTTAGCATCAGTGGGAATTGCAGGCTGAGCGGCTGTATAAAGGCCCCCGAGACCCAGGTAAGGCCTCAGTGCGAGAATCAGCGGGAATCGTGGGCTGAGCGGCTGTATAAAGGCTCCCGAGACCCAGGTAAGGCTTCAGTGCGAGAATCGCGGGCTCAGCGGCTGTATAAAGGCTCCCAAGACCCAGGTAAGGCTTACCAATCTCCAATCTTGGAACTCAGAGAGAAGGAGAGAGGTAAAAAGTAATCCACGTGTGACGTCGCCAGAAAGCATGTAAGTGATTGGTTGGTGAGTATTTCTCTCTTTTTTAAGCTTAAACTCTGTGGTTTATAGTTTCTAAGGTGCGATATTCATCATCTAGAATTGGGGCAGAGGGTATTTAAGAATAATATTAATAAATTTAATTAATTACATAGCATGGGAGATCAGGTGATGTGTTGCTGTTGCAATATGTGGGAGCTGGTGGACACCATTGATGTTCGTGGTGATCACATTTGCAGTAAGTATTGACTGCTCAAGGAATTCCGGCTCCGTGTTGAAGAGCTGGAGTCCGAGCTTCAAACACTGAGACACATCAGGGAGGGGGAGAGTTAACTGGACTCTGTGTATCAGGAGGTAGTCACACCAATTAGGTTAATTAATTCAGATGTAGTCCGTGGCCAGGGTCAGGCTGGTGTGACTAGAAGTGAGGCAGGTACGGGGATCCAGGAGGTAGTGTTGGAGGAGCCGCAGCCCTTGCTCTTGTCCAAGAGGTTTGAGGCTCTTACTCCCTGTGAGGATGGGAACGGGGACTGCGGGGAGGATGAGCAACCCGGCCACAGCACCGTGGAGTGGGGGGGCCATTCAAGTGGGGGGGAGATAAAAGAAATGTTGTAGTGGTAGGGGATAGTATCATTAGGGGGATAGATAGTGTTCTTTGCAGCCGAGAGCGAGAGTCCCGAAGGCTGTGTTGCCTGCCCGGTGCCAGGGTTAAGGACATCTCCTCTGGGTTGGAGAGAAACTTGGAGTGGGAGGGGGAGGATCAAGTTGTCATGGTCCATGTTGGTACCAACAACATAGATAGGACAAGGAAGGAGGTTCTGCTGAGGGAGTTTGAGCAGCTAGGGGCCAAATTCAAAAGCAGAACCACAAGGGTAATAATCTCTGGATTACTACCTGAGCCACGTGCAAATTTGGCTAGGGTAAATAAAATTAGAGAGTTAAATGCATGGCTCAAAAACTGGTGTGGGAGGAATGGGTTTTGCTTCCTGGGCCACTGGCATCAGTACTGGGACAGGAGAGAGCTGTTCCGTTGGGACGGACTTCACTTGGCCAGTGCTGGGACTAGAGTCCTGGCGAATCAAATAACTAGGGCTGTAGAGAGGGCTTTAAACTAATTAGTGGGGGGGAGGTTTTAAGAGAGCGAAAAATATAAATGACAGCGGAGAAAGCAATAGAGCAAGGTAGCAGTGGGGGAATTAAAAACCAGAGCATGTCAGGAAGGGACAGAGTGTATAATGATAAAGGTAAAGTAGTAAAAGGGGTAAAAGCAGGAATAAATTGTCAGAAAACATATTTGAAAGTTCTTTATCTGAATGCACGCAGCATTCGTAACAAAATTGACGAGTTGACGGTACAAATAACTACACATGGGTATGATCTGGTGGCCATTACGGAAACATGGCTGCAAGATAATCATGAATGGGAACTAAACATACAAGGGTATCTGACAATTAGGAAGGACGGACAGGAAGGAAAGGGAGGTGGGGTTGCTATGTTAATCAAGGATGGAATCACTGCAAAAGTCAGAAATGATATTGGGTCAAAGGATCAGGGCAGTGAAAAAGTTTGGGTGGAGATAAGGAATAATAAGGGGAAAAAGTCACCAGTGGGCATAGTCTATAGGCCTCCTAACAGTTGCAACTCTGTTGGTCAGAGTATAAATCAGGAAATAGTTGGGGCTTGTAATAAGGGAACAGCTATAATCATGGGGGATTTTAACTTTCATATTGACTGGACTAATCAAATTGGGCATGGCAGCCTTGAGGAAGAGTTCATAGAGTGTATTAGGGACGGGTTCCTTGAGCAGTATGTAACTAAACCAACCAGGGAGCAGGCAATCTTAGATCTGGTCCTGTGTAATGAGACAGGATTAATAAAAAATGTCCAATAAAGGATCCCCTTGGAATGAGTGATCATAATATGGTTGAATTCCAAATTCAGTTTGAGGATGAGAGAGTTGGATCTCAAACCAGCATACTGAGCTTAAATAAAGGAGACTATGAAGGTATGAGAGTAGAATTGACTAAAGTGGACTGGGAAAACAGATTAAAGTGTAAGACGGTACAAGAGCAGTGGTCTACATTCAAGGAGATATTTCACATCTTTCAAGATAAATATATTCCACTGAGGAAAAAGGGGAATAAAAGAAAAGACAGCCATCCGTGGCTTAGTAAAGGAATAAAGGATAGTATCTGACTGAAAACAAGGGCATATAAAGTAGCCAAATCTAGTGGGAGGATAGAAGATTGGGAAGCATTTAAAAGCCAGCAAACAATAATTAAAAGATTAATTAAGAAAGGGAAGATAGATTATGAAAGTAAACTAGCAAAAAATATAAAAACAGATAGCAAGAGTTTCTACAGCTATATAAAAAGAAAAAGGGTGGCTAAAGTGAATGTTGGTCCCTTAGAGGATGGGACCGGGAAACTAGTGGTGGGGAACATGGAGATGGCAAAGGCGCTGAACAAATATTTTGTATCAGTCTTCACAGTAGAGGACACTAAAAATATCCCAACACTGGACAAACAGGGGGCAATGGGGGGGGGGAGGAGCTAAACACGATTAAAATCACTAAGGAGATGGTACTCAGTAAAATAATGGGACTTAAGGCGAATAAATCCCCCGGACCTGATGGCCTACATCCTCGGGTCTTGCGAGAAGTGGCGGTAGGGATTGTGGTGCATTGGTGATTATTTTCCAGAACTCCCTGGACTCAGGAAAGGTCCCGGCAGATTGGAAAACTGCTAATGTAACACCCTTATTTACGAAGGGAAGTAAACAAAAAGCTGGAAACTATAGACCAGTTAGCCTAACATCTGTGGTTGGCAAAATGTTGGAGTCCATTATTAAGGAAACAGTAACAGAGCATTTGGACAAACATAATTTAATACGACATGGTTTTATGAAGGGGAAGTCATGTTTGACAAATTTGCTCGAATTCTTTGAGGATGTAACATACAGGGTGGATAAAGGGGAACCAGTGGATGTAGTGTATTTGGACTTCCAAAAGGCATTTGACAAGGTTCCACACAAAAGATTACTGATCAAGATAAGAAATCACGGGATTGGGGGTAATATACTGGCATGGGTGGAAGATTGGCTATCTAACAGAAATAAAGAGTTGGGATAAATGATTCATTCTCGGGCTGGCAATCAGTAACTTGTGGTGTTCCGCAGGGGTCAGTGCTGGGACCCCGACTCTTTACAATCTATATTAACGAATTGGAGGAAGGGACCGAGTGCAACATATCCAAGTTTGCCAACGATACAAAGATGGGAGGGAAAGCAGTGAGTGAGGAGGACATAAAAAACCTGCAAAAGGACATAGACAGGCTAAGTGAGTGGGCAGAGATTTGGCAGATGCAATATAATGTTGGAAAGTGTGAGGTTATGCACTTTGGCAGAAAAAATCAAAGAGCAAGTTATTATCTAAATGGAGAGAAACTGCAAAGTGCTACAGTAAAAAGGGATCTGGGGGTCCTGGTGCATGAAATACAAAAAGTTAGTATGCAGGTGCAGCAGATGATCAGGAAGGCCAATGGAATCTTGGCTTTTATTGCAAGGGGGATGGAGTATAAAAACAGGGAAGTCTTGCTGCAGTTATACAGGGTATTGGTGAGGCCACACCTGGAATACTGCGTGCAGTTTTGGTTTCCATATTTAAGAAAAAATATACTTGCTCTCGAGGCGGTTCAGAGAAGGTTCACTCGGTTGATTCCAGAGATGAGGGGGTTGACGTATGAGGAAAGGTTGAGTAGGTTGGGACTCTACTCATTGGAGTTCAGAAGAATGAGAGGCGATCTTATCGAAACATATAAGATTGTGAGGGGGCTTGATCGGGTTGATGCGGGGAGGATGTTTCCACTGATGGGTGAGACTAGAACTAGGGGGCATAATCTTAGAATAAGAGGCTGCCCTTTCAAAACTGAGATGAGGAGAAACTTCTTCACTCAGAGGGTAGTAAATCTATGGAATTTGCTACCCCAGAGAGCTGCGGAAGCTGCAACATTAAATAAATTTAAAATGGAGATAGACAGTTTCCTAGCAGATAAGGGAATTAGGGGTTACGGGGAGAGGGCAGGGAAGTGGACGTGAGTCTGGATTCGGATCAGCCATGATCCTATTGAATGGCGGAGCAGGCCCGAGGGGCCGTATGGCCTACTCCTGCTCCTACTTCTTATGTTCTTATGTTCTTATGTCTCCATCTAGTGGATAACTTAAGCATTACATCCGAGATTACTATAAATTTAAAATGGAGGTAGACATTTTCCTAGCAGATAAGGGAATTAGGGGTTACGGGGAGAGGTCAGGGAAGTGGACGTGAGTCTAGATTCAGATCAGCCATGATCCTATTGAATGGCGAAGCAGGCCTGAGGGGCCGTATGGCCTACTCCTGCTCCTATTTCTTATGTTCTTATGTTCTTATTATTATCTGAATGGCAATAGATTGGGAGAAGTGTGTAGGCAAATCTCAGAGAAATGTGCAAATAATAGGGTAATAGTAATGGGGGATTTCAACTTCCCCAATATTAACTGGGATAGTCAGAGTGTGAAAGGCTCAGAGGGTGTAGAATTCTTAAAGTGCATCCAGGAGAGCTTTTTGAGCCAGCATGTAGAAAGTCCTACACGAGAGGGGGCGGTACTGGACCTAATTCTAGGGAATGTGGCCGGCCAAGTGGAAAAAGTGCTAGTAGGTGAGCACTTTGGTGACAGTGACCATAATATGGTAAGATTTAAGGTGGTCATGGAAAGGGACAGGGATGGGCCGGAAATAAAGGTTCTAAATTGGGGGAAGGCCGATTTTAATAGGATAAGGCAGGATCTGGCCAAAATGGACTGGGATCAGCTACTTGTAGGAAAATCCGCATCGGAGCAATGGGAGGCTTTCAGAAGGGAGATTGGGATCATACAATGGCAACATGTTCCCGTAAAGGTCAAGGGTGGTTCCAAAAACCACAGGGAACCTTGGATGTCAGGGGATATACGAGAATGGATTAGGAAAAAAAGGAGGGCTTTTGGCAGATACAAAAGGCTAAAGACGGAGGAAGCCCTAGAGGAGTACAAAAAGTGCAGGGGGATACTTAAAAAAGAAATTAGGAGATCAAGGAGGGGCCATGAAATAACACTGGCGAGCAAAATAAAGGAAAATCCTAAGATGTTTCATAAGTATATTAAGGGTAAGAGGATAACTAGGGAAAAAATAGGGCCCATTAGGGACAAAAGTGGCAATCTGTGTGTGGAGCCGGAAGATGTAGGAGGGGTTCTAAATGAATTTTTTGCATCTGTTTTCACTATGGAGAAGGACGATGTAGACATAGAAATAGGGCGGGGGGACTGTGATATGCTCGAACATATTAACATCGAGAGGGAGGAGGTATTAGCTGGCCTAAAAATGGATAAACCCCCAGGCCCGGATGAAATGTACCCCAGGCTGCTGTGTGAGGCAAAGGAGGAGATTGCGGGGGCTCTAACACATATATTCAGGACCTCTCTGGCCACAGGGAATGTGTCAGAGGACTGGAGAACCGCTAATGTAGTACCATTATTCAAGAAGGGTAGTAGGGAAAAACCGGGGAACTACAGGCCAGTGAGCCTAACATCAGTGGTAGGAAAATTATTGGAAAAAATTCTGAGGGACAAAATTTGTCTCCACTTGGAGAGGCAAGGATTAATTAGGGATAGTCAACATGGCTTTGTCAAGGGAAGATCATGTCTGACTAATTTGATTGAATTTTTTGAGGGGGTGACTAGGTGTGTGGATGAGGGTAACGCAGTGGATGTGGTATACATGGATTTCAGTAAGGCCTTCGATAAAGTCCCGCACAGGAGACTGGTCAAGAAGGTAAGAGCCCATGGAATCCAGGGTGCCTTGGCACATTGGATCCAAAACTGGCTTAGTGGCAGAAGGCAGAGGGTGATGGTCGAAGGTTGTTTTTGTGACTGGAAGCCTGTGGCCAGTGGGGTACCACAGATTTCGGTACTGGGTCCCTTGCTGTTTGTGGTCTACATTAATGACTTGGATATGAATGTAAAAGGTATGATCAGTAAGTTCGCGGATGATACAAAAATTGGTAGGGTGGTAAATAGCGAGGAGGGTAGCCTCAGTCTGCAGGACGATATAGATGGGTTGGTCAGATGGGCGGAACAGTGGCAAATGGAATTTAACCCGGAAAAGTGCGAGGTGATGCACTTTGGGGGGACTAACAAGGCAAGGGAATACACAATGAATGGAAAGACCCTAGGCAAGACTGAGGGTCAGAGGGATCTGGGTGTGCAAGTACACAGATCCCTGAAGGCGGCGGAACAGGTGGATAAGGTGGTAAAAAAGGCATATGGGATACTTGCCTTCATTAGCCGAGGCATTGAATATAAGAGCAAGGAGGTTATGATGGAGCTGTATAAAACACTGGTTAGGCCACAGCTGGAATACTGTGTGCAGTTCCGGTCGCCACACTACAGGAAGGATGTGATCGCGTTAGAGAGGGTGCAGAGGAGGTTCACCAGGATGTTACCAGGGCTGGAGCGCTTCAGCTATGAAGAGTGACTGGGCAGATTGGGTTTGTTTTCCTTGGAGCAGAGGAGGCTGAGGGGGGACATGATTGAGGTGTACAAAATTATGAGGGGCATAGATAGGATGGATGCTGAGGAGCTTTTTCCCTTAGTAGAGGGGTCACATAACTAGGGGGCATAGATTCAAGGTAAAGGGCGGGAGGTTTAGAGGGGATTTGAGAAAGAACTTTTTCACCCAGAGGGTGGTTGGAGTCTGGAACTCACTGCCTGAAAGGGTTGTGGAGGCAGGAACCCTCACAACATTTAAGAAGCATTTGGATGAGCACTTGAAATGCCATAGCATACAAGGCTACGGACCAAATGCTGGAATATGGGATTAGATTAGACAGGGCTTGATGGCCGGCGCGGACACGATGGGCCGAAGGGCCTTTATCCGTGCTGTATAACTCTATGACTCTATGACTCTAAGGGGAAGTGCAACGAGTCCAAAGATGTGCGGGTTAGGTTGATTGGCTGTGATAAATTGACCCTTAGTGTTAGGGGGGATTAAATACGTGGGGTTACGGGGATAGGGTGGGATATGTGTTGGTGTAGGGGTTATGGGGATCGGGCGGGATATGTGTCGGTGCAGGCTCGATGGGCCGAAATGGCCTCTATCTGCACTGTGGGGTTTCTGTGATTTCTGTGATTTCTGAGACCTGGGCGTCCTTGTGCACCAGTCGTTGAAGGTAAGCATGCAGGTGCAGCAGGCGGTTAAGAAGGCAAATGTTGGCCTTCGTAGCTAGAGGGTTTGAGTACAGGAACAAGGATGTCTTGCTGCAGTTGTACAGGGCCTTGGTGAGACCACATCTTGAGTATTGTGTGCAGTTTTGATCGCCTTATCTGAGGAAGGATGTTCTTGCCATGGAAGGAGTGCAGCGAAGATTCACCAGGCTGATACCTGGGATGGCAGGAATGACGTATGAGGAGAGATTGGGTCGATTGGGCTTGTACTTGCTGAAGTTTAGAAGAATGAGAGGGGATCTCATTGAAACTTATAAAATTCTAACAGGACTAGACAGACTAGATGCAGGAAGGATGTTCCCGATGGTCGGGGCGTCCAGAACCAGGGGTCACAGTCTAAGGATAAGGGCTAAGCCATTTAGGACAGAGATGAGGAGGAATTTCTTCACCCAGAGAGTGGTGAACCTGTGGAATTCTCTACCACAGAAGGCGATGGAGGCCAGTTCATTAAATATATTCAAGAAGGAGTTGGATATATTTCTCAAGGCTAAAGGTATCAAGGGATATGGGGAGAAAGCAGGGACCGGGTACTGAATTTGGATGATCAGCCATGATCGCATTGAATGGCGGAACAGGCTCGAGGGGCCGAATGGCCTACTCCTGCTCCTATCTTCTATGTTTCTATGTTTCTATTTCTTATTCCATTCATAAAAAAGTGCATTTTCATCAGTTGGAGAACCACATTCACATCAAGCCTGGGATTATCCTGCAGGTCATTTGCAGCTTTCACAGGTCACTCAGCAGTTGTCTGGCAACTGTTTCGTTCTGGAAACCTCTGTCTGCCAAACGTAGCCTCTTTGTACTCGCTGTGCAAGTTCTTAAAAGGCCTCTGGCCGGAATGCATTTTGGAAATAAACAATTTCCCCCAGAAAAACCAGGAGAGTCAGGGGCTGCTGTGCCTCTGGCCCTCACCATCAGACCTTTAAATGAGCCACATGGGGACTGGCTCACTGGAAGGGCCAAATCGTGTTTGGAAGTTTGATGGGCGAGTGGTTAATATTGGGGTGTAAACAACTGCTGCCCCAATTTCCTGGCCACTCAGTAAGTTGCCCCAGCTTAGGCCCCAAATTCAAGGCCTAGAAATCCAAATCTAATCAGTGTTGTCAGGACAGGAGCAACAACCTTAGATGCCCCTTTTACGTGGGCTTTTTTAAGGTCCAGAACATGGTAAATTGCACATGCCGCCTTTGGATTGTATTTACATTTCATCACAAGACTGTGCTGATCCTTCCAACTCAACCCCCACCTCCAGCCCCCACACCGCCCCGCACACCCCCCCAACTGGAATCTCCTGGAAACCTTCCCCACCCCCACTCTCTCTCACCCCCTCCCACTGCCACCAATCATCGTGACGATAATGGGAACATTTCCACGACTGTGTCAATGGGATAGAGCTTGACGTACTGCGATGGTGTACGACAGGTGAGGGCAAAGCAGTGGCCCGTTATCCCTCCACATCGAAAGCAATGGACATAAAACTCGGGAGCCAGCTGTTTCCCCATCACCTGCTTTACACCATCGCACAGAGTCAAGATCTATCCCAGTATCTCCTCTTGTCATGGTCTGTAATTAAAATTAAACCCGTGTAAAATCATGAAAACAGAACACTGAGATGATAACCTCCTGCCACAACTGCCCATTACCTCAGTTTGGTGCAAAATCCGTGGCAATCTATGGCACAAAATAGATCAAGTTTTTCTCCATTTCAGTTGCAGAGAAGTTCAGCAAAATAGAAACCTCACAGGAGGAATTGAAAATGGAACTTTCAGAGATGAAGAATAACGGTAAGTTGTTAGAACTATCTTTGTTGCAAACTCCAATCCAGAATGGACTTCCTCGGTTCACAGGCCCTGTGGCGAGGATACTTATGGGTTGGGTGTTGCTGTATCAATGATGCCACGCTCTCCTGGGCTCCAGCCTCTCCTCCTCCAAGTCTTCCTCCTTCTCCTCAACACACAAGAACAATGGAATCCCAACAGGGAAATCCATCATTTCCATGTCAAACTGCCAACAAAACTCCACAAATTCAGAGTTTTGCAGTTTTTAAATATTCCAAGGGCTAGAAATTCATTATAGCCAAGGAATGGGCGGTGTTAGGACAAAAGATGGTGAATTAGCGCCAGGCGAACACGCTCTAGACTGCACGCAAAATTCATCCTCACTGCTCAATAAAATGACTGGAGTCTTAAATCAAGTCTAAAAACTCAAGCTCATTGACGTTACACTTAAAGGCTGGACCAATATCGGATGCAGTCTAATCGCAACTCATCGTCGCCACAGGCTTTTTTCACTACTTAAAGGGGAGGTTCATTGATGCTGCAGCACCTCATTCTCAGCATTGTTGGCTGTGCAGCTGCCTCAACAACCATAAGAAGAAGGACAAGGAGAAGGAGCACTTATTTACAAATCCTCATGGCAGATCGCCACCCCAGGGAGAGAGCCCACAGGTTGTCCCATGAAGCTTTGGAGGCATTTGTTTGAGCACTGGAGAGAAGGCGAGTGACCCTGTACCCACCAACTGGCAGGAGGCCCTCGCCACAAGTCTGCCGCACTATGTGGAGGGAGGTGGCACACCACATTACGGACCGCCCGCCGGAAGCCCAATTGTCTGGCTGCCTCCTCCATCCCTCCTGTTCCTCATCTTCTTCCTCCTCATCTTCTTCCTCCTCATCTTCTTCCTCCTTGTCTTCTTCCTCCTCGGCCTTGTCCTCCTCCCTCTGCGCACATGTTCCCCATTTTCTCGCTGTCTACCCTCCCTCTACCATAGATCCTGGAGGGCGAGGTGGCATGCCAGTACAGACCCCATTAATCTTACCAAGTGTTGCAGTTTGAATCGTTGAAGAAAAATGTAGCTACTTTGTACTTGCCACAAGACTCCTGATACAAAAGAACCTTGAAATTACTCAATGAAACTGTTGCAGTAGCTGAAACTAACAAAAAGCTACTGAAACTGCACTAACCTGACAGGTGCGAGTGATTACTAATGATCCCTTTAAATAACGTCTCTGCAGCCGGCATCCTGGTGCTGCACGCTAGCTCTCCCTGTTGGTGTTTACTCCAGGTGGTGAGCTAAGTGGCTAAAAGCAATTTGGGAAATCGGACATTCAGTGAGTGTTGCACACTCACTGACGTCACAATCTCCCTGGCGTTCAGGTCCACGGCGATACATAACATAAGAACATAAGAAGTAGGAGCAGGAGTAGGCCATACGGCCCCTCGGGCCTGCTCCACCATTCAATAGGATCATGGCTGATCCGAACCTAGACTCACGTCCACTTCCCTGCCCGCTCCCCATAAATCCTAATTCCCTTATCAGCTAGGAAACTGTCTATCTCCGTTTTAAATCTATTTATGTTGCAGCTTCCACAGCTCTCTGGGGTAGCAAATTCCATAGATTTACTACCCTCTGAGTGAAGAAGTTTCTCCTCATCTCAGTTTTGAAAGGGCAGCCCCTTATTCTAAGATTATGCCCCTTAGTTCTAGTCTCACCCATCAGTGGAAACATCCTCCCTGCATCCACCCGATCAAGCCCCCTCACAATCTTATATGTTTCGATAAGATCGCCTCTCATTCTTCTGAATTCCAATGAGTAGAGGCCCAACCTACTCAACCTTTCCTCATAAGTCAACCCCCTCATCTCCGGATAGCTGTTACCGGCAGCACTACGGGGGGGTGGGGGTGGTGCTGGATTTGCCTCGCTCTGACGGTCGGTACTGGTCTCAACACTGCATTAGCACCATTTTACTCCAAGTCTCTTCCAGCTCGTTACCTGTCTGACGTATGACCTTCCCAATTTTCCCTACCTCCGAGACACCATTCAACCCCAAAACCACCACCTTTACCGTGATGGTGATTCGCAGGGGCAGTAAATGGAGACTAAGCAACACCCCACCCCCGACTTCATCCGCATGCAGTGGGGCAGGTGTGTCAGGGTTAGAGCGGGGAAATCGTGCAGCTGTGTTGTTTCTGGGTGGAGTTTCGGTAGAAGGCCTCTCCACCCTTGTCAGATTGGCTCGATATCACCTGGAAATGGGAGGTTTAGCAAGGACAATCGAAGCCTTGGATATTTCAGCATGGAAAAGAAGCACCTGGGATATCAGATAGTTAAAGGGATAGAAAGGTATATCCGGAATATTTCTTTCAATTGAATTACAAGAGTAGGACAGGGGACATAGGTTCAAACTAATAAAAGGGAAATTGAGGACTGATATCAGGAGATTCTACTTCACACACGGTGATCAACATATGGAATAGACGTCCAGGGTGAGTTGTGGAGGCAAAAGCTGGGGATCATTTAAGAAGCAATTAATCTAACGTGAAGAATAGAATCTTTCCAGATCTTACTTCTAGACTTGACTATTCCAACACTGCCTAGACCCTAAGCTCTGGAATTCCCTCCCTAAACCTCTCCACCCCTCTCTCCTCCTTTAAGACACTCCATAAAACCTACCTCTTTGACCAAGCTTTTGGCCATCTGCCCTAATTTCTCCTTATGTGGCTCGGTGTCAAATTTTGTTTTATATCGCTCCTGTGAAGCACCTTGGAATGTTTTACTACGTTAAAGCTGTTTTTGGATGAATTAAAGTGGGTCTAATGCACTTTTTCATCCATGTGATCTTGTGACTCAAAACAGTCAGTCCCCATACTGATAGTTGAAGAGTACGGGGAGAAGGACCACATGGAGCACGCTGACCCCATACTGATAGCTGAAGGGTATGGGGAGAAGGACCACACGAAGCACGCTGACCCCATACTGATAGCTGAAGGGTATGGGGAGAAGGACCACATGAAGCACGCTGACCCCATACTGATAGCTGAAGGGTATGGGGAGAAGGACCACATGAAGCACGCTGACCCCATACTGATAGCTGAAGGGTATGGGGAGAAGGACCACACGAAGCACGCTGACCCCATACTGATAGTTGAAGGGTATGGGGAGGACCACACGAAGCACGCTGACCCCATACTGATAGCTGAAGGGTATGGGGAGAAGGACCACACGAAGCACGCTGACCCCATACTGATAGCTGAAGGGTATGGGGAGAAGGACCACATGAAGCACGCTGACCCCATACTGATAGCTGAAGGGTATGGGGAGAAGGACCACACGAAGCACGCTGACCCCATACTGATAGTTGAAGGGTATGGGGAGAAGGACCACACGAAGCATGCTGACCCCATACTGATAGTTGAAGGGTATGGGGAGAAAGACCACACGGAGCATGCTGACCCCATACTGATAGTTGAAGAGTATGGGGAGAAGGACCACACGAAGCACGCTGACCCCATACTGATAGCTGAAGGGTATGGGGAGAAGGACCACATGGAGCATGCTGACCCCATACTGATAGTTGAAGAGTATGGGGAGAAGGACCACACGAAGCACGCTGACCCCATACTGATAGTTGAAGGGTATGGGGAGAAGGACCACACAAAGCACGCTGACACCATACTGATAGTTGAAGGGTATGGGGAGAAAGACCACACGAAGCACGCTGACCCCATACTGATAGTTGAAGGGTATGGGGAGAAAGACCACACGAAGCACGCTGACCCCATACTGATAGTTGAAGGGTATGGGGAGAAGGACCACACGAAGCATGCTGACCCCATACTGATAGTTGAAGGGTATGGGGAGAAAGACCACGCGAAGCATGCTGACCCCATACTGATGGTTGAAGGGTATGGGGAGGACCACGTGAAGCACGCTGACCCCATACTGATAGTTGAAGGGTATGGGGAGAAGGACCACACGAAGCACGCTGACCCCATACTGATAGTTGAAGGGTATGGGGAGGACCACACGAAGCACGCTGACCCCATACTGATAGTTGAAGGGTATGGGGAGAAGGACCACACAAAGCACGCTGACCCCATACTGATAGTTGAAGGGTATGGGGAGAAAGACCACACGAAGCATGCTGACCCCATACTGATGGTTGAAGGGTATGGGGAGAAAGACCACACGAAGCACGCTGACCCCATACTGATAGTTGAAGGGTATGGGGAGAAAGACCACACGAAGCACGCTGACCCCATACTGATAGTTGAAGGGTATGGGGAGAAGGACCACACGAAGCATGCTGACCCCATACTGATAGTTGAAGGGTATGGGGAGAAAGACCACACGGAGCATGCTGACCCCATACTGATAGTTGAAGAGTATGGGGAGAAGGACCACACGAAGCACGCTGACCCCATACTGATAGCTGAAGGGTATGGGGAGAAGGACCACACGGAGCATGCTGACCCCATACTGATAGTTGAAGAGTATGGGGAGAAGGACCACACGAAGCACGCTGACCCCATACTGATAGTTGAAGGGTATGGGGAGAAGGACCACACAAAGCACGCTGACCCCATACTGATAGTTGAAGGGTATGGGGAGAAAGACCACACGAAGCACGCTGACCCCATACTGATAGTTGAAGGGTATGGGGAGAAAGACCACACGAAGCACGCTGACCCCATACTGATAGTTGAAGGGTATGGGGAGAAGGACCACACGAAGCATGCTGACCCCATACTGATAGTTGAAGGGTATGGGGAGAAAGACCACGCGAAGCACGCTGACCCCATACTGATGGTTGAAGGGTATGGGGAGGACCACGTGAAGCACGCTGACCCCATACTGATAGTTGAAGGGTATGGGGAGAAGGACCACACGAAGCACGCTGACCCCATACTGATAGTTGAAGGGTATGGGGAGGACCACACGAAGCACGCTGACCCCATACTGATAGTTGAAAGGTATGGGGAGAAGGACCACACGAAGCACGCTGACCCCATACTGATAGTTGAAGGGTATGGGGAGAAAGACCACACGAAGCACGCTGACCCCATACTGATGGTTGAAGGGTATGGGGAGAAAGACCACATGAAGCACGCTGACCCCATACTGATAGTTGAAGGGTATGGGGAGAAAGACCACACGAAGCACGCTGACCCCATACTGATAGTTGAAGGGTATGGGGAGAAAGACCACACGAAGCACGCTGACCCCATACTGATAGTTGAAGGGTATGGGGAGAAAGACCACGCGAAGCATGCTGACCCCATACTGATGGTTGAAGGGTATGGGGAGAAAGACCACGCGAAGCATGCTGACCCCAGGCCTACGGATATAGTTCAGTAATTGTTCATTAACTGGTGCTCAGACATCTGCTGAAATTGTTGTTAACCTAAAAATAGTCTCTTTGCAGTCAAAAACAGTGTCCAATTCTCACTTTCACCCTTTCAATCTTTCCATTTCCTTTCAATTCTTCGTTCTCTGTCTTAAAGAAGGAGAGAGAGATAGCGAGGCAAATAGGTTTAGGCAGGGAATTCCAGAACTTAGGGCCCAGGCAGCTGAAGGCACAGCCGCCAATGGCGGAGTGGTTATAATCAGGGATGCTCAAGAGGGCAGAATTAGAGGAGCGCAGATATCTCATGGGGTTCTGGGGCTGAAGGAGATTACAGAGATAGGGAGGGGCGAGGCCATGGAGGGATTTGAAAACAACTTTGAGAATTTTAAAATCAAGGCGTTGCTTAACCCGGAGCCAGTGTAGGTCAGCGAGCACAGGGGTGATGGGTGAACGGGACTTGGTGCGAGTTAGGACACGGGCAGCAGAGTTTGGATGACCTCAAGTTTACGTAGGGTAGAATGTGGGAGGCCAGCCAGGAGTGCATTGGAATAGTCAAGTCTAGAGGTAAGATCTGGAAAGATTTTATTCTCCCCATTAGATTAATTGCTTCTTAAATGATCCCCAGCTTTTGCCTCCACAACTCACCCTGGACTTCTATTCCATATGTTGATCTCCGTGTGTGAAGTAGAATCTCCTGATCTTTCATTGTCTCCTCTACCCTTTCATTCCATCATTTACCCTTTCATTCCCTCCTTTATTCTTTCATTCCCTCCTTCACCCTTTCATTCCCTCCTTCATTCTTTCATTCCCTCCTTTATTCATTCATTCTCTCCTTTACCCCTTTCTTTAATGGCCGAGCTGGGAACGAGTCGAGGCAGTGAAGATTAATACAAGCACCAGTTTGGCACTTCCTTCAGTGTGGAGCACTCGGAGAGCAGTACAAGGCTGCCAAGTTGCTGAGATTACTGATCACAGCGAGCATGGCGCACGCTGCAGTCACTCACTGACGGATTGTGTAAAGGCCTTAGGCCCCCTAGTTCCATGTGCAAAGTGTAAACACATGTTTCAGGCACACGCCCTGGACGCCTATGGAGGAACATTTAACAATATGGGGACCAGCGCAGAATGAGCGCGGAATGAACGCGCTCCCCACCCGCCATATTGGACCCTTGGGCGCCTTATTTACGCCTGTAAAACGGCCACATTTCCAGACTGATGTGTGGGAAAATGTGTTCGAATTGCACCACAGATACAGTGGCACCCGGGGCAATCAATGCTCCCTCTAAATTGTCTTTGCGGTGCTCGGCCTGTTTATTTCAATGCGCGGTCCCTTTAAATTTCCGCACACGCACGGTATTCCAAATGGAAAAGCTCGTGAGCGGCCGGCGCGGGACCTCGCAGATTACTGCACGGCCACGCACACGCACAGCTCAGGGGGAACATTGGTGACAGTCATAGAATGATACAGCACAGAAGGAGGCCATTCGGCCCATCTTTGAAAGCGCTCTCCAATTAGTCCCACCCCACAAATTCCAAGAGAAAAACCAACTGATGGTCTGATACCAACATTGGCAGTTTGAGGTAACCCACAGCACTGAACTTTCTGTAGATACAACAATAACAACACAAGATGAGATTTTGTATTTTTGATTTCAGTAATACAGAAGTTCACTGAAATATGGAATACACAGAATCATTTGGAGGTGGAACTTTCTCAGATAGCGAGGAACAGTGAGTATTAAGTAATAATAATGAAGTAATAACATGCATCTCGCCATCCTTTTACATAATTAATCTCTCCCTGTTCTGGAATGAAATTAAAAGTGATCATAGACTCACTGAATTACTGTCTTACAACTGCACTTATGAAATCCCAACTGTCCAGCCTCTGGCCCTCCATTCACCATGATATTTCTGCAGCGACCGATCTGCTCAATCACACCCTCACCACCACCTTTGATGCCCTAGTCCCTATTAAAACAATTACCCTCTCTCACTCTGGCCGTTCCCCCTAGTACGGCCCTCATCTTCGCTGCCTTAAGTCCAAGGGACGCAGTCTTGAACGGATATGGTGGACAACTGGTTTAGCCATTCACCGCCAGACCTGGCTGGACCACATGAAGAATTATCGGGTCCTGCTCTCGTCTGTCAAAATTGCTCACTACTCCAGGATCATTCTGGAATGCAAAGATAACCGATAACCCCTGGCCTCTTTTCTCTACTGCAAACCGTCTTCTTAAACCCCTCTCCCCTGTCTCCTCCACCCTCACCTCCAGCAACAAGTGTGAGGAGCTCATGGACTTCTTTGTCTCTGAGATTGAGACCATCTGTCCAGCTGCCTCTGCCACTTCCCTTCCTTCCTCTAGCTCACTGGGCCAAACTTCCTCTAAGTTTCCCCCCTACCCTAGCCCTGAACTCACATCTTTCTCCAGTTTCTCTCCGATCTCCCCTCATGACCTCTCCATGCTCATCTTGTCCATGAGACCCACCTCCTGCTCCCTCGACCCTATTCCCACCAAACTGCTGACCACCCAACTTCCTTTTCTGGCTCCAATGTTAGCGGATATTGTTAACGGTTCTCTCTCCTCAGGTACAGTCCCCCCCTCCCTCAAATCTACCATCATCACCCCTCTCCTCAAAATACCAAACCTTGACCCCGCCATCCTTGCAAACTACCGCCCCATCTCCAACCTCCCTTTCCTCTCCAAAGTCCTTGAACGTGTTGTCACCTCCCAATTCCATGCCCATCTTTCCCGGAACTCCATGTTTGAATCCCTCCAATCCAGTTTCTGCCCCTTGCCACAGTACCGAAACAGTTCTCATCAAAGTCACAAATTACATCCTTTGTGACTGTGACAAAGGTAAACTATCCCTCCTCGTCCTTCTCAAACTGTCTGAAGCCTTTGACATGGTTGATCACTCCATCCTTCAATGCCTCTCCACCGTCGTCCAGCTGGGTGGGACTGCACTCGCCTGGTTCCATTCTTATCTATCTAATCATAGCCAGAAAATCACCTGCAACGGCTTCTCTTCCCACTCCCGCATCGTTACCTCTGGTGTCCCCCAAGGATCTATCCTTGGCCCCCTCCTATTTCTCATCTACATGTTGCCCCTTGGTGACATCATCCAAAAACACAGCGTCAGTTTCCACATGTACGCTGACGACACCCAGCTCTACCTCACCACCACTTCTCTCGACCCCTCCACGGTCTCTAAATTGTCAGACTGCTTGTCCGACATCCAGTTCTGGATGAGCAGAAATGTTCTCCAATTAAATATTGGGAAGGCCGAAGCCATTGTTTTCGGTCCCCGCCACAAACTCCGTTCCCTCGCCACTGACTCCATCCCTCTCTCTAACATCTGTCTGAGGCTGAGCCACACTGTTCACAACCTTGGTGTCATATTTGACCCTGAAATGAGCTTCCGACCACATATCCGCACCATAACTAAGACCGCCTATTTCCACCTCTGTAACATCGCCCGTCTCCACCCTTGCCTCAGCTCATCCGCTGCTGAAACCCTCATCCATGCCTTTGTTACCTCTAGACTTGACTATTCCAACGCACTCCTGGCCAGCCTCCCACATTCCACCCTATGTAAACTTGAGGTGATCCAAAACTCGGCTGCCCGTGTCCTAACTCGCACCAAATCCCGTTCACCCATCACCCCTGTGCTCGCTGACCTACATTGGCTCCCGGTTAAGCAGCGCCTCAATTTTAAAATTCTCATCCTTGTGTTCAAATCCCTCCATAGCCTCGTCCCTTCCTAGCTCTGTAATCTCCTCCAGCCCCAGAACCACCCCCCCCTCCCACCCCGCCAAGATATCTGCGCTCCTCTAATTCTGCCCTCTTGGGCATCCCTGATTATAATCGCTCAACCTTTGGTGGCCGTGCCTTCTGTTGCCTGGGCCCTAAGCTCCGGAATTCCCTCCCTAAACCTCTCTGCCTCACTACCTCCCTCTCACTCCTTTAAGACACTCCTTGAAACCTGCCTCTTTGACCAAGTTTTTGGTCACCTGCCCTAATTTCTCCTTATATGTCAAATTTTTGTTTGATAACGCTCCTGTGACACGCCTTGGGACGTTTTACTGTTAAAGGCACTATATAAATACAAGTTGCTGTTGTAGGACACAAATTCAGACTAGTTCCAAGATTTATTGTTGGGTTGAATGGTTCGTTATATGATTGTTACAAATCTAAGAAAGAAGATGTAAAGAGTATCAACATAGTTTCAAGGGCAGGATTGCAGAGTTTTGTCGAGTCCAGCAATGCATCTCATGAAAACACAGTGTGAAGCCCACAATCCTCCTTACATCACCATCAATGGACAGACAATCGTGGCTCGTGCCCTCACAGTTTCCCTACATGGGCAAAAGATGGGAGAGCATAGTTAGCAAAGCAGCCCCTCCCAATAAACACGCTGTGAAAATGGTCTGCTCCAAATACTGGCTCAGGATTTAAAGTGTGCTTTCACTTTCAGTTACAATGATGTCCGGTGAAGCAAGGATCTCGCACGCTGAATTCAGGGCCGGACTTTCACAGCTGACTAACGGTAAGTGTTGAGCAGGGGATCTTTGGGTCTCCAGCTCAAACAGCTCTCCGTACTTCTTCACGAGGTCAGGCGCCTCACCAGAGAGTCGTCCTCTCCAGGTCCTGTGATAAAAGACTTGCCAAATGTGGAAGAGTAGGCCGGCCTACTATTGGCTGTAGTTTGGTGCAAAGTGCGTGCTGGCCAGATACACAAAGGCCCCGGAAACCCATGGGGTGGCAGATATGCTGAGATTGAGCTCGCCGTGGACCTCCATCGCTGACCCCAATAAAGTTTACGTGGTCAGGAGGAGAAACCTCGAGGAGCTGGTGCCTTACAGCAACTCCCGCCAAAGACCCTGGAAATGCTTCAAACTCCCCCTCCCGATTATTTCTGGGCCCCTCATCTTCAGGGGTCCGGGCCTTAACCCCCACCTGGACGCCCAGGGAGGTCCCATTTCCGCCACTTTTGACGAGATGTGCCTGGTGAGTCTGCCAAGCTGGCTGCGCATTTTTGGGGGCCAAATGTTCTTGAAATGCAATGACAGAGAGATGTCCATCCCACTGGGGTGAGAACTACAGCTTTAATTTTGCCTTAGTCCCACAGAGCTTCGTCGAAATAAAGAACTCTCAAACTGAACTCAAAGTGGGCCTTTCACAGATGAAGAATAACAGTAAGTGTTGAACCCCAGTGGGAGATTCAGCGGTCTTTCCCACAGTGCTTTGGGGGCTCGGTCCGTGTGTCTGTGTTTCCAGACAGGGCTGGGGCCCTTTGCCCATTAGTCCCACTCCGGCCCGAGCTCTGTCGCTAATGGAGGGACTCCTGCCCAGTCTGTACCTTAGACGGGAATAGCGAGAACAAGCGTTCACATTCCCAGCAGCAGCAGCACTTGGTTGGAGTGGTGTTGACGGGAGAAGGAAGCAGGAATGGTTGGCAGTGAAGGGAAGGGAAGGGGGAAAGGGAGCAGCAGAATGTGGGAATGGTATTTGGCGGGGGCGGGGGGGGGGCAAAGTGGAGAAGCTGGGAAGGAGAGCGGCAGCATTAACAGAGCGAGTACAGATGGAGAATGCCAACAGAGCATCGGACCTGTGAAGGGGCAGTGACCGGCGGCAGTTAAAAGCGGCGGCAGATTCAAATCGGCGGCAGTGCGAGGTGAGGCATACCAAATCAACAGCAGAGGAGAGAGGTAAAAAGTAATCAGAGTGTGACGTCACCAGGGAGCAGGTAAGTGATTGGTTGGTGATTATTTCTCTTTTTTAAACTTTAACTCTGTAGTTTATAGTTACTAGGGTCTTTTCTGGTGTAGCAGGGACTGTTGGTAGACTATACAAGCGCCTTAGAGATATTTTTAATTGGTGGTAGTAAATTAATTTAAATTAAGTAAAGGGAAGGTCATGCCAGGTGAGCCCAGCCCCGTGATATGCTCCTCTTGCTCTATGTGGGAATTCAGGGACCCCGGTGCCCCTGATGACCACGTGTGCCAGAGATGCATCCATCTGCAGCTACTAGCAGACCGCATTGAGGCGCTGGAGCTGCGGGTGGATGGGTTGTTGAGCATTCACGATGCTGAGAGGGTCGTGGATAGCACGTTTAGTGAGTTGGTCACACCGCAGGGAAGGGCTGCACAGGAAGACAGGAAATGGGTGACCACCAGGCGGAGCAATAGAAGCAGGCAGGTAGTGCAGGAGACCCCTGTGACCATTCCCCTCTCAAACAAGTATACCGCTTTGGATACTGTTGAGGGGGATGACTCACCGGGGGAAGGCAGCAGCAGCCAACTTGCTGGCACTGGGGGTGCTCCTGCTGCCCAGGAAGGGGGGAAAAAGAGTGGGAGAGCAATAGTGGTAGGGGATTCTATAGTAAGGGGAACAGATAGGCGTTTCTGTGGCCGTAGACGTGAATCCAGGATGGTTTGTTGCCTCCCTGGTGCCAGGGTCAAGGATATCACTGAGCGGCTGCAGGGCATTCTGGAGGGGGAGGGTGACCAGCCAGAGGTCGTGGTCCACATTGGTACCAACGACATAGGTAAAAAGAGGGATGAGGTCCTGCAGCAAGAATTTAAGGAGCTAGGTGAAGGATTAAAGAGCAGGACCTCAAAGGTTGTAATCTCTGGATTACTCCCCGTGCCACGTGCTAGTGGGTATAGGAATAGAAAGATAGAACAGATGAATGCGTGGCTAAAGGGATGGTGCAGGGGGGAGGGCTTTAGTTTCCTGGATCACTGGGTCTGCTTCTGGGAAAGGTGGGACTTGTACAAGTCGGACGGTTTACACCTGAACCAGAGGGGAACCAATATCCTTGCGGGGAGGTTTGCTAGCACTGCTGGGGGGGGTTTAAACTAACTTGGCAGGGGGATGGGGTACAGAGTGGAGCTATAGTGGGGGGTGATTTACAGCCAAATACAGAGGAAAAAACAAGTCAGCTGGGAAGGCAGAGCAAATATGTGAAGGCAAAAGGGAATATGGCAGGGCTGGAAGGCATTTATTTTAATGCAAGGAGTCTTGCAAATAAGGTGGATGAACTGAAGTTGTTGTTGAACACATGGGAGTACGATATTGTTGCTATCACGGAGACATGGTTGAGGGAGGGTCAGGACTGGCAGCTCAATATTCCGGGGTATAGAATCTTCAGGCGAGACAGAGGGGGGTGTAAAAGGGGAGGGGGTGTTGCAATATTAATTAAGGAGTCAATTACTGCTGTAAGGAGGGACGATATATTAGTGGGTTCCTCTAATGAGGCCATATGGGTAGAACTTAAAAACAAAAAGGGGGCAAGCACTTTGCTGGGAGTGTACTATAGGCCCCCAAACAGTCAGGGGGAGATAGAGGAACAGATATGTAGGCAAATCTCAGAGAAGTGCGAAAATAATAGGGTAATAATAGTGGGGGATTTCAACTTCCCCAATATAAATTGGGATAGTCAGAGTGTGAAAGGCTTAGAGGGCGCAGAATTCTTAAAGTGCATCCAGGAGAGCTTTTTGA
The DNA here is from genome assembly GCF_052327205.1 of Somniosus microcephalus. Classification (NCBI taxonomy): domain Eukaryota; kingdom Metazoa; phylum Chordata; class Chondrichthyes; order Squaliformes; family Somniosidae; genus Somniosus; species Somniosus microcephalus. Next base: position 8,801,608 of record NC_141017.1, on the reverse strand, counting down.
GCCAACATGTAGAAAATCCTACAAGAGAGGGGGCGGCACTGGACCTAATCCTGGGGAATGTAGCCGGGCAAGTGGTGGAAGTATCAGTAGGAGAGCGTTTTGGCGACAGTGACCATAATTCGGTGAGATTTAAGGTGGTCATGGAAAAAGACAAAGACGGCCCGGAAATAAGGGTTCTAAATTGGGGGAAGGCCGATTTTAATATGATAAGGCAGGATCTGGCCAAAGTGGACTGGGAGCAGCTACCTATAGGAAAATCCACATCAAAACAGTGGGAGACTTTCAGAAAGGAAATAGAGAGAGTACAGCGCCAACATGTTCCTGTAAAGGTCAAGGGTGGGACCAACAAGCAAAGGGAACCTTGGATGACAAGGGATATACAAAAATGCATTAGAAATAAAAGGGGGGCTTTTGGCAGTTACAAAAGACTAAAGACGGAAGAAGCCCTAGAGGAGTATAAAAAGTGCAGGGGCATGCTTAAAAAAGAAATTAGGAGGGCGAGGAGGGGCCATGAAATAACACTGGCGAGCAAAATAAAGGAAAATCCTAAGATGTTTTATAAGTATATTAAGGGCAAGAGGATAACCAGGGAAAGGGTAGGGCCCATTAGGGACCAAAGTGGCAATCTGTGTGTAGAGCCAGATGATGTAGGCGGGGTTTTAAATGAATTTTTTGCATCTGTGTTCACTATGGAGAAAGACGATGCAGACATAGAAATCGGGCAAGGGGACTGTGACATACTTGAACATATTAGCATCGAGAGGGAGGAGGTGCTAGCGGTTTTAGCAGGCCAAAAAGTGGATAAATCCCCAGGCCCGGACGAGATGTATCCCAGGCTGCTGTGGGAGGCAAAGGAGGAGATTGCAGGGGCTCTGACACAAATTTTCAGAACCTCTCTGGCCACAGGGGATGTACCAGAGGACTGGAGAACAGCTAATGTAGTACCATTATTCAAGAAGGGTAGCAGGGATAAACCAGGGAATTACAGGCCAGTGAGCCTAACATCTGTGGTAGGGAAATTATTGGAAAAAATTCTGAGGGACAAAATTAGTCTCCACTTGGAGAGGCAAGGGTTAATCGGGGATAGTCAGCATGGCTTTGTCAAGGGTAAATCATGTCTGACAAATCTGATTGAATTTTTCGAGGGGGTGACTAGGGGGGTGGATGAGGGAAATGCTGTGGATGTGGTTTACATGGACTTCAGTAAAGCCTTGGACAAAGTCCCGCATAGGAGACTGGTCAAGAAGGTAAGAGCCCATGGGATCCAGGGTGCCTTGGCGCGTTGGATCCTAAACTGGCTGAGTGGCAGGAGGCAGAGGGTGATGGTCGAAGGTTGCTTTTGTGACTGGAAGCCTGTGTCCAGTGGGGTACCTCAGGGATCGGTGCTGGGTCCCTTGTTGTTTGTGATCTACATAAATGATTTGGAAGAGAATGTAAAAGGTATGATCAGCAAGTTCGCAGATGACACGAAAATTGGTGGGGTGGTCAATTGCGAGGAGGAAAGCCTCAGGCTACAGGACGATATAAACGGGTTGGTCAGATGGGCGGAAAAGTGGCAAATGGAATTTAACCCTGAAAAGTGCGAGGTGATGCATTTTGGACGGACAAATAAGGCAAGGGAATACACAATGAGTGGTAGGACCCTAGGAAGTACAGAGGGTCAGAGGGACCTTGGTGTACATGTACATAGATCCCTGAAGGCAGCGGAACAGGTAGATAAGGTGGTTAAAAAGGCATATGGGATACTTGCCTTCATTAGCCGAGGCATAGAATATAAGAGCAGGGAGGTTATGATGGAGCTGTACAAAACGCTGGTGAGGCCACAGCTGGAGTACTGTGTGCAGTTCTGGTCGCCTCACTATAGGAAGGATGTGATTGCTTTGGAGAGGGTGCAGAGAAGATTCACCAGGATGTTACCTGGGATGGAGCGCCTCAGCTATGAAGAAAGACTAAACAGGCTGGGGTTGTTTTCCTTGGAGCAAAGAAGGCTGAGGGGGGACCTGATTGAGGCATACAAAATGATGAGGGGCATAGATAGAGTAGACAAAGAGGAACTTTTCCCCTTAGTAGGGGGGTCAATAACAAGGGGGCATAGATTCAGGGTAAGGGGCAGGAGATTTAGAGGGGATTTGAGGAGGAACTTTTTCACCCAGAGGGTGGTTGGAATGTGGAACTCAATGCCCAAAAGGGTGGTAGAGGCAGGAACCCTCACAACATTCAAGAAGCATTTGGATGAGCACTTGGAATGCCAATGCATACAAGGCTATGGACCAAATGCTGGAAAATGGGATTAGACTGGACAGGGATGGATGGGCGGCGCAGACACGATGGGCCGAAGGGCCTCTTTCTGTGCTGTAAAACTCTATGACTCTATGACTCTATGGGATGAAATGGTCTAGCATGAACTGAAGGGGTTGGAGGTGGAATAGAGTGCCACCTTGAATTGGGGCATGGCTTGAACTGGGTTGGGGGACAAAGCAAAGCGAGGTTGAAATGAGCGGTTGGAGGGAGAAAAGCCATGCCTTGAATGGGAGAATGGAAGAAGGGTGCCAGATTGAAAGGAGGGCAGAGAAGATGTCAGTTTGAACTGGAGGTGTTGGAGGAGGAGAAAGTAGGGCCAGTTTTCCTCTCGTGCCTGAGGGATGCTCGCCCCCCAAGCACGAGAGAGGAAACGGGGCAGAATGCTGTATTCCATCAGTCTTCGCCAGCTTTACGTTACGCTGGAATTTCTGGGGCTTTTCTAAAGTGAACAAACCTGGGCAGTCGGCGCAGGCCAGCATTGCCCGGGTACTGAGGTGGCTGGAGGGGCTCCCGGTCCTCCTGCCGTCCATGCACAGGGGGATCCCAAGAAGCTGGAGGTGAAACTTGCCCCTGGATTCCCTTCAGATCAGAGGATCAGGGGGAGCCCAGGAGCCGGCCAAAGAGGACCAGGGCGGGAAAGTGCTGTTGATGTAGAAGATCAGCCATGATCTTATTGAATGGCGGAGCAGGCTCGAGGGGCCTTATGGCCTACTCCTGCTCCTAATTCGTATGCTCTTATGTTCTTTGTAAGGAGGTCATTTTTTTTAAGTCATCCAACAAGATCTTTGGACCTTGGTGCTGTTTTCTGCTCTCCAACAGGAGCCAGGAGGCCCCGAGACAGATGGCTAGGACCACAGCCGCTGACCTCTCAGACGCCCCTGTTTCCTCCCCCATTGCCCAGTGGGAGGCCCTGGCAGGGGGGAAGGACAGTGCCAGGAGTGTGCCCGGGCCGTGTTAATGATCAGCTGCACCAAAATCAGAAGTAAATGGGCCTTGACAGATGCACTGGCCTTTGGGAATGTTGCACCTCTCCAGAGGGGGAGGGTAGCGCTGCCTAGTGTGTGAAAGGACGGGGAGTTGAATGGGGTATAGAGGTGGTTGCATGCCTCTGTGAAATGGGAGGAGGAGGGTTTGGAGGTGCGAGAGTGATCGTTGTGGTAACTCTTTGGGAAGTGATGGTCTGATCTGTTGAAAAGCCAAATGTCACTTTTTTTTGATTGAAATAAGTAAATAACTTGCATTTCTATGGCGCCTTTCACGACCACAGGATGTCGCAAAGCGTTTTACAGACAACTTTTGAAGCATAGTCACCGTTGCAATGTTGGAAATGCGGAAGTCAAAATTGCACACAGCAAGCTCCCACAAACAGCAATGTGATAATGACCAGAAAATCAGTTTTAGTGATGTTGGTTGAGGGATAAATATTGGCCAGGACACCGGGGACAACTCCCCTGCTCTTCTTTGAAATAGTGCCATGGGATCTTTGAGGGTAGATGTCTCACCCGAAAGACGGTACCTATGACAGTGCAGCACTCCCTCAGTACCGCACTGGGAGTGTCAGCCTGGAAATTGTGCTCAGGTCTCTGGCATGGGACTTCAGCCCACAGCCTTCTGACTCAGAGGCAAGTGGGCTCCAACAATATATCATTTTTAATATAAACATTCTAAACGTTCCTGAGTATCCTGCAGTCCATCTACAAATACACTGAACCCTAACCCTAACCCTAACCCTAAACCTAACCCTAACCCTAACCCTAAATGCACCCACCCCTAACCCTAACCCTAACCCTAAACCTAATCCTAACCCTGCAGTCCATCTACGAATACACCGAACCCTAACCCTAACCCTAAATGCACCCACCCCTAAACCTAAACCTAACCCTAACCCTAACACTAATCCTGCAGACTCAGAGGGGAGCGGGCTCTAACAATGTATCATTTTTAATATAAACATTCTAAACGTTCCTGAGTATCCTGCAGTCCATCTACAAATACACCTAACCGTAACCCTAACCCTAACCCTTCCACGCTGAATATAGCCACCTCTAACCCTAACTCTAACTCTAACCCTAACCCTAACTCTTCCACACTGAATATAGCCACCCCTGAACCTAACCCAACCCTAACCCTAACCGTAACTGTAACCCTAACCCTTCCACACAGAATATGGCCACCCCTAACCCTAACCCTAACTCTGACCCTAACTCTAACCTTAACCCCTAACCCTAACCCTAACCCTTCCACACTGAATATAGCCACCCCTAACCCTAACGCTAACACTAACCCTAACCATAACCCTAACTCTAACCCTAACACTAACTCTCCCACACTGGGATCTCCCCTTCAGCCACTCATGTACTTCAGCACTTTTTTTTCTGACAAATCAGGTGAAGGAATGTGTACACCGATTCTTAAATTACAAAGCCTCGTGCAAATATCTGTTTTCACCTCAGGGTCGTTGTCAGTTTTTCGGGGACAGTGCCAGATTTATCAATCAGCATTTGCTAGTTTACTCGGCCGCCCTGCGTGATATCTATATCCCCAACTCGAACCACTCAGTTCAATTTTTCAGACGGTCAGGTGTGAGACTTGAGTTAGGATCGGCCCAAGGGACGGAACACGAGGGACGGACGGAGTGCTCTAGCAGAACGCCCATGGGATTGCTGACTGTCAGTCAAAGGATGAACTGTTTTTTGTTATACCCGGGGTGTTGTACACACATTGTATTATAACATAGGGGAATTCTTGTAGCATCGCTCGTGAACAAAACATATAATGGGACATAGGGGTCATAATTGGTATGTGTTGAATGACATAATAAAACTCACTACGCACTTGGTTTGAGCATAAAGCAAGGCTTTAATCAACTTGTTTCAGAACATGGAAGTCTAGTTGTACTACACTAGTTCCTTGTCTTACAAAATGTCCCTGGCTACCTGGGGCCGACGCCCGAGTATTTATACTCCTTGGACGGCGCCACCAGCTGGCTGTCCAGCGTTATTTCACGAGTAGTTTCTTGATGAATGATGAGATTTATAACATTGAACATGTTATTTGAGCTTAAAATGGGTGCAATGCTTACCAATTTAGCAGTGGGACGGCCTGTGCTCAATCTGTGCAGGGGTTGGTCCCATTGTTAAATTCATGGGTACAATTTTTAGGCGTCCCGGCCTAGAACAGGTATTAGGTTAATATCTTAATGAGGGGGCCTAACACATGTTGAAGGACCCCTCTCCAAAATCAGCAGGGGTGGCCCGACCACTGACCCCCTGAGGATCTTTCAGCCAGCTAAAGGTGAGTTTAAAAAAAAATTATTTGGTTTTGTAAAAAGCCTTTGCATGGAGTCAGAAGGATTCCCCCCAACTCCACAGTCCTGGTAATCACCCCCATTATTGCCCGATCCTACCTGCCACGCCCCCCCCCCATCCTGGACCTTACCTAAGGGTCACTGCCCTGTGTAGAGTGGAGATTATTTTGTTCACGGAAGGAGGGCCTTTGGTAAAACAGTGAAACAATACCATCTCAGTCTATTCTATCAATGGATGGGAGTTAAAGGTGTGAACGTACACACTGGATAAGGGTTGTGACTGACTTCACACTTTCTGAATGAGCTACTCACCATGGAAAGTGCCATTGCACAGATGTTGGTGTTACAGTGCTGTAGCCAGGCTGCCCCTGGGAGTGGGCACTTCATATAAAGTCTGTATTGACCAGACTGGGCGAAGTATCCAGCTGGATCTTCGCCAGTATTTGACAGTTAACATTGCAGAGCCAGCTGAGCCTGTAACGATACCCAGTGTGTGAGCTCCTTGCCTCTTTATGTATTAGCTGGTTGGTGTAGTACCTTGGGAGGGTTTGAGTTGTTCCATTGCACACGTACCTGATCCAAGAACCCATCAGCAGTAACTTTCACCCACAATCCACTGCTATTTGAGCAACAGAGAAATCCAACTGGTCTGGATAGATCTCGGGTCGACCTTTTTATCAGGGCCACAACACCACAAGTTTAAGCCCTGGCCATTTTCCTTCAATATAACGGTTGTCAAAAGCATGTTTAATTGGCAGCAGAGCTGAAGCTTTGCTTCTGTTTCAGTTACACAGATGTTCAGTGAGATCGTCAACTCCCAGACTGATCTCCACATGGAAGTCTCACACATGAGCAGTAACAGTAAGTGTGAAATATCAATCAGAATTACAATCTACAATTATGTAGAGCCTTGGTGAGACACACCTGGAGTACCGAAGGAAGGATATACTTGCCCTGGAGGGAGTGCAGCGAAGGTTCACCAAACTGGTTCCTGGGATGAGAGGGTTGTCCTATGAGGAAAGACTAGAAGAAAGAAAGACTTGCATTTCTATAGCGCCTTTCACAACCACCAGACATCTCAAAGTGCTTTACAGCCAATGAAGTACTTTTGAACTGTAGTCACTGTTGTAATGTGGGAAATGCGGCAGCCAGTTTGCGCGCAGCAAGCTCCCATAACCAGCAATGTGATAATGACCAGATCATCTGTTTTTGTTATGTTGGTTGAGGGATAAGTATTGACCCCAGGACACCGGGGAGAACTCCCCTGCTCTTCTTCGAAATAGGGCCATGGGATCTTTTACGCCCACCTGGGAGAGCGGACGGGACCTCGGTTTAACGTCTCATCCAAAAGCCAGTATCTCTGACAGTGCAGCACTCCCTCAGCACTGCACTGGAGTGTCAGCCTAGATTTATGTGCACATGCCCCTGGAGTGGAACTTGAACCCACAACCTTCTGACTCAGAGTCAAGTGGAAACAACTTTCTGACATAGAATCTATAGCACAGAAACAGGCCATTTTGCCCAACTGGTTCATGCCAGTGTTTATGCTCCACATGAGCCTCCTCCCACCCCTCTTCATCTCACCCATCATCATTTCCTTCTAGTCATTTCTCCCTCATGTGTTTATCCAGCTTCCCTTTAAATGTTTCTCTGCTGTTCGCCTCAACTACTCCCTATGGTAATGAGTTCCACATTCGAACCACTCTCTGAGTAAAGCGGTTTCTCCTGAATTCCTTATTGGATTTATTAGCTTATATTGATGGCCCCTAGTTCTGGCCTTCCTCACAAGTGGAAACATCTTCTCTACATCTACCCTATCAAACTCTTTCATAATTTCAAAGACCTCGATCAGGTCACCCCTCAGCCTTCTCTTTTCTAGAGAAAAGAGCCCCAGCCTGTTCAATCTTTCCTGATAGTTGTATCCTCTCATCCTTTTAAATCTTTTTTGCACCTTCTCCAGTGCTGAAATTTCCTTTTTATAATCTGGAGACCAGAACTGTGCACAGTGCTCCAAGTGTGGTCTAACCAAAGTTCGATATAAGTTCAGCTTCTCTGCTTTTCAATTCTATCCCTCTAGAAATGAACCCCAGTGCCTTGCTTGCTTTTTTATGTTTTACTTGCAGTGACAGGAATGTCGGAGGAAGCGAGGAGCTCACTTGCTGATTTCAGGGCTGAGCTTTCACAGCTGAAGCACAGTAAGTGTTAACGACTGTCAGAGATCGCTGCGTCGCCAACTCAGAGGACGGAGCTTCTGAGCTCCACCTGAGACAGTCCTGGTTCTTCCCAACAACTGGTGCTCCTGCAGCGTTGGAAGAGATCAGGGGGCCGACACCAACCCACGGTCTCTTCTCGGGAATGAAGGGAACCTTGTAGGAAAAATGGGCAGAAGGCAGGTCCCACTCGCTGGGGTACGCTGTTATGTGACAGCAGATGGTCCCATTCTGCTGGGTTATGCTGTTATGTGACAGTGGGAGGTCCCACTCACGGGGGTATGCTGTTATGTGACAGCAGACGGTCCCATTCTGCTGGGTTATGCTGTTATGTGACTGTAGGAGGTCCTACTCTGCTGGAATAAGTTGTTATGTGACAGCAGGAGAGCCCACTCTGCTGGGTTACACTGTTATGTGACAGCGGGAGGTCCCACTCTGCTGGGATAAGCTGTTATATGGCAGCAGAAGAGCCCACTCTGATGGGTTATGTCATTATGTGACAGTGGGAGGTACCACTCTGGTGGAGTAAGCTGTTATGTGACTGCAGGAAGGCCCACTCTGCTGGGTTATACTGTTACGTGACAGCATAAAGTCCCACTCTTCTGGGATACACTGTTATGTAACAGCGGGAGGTCCCACTCTGCTGGGATACGTTGTTATGTGACAGCGGAAGGTACCACCCTGCTGGGGTATACTGTTACGTGACAGCATAAAGTCCCACTCTGCTGGAGTGTGCTGTTATGTGACAGTGGGAGGTCCCATTCTGCTGGGATATGCTGTTACGTGACAGCATAAAGTCCCACTCTGCTGGGATACGCTGGTATGTGACTACAGACGGGCTCACTCTAAGCTGTTATGGAGAATGTAGCCTGGACGCAGATGTTTGAGTGTTGTGCTTGTAAAACAACGTGAATTCACATTAAAAAGCCACAAGCGGCAGCGGTGAGAAGGAGCGGAGCTGGAGGGTCCTTCGAGAAGCGTTATTGTGGATGTTACTGAGTCAGGCACTGACGAGCTCGCCCCAATGACCAGGGATGCTAAACAATTTGTTATCTCATCTCAAGTGGCCCAACAAATAATCACACTCATTGTGGTGAGGACATTTGTAATCATGGGCACGGCACGAGGTGAGGGGCCAGTGGGTTTGGTTGACAGGCCTGCTGGTGATTCCCTGTATGGGGAAGGAGTCAGAGACAGTGTCCCTCTGCTTCCTGGGGCTCCTTTCCCAGTCAGCCTAAACGTTAACACTATTTTTTTTCAAAGAATCATACAGCACAGAAGGAGGCCATTCAGCCCATTGTGCCTGTGCTGGCAATTTTTGGAATATTTTGTACCACAAATTAATGATGGGAAACGATATTTTTCCTGGGACTTCAGCTAAAGCTTTGCTTCTGTTTCAGTTATACAAATGTTCAATGAAATGAGAATCTCACAGGCTGGTTTCAACATGGAACTTTCACAGATGAACAGCAACAGTAAGTGTTGAACACTCATCAAACAGTTCTTTGTGTCTCCAACTCAAACAGTTCTTTGTACTTTTTTTTGAAGGATCTGGTGCTTTTGCACAGAGTCAGCAGGGGACAATCTTGTCCTTGCCCGAACAATCTTGGCTGTGTTTGAATGGCCGCGCATTGCACCACCTCACACGCTAACTCATTCTTTCCCTGGATTTCAATACCTCTTTCAATTTTACCCTCCTTCCACAATTAAAGGCTTTTGGTCTCCGAACTTCATGCCATCGAATTGCTGTTCCTCGATTTATCCCACTCTTTTCAACCGTGTCATCTCCTACACGATGGCTTTGGCCCTTCACCTGCTTTCTTCATTCATAGAAAGGATTGCATTGCTTTTGTAAATGGAGTCTTGTTGCAGACTGGCCCAGCCTGATAGTGAGAAAACCCCACATTGATCTCCCCATAGTCCTTTCTCCTTTCATCGCTGAATTTGAATGTAGTCCAAGTGATGAAAGTTCATGCAGTTAGAAGCAGGGACTTTGATCGGTACGAAGTATGACAGAGAATGTTGCTGTGAAGCATTATTCACAGAATCACAGAATCACAGGAACCCCACAGTGCAGATAGAGGCCATTTCGGCCCATCGAGCCTGCACCGACACATATCCCACCCGATCCCCGTAACCCCTACACCAACACATATCCCACCCTATCCCCGTAACCCCACGTATTTAATCCCCCTAACACTAAGGGTCAATTTGTCATAGCCAATCAACCTAACTCGCACATTGGGGACGTTAGATTATTTATTTGGTTCTTGCTGGCCAAACAACACACACAGGGTTAAGGTCAGTTACTGCTCACTGTGTCTGCAAGCTGTAGGATATTAACGTTATAGTCTGGCTAATATTTGCTCCACAGAGCAAGGTGGAGATAGAGACCCGTCAGGAGGACCATTCAACAAAGATCAATGGACCAAGCCATTCAAGTTCCAAGCCTTCTGAGGTGGCCATTTGGATTGACCGCTCCTCAATTCAATTCAATTTTATTTGTCATATATGCAGCAGACGTGTGTACTGCACAATGAAATGTTGATTTTTAGGAGTCCTCCCACTCCTCTGGAGTGTATGCGTGTGTTGGGTCTGTGAGAGGGCAGGGATAGTGGTTGTGTACAGTGCCTTTGGCCAGGAGTTCCCAACACTCCGCTTATACTGACTGCGCTTGTGTTCATCTCAGCTGTCAGCCTGGCACAGGCAGAGACTAAGTTAATTCATCGGCTGAGAAATTAGGCCGCACAGTGCTCATTTTTCAGGTGCCAAGCATCCAACATGGTGGGCAGGAAGCAGGCGAGCATTTCCGATCGGACGTGCAGTGCCCGCCATATTGGATAAGGTGCCTGCGCTGATGTCAGGACTGCTCATCCGGAACATTTTAACTACAGAATAATTGATTTAAACCAGGGTCCTGTGCTTCTTGAAGGACCCGTTTTCCAATATCGATCACCCCAGCGCTTCACTCACCACACGCTGACCGCGCACAGCAACATTCAGCACTAATGGGCAGGAAGCCCCCCCCCGGACCTGCCTCAATGTGGAGTCAGGAGGAGCAGGAGTTGAGCATGGAAGGAGAAACAGCTACACCACAACCAATCCTTCCCTCCATCTACCTTGGGACCTAAGAACAGGTGTTTCTGCTCTTGCGACTTGTTCTTCATCAATTTTCTCACCTTTCCTGAAGTGTGCACCCCTTGTTCGGATACAATTCTACAGCACTGAGTTCCCAACAGTACCTCATCCCAGTGCTAATAATTCATGTTGGTGCCTTGTCAGTGACCGGCAATGTGACTGCAGTATGCCCCTCGGACAAGTTTGTGTCTGTTTCCAACCAGCACCCACATATATGGTGGATCGTAACCTATTCTACAAAGATATATGAAAGGGTGGTGGAAGCAGATTCAATAGTAACTTTCAAAAGGGAATTGGATAAATACTTGAAGGGAAACATTTTTACAGGGCTGTGTAGAAAGAGCAAGGGGAGTGGGATTAATTGGAGAGCTCTTTCAAAGAGCAAGCACAGACACGACGGGCCGAATGGCCTCCTTCTGTGCTGTATCACTGTGGCGGTACCACCGGTTGTCCCTTACATTGAGATACATAATTCCCTTTAACTTACCTTTAAATGTATCTGTTACTGCACTCAGGCTTCATTCCTGTACTCTGCGTGATGACGTCATGACGTCAGAGCTTGGAACCTTCTAGCAGTAGAGCTCGGAACCTGCTAGCAGTTGAGTTCGGAACCTGCTGGCAGTTGAGCTCGGAACCAGCTAGCAGTTGAGTTCAGAAACTTCTAGTTAGTCCTCGTGGCGTCCCCGCTGGGGAAAGACCTACACCACAGTGCTCCTACAGTCAGCCATCTTACCTGCTACCTTACCTGTTGTATTTAACCTGTTCCTGTAAATAAACAACTTATTTATAGTTCGTCGAAGTCGAACTCGATTATTTAGTGGCGATGCACACGAATCGCTACAATACTATGATATATGCACCAAAAGCAGCCACTGTGTCACAGTGATCAGAGACAGGAACCTGGGCCAATTTCCTCTCGCCTTACTGAGGGATGCTCAGGCCAGTGGTAGTGGACCTCTCGCCACCTCGCTGAGATCAGCTAACTGAGCAAAGACCAGACATTGAACCTGGGTCCTTCCAGGTCTCCAACACAGAACTGCTCCCTGAATAGCGTGTGGAGCCACAGAGAGATTTAATGATCAATACTACTTTCTAATTGCAGATGTAGTGCAGACATTGAACTGTTGATTACAATGTTTAACAGGACCCAATGATTCTATCTGTGGTGTGGCCTGTGTAACAAGTGTCCCTTCACCGTACTGTAACCTATCTGACAAATTTCACCCAAAAATAAATCAAGTGATGGGGAAAATACATTTGCCAGGGATGAGAGCTACATTTTTGCCTCCATTTCAGTTACACAGATGTTCAGAGAAATAAGGAACTCAAAGGCTGTTATCAAGATGGAATTTGCACACATGAAGAGTAAGGGTAAGTGCTAATAATTACCAGAACCATCTTTTTTGTGTTTCCAGCTCTTAACAGGTCCCTGCACTGTATCAGATTCTGACCCCCTCAAATTGTGTAGCCTATTCTATAATTAGACCAATGTAGGAAGTCACACAACACCAGATTATAGTCCAACAGCTTTATTTGAAATCACAAGCTTTCGGAGCACTGCTCCTTCGTCAGGTGAAGTGAAGAGAAGCATATAGGCACAGCATATATAGTCAGAGAAAACTGCCAGATGATTATAGGTAATCTTTCTAACTGCCCTTTATCACACCTCGGCAGAGAGATAATCACAGCAATCAAAGGTGTGAATGGTGTCCAAACAAGTCAGTCAGGAAAACATTACATCAAAGAACAATGAGGTGGGGTCACATGTTGCAGATGCTGGGGTCTGTATGAAAAACAGAAAAAAAACAAAAAACTTTGCTGGAAATCACAGCAGGTCCAGCCGCATCTGTGCAGAGAGAACAAGCCAACGACGACTCGCGTCTGGATGACTCTACATCAGGTGGGGTTACATGTAGCGTGACATGAACCCAAGATCCCGGTTGAGGCCATCCTCATGAGTGCGGAACTTGGCTATCAGTTTCTGCTCGATGATTTTGCGTTGTCGTGTGTCTCGAAGGCCGCTTTGGAGAATGCTTACCCGAAGATCGAAGGCTGAATGTCCTTGACTGCTGAAGTGTTCCCCAACTGCAAGGGAACACTCCTGCCTGGTGATTGTTGTGCGGTGTCCGTTTATCCGTTGTCGCAGTGTCTGCATGGTCTCGCCGATGTACCATGCTCCGGGGCATCCTTTCCTGCAACGTATGAGGTAGACAACGTTGGCCGAGACACATGAGTATGTACCATGTACCTTGTGGGTGGTGTCCTCACGTGTGCTGATGGTATCTGTGTTGATGATCTGGCATGTCTTGCAGAAGTTGCCATAGCAGGGTTGTGTGGTGGCGTGGTCGCTGTTCTCCTGAAAGCTGGGTAATTTGCTGCGAATGATGGTCTGTTTGAGGTTAGGCGGCTGTTTGAAGGCGAGTAGTGGAGGCGTGGGGATGGCCTTAGCGAGGTGCTCATCATCATCGATGACATGTTGAAGGCTGCGGAGAACATGGCATAGTTTCCCTGCTCCGGGGATGTACTGGACGACGAAGGGTACTCTGTTGGTTGTGTCCCGTGTTTGCCTTCTGAGGAGGTCTATGCGATTTTTCGCTGTGGCCCATCGGAACTATCGATCGACGAGTTGAGCATCATATCCCGTTCTTATGAGGGCGTCTTTCAGCGTCTGTAGGTGTCCATCGCGTTCCTCCTCGTCTGAGCAGATCCTGTGTATTCGCAGGGCTTGTCCATAGGGGATGGCTTCTTTAACGTGGTTAGGGTGGAAGCTGGAGAAGTGGAGCATCGTGAGGTTGTCCGTGGGCTTGTGGTAGAGTGAAGTGCTGAGGTGTCCGTCTTTGTTGGAGATTCATGTGTCCAAGAATGAAACCGATTCTGAGGAGAAGTCCATGGTGAGTTTGATGGTGGGATGGAACTTGTTAATGTCATCGTGTAGTCTTTTCAGTGATTCTTCGCCGTGGGTCCATAGGAAGAAAATGTCGTTGATGTATCTGGTGTATAGCGTTGGTTGGAGGTCCTGTGCAGTGAAGAAGTCTTGCTCAAACTTGTGCATGAAGATGTTGGCGTATTGGGTTGCGAATTTGGCCCCCATGGCTGTTCTGTGTGTTTGGGTAAAGAACTGGTTGTCGAAGGTGAAGGCATTGTGGTCAAAGATGAAGCGGATGAGTTGTAGGATGGCGTCTGGAGATTGGCTGTTGTTGGTGTTGAGTACTGAGGCTGTCGCAGCGATGCCGTCATCGTGGGGGATACTGGTGTAGAGTGCCGAGACGTCCATCGTGGCGAGGAGTGTTCCTGGTTCAACTGGTCCGTGGGTGCTGAGTTTCTGTAAGAAGTCTGTAGTGTCGCGACAGAAGCTGAGGGTTCCCTGTACGATGGGTTTCAGGATGCCCTCGATGTATCCAGAGAGGTTTTCATACAGGGTTCCGTTGCCTGATACGATAGGACGTCCGGGTGTTTTGGCTTTGTGTATCTTTGGGAGGCAGTAGAAGTCTCCCACGCGGGGAGTACATGGGATGAGAGCGCGTAGGATGCTCTGAAGGTCTGGATCGAAGGTCTTGATCAGTCTGTTGAGTTGGCGGGTGTGTTCTTTGCTTGGATCTGCGGGTAACTGTCTGTAGTGTTCCTGGTTGTCCAGTTGTTGGTATGCTGCTAGGCTGAGATGTTCGTGCTCTGCGTTTTTCATGAAACAGTCTGTCAGAGTTTACTGGGAGACCTCTACATATGATTATAATTCTAAGAAGGTTCTTAATGTAGATATAAAAAGATGGTAACAGTGACCTCACAGCACAAACAGTGCCGCGTGATCTGAAGTGTGGTTCCCCTTTCAGTGACTGGGATGTTGGAGGAAGTGAAACCCTGACAGGCTGATCTCAGGACCAAGCTCTCACAGCTGAATATCAGTAAGCGTCGAGTGAGTCAGGGAGATCTTCACGTCTTCAACTCAAACAGATGGCCAGGTGCTGCTTCAAAGAGTCATTCCGAAACAATCTCGGCACAATTAAAGGCTGAGAGAGATGACATGGGGTAGGAAGTACGCGATCTTTGGGATTGGCCTGATGGATGGAAAGGCCTTTTCCAGTCCTGCGTGGTCTAATGTTCTGAAGGTCATTGCATAGATTGGGGCTGAGAGCGTAGTTAGTTAAGTGCTTGTTATGAATCTTGCTTTATTTCCTTAGGGAGTTCGGGATGAATTTTCCAGATTGTTTCCTGAAATTGGCCACACTTTGTTCCTCTATGTCAGGAGTTAGCATCACGGGCAGTTGGGGACCTGAGGGGCAGGAGATTACACTGGGCAATGGATAGGGTGAGAATCAATGGGCCAGATCCTTTCTCATCCTGTTCACGTTTTTGTACGTTCGTAATCTTCTTCTCTTCCTCAAAATTGGTTCTAGTGCATAGAATTGCATAGAATTTTACAGCACAGAAACAGGCCATTCGACACAACTGGTCCGTGCCGGTGTTTCTGCTCCACTCAAGCCTCCTCCCACCCTACTTCATCTCACCCTGTCAGCATAACCCTCTATTCCCTTCTCCCTCATGTTTATCTAGCTTCCAATAAAATACATCTACGCTGTTCACCTCAACCACACGGTGCTGTAAAAATAGCTGACGTGTCCCTACGGGGAGTAAACATTTCATTGTACTAGTACATATGGCAAATAAAATTGAATTGAATTGAATGTGGCAGCGAGTTCCACATTCTCACCACTCTCTGGGTAAAGAAGTTTCTCCTGAATTCCTTATTAGATTTATTAGTGACTATCTTATATTTATGGCCCCTAGTTCTGATCTCACACAGAATCACAGAAACCCCACAGTGCAGATAGAGGCCATTTCGGCCCATCGAGCCTGCACCGACACATATCCCACCCGATCCCCGTAACCCCTACACCAACACATATCCCACCCTATCCCCGTAACCCCACATATTTAATCCCCCTAACACTAAGGGTCAATTTATCATAGCCAATCATCCTAACCCGCACATCTTTGGACTGTGGGAGGAAACCGGAGCACCCGGAGGAAACCCACACAAACACAGGGAGAATGTGCAAACTCCACACAGACAGTCACCCGAGGCCGGATTCGAACCCGGGTCCCTGGCGCTGTGAGGCAACAGTGCTAACCACTATGCCACCGTGCTGCCACAAGTGATCTCTCCCACAAGTGGAATCATCTTCTCTACGTCTATCCTATTGAACCCCTTCATAACTTTAAGGATCTCTATCAGGATATAGGAACAGGAGGAGGCCATTCAGCCCCTCAAGCCTGTTCTGCCATTCAGTGAGATCACGGCTGACCTTTTTCCTCAATTCATCCACCCGTCTTTGCTCCATATCCCTTCATACCCACAGCTAACAAAAATCTATCGCTCTCAGATTTAAAATTATTAGTTGAACTAGCATCTACTACTTCTACCTCCCTTTGCATAAAAAGTGTTTCCTAACTTCTCTCCTGAATGGCCTGGCTCTGACTTTAAGGTTATGTCCCCTTGTCCTAGACTCCTCCACCAATGGAAAAAGGCTCTCTCCATCTCCCCCATCAATTCCTTTCAAAATCCTAAAATCCTCAGTCAAAACACCCCTTAACCTTCTATATTGCAGGGAATACAAGCCCAGTTTATATAATCTCTCCTCATACTTTAACCCTTGGAGCCCTGGTAACATTCTGGTGGATCTGCGCTGCACTCCTTGTGAGGCCAATATATCCCTTCAGGTGCGGTGCCCAGACTGTACACCATACTCCAGATGTGGTCTAACCAGGGCTTTGTATCGCTGCAGCAATACGTCCTCCCCTTTATACTCCAGCCCTCTCGTTATAAAGTCTAGCATTCCATCGTCTTTTTGATTTTTTTTGTACCTGACCACAACACTTTAGTGATCTGTGAACATGGACCCCGAAGTCTCTTCGGACCCCCACAGTTCCTAGCTTTTCACCATTTAAAAAGTACTCGGATCGATCCTTTTTTGTTCCAAAATAGATGACCTCGCACATACCTGTGTTGAAATCCATCTGCCACAGTTTCGCCCCGTCACTATCAATGTCTCTTTGTAATTTTATGCTCCCTTCTAACCTACTTACTATATCACCTAGCTTTTTGTCATCGACAAACTTGGATATATGGTTCTCTATTGTGTTATCTAAGTCATTAATAAATATAGTGAATATTTGAGGCCCCAGCACAGATCCTTGTGGACACCGCTAGTCACTTCCTTCCAATTCGTGTACATACCCACTATCCCTACTCTCTGTCTTCTACTGCCTCACCAATCTCCTAACCAGCTCAATAATTTGCCTTCAATTCCATGTGGAACCTTATCAAATGCCTTCTTGATGTTCATATAAACTACATCCATAGATATTCCCCTGTCTACTACTTTAGTTACTTCCTCAAAATATTCAATTAGATTCGTTAGACATGACCTACCCTTTACAAATCCATGCTGGCTCTCTCTAATCAGCTCAAAACAGTTACAGAAAATTAAGGATTCATTTCCTTTTTTAACTAATTATTTCTGTTTTAGAATTATTCTCTAAGTGCTCAGTCACTCTGTCCTTAATTATAGATTCCAATAACTTCCCCACAACAGATGTTAGACTAACAGGTTTATAATTTCATGGTTTCTCTCTCACCTGTCTTAAATAATGTTCACCTCTCAGTCTTCTCTTCCCTAGAGAAAAGGGCCCTAGCCTTTCTGGATAGTTGAGCCCTCTCAGTTCTGGTGTCATCCTTGTAAATCTTTTTTGCACTTTCTCCAGTGCCTCTATATCCATTTTTAATGTGGAGACCAGGACTGTGCGCTGTATTCTAAGTGCGGTCTAACCAAGGTTCTATATAAGTTTGACATAACTTCACTGCTTTTCAATTCTGTCTCCCCTAGAAATAAACCCTAGTGCTCAGTTTGCACTTGTTATGGCCTTGTTAACCTGCCCTGCTACTTTTAATGATTGTGAATCTGTATCCCAGATCCCTTTGCGCCTCTACCTCATTTAGACTCTTAGGCCGCGATTTTATGAACCTCGGCGGGACCGTGGCGGGCGCTGTCGGTAACGGGTCCCGACCCCGCTGCTGGCCCAAACCCGGCCTCCGACATGACTTTCCCCTGATTGGGCTTGTTAAGCCTGCCCAGCGCGTTTACCAGCCAATTCGAGGAAACGGGTCTGGTGACGTTATTTGATGACGCGTCATCAGCCGGTTCCCTTAAAGGGACCATGGTCAAATTTACTTTGACATTTGTGCTGTCTGTGTTCT
The DNA here is from genome assembly GCF_052327205.1 of Somniosus microcephalus. Classification (NCBI taxonomy): domain Eukaryota; kingdom Metazoa; phylum Chordata; class Chondrichthyes; order Squaliformes; family Somniosidae; genus Somniosus; species Somniosus microcephalus. Next base: position 8,783,400 of record NC_141017.1, on the reverse strand, counting down.
ACAGCATTGAGGTGCTGCAAGCACTGCACAGAGGTGCAAGGCTGCATACAGGCTCTCCCATGACTCACTCCATATGCTTATGGAGGGAGTCACAGCACGCAAGAAGGTCCTCTTCCCTCCCATGGGCGGAAGAGACTCCGCAGGAGACCAACACAGCCTGGTTGCACATTGCAGAGGAGGGCACAAGCAGGGATGTGGTCAGGAGGACCTGGGTGTAATGCTGCAAATGTTTCAATGATCTCAATAGATCAGGAAATGTTAATACAAAGCCACACTCAACCTCATCCTGCTGTGCCTCTCATCACATCCCCATCACTCTGCCTTCTCTACCCTACTCCTGCACATCCTTACCCACACCAACTTACCTTGCACCTCCACCCATCCCTCTCTAACTACATTATCACTTCCCCATCTCACCAGCCACCCCTCACACTCACCCTCATCCTAATGCAATCATACCAACTAACAACACACAAGGGTAGGCACTTGGGTGTTTTATGCAATGTTCATGTAAAGTTTCTGTTAATGTGGTGTCAAACATTGAAACCTTTATTTTCCACACTTCATTCTTGGACAGATCTGTGTGCCCCTTTGGAAGTGGCTTAGTGAGTTGTAGTGAATGGTGAGACATAACGGTACCCCCTGCAATGGTGATGGGTGTGAAAGGAATGGCTTGGACATTATAGGGATGCTTTATGGTGTTGGTGTGGGGTGGTGCCAACCTGGCACATCATGTGGCAGCCAGGGTGTACAGCATCAAGTGAGGTATATCTGGCCATGGTGAGGCCATCCCTGGCCTCTAGGGCAGCAATATGGTCGGGTGCTGATACCCTGTGTCCTGTGCAGCATCAGTTGATTGCGGAGAAGGTCGGTGTTGTTGTTGGTGCTGCTGGTGTGCCTGGTGCTGCTGGTGTTGGGGCTGATCGTGATGGGATTCTGAGGACCAAGGTGAGAGAGTTTCAAGGGCACCCATGCTGATGGAATAGATGGTAGGTGAAGTAGAAATGACAGAAGTGACCTGTCAATGGTGGGAGAGACAATGAGGTCAGACTGGATGGAGACTTGTGTAAAGACTTGCAGCATTCTGAATCTGTAGTGGAAATGCAGTTTAGAGAAGCTAGTGGTTAAGGGAACATATCTCAATCAGCTGGGCGCTTTGACTTGACATTTGAAGCTGTCAACTCATCAGCTGATTCAATGGCCACTGAGCTCCCACCTCAGCTTCACAGACGAGGTCTAGGCACAGCGGGAAACATAGAAACATAGAAACATAGAAGATAGGAGCAGGAGTAGGCCATTCGGCCCTTCGAGCCTGCTCCGCCATTCAACGAGATCATGGCTGATCATCCAAACCCTAGCACCCGGTCCCTACACCGACAGCCATCCCACCCAAGCCCTATCCCCGTATTTAATCCCCCCTAACACTGAGGGCCAATTTTTATCATAGCCAATCAACCTAACCCGCACATCTTTGGACTGGTGGGCGACTTGTCAAATCCAAAAAGCTGGGGAAAAACCATTGATAAGTGGCTGTAAACAAACCACTAATGATTTTAATTGCCTCCTCCTGCCGCTGCATGTCGGGTCTGCTCAGTGCTGGCAGACCCGAACTTTGGTAAAGGCGTGTGGCGGCGGATTCAGAGCGGGGTCCCGACTTGCTGGGGAAAAAAAACACTTTCCCACCCGACCCGCCACCAATCGCACCCGCTGACCCCTCGGAAAATCCAGCCCTTATTTTCCACGCTGTATGTGGCCTTCTAATTCCCCCGACCAAAATGTACCACGTCACACTTATCAATATTGAAATTCATTTGCCAATTCCACGCCCATTCAGAAAGTTTATTAACATCTTGTTGAATTTTGTTGCCTCAATTTGGTGTCAGCCACAAATTTTGAGATTGTTCTTCCGATTCCCGAGTCCAAATCCTATATGCAAATGTGACCAACAGTGGTCCCAGCACCGATCCTTGTGGAACACCACTTCCCAGTTTTTCCATTCTGAGTAACTACCTTTAACCCCTACTCTCTGTTTTCTGTTTTATTGCCAGCTCGCTATCCATAGCGCAGGGCTGGTAGAAATAAAGAAGCAGGGAAACCACTAACTTTTGTAGGTGACGTGTCCTGAAAGAGCAGCTAAACTAAGGAGAGCTGAAATCATGGGCAGTGGGGAAATTCTCTTGGGCCAATTGAAGCTGCTGAGACCCTCCCAGAGAAAGAATGGAGGAAATCACACTTTGCATCAAGCTCGGTTCTGATCTGGAACCCGCTGCCTGAATGGGCGGTGGAGGCAGATTCAGTCGTAACTTTCAAAAGGGAATTGGATATATATTTGAAAAGGAAAAAATTGCGGGGCTGTGGGGAAAGATCAGGGGGGGAGCGGGACTAATTGGAGAGCTCTGGCATAGGCAGGATGGGCCGAATGGCCTAATTCTGTGTTGTATCATTCTGTGATTCTTCAATCTGCTCCTCTTACAATCTTCCCACCAGTTATTGGCCCAGAAATTTGGGTCGGGGGCTTCCCGCGGGTGCAAGACCCTGACCTGCACTTACCTAGCGCGCCGGCCGTTGCGCTGTGGGCCCGCGTGGGATTCCGATCCTGAGCCTCCTCCAACTGCCGGCGTGCAGTGCTTGCGTATCCCAGGGACGCAGTTAGTTTGAAGCGTCCCCTGGGATCAAGTGGGCCATGGAGAGCCAATGGTAGCAGGGAATGCCCATTCATAAATTTGACAGGAAGAGCTGTCAAAACTATAAATACTATAAGCCCCAAAACATCACTAAAACTTCAAATACATTTGAAAAAAACATCACATTTTTAAAATAACTATAAATTACATAAAATAACCATTTTAAACAATAATTTAAATTTTTGAAAACATTAATTACAGTTTCTAACAGGGCTAAAAATAAACTTACCTTTCTTTAAAGTATTTAAAAATAATAAACCTGTGGAAAAAATGTTTTAATTTTACTTAATTCACCACTTACCTTGTTAAAAGCAGGCCTTGCGACTGCTTTTTAAAAGCGTAGCTGCTGGAGACCTACCCTCCCGGAGAAACCTGCAAAAAAAACGGAAGTTCCAGGCGCACGCGCTGCCTCTCCGGCGCACGTGTTCGACCCGTGAACCCCTTCCTTTAAGGGAACGGAAGTTCCGGTTTCCCGCGCATGCGCAGTGCATGCACGAAACCGGCACTTTCGTTGGGCCTACGCGTGAGTAACCAGCGCGTACTCACCCGTGGGGACCCGAATTTCTGGGCCATTGTCTGTCAATTGTGTCCACTCCCCTCCTCACCAGAAGGTGCTGACTCCTTGCTGGAGGTGGAATCGGTGCCTATCAGGACCATGGGAACTGGTTGCCTATAAAAGAGGGGCCAAAACCACGGTAACACTCTAATTAGGACACATCACTAAAGATACATTCACCAGTAGGCTAGTATTTAATAGTAACCAACAATATTTAAACATTGTGCTGCATGTGGAATCAGCCTCTTCTTGCAGCTCAGCCCAAACATCCAGGGAAACTACAAAATACCCCACAAGGAACCTGGTGGGAAACTTACATTTGTCTGTGAATTTGAGCGAAAGCTTCACTTCTGTTTCAGTTACCCAGATGTTCAGTGAAATAACTGACTCCCTGGCTGGTTTCAACATGGAACTTTCAAAGATGGACAATAAAGGTAAGTGTTCAATGCCAAACAAAAGATGTCTTCTCCACCTCAAACAGTTATCTTTATATTTTCAGAGGACCAGTTGCTGTTCCAGAGTCAACGTGAGCCAAGCACTGCTCTCTCCAACAGTTGGTTCTAATGCAGAATTCTTACTGTGTTGAAATAAAGACTGTCACATTTTGAGTTTATTTTATCCTTTTTACTCTGGATGTTTCTGACTTCTGTGTTTCGGTCTACTCTCATTGGTGAGTCCTAGCTCCCTGCAACCTTCAAAATGTTTTCACTTGCCCCGATGTCTAGGGAAAATGTTGTGGTGCGTCCAGGGTGATTGCTCAGCGTCCTGTTCTGTTCAGCGCCTCCTTGGGGCCCTTCTTGTCTTTGGGAGGCAGGAGAACAACACGAAGTAGGCCTTGTTTTAGGCTTTAACTGCCAAACAAATTTATTAAACAGTAACAGAGCGAGTGAATAGACACAACATAATATTCCAAGTTCTTTAATTTTCCAATTCTTCATACAGCAGCAGGTTAGTAGTTTACAACTCCTGCGCTAAACAATGCTGTAGTTATTTTTTTACGATTGAATACACTGTGGCATTCCACATGGTAAATTGGAAAATACGATCTTTCTTACCTGTCTCTGCTCTCTTGGTTTTGCTGTTACCTGTTCAGTCTCTCCCCATCTGCTTCTGTCTCTCTCTTCTCTTCTGCTTCTCACTCCCGAACTCTTCTTTTACCTTCTCTCTCTTTGATCCCCTACTTCTCTCACTCTGTCTTTTCCTTTCTTTGCTTTAGGTTGGAACTGGTTGGTGGCATGGCAGGGTATGGTGTGGTGTGATGTCACATGGTGGGGTATGGTGTGGTGTGATGTCACACGGCTGGGTATGGTGTGGTGTGATGTCACATGGTGGGGTATGGTGTGGTGTGATGTCACACGGCTGGGTATGGTGTGGTGTGATGTCACACGGCTGGGTATGGTGTGGTGTGATGTCACATGGCAGGGTATGGTGTGGTGTGATGTCACACGGCTGGGTATGGTGTGGTGTGACGTCACATGGCAGGGTATGGTGTGGTGTGATGTCACATGGCAGGGTATGGTGTGGTGTGATGTCACATGGCAGGGTATGGTGTGGTGTGATGTCACATGGTGGGGTATGGTGTGGTGTGATGTCACATGGTGGGGTATGGTGTGGTGTGATGTCACACGGCTGGGTATGGTGTGGTGTGATGTCACATGGCAGGGTATGGTGTGGTGTGATGTCACATGGTGGGGTATGGTGTGGTGTGATGTCACATGGTGGGGTATGGTGTGGTGTGATGTCACACGGCTGGGTATGGTGTGGTGTGATGTCACATGGCAGGGTATGGTGTGGTGTGATGTCACACGGCTGGGTATGGTGTGGTGTGACGTCACATGGCAGGGTATGGTGTGGTGTGATGTCACATGGCAGGGTATGGTGTGGTGTGATGTCACATGGCAGGGTATGGTGTGGTGTGATGTCACATGGTGGGGTATGGTGTGGTGTGATGTCACACGGCTGGGTATGGTGTGGTGTGATGTCACATGGCAGGGTATGGTGTGGTGTGATGTCACACGGCTGGGTATGGTGTGGTGTGACATCACATGGCAGGGTATGGTGTGGTGTGATGTCACATGGCAGGGTATGGTGTGGTGTGATGTCACATGGCAGGGTATGGTGTGGTGTGATGTCACATGGTGGGGTATGGTGTGGTGTGATGTCACATGGCGGGGTATGGTGTGGTGTGATGTCACATGGTGGGGTATGGTGTGGTGTGATGTCACATGGCAGGGTATGGTGTGGTGTGATGTCACATGGTGGGGTATGGTGTGGTGTGATGTCACATGGTGGGGTATGGTGTGGTGTGATGTCACATGGCAGGGTATGGTGTGGTGTGATGTCACATGGTGGGGTATGGTGTGGTGTGATGTCACATGGTGGGGTATGGTGTGGTGTGATGTCACATGGTGGGGTATGGTGTGGTGTGATGTCACATGGCGGGGTATGGTGTGGTGTGATGTCACATGGCAGGGTATGGTGTGGTGTGATGTCACATGGCAGGGTATGGTGTGGTGTGATGTCACATGGTGGGGTATGGTGTGGTGTGCTGTCACATGGTGGGGTATGGTGTGGTGTGATGTCACATGGCGGGGTATGGTGTGGTGTGATGTCACATGGCAGTGTATGGTGTGGTGTGATGTCACATGGTGGGGTATGGTGTGGTGTGATGTCACATGGCAGGGTATGGTGTGGTGTGATGTCACATGGTGGGGTATGGTGTGGTGTGATGTCACATGGCGGGGTATGGTGTGGTGTGATGTCACATGGTGGGGTATGGTGTGGTGTGATGTCACATGGTGGGGTATGGTGCGGTGTGATGTCACATGGCGGGGTATGGTGTGGTGTGATGTCACATGGCAGGGTATGGTGTGGTGTGATGTCACATGGTCGGGTATGGTGTGGTGTGATGTCACACGGCCGGGTATGGTGTGGTGTGATGTCACATGGTGGGGTATGGTGTGGTGTGATGTCACACAGCAGAGTATGGTGTGGTGTGATGTCACACGGCGGGGTATGGTGCGGTGTGATGTCACATGGCGGGGTATGGTGCGGTGTGATGTCACATGGCGGGGTATGGTGAGGTGTGATGTCACATGGCGGGGTATGGTGAGGTGCGATGTCACATGGCGGGGTATGGTGTGGTGTGATGTCACATGGCGGGGTATGGTGTGGTGTGATGTCACATGGCGGGGTATGGTGTGGTGTGATGTTACATGGTGGGGTATGGTGTGGTGTGATGTCACATGGCGGGGTATGGTGTGGTGTGATGTCACATGGCGGGATATGGTGTGGTGTGATGTCACATGGCGGGGTATGGTGAGGTGTGATGTCACATGGCGGGGTATGGTGTGGTGTGATGTCACATGGCGGGGTATGGTGAGGTTTGATGTCACATGGCCAGGTGATGAAAGGAGCCACCAATAGCTGCAGGTTGTAGTTGTGACTTTTAATAGCTCCCTTCCCATTCGCTCCCCAATCATTTGTGCTACCCCCACTGCCTAGATCCCACCACAATCGCTACCCCTTCACATTCCCACTACCCTCTCCATTTTGTAACACTCCCTTCACTCCCATCATTGTAGCTATCTCTTTTGCTTTAAACTACTCACTCAAGCCTCGGTTCCTCCCCTCCCCCTTGCTCTGCTGTCATCTCACCCTTCACCCTCCACCTACTCCTGCCCACTCCCCTCCTCACAAGGGCTGGTGGACAGAGGCCTGATGACCCCTCACACTCAATCTGTTTCCATCCTCCGCATAAGAACATAAGAACATAAGAAATAGGAGCAGGAGTAGGCCAATCGGCCCCTCGAGCCTGCTCCACCATTCAATAAGATCATGGCTGATCTGATCCTAACCTCAAATCTTCTATCACTCTGCATCCATCCGAACCCATGTGATCTCCCGGGAGAGGCGAAAAACCAGATAAAGACCCAATGGCCAATTTGGGAGAAAAAAATCTGGGAAATTCCTCTCCGACCCATCTAGGCGATCGAAATTCTTCCAGGAGATCACTCTGTCCCTATATTTTCTACAGTACTTACCTTCTGTAAAGGCGATCTCCACCCCAGCCAGGAACAGGAATAAAACCATCTCCTGAAATCTAACACAGAATTAGAACACAGTAGGAGCAGAACCAGGCTACACGGCCCCTGGGCCCACTCCACTACCCACAGGGCCATGACCATTCCGAATCTAGACTCATGTCCAATTTCCTGCCCGCTCCCCGTAACCCTTAATTACCTTTACTTCTAGGAAACTATCTACTTCTGTTTTAAATTTATTTAATGATGTAGCTTCCACAGCCTTCTGGGGCAGCAAATTCCACAAACCCACCACCCTCTGAGTGAAGAAGTTTCTCCTCATCTCAGTTTTGAAAGAGCAGCCCCTTATTATAAGATTATGCCCCCTAGTTCTAGTTTCACCCTTCATTGGGAACATCCTCACCGCATCCACCCGATCAAGCCCCTTCACAATCTTATATGTTTCAATAAGATCGCCTTTCATTCTTCTGAATTCCAATGAGTAGAGTCCCAATCTACTCAACCTCTCCTCATATGACCACCCCCTCATCCCCGGGATTAACTGAGTGAACCTTCTTTGTACTGACTCGAGAGCAAGTATGTCTTTTCTTAAGTAGGGACACAAAACTGTATGCAATATTCCAGGTGCGGTCTCACCTCCCTTCCTTTAAAAATTCAATGTGTTTTTAAAAAAAAATCAAGTTAGAAGGAGGGAAGACACTGCCTGCCTCTCTCACTGTCTCATAGATGCTATCGCTCTCAACCCAGTCTGTCTTTCTCGCTTCCCCTTCTTTCTTTCACCCCAAACTCTCTCACTGTTTTTATTACACTTTGAAATTTGTCCTCCAGCTTTTCTTCAAACATTTTTGAAAAAGAAATGAGCAGAAATTGCTAAAATCTAAAGAAAACAATTCTATCATTACTGCATGATGCTGATGCATCCTGGAACATTAGGGATAGTGCACATGCTCAGATCACACAGTTCAGCTCATGGTGCCACGGCTCCTTGCAAAATGATCACGTCCGAGTCTAAGCTGTTGGGGAGGTTGGAGATATACGTCTCACCCAGTGTGTATTATTGTACACCATCTAATTCGACATATACCACCAGAGGCACACACCTACATACAGGAAGATGCACTTAAATGAGATGATCATGACCGAGTGACATCATACGTCACATTTTGCATCATTATCACCTTAGGAACACTGGACACTGTTCACAACAGATAGCCAGAGTGCGAGAGTACAAGAAGCTGTGTTTGCCCACTGTAGCATTTTATTCGAGAATGGGAGGATCAATACAAATAACCTTATTGGAGAAAGTTCACCTCATTGCTGGAGGCAGCGGGACAGAAACGGTGTGGCTGCTGCCTGGGGCTTTAGGCTGCTGCAGGCATTGAAATGCTGCAGCAGCTGCAGTCTTCTCCCCGCTCCCACCATCACCCGCTGGCAAACTCCCAACACAAGCGGGGACACCACCTGGAGCAAGTTAAGTGAGGTCACTGGGGTCAGCACCAGGTCAGTTGGATGGGCAGAAAGCCCCTGCCTGTAAAACCAACGCTGCCTCAAGGACTAAAGCATGGCTTTTCTTTCAGTGACAGGAATGTCGGAGGAAGCGAGGAGCTCACTCGCTGAATTCGGGGCCGAGCTTTCACAGCTGAACAACAGTAAGTGTTAACGACCGTCAGAGATCGCTGCGTCTCCAACTCAGAGAACGGAGCTTCTGAGCTCCACCTGAGACAGTCCTGGTTCTTCCCAACAACTGGTGCTACTGCAGCATTGGAAGAGATCAAGGAGCCGACACCATGGAATGTGAATTTTCCATATACCCGCCCGCCAATATTTATTTGGTGGACCAGGGTTGGAAAATTGGTTGGGATGCTCGGTAACTCCACCTACTACCCTGACGCAGGGGAAAAGAGTTCACTTTTAGGCAGTCACACGACAATGAAATGCTGATCAGGGAAGTACTTCCTCGGGCATATTTTCTGAAGTGTTAGTCCTTCCTGTGTGCGTCAAAGGGATGTCTGTTGGGCCCAGGTGTCCCGCGTTCCAAGGACTGCGGCAATTCGCCCCTCCCGCGTATGCCATCACGCTCCTCCTCAAATATGAGTTACAGTCCTGGAAGGCCTGTGATTATGGGCTTTTCCACCCCCTGTGGTGAAACCCCAGTGTATGTCCAGTATGAGCATAGAGTGTAGAGCTCGCCGTTAGTACATCGCTAGGGCTGACCGCACTGGTTGAGCCAGTGCTGCACCGTAGCGGCAAGAATCCTAAATTTACTTGGTGGTCTGAAAGGCAGCTTAACTATACCCCTAATTATTAAAAGTATAAGGGAGGGCAGGAAGGAGCCATGCTGCCAGGGTTATGTGCGAAAGGGCATTATTTCTTTTGATCTATCCTGAACACTGACAGGGAAAAATTCGGTGGCGCCAATTTTGGGGCACTAACGTCACAGGGCGCTTATTTTAGCACCTTAAAAAAGTTACTGCCCCCTGCCATAAATTCAGTGGTAGTGCCCCAAGCAGGAGGCGGGGGCTACTGGAACCAGATGGGTTGGGGGCTACTGGAACCAGTTGGGTTTGGTCCTGTTGGAACCAGTTGGGTTTGGTTCTACTGGCATCAGCTGGGTTAGCTTCTATTGGAACCAGTTGGGTTTGGTCCTGTTGGAACCAGTTGGGTTTGGTTCAACTGGTACCAGTTGGGTTTGGTTCTATTGGAACCAGTTGGGTTTGGTTCTACTGGAACCAGTTGGGTTTAGTTCAACTGGAACCAGTTGGGTTTGCTTCAAATGGAACCAGTTGGGTTTGTTTCTATTGGAACCAGTTAAGCTTGGTTCTACAGGAACCAGTTGGGTTTGGTTCTACAGGAACCAGTTGGGTTTGGTTCTATTGGAACCAGTTGGGTTTGGTTCTACAGGAACCAGTTGGGTTTGGTTCTATTGGAACCAGTTGGGTTTGGTTCAACTGCAACAAGTTGGGTTTGGTTCTACTGGAACAAGTTGGGTTTGGTTCTATTGGAACCAGTTGGGTTTGGTTCAACTGGTACCAGTTGGGTTTGGTTCTATTGGAACCAGTTGGGTTTGGTTCAACTGGAACCAGTTGGGTTTGGTTCTATTGGAACCAGTTGGGTTTGGTTCAACTGGAACCAGTTGGGTTTGTTTCAATTGGAACCAGTTGGGTTTGGTTCTATTTGAACCAGTTGGGTTTGGTTCAACTGGTACCAGTTGGGTTTGATTCTATTGGAACCAGTTGGATTTGGTTCAACTGGAACCAGTTGGGTGTGATTCTATTGGAACCATTTGGGTTTGGTTCAACTGGTACCAGTTGGGTTTGGTTCTATTGGAACCAGTTGGGTTTGATTCAACTGGAACCAGTTTGGGTTTAGTTGTATTGGAACCAGTTCAGTTTGGTTCTACTGGAACAAGTTGGGTTTGGTTCTACTGGAACCAGTTGGGTTTGGTTCTATTGGAACCAGTTGGGTTTGGTTCAACTAGTACCAGTTTGGGTTGGTTCTGTTGGAACCAGTTGGGTTTGGTTCAACTGGAACCAGTTCGGTTTGGTTCTGTTGGACCCAGTTGAGTTTGGTTCAACTGCAACCAGTTGGGTTTGGTTCTACAGGAACCAGTTGGGTTTGGTTCTACTGCAACCAGTTGGGTTTGGTTCTACAGGAACCAGTTGGGTTTGGTTCTACAGGAACCAGTTAGGTTTGGTTCTACGGGAACCGGTTGGGTTTGGTTCTATAGGAACCGGTTGGGTTTGGTTCTATAGGAACCGGTTGGGTTTGGTTCTGTTGGAACCGGTTGGGTTTGGTTCTATAGGAACCGGTTGGGTTTGGTTCTATAGGAACCGGTTGGGTTTGGTTCTACAGGAACCGGTTGGGTTTGGTTCTATAGGAACCGGTTGGGTTTGGTTCTTTAGGAACCGGTTGGGTTTGGTTCTACTGGAACCAGTTGGGTTTGGTTCTGTTGGAACCAGGTGGGTTTGGTTCTGCAGGAACCAGTTGGCTTTGGTTCTATTGGAACCAGTTGGGTTTGGTTCTATTGGAACCAGTTGGGTTTGGTTCTACTGGAACCAGTTGGGTTTGGTTCAACTGGCACCATTTGGGTTTGGTTCTACAGGAACCAGTTAGGTTTGGTTCTACTGGAACCAGTTAGGTTTGGTTCAACTGGCACCATTTGGGTTTGGTTCTACAGGAACCATTTGGGTTTGATTCTATTGGAACCAGTTGGGTTTGGTTCTATTGGGACCAGTTGGGTTTGGTTCTACAGGATCCAGTTGGGTTTGGTTGTACAGGAACCATTTGGGTTTGGTTCTATTGGTACCAGTTGGGTTTGGTTGAACTGGAACCAGTTGGGTTTGGTTCTATTGGAACCAGTTGGGTTTGGTTCTACTGGAACCAGTTGGGTTTGGTTCTATAGGAACCGGTTGGGTTTGGTTCTATTGGAGCCAGTTGGGTTTGGTTCAACTGGAACTAGTTGGGTTTGGTTCTATTGCAACCAGTTGGGTTTGGTTCTACTGGAACCAGTTGGGTTTGGTTCTACAGGATCCAGTTGGGTTTGGTTCTACAGGAACCATTTGGGTTTGGTTCTACAGGAACCAGTTGGGTTTGGTTCTATTGGAACCAGTTGGGTTTGGTTCTATTGGAACCAGTTGGGTTTGGTTCTATTGGAACCAGTTGGGTTTGGTTTTGCAGGAACCAGTTGGGTTTGGTTCAACTGGCACCTATTTCCCTCTGTTTCACATCCGCATGATGATGATTCACTTGTGTGCCTCAGTAGCGAGTGCCAGCAGGCTGTTAGACTGCATGAGCCATCTTTTCCAAGCCTGAATTTGTCCTTGGCTGAACTTGCAGACACAGGACCGTGCAACAGGCAGTACTGGATTGGGATCAGGAACAGAAACTGTGGATGATGTTTTCCTGCTGGACAGGGTGGGGGGGGGGAACGAATTCTGGGCCAATTGGAGTGCTTTATGCCATCTTGGCTCAGATCAGATAACTGAGCAACGCGGCGTGTTGTGGGTAGTGGGACACAGTTACTCATTGTGTAATCTCTGAAGCCCAATTTTAACCTATAACACCCATCGGGAATAGAATGGGGCGGGTTCAGGTCAGATGCCCGTTTTATGCCCTCTCTGATTTTCTGTTGGAGCATAATTTCGGGTGCGGTGTAAAACGGACTTCTGAACGGAACCCGTCCCGCTCCCATCAGGCCAATTGGGTTAAAATTAGGCCTTCAGAGTCACCAGAAGAGCCCGTCTATCAATTTAATGCCCAAAATCACATTCAAACTGTGGCAAGACCACGTCAGATGTACCGCAGACACATTGAAAGCAAGAATCAGAAAGACTTGCATTTCTATAGCACCTATCACGGCCTCAGGACATCCCAAACTGCTTTACAGCCAATGAAGTGCTTTTGAAGTGCAGTCACTGTTGTAATGTGGGAAACGCGGCAGTCAATTTGCGCACAGCAAGCTCCCACAAACACCAATGTGACAGTGACCAGATAACTTTTTTTTTTAGTGATGTTAGTTGAGCGACAAATATTGGCCAGGGCACCGGGGATAACTCCCCTGCTCTTCAAAATAGTGCCATGGAATCTTTTACACCCACTCGAGAGGGCAGACGGTTTAAAGTCTCATTCGAAAGACAAGCACCACCGACAGTGCAGCACTCCCTCAGTACTGCATTGAACAGCAGATTCAAATATTTAATGGAACTCATCAATTCTGCTGATGATGATGCCTGTATAACTAGTGTCCTGTTATATCCCACTCTAACCCGCACCACAGATTTCCAAACAAGCATTTTACAATCTGTATTAATGACTTGGATGAAGGGACCGAGTGTACTGTAGCCAAATTTGCTGATGATACAAAGATAGGTGGGTTAGCAAGTTGTGAGGAGGACACAGAGTCTGCAAAGGGATATCGATAGGTTAAGCAAGTGGGCAAAAATTTGTCAGATGGAGTATAATGTGGGAAAATGTGAGGTTATCCACTTTGGTAGGAAGAATAAAAAAGCAAAATATTATTTAAATGGAGAGAGATTACAGAATGCTGCGGTACAGAGGGATCTGGGGGTCTTTGTACATGAAACACAAAAGGTTAGCATGCAGGTACAGCAAGTAATTAGGAAGGCAAATGGAATATTGGCCTTTATTGCAAGGGGGATGGAGTATAAAAGCAGGGAAGTCTTGCTACAACTGTACAGGGCGCTGGTGAGACCACACCTGGAGTACTGCGTACAGTTTTGGTCTCCTTATTTAAGGAAGGATATTGGAGGCAGTTCAGAGAAGGTTCACGAGGTTGATTCCTGAGTTGAAGGGGTTGTCTTATGAGGAAAGTTTGAGCCTATACTCATTAGAGTTTAGAAGAATGAGAGGGGATCTTATTGAAACATATAAGATCCTGAAGGGTGCTTGACGGGGTAGATGCTGAGAGGATGTTTCCCCTCGTGGGGGAATCTAGAACTTTTAAAACATTTGTTTATGGGATGTGGGCGTCGCTGGCAAGGCCAGCATTTATTGCCCATCCCTAATTGCCCTTGAGAAGGTGGTGGTGAGCCGCCTTCTTGAACCGCTGCAGTCCGTGTGGTGAATGTACTCCCACAGTGCTGTTAGGGAGGGAGTTCCAGGATTTTGACCCAGCGACGATGAAGGATCGGCGATATACTTCCAAGTCAGGATGGCGTGTGACTTGGAGGGGAACTTGGAGGTGGTGGTGTTCCCTAGGGGGCATAGTTTCAGAATAAGGGGTCGCCCATTTAAAATGGAGATGAGGAGGAATTACTTCTCTCAGAGGGTCGTGAATCTTTGGAATCCTCTACCCCAGAGAGCTGTGGAGGCTGGGTCATTGAATATATTCAAGGCAGAGATAGACATATATTTGAAAAACAGGGGAATCAAGGGTTATGGGGAGCGGCAGGAAAGTGGAGTTGATACCAAGATCAGATCAGCCATGATCTTATTGAATGGCGGAGCAGGCTCGAGGGGCCAAATGGCCGACTCCTGCTCCTATTTCTTATGTTCTTAAACATTTTTATTGATGAAGGAAAACACATTTTCCGGCAATGGGAGCTAAATCTCTGCCTCCATTTCAGTTACACAGATGTTCAGAGAAATAAGGAACTCAAAGGCTGTTATCAAGATGAAACTTTCACACATGGAGAGTAAGGGTAAGTGTTAATAGCGATCAGTTAGTGTCTCCATGCTCCAAATGTTCTCTGTACTTGGTCAGGTTTTGGTCCCTGGCATTTGACATCCTGAATTGGGATGCGAGTTCTTACACATCGCAGGTTCGAGGAGCTGAGGGTTATGTCGGTACTCCCTGCGTTGCAGTTTATTTTCCGTTTTATTTTGTAAAAGGACCGGTTCAAAATGTAAAATCGACCCTCGTAATCGAAACAGAGAAAGTGATTTTGTGAAATAAAGAAGTACGAAGAAAGCCAGCAATTATTTAATAAATATAAAGGCCTCATTCATGGAGTACAGGGACCATTAACGGCTGCCAAGGCAGCAACTGAGACGTTAAGTAAATGCGGTGTCATCAATCAGCAACCAACAAGTGAATCATTGGAGCAGGGGCGAAAGAAAGCAGTGATGGTCATGTATAACCTGCCAGGCTAATTAAACAACTAGAACACAGCTCAAAACATTGTAATAAATTAACGGGAATTGTGCGGAGGACAATGAACAGTGAGTGCCAGCCCTTACACAGCAGATAAAGCTGGGAATGTAGTCAGGTAAAGGTCCCTCGGTTAGACATGACGAGTGCAGCTTAAGAATTAGGAAAAAGAGAGAGGCATTAAAGGCCCACAGGGGTGTTATCCAGACCTTCACTGTGCCGGTCTTCAGCGAAGACACTGATCACATCGTGGGGAACACAAACCCACGGTTCCTGAGCTAGTAAACAAGAGGGCAAAACAGGACAGCCAATATTGCGTGAGGTTTTGAATCAGTACAGGACTGGGCTAGATAGCAAACATCAGAGATTGAAAAACAAAATTGAAATGTGAGAAAAAGGGCAGGCTGTTGACAATAAGGAAAAGGAGCTGGGGGAAAATGTCTCTCGCGTCCTTGGGGCACCGGCTGGCCCAGGGTTTAATGTACTGTCTCTTTAAATGTGTGAGATGCTGTTTGTTTTGTGGAGCTTTGCCCCTGGCTCCGTCACGTTTCACAGGCACTCCCTAAAGTGCGAATCCCTTTGTCATCCTTAGCATTAAGAATGCTACAAATATTCCAATCTCTAATATTTCCTTAGATATAGGAAGAAGCAAACTTGTAAACTACTGGGTATTTGTAAACCCGTGCTGTCCCATGTACGTACACCTAGCAAAAGCAGAAAATGCTGGAAGCACTCAGCAGGTCAGGCAGCGTGTGTGGAGAGAGGGGGAGAGAGAGAGTTAACATTTCAGGTCGATGACCTTTAACTCCGTTTCTCTCTCCAAGGATGCTGCCTGACCTGCTGAGGGTTTCCAGCATTTTCTGCTCTTATTTCAGGTTTCCAGCATCCGCAGTATTTTGCTTTTGTCCGAGTGTTTCGAAATATTGGGGTAGCAATTCGTCCTGGTCGGGGGTGCAAATTGGGCAGAATATTCCGTCCATTGCAGGCAATAGAAAGGAATATTGGGGGGTGTGGGGGTGGGAGGGGCGTATAACGGGCGGCTAGTTCGGTGCACCCTCCCCCCGCCTGTTTTGCACTGCCGCCCTGGATGAATTTCTACCCCATTGACTCCCTGCGAGTAATTCTGACTTTGTGCAATAGTTGACTTCAACGGAATGAAGATGGAGAGAGATGTGAAATGGGCTGCCGATTCCTATCACATGTTATCACACAAAGTCAAAGTTCCCGCCACTGTTTTTGGGTCTGGATTAATTAGATTAATTGATGCTAAGTGACCTGAGTTTATAGATCAAGAGGGTTAAATTGGGCCGCTTAGCGCCTGTTTTTTAGGCACTACTTGGCCACCTAAGTTTTCAAAATGGGGCCCAGGATGTGCGAGCACACTTCCGATGGGAGGTGCACAGAACGCCATCTTGGTAAAGGAGTTTGCGCACTAAAGACCGCCGGCAGCATGCAGAGCAGGCAGATCAGGAGGTGAATCAGTGTGCAACGCTGGTTTGAAGCCCCTGCTGCCATTTTGGAACCCCACACTCCTGCCAATGCCCAATCTTAACCTCGCGCAACTGAGCTTGAGGTTAAATGTCATGAAGGACCCCCCACCAGTACTATTTAAAGGGATCATGCAGTACTTACAGACTAGTTGCTGGATTATTTCTTCTAGCTGGTGATGCAATTATAGATGTTTTTGATGGTTTCCTATAGTTGGCTGAAGTTTCACTGCTTGACAGGGAGTGGTCTGGCTGGTCTTGCAGTCCGTTTTGTGCCATTTAAAATATTGTGATGAAAGAAGTTGCTTCCAGACATGGATGGCCTGGTAGGCGTCCTCAGGGAATCAAGCATGACTGGGAGAATGAAGAGAGGCCACGCAGAGCAGGACAAGCTGCTAGCAGAGGGAGTGGGAGGAGGGGGAGAAGGGCTCTCAGCAAGAGGCCGTATCTACCCAGGGTCTTTAGGGAGCAAGTATCATACCTCAACTTCAGTCAGCACTAATGCATGAGACATCTTCGCTTCACCAAAGAGATCATGACTGAAATCTGCCAACTGCTGCAGCCACAACTGCAGCCTCAAAGCAGGGCAAGGGCGGCATTGCCTGGGCCTGTCGAGGTGACCGTGGCTCTTAACTTTTTATGGGTCTGACTTCTTCCAGGCTGCTGCTGGCGATATAAGCAACATCTCGCAGTTTGCAGTACGCTGCTGCGTAAGGGAGGTCACTGAGTCTCTCTATACACAGAGAGACAGCTTCATCTCATTCCTTCTTGCCAGAGACAAGCAGGAGGAGTGAGCACGAGGGTTTGCACAGATTGTAGGCATCCCCATGGTGCACGTTGCTTTGCATGCACCTCGTGTGAACTCGGCCATTTTTATGAACCGACAGGGATTCCACTCCCCCAACGTCCAACTGGTGTGCGACCACAGGCAGCGCATCATGCAGGTCAATGTATCCTCACAATTCCTTCAATCTGCGGCAGTCCTCTGCGCCAGCTGTATTTGACCCACCACGGCAAGTCAAAGGCAAGGGTCATCCACTGATGACATGGCTCATGACTCTGGTCAGGAACCCTCGCACACCTGCTCAACAGGCCTACAATGAGAGCCATGCTGCCACAAGGAGCATTACAGAGCAGACCATCGGCGCCCTCAAACAACGCTTCCGCTGCCTGGACAGCTCTGGAGGAGCCCTGCAGTACTCAGCTGAGCAGGTATCAAGATCTGTGGTGGTTTGCTGAATGCTGCACCACCTGGCCATTATGAGGGTACAGCCCTTGCCACCACCTATCAGGCAAGAAGCTGAGAAGCAGGAACACGAGGGGGCGGAGGAAGTTGAGGAGGAGGAAGTGGAGAAGGAGGAGGTGGAGGAGGAGGCTACAAAATAGACAGCCCCTTTCTGCCCGGGTTCTACATGATCAGATTATTCATGAGCGATACCAGTGACTCCGACTAATCCTCCCCATTGACCAAGAGTCTCACACTCCTCACCTTTCCTCTATCTCTGACCATCACATCGTCCTCTTTCTGACAAGACTTATTGGTTCCTCCCTCAGTTCACCGCAGATATGAAAACCAACCCCAAACGCAAAGTAAATTCCAAATTTAACAAGTCAATCACTAAATAATACATACAAAATTAAACTAATCACCCTAGTCCATTCCCTCAGTGCCTGTATTCCCTGTGCCTTTGTCTTTCCTGGTGCTCCTACGAGGTGCTTCCCCGGTGGCTGCAACATGGGTGCTGGAAGGCACGATCTTCCATTGAGGAGACTGCAGATGGCCTCGGAGGACGACCTCGAGCAGCTCGAGGCAGCACCTCCCAAACCCGCGATCTCTTCCACCTAGAAGGACAAGGGCAGCAGACGCATGGGAACACCGCCACCTCCAAGTTCCCCTCCAAGCCACACACCATCCTGACTTGGAAATAAATCGCCGATCCTTCATCGTGGCTGGGTCAAAATCCCGGAACTCCCTCCCTAACAGCACTGTGGGAGTGCCTTCACCACATGGACTGCAGCGGTTCAAGAAGGCGGCTCACCACCACCTTCTCAAGGGCAATTAATGCTGGCCTTGCCAGCGGCGCCCACATCTTAAGAATTAATTTTTAAAAGTTGTTATGTTAACACAAGAAAACATGAAAGGACAAACGCCCACCTTTCTCATCAAAGGCCTCATTCTGCCTGCTCCTCAATTGTGCCAAGAGCTTTGATTTCTTTCCAATTTTCTCCTCTTCTTCCTAATGAAGGTCTTCACTTGTTGCTAAGCTACGGTTCATTGAACATTGACCTCTGGTGGCCTGATTCAAGTGTGACCTGTGGCAGTGCTTGTCGGCAAGCTGCTCCACCCTGGGGTTCTGGCAACTGGCTCTGAATTGCTGCTCACCAACATCCACATTCAGCCACTTGCAGCTGGGGCCTCACGTGATGCACTTTTCAGATGGGCCTGAAATGGGTGGGCACCACACTCGCCTGTTTCAGCCGTACATCGAATGTACGGCACAGAAACAGGCCGCTCAGCCCAACTGGTCCATGATGGTGTTTGTGCTCCACTCAAGCCTCCTCCCACCCCTCTTCATCTCACCCCATCAGCCGATCCTCCTATTCCCTTCTCATAACTATAAGATATTACAACACTGGCTACATTTCAAAAAGTACTTCATTGGCTGTAAAGCACTTTGGGATGTCCGGTGGTCGTGAAAGGCGCTATAGGAATGCAAGTCTTTCTTTCTTTTTCTTTCTTATGTGTTTATCCAGCTTCCCCTTAAATGCATCTACACTGTTCACCTCAACCACTCCCTGTGGCAGCGAGTTCCACATTCTCACCACTCTCTGGGGAAAGAAGTTTCTCCTGAATTCCCGATTTGATTCATTAGTCACGATCTTATATTGATGACAGTTCTGCTCTCCCCTAAAATTGGAACTATTTTCTCTGTCTAACTGATCAAACTGCTTCATAAATTTAAAGCCCTCTATCAGGTCACCCCGAGAGGAAAAAGCCCCAACTTGTGCAAATCAGGGTCCTCCGGCCATTCTAGGACCCCGTTTGCAATTTTCAGATACAGATGGGCTGAGCATAAGCCGCACACACACCACCCACTCATACCAGATGGTGAGCGGCCTAAACAGTGGCCAAGCCAGAGGTCTAACCAGCAGCCTAACCAGCAGTCCAAACAGTAGCTTAACCAGCAGCCTAAACAGCAGCCTAACCAGCAGCCTAATCAGCAGTCTAACCAGCAACGTAACCAGCAGCGTAACCAGCAACCTAACCAGCAGCTTAACCAGCTGTCTAACCAGCAGCTTAACCAGCAGCCTAAACAGCAGCCTAACCAGCAGCCTAACCAGCAACCTAACCAGCAGCTTAACCAGCAGTCTAACCAGCAGCTTAACCAGCAGCCTAAACAGCAGCCTAACCAGCAGCTTAACCAGTAGCCTAAACAGCAGTCTAACCAGCAGCTTAACCAGCAGCCTAACCAGCAGCCTAACCAGCAGCCTAACAAGCAGCCTAATGAGCAATCTAACCAGCAGGCTAACCAGTGGTCTAACCAGCAGCCTAACCAGCAGTCTAACCAGCAGTCTAACCAGCAGCTTAACCAGCAGCCTAAACAGCAGCCTAGCCAGCAACCTAACCAGCAACCTAACCAGCAGCCTAACCAGCAGCCTAACCAGCAACCTAAACAGCAGCCTAACCAGCAGCCTAACCAGCTGCCTAACCACCAGCCTAAACAGCAGCCTAACCAGCAGCCTAACCAGCAACCTAAACAGCAGCCTAACCAGCAGCCTAACCAACAGCCTAACCAGCAACCTAACCAGCAGCCTAACCAGCAGCCTAACCAGCAATCTAACCAGCAGCCTAACCAGTGGTCTAACCAGCAGCCTAAACAGCAACCTAACCAGCAGCCTAACCAGCAGTCTAACCAGCAGCTTAACCAGCAGCCTAAACAGCAGCCTAGCCAGAGGTCTAAACAGCAGCCTAAACAACAGCCTAAGCAGCAACCTAACCAGCAACCTAACCAGCAACCTAACCAGCAGCCTAAACAGCAACCTAACCAGCAGCCTAAACAGCAACATAAACAGCAATCTAACCAGCAGCCTAACCAGTGGTCTAACCAGCAGCCTAACCAGCAGCCTAAGCAGCAACCTAACCAGCAGCCTAACCAGCAGTCTAACCAGCAGCTTAACCAGCAGCCTAAACAGCAGCCTAAACAGCAGCCTAGCCAGAGGTCTAAACAGCAGCCTAAACAACAGCCTAAGCAGCAACCTAACCAGCAACCTAACCAGCAGCCTAAACAGCAGTCTAACCAGCAGCTTAACCAGCAGCCTAAACAGC
Source organism: Somniosus microcephalus (assembly GCF_052327205.1). Taxonomy (NCBI): domain Eukaryota; kingdom Metazoa; phylum Chordata; class Chondrichthyes; order Squaliformes; family Somniosidae; genus Somniosus; species Somniosus microcephalus. The sequence goes on along the minus strand of NC_141017.1, from coordinate 8,762,694 downwards.
AGCCTAGCCAGAGGTCTAAACAGCAGCCTAAACAACAGCCTAACCAGCAACCTAACCAGCAGCCTAATGAGCAACCTAAACAGCAACCTAACCAGCAGTCTAACCAGCAGTCTAACCAGCAGCTTAACCAGCAGCCTAAACAGCAGCCTAGCCAGAGGTCTAAACAGCAGCCTAAACAACAGCCTAACCAGTAACCTAACCAGCAACCTAACCAGCAGCCTAACCAGCAACCTAACCAGCATCCTAACCAGCAACCTAACCAGCAGCCTAACCAGCAGCCTAACCAGCAGCCTAACCAGCAGTCTAACCAGCAGCTTAACCAGCAACCTAACCAGCAGCCTAACCAGCAGCCTAACCAGCAACCTAAACAGCAGCCTAACCAGCAGCCTAACCAGCACCCTAACCAGCAGCCTAACCAGCAGCCTAAACAGTAGCCTAACCAGCAGTCTAACCAGCAGCTTAACCAGCAACCTAACCAGCAGCCTAACCAGCAGCCTAACCAGCAACCTAACCAGCAGCCTAACCAGCAGCCTAACCAGCAACCTAAACAGCAGCCTAACCAGCAGCCTAACCAGCAGCCTAACCAACAGCCTAACCAGCAAACTAACCAGCAGCCTAACCAGCAGCCTAACCAGCAATCTAACCAGCAGCCTAACCAGTGGTCTAACCAGCAGCTTAACCAGCAGCCTAAACAGCAGCCTAGCCAGAGGTCTAAACAGCAGCCTAAACAACAGCCTAAGCAGCAACCTAACCAGCAACCTAACCAGCAGCCTAACCAGCAGTCTAACCAGCAGCTTAACCAGCAGCCTAAACAGCAGCCTAGCCAGAGGTCTAAACAGCAGCCTAAACAACAGCCTAAGCAGCAACCTAACCAGCAACCTAACCAGCAGCCTAAACAGCAACCTAACCAGCAGCTTAAACAGCAACCTAAGCAGCAATCTAACCAGCAGCCTAACCAGTGGTCTAACCAGCAGCCTAACCAGCAGCCTAAACAGCAGCCTAGCCAGAGTCCTAAACAGCAGCCTAAACAACAGCCTAAGCAGCAACCTAACCAGCAACCTAACCAGCAGCCTAAACAGCAGTCTAACCAGCAGCTTAACCAGCAGCCTAAACAGCAGCCTAGCCAGAGGTCTAAACAGCAGCCTAAACAGCAGCCTAACCAGCAACCTAACCAGCAACCTAACCAGCAGCCTAATGAGCAACCTAAACAGCAACATAACCAGCAGCCTAACCAGCAGTCTAACCAGCAGCTTAACCAGCAGCCTAAACAGCAGCCTAGCTAGAGGTCTAAACAGCAGCCTAAACAACAGCCTAACCAGCAACCTAGCCAGCAACCTAACCAGCAGCCTAAACAGTAGCCTAACCATCAGTCTAACCAGCAGCTTAACCAGCAACCTAACCAGCAGCCTAACCAGCAGCCTAACCAGCAACCTAAACAGCAGCCTAACCAGCAGCCTAACCAGCAGCCTAACCAGCAACCTAACCAGCAGCCTAACCAGCAGCCTAAACAGTAGCCTAACCAGCAGTCTAACCAGCAGCTTAACCAGCAACCTAACCAGCAGCCTAACCAGCAGCCTAACCAGCAACCTAACCAGCAGCCTAACCAGCAGCCTAACCAGCAACCTAAACAGCAGCCTAACCAGCAGCCTAACCAACAGCCTAACCAGCAACCTAACCAGCAGCCTAACCAGCAATCTAACCAGCAGCCTAACCAGTGGTCTAACCAGCAGCCTAACCAGCAGCCTAAACAGCAACCTAACCAGCAGCCTAACCAGCAGTCTAACCAGCAGCTTAACCAGCAGCCTAAACAGCAGCCTAGCCAGAGGTCTAAACAGCAACCTAAACAACAGCCTAAGCAGCAACCTAACCAGCAACCTAACCAGCAACCTAACCAGCAGCCTAAACAGCAACCTAACCAGCAGCCTAACCAGCAACCTAACCAGCAGCCTAACCAGCAACCTAAACAGCAGCCTAACCAGCAGCCTAACCAACAGCCTAACCAGCAACCTAACCAGCAGCCTAACCAGCAGTCTAACCAGCAGCTTAACCAGCAGCCTAAACAGCAGCCTAGCCAGAGGTCTAAACAGCAACCTAAACAACAGCCTAAGCAGCAACCTAACCAGCAACCTAACCAGCAACCTAACCAGCAGCCTAAACAGCAACCTAACCAGCAACCTAACCAGCAGCCTAACCAGCAGCCTAACCAGCAACCTAAACAGCAGCCTAACCAGCAGCCTAACCAACAGTCTAACCAGCAACCTAACCAGCAGCCTAACCAGCAATCTAACCAGCAGCCTAACCAGTGGTCTAACCAGCAGCCTAACCAGCAGCCTAAACAGCAACCTAACCAGCAGCCTAACCAGCATTCTAACCAGCAGCCTAAACAGCAGCCTAGCCAGAGGTCTAAACAGCAACCTAAACAACAGCCTAAGCAGCAACCTAACCAGCAACCTAACCAGCAACCTAACCAGCAGCCTAAACAGCAACCTAACCAGCAGCCTAAACAGCAACCTAAACAGCAATCTAACCAGCAGCCTAACCAGTGGTCTAACCAGCAGCCTAACCAGCAGCCTAAACAGCAACCTAACCAGCAGCCTAACCAGCAGTCTAACCAGCAGCTTAACCAGCAGCCTAAACAGCAGCCTAGCCAGAGGTCTAAACAGCAGCCTAAACAACAGCCTAAGCAGCAACCTAACCAGCAACCTAACCAGCAGCCTAAACAGCACCCTAACCAGCAGCTTAACCAGCAGCCTAAACAGCAGCCTAGCCAGAGGTCTAAACAGCAGCCTAAACAACAGCCTAACCAGCAACCTAACCAGCAACCTAACCAGCAGCCTAATGAGCAACCTAAACAGCAACCTAACCAGCAGCCTAACCAGCAGTCTAACCAGCAGCTTAACCAGCAGCCTAAACAGCAACCTAGCCAGAGGTCTAAACAGCAGCCTAAACAACAGCCTAACCAGCAACCTAACCAGCAACCTAACCAGCAACCTAACCAGCAGCCTAACCAGCAGCCTAACCAGCATCCTAACCAGCAACCTAACCAGCAGCCTAACCAGCAGCCTAACCAGCAGCCTAAACAGTAGCCTAACCAACAGTCTAACCAGCAGCTTAACCAGCAGCCTAACCAGCGATCAGTATTAACTCCCATGAATCCCTGCCCGAAAGTCAACCTGATTGACAGGCTTGGCTCCCAGTCGGGAGGGGAGCGCTCCGGAGCAGCCCTAGGTCAGCCAGTGGCTCAGTTGGTAGCACCCTTGCCTCTGAGTCAGAAGGTCGCGGGTTCAAGTCTCACTCCAGAGACTTGAGCACAAAATCTATGCTGACACTCCAGTGCAGTAGTGAGGGAGTGCTGCACTGTCGGAGGTACCGTCTTTCAGATGGATGTAAAAGATCCCATGGCACTATTCGAAGAAGAGCAGGGGAATTATCCCTGGTGTCCTGGCCAATATTTATCCCTCAACCAACATCACTAAAAACAGATTATCTGGTCATTATCATATTGCTGTTTGTGGGAGCTTGCTGTGCACAAATTGGCTGTGGCGTTTCCTACATTACAACAGTAACTACACTCCAAAAGTACTTCATTGGCTGTAAAGCGCTTTGGGACACCAAGGGGGTGTCCGATTTCCGACCCGGGGTGGGGGGGTCCGATCGCGCGGGGGGGAGTCGGTCTTTTGATGAGGGGGTTAGATGGAAGGGTCCGATCCCAGGGAAGGAGGTACATTTGTGAGGTGGGGGGAAACCCTCCTGCTGCTCTTGGCCCACAAGCAGTGTTGTAAGGGCACTCAGCTTCTCCCCGAAGCTGTCCTCACCTTGCTTGAGCTGCCAGGTTTCCTGCGGCCTGGAAAACCCCAGCTGGCCAGGGTTAAAGCTGGAAGGCAGGTTAAATCAAAGGCTGCCAGCCTCGTTATAACATTTAAAATGGCAGCTCGCCTCCTGGGAGTGGGTTGGCTGCCCGTTAAACCCAGAAGTAGGTGGGTTGGGGTGTCAGGGGTTTAGATATTTTAAATTTCTACATTGCGCCTGATTACCCCCGTGGTGAGGCCTAGAGGAGCAGGCTTTGGCCTCCTGGCTTCCCAACAGTACAGTGGCCCGCTGCCGACCCTTGCCCGACCCCTTTCCAGGATCGTCTCCCCGTCTCCAGCCACCGACTGCCTCGCTGGCACCATCTCCCGGCACCAGCCCACCTTATAGCCTTTTGTAATTTAAGCAAGCTAAATAAAAAGCGTTGAAGACAAACTTTTGGGGTTGGGAATGTGGGCGGAGTGTTTAGTCACGGTGCTCCGGCCATCATTGGTGTTGGGGACAGGCTCGATGGGCCAGCTGGTCTATTCCTGCCCGACGAGCTCGCATGTTTGTAAATACATTTAATAAGCAGCAAGAATTCATTGACTCACGGCTGCAATTAATATTTTGTTATGTCTGTGCTGTAAATTTGTTATCCAATGCTGTCATAGACCACGACACAACCTCGATGTAATGTATTTGTTGTGGTTACAAATTTCTATAAGCTCTCAAAACAGATGTTAAAAGACAGTAACAGTGATCTCAGAATCCGAACCCTGCCACAAAGGCCTAAAGTTTGGTTCCACTTCCAGTTACAAGGATGTGGGAGGAAGCGAGAAGCTCACACGGTGATATCAGGACTGAACTCTCACAGCTGAAGAATGGTGAGTGCTGACAACAACCAGAGGGAGCTTTGTAAAGTCAATAGGCGGGAGAATCGGCAGGAAGTATCTCACGGGCGGGGAGTATCTCACAGGCGGGGGTGCAAAATTCGAATTAGTAGAGCCCGTTGTTTGGGCGCTATGGATGCCATTTGGGTGGCAAAATGGCGTATGCGGCAGGCGCACATTTTTTTAACTATTCATTCTCGGGATGTGGTCGTCGCTGGCAAGGCCAGCATTTATTGCCCATCCCTAATTGCCCTTGAGAAGGTGGTGGTGAGCCGCCTTCTTGAACTGCAGCAGTCCGTGTGGTGAAAGTACTCCCACAGTGCTGTTAGGGAGGGAGTTCCAGGATTTTGACCCAGCGACGATGAAGGATCGGCGATATACTTTTAAGTCAGGATGGTGTGTGACTTGGAGGGGAGCTTGGAGGTGGTGGTGTTCCCATGCATCTGCTGCCCTTGTTCTAGGTGGAAGAGGTCGCGGGTTTGGGAGGTGCTGCTGAAGAAGCCTTGGCGAGTTGCTGCAGTGCATCTTGTAGATGGTACACACTGCAGCCACGGAACGCCAGTGGTGAAGGGAGTGAATGTTTAAGGTGATGGATGGGGTGCCAATTAAACGGGCTGCTTTGTCCTGGATGGTGTCGAGCTTCTTGAGTGTTGTTGGAGATGCACTCCTCCAGGTAAGTGGAGAGTATTCCATCACACTCCTTACTTGTGCCTTGTAGATGGTGGAATGGGGCAAATCGCACCGGGCGCCCTATTGGTGATGGCGTTAGCACGCGCGCAGTGAACGTCCGCCGGAAATATACTGAGTAGGCAGATCATGACATCATTCAATGTGCAATGCTGGTTTGACACCAGTGGTGCCATTTTGGAGCTCAACACTCCAGCTAATGCCCTCTCTTATCTTCGCACAGCTGAACACATGTTCAGCAGCAGGAAGGATCCCCCACCAGCGCTATTTAAAGAGATCATCACCTACTTACAGGTTAGTTGTTGATTGATTTCTTCTGGCTGTTACTATGATTCTTCAAGTGTTTGGTGCTTTCTATAGTTGTTTCATGTTGCAAAAGTCTACAGGGAGGGTGTGGCAGGTTCTGAAGGACTTTTATCTGCAAAAACCATGCTGCCAGACATGGGTGCAATATTAGGGATTCCCTTTGAAATACAGCATGACTGGGAGAATGAGCAGAGGCCACGGAAATCAGGACAAGCTGCGAGAGAGGGAGGAGGAGGAGGGGGAGAAGGGCTCTCAGCAGGAGGCCATATCCGCCCAGGGTGTTCAGGGAGCAATTCTCCTCCCTCAACCTCAACGAGGAACAATGTGTGAGATGTCTGCGCTTCAGTAAGGACATCCTCACCTAAATCTGCCACCTGCTGCAGCCACTACTGCAACCTCAGAGCAGGGCGAGGACCGTATTGCCAGTGGCTGTGAAGGTGACCATGGCCATGAACTGTTATGCATTGTGCTTCTTCCAGGCTGCAGCTGGAGATATTGGCCACATACCCTGGGGCAGGAGGCACCTACGCAAAAGGGGCGGGTTGCACCTCAACAGGACTGGGACCAATGTCCTCGCAGGTGTGTTGCCTCCCTGGTGCCACGGTAAAGGGCATCACGGAGAGGGTGCAGAATATTCTGCAGGGGGAAGGGAATGAGCCAGAAGTTGTGGTACACATCGTTACCAACGACAGAGAGGGGACAGGTATTGAGGTCCTACAGTCAGACTCTCAGGAGCTAGGGAGGAAGTTAAAAAGTAGGACCTCAAAGGTAGTAATCTCTGGATTACTCCCAGTGCCACGCACCAGCGAGAGTAGAAATAGGAAGATAGGGAGGATCAATGCATGACTTGAGGCATGGTGGAGGAGGGAGGGCTTCAGATTCATGGGGCATTGGGACCAGTTCTGGGGCAGGAGGCACCTATTCAAAAGGGGCGGGTTGCACCTCAGTAGGACTGGGACCATTGTCCTCGCGGGGAGGTTCACTAGTGTGGTTGGGGAGGGGTAAACTAAATTGGCAGGGGGGTGGGCACCAGCTTATAGAAGGAGAAAAGAGGAATAAGGTGCATAAAGGAGGGAGAGTGTTGGATAGTACTAGAGAAAGAAGTAGTGCCATATTCGATAGGAGCAGACTAAGAAGGACTATGAGGAATACAAAGATAGGTTTCGAATTCATGTACGTAAACGCACAAAGTGTGGTGAATAAGGTTGGTGAGCTACAAGCACAATTAGCTGTGTGGGAATATAATGTAGTGGCAATAACGCAAACGTGACTTAAAAATGGTGAGGACTGGACACTTGGTATTCAAGGGTACAAGGTGTTCAGAAAAGATAGGGAAGGAAAAAATGGAGGTGGGGTGGCAGTGCTGATTAAGGAAGACATTGTAGTGTTGGAAAGGAAGGATGTTCTTGAGGGGACAATGACAGAATCCATTTGGTTAGAGTTGAGGAGCAAAAAGGGTTTGATCACGCTTTTGGAGATATTCTATAGGCCTCCAAATAGTGAGAGGGAGGTAGAGCAGCAAATCTGCAGGGAAATCGCAGAGAAATGCAAGAACTATAGAGTGGTGATATAGGGGGACTTTAATTACCCAAATATCAATTGGGAAAATGTTAGAGTAAAGGGAAAGGAGGGGAGGAATTTCTGAAATGTGTTCGGGAGAATTTCCTTGACCAGTATGTTCTTGGCCCAACTAGGAAGGAGGCATTGCTGGATCTGGTGCTGGGGAATGAGATGGGCCAGGTCGACCAAGTGTCTGTGGGAGAACACTTGGGTACGAGTGATCATCGTATCATAAGATTTAGATTAGCAATGGAAAGGAGCAAGGAACAATCTAGAGTGGAACTTCTAAACTGGAATAGGGCTAACTTCAATGGGATCCGAAAGTATCTCGCCAGGGTAAAATGGAACCAAAGACTGACAGGAAAAACTAACAGAACATTGGGAGATCTTTAAGGAGGAGATGTTCCAAGTACAGGCTAGGTACATTCCAACAAGAGGGAAAGGTAGGGGAACCAAAGCCAGGGCTCCTTGGATGATGAGGGAGATAGAGAAGATGATGAAACAAAAAAAGAGGGTGTATGATGAATGTCAGGTGAATTCTTCAAGTGACAACCAAGCCAAATACAATAAGTTGAGAGGGAAAGTGAAGATGGAAATAAGATTGACAAGGCGAGAATAGAGTAGAATGGCGGTTAACATAAAAGGGAACCCAAAAATCTTCTACCAACCTGGCCAATTACCGCCCCATCAATCTACTCTCAATCATCAGCAAAGTGATGGAAGGTGTCATCGACAGTGCTATCAAGCGGCACTTACTTACCAATAACCTGCTCACTGATGCTCAGTTTGGGTTCCGCCAAGACCACTCAACTCCCGACCTCATTACAGCCTTGGTCCAAACATGGACAAAGGAGCTGAATTTCAGACGTGAGATGAGAGTGACTGCCCTTGACATCAAGGCAGCATTTGACCGAGTGTGGCATGTAGTATGCTTACAATGAAAGCTGTGCTGCCACACGAAATGTGAGCGAGCAAACCATTGGCGTGCTGAAACAACACTCCTGCTGCCTGGACTGCTCTGGAGGAGCCCTGCAGTACTCGGCAGAGCGGATGTCAAGATTCATGGTTGTCTGCTGCATGCTGCACAACCTCGCCATCATGAGGACACAGCCCTTGCCACCAGCTATACGGCGACCAGCTGAGGAGCAGGAGCATGAGGAGGAGGTGGAGGAGGAGAAGGAAGAGGAAGGGAAGAGGCAACCTAAACAGCCCCTTTCTGCCCGGGCTGTCCATGAGGAACTCATCCGAGTGCAATACCAGTAACCTCAACCCCAATTCCCCATTCACCAACAGTCCCACACCTTACCTTCCCTCTGTCATTGACCATCACTGCGTCCGCTTGGCCACAATGCAAAAAATCAAAGCCACCGCAAAATAAACATTCCAAATCAAATTTATAAAAGAATTCATGCCATATTGCATACTAATCACCCTTGTGCATTCCCTTAGCGCCTGTCTGTCATGCGCCTTTGCCTATCCTTGTGCTCCTACGTGGTGCTACCCCAGTGGCTGCAGCACGGCTGGTGGAAGGCTGCTGACTTTCAGCGGAGGAGACTGCAGATGGCCTCGGAGGACGACCTCGAGCAGCTCTGGGCCTAGAAGGCCCGGCTGTAGACTGCACCCTCTTGGCATGGACAGCGGCAGTCTGGGCTGGCTGGCTGACAGGCAGCGGCAAGGACACTGGCGGAGTGGCTATCATCCTGAGAGAGGACACCAGGTCCGTGCTCCACTGGAGCCACTGCCACTCCCCCGGGGCGACGTCTCAGCAATCCTAACAATCTGTTGGAGCACAGATTCCGGGACTGCTGTGACACCCTGCAAGCCCCTTTGAACACTGTAATCCACAGCAAGCTGAGCCTGCATGACATCAGGCTGATCTTCCACTGCAGCACTCAGATGTTGGGTGGCAGCTGCTTGTGCTGCAATGGAAGCTGAACTATCGGCCATCAGACGCTGCATCGTGGTTGGGTCCACAAGTGTGCTAATGGAGTTGGCCACCACTTCCATCCCGGAATAGCTGGGCTCCAAGCTCTGCGCAAAGCCCTGTGTGAAGCTGGTGCTGGACTCCTCCATGCTCCCTGACATGGCACTCAGGCTTCCCAATGCACCAAGCATTTCATTGTGCATATCCATCAGCCTACTTCTGTAGGCCGCCCCATCAACGTCCTCATCTGAGTCCAGTGCAGCAGAACTCATGTGTGACCTCGCCCTCCGGGGAGCTGACACCTGCGCTACCCTTTCCCTCTGCCCTGGCTGCAGCCCACTCGTGCCCGCTGACTCACCACGTGCAGATCCCGCCTCTACGCTATCCTCTAAATTATGCACAGTGTCAGTATCAGAGCTGGTGGCGGCGAGTGTCAAATCAGGAGATGGTGTGTCTTCATCTCCACTGTCTTCATGCCGTCCCTCCCCTGCCTGGCCAGGTTGCAGTTCTTGGGTATCTGAATGGAGAAAGGCACAAGGGTAAGGCTGTGATGAGGCAGGGGTGAGGGGAGCAGGGAGCTGGGGGTGAGGGAAGTAAGAGGTGCATGCTTGCACCATCTGCAGCTTGTAAGTCAGAAGAGATTGTGGGATGAGGAGGAAATGGGATGTGAGAAGGAGGATTAGGTATGAGGGGACCTAATTAATTCAGCCCCGTCACTGGCCACGGTCTCAACAATGGCCATCCCAATAGTGGCCAGCACCATCTCCTCCATGGGGGTTAGGACACCTGGGCACTCCTGTCCCCTTCCGGTTAGTTCCTGCTCACTCCAGTTGTACACCGCCTTCTCCTGCAAGAGAAAGGGAAGTGTGTCAGTGAGTGTGGTGCAATGTGTTTGGGTGAAGTGTGTCAGTGAGTGTGGTGCACTGTGTTTGGGTGAAGTGTGTCAGTGAGTGTGGTGCACTGTGTTTGGGTGAAGTGTGTCAGTGAGTGTGGTGCAATGTGTTTGGGTATAGGGGGTGGTGTGTGCGCCCAGTCAGCTTTGCCTCTGATTGTCCTTTGAGCGGTTCGAATCGCTCCCACACCCCTGGGTTCTAGACACCGGACTTAGGTACAGGTGGCGATACAGAAAATCGAGTAGACAAGTGGTTTGGTGTAAGAAAACCAAAATGTTATTAAAAGCAGAATTAGACAATCTTATGAAAATTACTGGTATGAAAAATACAGGCATAAACAATTACACTTATATGGGAACACACGGCACATCGAGGGAAAACAACTACATTAAACAATCCCCTTATCCTTATCCCACCCCCTATACCTAACTAGATTAAGCTATGAGGGGCCAGGAATTCATGCTCACCAATCCAAAACCTGTTGCTTAAACGGTTGTGAGTTTTGAGGTCCGCTCCCGCTGTCCTTTGGGGTACCCCGTCACCACGTGGTCTCAGGGCGCGGCACTGAAGTTGTTGATGCGAAGCACCGTCTTTTTTTTCCTCAGCTACCCTCGTTGTCTCGTCGCGATGGGTTTTCTTCTTCTTCTCCCTCGGGCGGTCATCGGTGGTAATGTTACGGCCGGGGGTCGATTGGCGGTCTTTATCGTCTAAAAGATTTTACTAACCATGCTTTGAACGCTAGTTTATTCGTCACGGTTGCTGCCACCCACTCTTCGAACGCCAGCTTATTCGCACTGTTCATGCATGCAACGCCAACTTATTCACCAAACGCCAGCTTTTAACTAGGCATTTGGTTTTTCCCAAATCGTCTTTCACTGCCCTTCTCTGCTTTTATCGGTTTACCTTCTTCTTCGTCTCGTCTCGTCTCGTCTGCCCGTTTGTGGCCTGTGTGTCCTGTGTGGTTTTGAACACGGGTCTCGTTCTCCTCCCGCATTTGGCCCCGGTGTAATGGGCATCCTTTGTTGTTGAGCAGCGCGGGGAGCGGGAAGAGAGCCCGGCATGAGGCCAGGGCGCGAGTACGACTGGCAGCAGGCCAAAAGCCAAACGATGGGAGGCCAGAGCAAGTGCTAAGAGCGCGATTACCACTGACGGGCCTACAATTATACCCATTCTTCAACTCCTTATCTGCGCGCCAAATCAGGTCAGTCCCTTTGTCTTACTTTTGGCGGGCTTGTTTAAATGATTACAACCATTTACTTTAACGACCTTTGGAGTGGTTGTCTCCGGGTCTAATGGCCCCGATGCCCTGGTTGTTTGTCATGGATAAGACTTAATTCTCCCCATCCTGACTTGATGGCTACTGTGAGCTGTTACCGATTAAATATGCAGAAACCTAATGGCCTCGGTTCTAGGCCCATTCTAGCTTGATCTATTTCAAGTCGAATGAATGCGTATTCTGTGTTTACTTTGTCTGGCTGGCTCCAGAGAGTCCTTTTCACAGATTCCTGCATTTTAAGTTTCGTCTCCAGGCCTGCCTGTCTGCAGAGTCCTGTTTTAAAAATCCTGTTGGTTTGGTCACGAGGCCGCAGAAGCCATTTTGGGCACCCTGTTTTTAATAACTTGTCCAAACAGGGTCACTTGATCCATAATTTCGGGGAGTGCGGGAATTTTGAGAACCCTAGACTTACATGGGTGATGTGTGTCAGTGAGTGTGGTGCAATGTGTTTGGGTGATGTGTGTCAGTAAGAGTAGTGCAATGTGTTTGTGTGAAGTGTGTCAGTGAGTGTGGTGCAATGTGTTTGGGTGATGTGTGTGTCAGTGAGTGTGGTGCAATGTGTTTGGGTGATGAGTGTGTCAGTGAGTGTGGTGCAATGTGTTTGGGTGATGTGCCTGTCATGGTTGAATAGCTGGCAGTGTGTGCAAGGTGTGAGATGTGAGTGTGAGGCTTGCACCAGGGGTAAGTATGTGAGGGTGAGGTGAAGCTATGACTGTGAGGTATGAGTGGTGATTGATAGAGATTGTTGGTAGGTGGGTGATGAGGGTGTGGTGCATTGAGCAATGGCTGAGGCCAGTGGTGCAGTTTGTAGGATATGACATTTGAAGATGAATTCATTGACCTTGACCACTCGTGTGAGGTCATTAAACTTCTTGCGGCACTGCATCCAGGTCTTCGGGACAAGACTCCTGGCATTGGCCTCCGCGGCTATCTGCTCCCACAGCATTCTCATAGTGTGCCTCGAGGGACTCCTGCCTCCCTGTGGATACAGGATGTCTCTCCTCCTTTCCACCTCCTCCAGCATGACCTCCAGTGCAGCGTCGCAAAACCTTGGAGCCCGCGCTCTCCCCTGTAGTGCCATCCCTCACTCTTTCCTAGGTCAGAATCTCTTCAGACACAACTCCCAGCACCTGCTCCAGCCACAACGCACCTCCTTTTTAAGCAGTGCAGGCTGGCTTTAAGTGTTGCTAGCCTCTCACAATGTTGGGCTCCTGCTAATGCATGAAGCCAATGAACAGCCTGTTTAGCACTGGCTGGATACAGAAATCATTATAATGAGCAGGCAGCACAAATTTGGCGTGCTGCTTGCATCACAATCAACGATTATACGCACATCCTGATCCGCGCGCCATTTTTGGGGGTTATCTAATTTAGCGGGCGGAGTGTCTACTGGGCGGAGTGTCTCATTGCGGAGGGTATCTACTGGGTGGAGGGTGTCTAATGGGTGGAGCGTGTCTAACGGACAGAGGGTGTCTAACAGGCAGAGAGTGTCTAACGGGAGGAGAGTGCCTAACGGGCGGAGGGTGTCTAATGGGCGGAGGGTGTCTAACGGGTGGAGAGTGTCTAACGGGAGGAGAGTGCCTAACGGGGCGGAGGGTGTCTAACGGGCAGAGTGTGTCTAACGGGAGGAGAGTGTCTAATGGGCGGAGGGTGTCTAACGGGCGGAGTGTGTCTAACAGGCGGAGAGTGTCTCATGGCGGAAAGTGTCTCACGGGCGGAGTGTGTCTAACAGGCGGAGGGTGTCTAACGGATGGAGAGTGTCTAATAGGCGGAGAGTGTCTAACGGGCAGAGGGTGTCTAATGGGCAGAGGGTGTCTAACGGGTGGAGAGTGTCCAACGGGCGGAGTGTGTCTAACGGGTGGAGAGTGTCCAACGGGCGGAGTGTGTCTAACGGGTGGAGGGTGTCTTATGGCGGAGTGTGTCTAACGGGCGGAGGGTGTCTAACGGGCGGAGTATGTCTAACGGGCGGAGAGTGTCTAACGGGCGGAGGGTGTCTAACGGGCGGAGTATGTCTAACGGGCGGAGAGTGTCTAACGGGCGGAGGGTGTCTAACGGGCGGAGGGTGTCTAACGGGCGGAGAGTGTCTAATGGGCGGAGGGTGTCTAACGGGCGGAGGGTGTCTAACGGGCGGAGGGTGTCTAACGGGCGCAGAGTGTCTAACGGGCGGAGGGTGTCTAACGGGCGCAGAGTGTCTAACGGGCGGAGGGTGTCTAACGGGCGCAGAGTGTCTAACGGGCGGAGGGTGTCTAACGGGCGGAGGGTGTCTAACGGGCGGAGGGTGTCTAACGGGCGAAGGGTGTCTAATGGGCGGAGGGTGTCTAACGGGCGCAGAGTGTCTAATCGGCGGAGGGTGTCTAATGGGCGGAGGGTGTCTAACGGGCAGAGGGTGTCTAACGGGCGGAGGGTGTCTAACGGGCGGAGGGTGTCTAACGGGCGGAGATTGTCTAACGGGCGGAGGGTGTCTAACGGGCGGAGAGTGTCTAACGGGCGGAGGGTGTCTAACGGCGGAGGGTGTCTAACGGGCGGAGGGTGTCTAACGGGCGGAGGGTGTCTAACGGGCGGAGATTGTCTAACGGGCGGAGGGTGTCTAACGGGCGGAGAGGGTCTAACGGGCGGAGGGTGTCTAACGGGCGGAGGGTGTCTAACGGGCGGAGGATTCACAACAGCCAGCATCTGGCCATGCCCAAGGTGATAATTACCCCCAGAGGGTCAAGCTGAGGCAATCCTGAGCTCTCCTTTACAACTTGTACTAATGTAGGATTGGTTGGGATCAGTGGACAGGTTACCGTCACCTGCTCGTCCAAGAGATTCATTCTAAAAATGGACCTAAATTAATGAGATAATTGCAACACAATATGGGCAAACAGATGGTCCTGAATGAACATGTGTATAGTTTCATCAGAAACATGGTTGGGAGAAACTCTTTCCCAAGATCACTGACACATTGAGAACGGAGGAAATCTTTCCACACCATGTACTGAAATGGTGATTGACAATTGTTTGGTTTCAGTCCCGTCGTGACCTGAGTTAAAGCTTTCCTTCCCTTTCAGTTACCCTGATATTCAGTGAAGTAAGGAACTACCAGGCTGACCTGCAGACAGAACTTTCACAGATGAAAAATAAGAGTAAGTGTTGCCTCATTATAGACATGCCTGCCGTTCTGTTCTGTTGTAGCTGTCAGTTTAATCAATGTGGAACACACTGAGCCAGGCACCTCTGGTGCTAACCGCTCTATGACCACGGAGAGCTGCTAACCTTAACATAGAACATAGAAAAATAAATAGGAGCAAGAGTAGGCCATTCGGCCCTTCAAGCCTGCTCCGCCTTTCAATATGATCATGGCTGATCCTATATCTCAATACCATATTCCCGCTCTCTCCCCATACCCCTTGATGCCTGTTGTGTCTAGAAATCTATCTATCTCCTTCTTAAATATATTCAGTGACTTGGCCTCCACAGCCTTCTGTGGCAGAGAATTCCACAGGTTCACCACCCTCTGAGTGAAGAAATGTCTCCTCATCTCAGTCCAAAATGTCCTACCACGTATCCTGAGACTGTGACCCCTCATTCTAGACCCACCAGCCAGGGGAGACATCCTCCCTGCATCCAGTCTGTCTAGTCCTGTCAGAATTTTATACGTTTCAATGAGATCCCCTCTCATTCTTCTAAACGCTAGTGAATACAGGCTTAGTCGACCCAACCTCTCCTCATACGACAGTCCTGCCATCCCAGGAATCAGTCTGGTGAACCTTCGCTGCACTTCCTCTATGGCAAGTATATCCTTTCTTGGGTAAGGAGACCAAAACTGCACACAGTACTCCAGGTGTGGTCTCACCAAGGCCCTGTACAACTGTAGTAAGACAGCCTTGCTCCTGTACTCAAATCCTCTTGCAATGAAGGCCAACATACCATTTGCCTTCCCAACTGCTTGCAGCACCTGCATGTTTGCTTTCAGTGACTGGTGTACAAGGACACCCAGGTCCCTTTGTACATCAACATTTCCCAATCTATCACATTTTGCTACCATTTAAATAATACTC